>NC_143019.1:124333103-124933103 GCF_055824585.1 Amblyomma mixtum | reverse complement strand
GAAAAATTAGTGACCAGGACCGCAGACCGGCCACCACAAAGCGTCAGTAGACTGCGAGCAGCGCAGATGCCTTGAGTAAGCAGGAGTGAACGGTTAGCCTCGGCGACTGCTTCTGCGTCATGCAAGTCGCTGCAAGTGACTTCAACCAAAACACTGCTCCGTGGCGGCAACGTGACACTGTCTGCAGAAACACGAAGGACGGCACTGCGGTGGCAAGATTGGGCGAGGTGGGTCGCTTTACTGGTCGAAAAGGTGATGATTCGTCGGCGGAGGTCGATGACAGCACCATACTCCCGCAGAAAGTCAATGCCGATAATGAGATCGCGGGAGCAATTGCACAGAACTACACAACTGACGACGAACGTAGATCCCTGAATCTGAACGCGAGCCGTGCAAATACCCTTTGGAGTAACGAGATGACCACCGGCAGTACGGAGATGCACTACAGAACAAGGCGTAAGGACTTTTTTTAGAAGAGTCGCCAATTTATCACTGATAGTTGAATAGTCGGCCCCGGTGTCCACTAATGCACTGACTCTGTGACCGTCGAGAAGAACAGGTATGTCCACGAAAACGCAGCTGTCTTGGTCAGATGACGGTACTATCTGTTCACGGTCGGAGCGTAGCGGCGGCGGCGGGAGGTCTTCAGCGCAGCGACTCCCAGCGACCTCGCCCCCGAAGGTCGCTGGTCTCAGTTTTCCCGGCGAGGGCTCGGCGAGCGACCCTGTACTGCTCGCGGGGAGCTCTGCGGGTTCGGGGAAGAGCGCCGCGGAGAAGATGAGCGCGGCTGATGCGGCGCACGGGCTGAAAGTCGCTGTTCCGCGAGGAAGTCTTCAATGGCTGGAGGCCGGTGGCCAAACCGGGGTCTGGGCGAATCGGCTCGAAAGCGCTGCAGACCGAGGCGTCGATAAGAGCAATTGCGGTAGAGATGGCCTGGTTCTCCGCAGTGAAAGCAGAGTGGCCGGTTGTCAGGTGTGCGCCAGACATCGGCCTTCCGCAAGTGCACTCGGCGATCGTCGAAATACGGGACTGGTGGAACTGGGGACAGCGGTGCAGGAGGCGTTACTGGAATCGGCGGTGGCGAAGCTGCAGCCGGGCGTCTCGCAACTTCGGCATAGGTGGGGCGGCTGTAGTCTCCCGGCAGAGGTGGTGTTTCGACGGTAGGACCCCTGAACGCCTGTTGCACCTCCTCGCGAACAAGAGCAGAAATCGAACCAAGTGCAGACTGCGAAGGGCTGCAAAACTTGAGGACCTCTTCACGCACGATGGTGCGAATCAGTTCGCGCAAATCGTCAGGGTGGCTCCCGGCGGTGGCAAACGATTCGGTGACTGCAGCAGCATGCACGGGCCGGTTGTAAGTCGCAGAACGTTGCTGAAGAACCTTTTCCATCGTCGCGGCCTCGGCAAGGAATGCAGCGACGGTCGATGGTGGGCTGCGCACGAGGCCTGCAAAGAGCTGTTCTTTGACGCCGCGCATGAGTTGGCGCACCTTTTTCTCTTCGGGCATGGCCGGGTGAGCTCGCCGGAAGAGCCGAGTCATATCCTCCACGTACATGGCTACAGACTCATTCGGCATTTGAATGCGAGACTGCAAAGCCCGTTCAGCTCGTTCTCGGCGATCCGTGCTGGTGTAGGTCTCCAGCAGGCGTCGGCGGAACTCATGCCATGATGTTAGCGCATCTTCTCGGTTCTCGTACCACGTACGTGCCCCATCCTCCAGGCTAAAGAAGACGTTTCGAAGCTTGGCTGCGTCGTCCCACTGGTTGAACGAGGCCACGCGTTCAAACTCGACCAGCCAGTCTTCGACGTCTTCGAGCTGACTGCCATGGAATGGTTTGGGCAGTCGCGGATTCTTCAAGGTATAGTAGGCTGCAGCTGACATAACAGGTCGATGGGTGGGTGCTCTTGCAGACTCCAAAAGCCCGTGTTCGGGAGGTAGGCCTTGGTTTCTCCGGCTAGCACGGTGCACAGGGGTGTCCACCAGCGAAGGACTGGAGCCCAGGGTATGCGGAGGAGTATTAGACATATACAGGGATCTTACCCCGCACCTCCACCAGACTGTAACGTACTTGCTGACGAAGGGGGGCTTTATTAGCAGGCACGAAAGGGAAGGCCAGACAAGCTGGGGCAACAACAGCGACAGACTCCACACGGCGCGAGCCCTACTTCGTCGTCGTCGCCCTACTTCGTATGCGCCACCTGGCAATACTAGGTGGCAATATCACCACCTCTCTTTCCCACATCCCTCGCTGTCATCCGGTTATTCACACTGACTGGCATGCTTTTCGCACTAATCTCGCCTCCGACTCCTTTCAATCCTACGACGACTGGACGTCGCGCATCTCTGCAGCGCTCACGTCCAGTAGCCGTCGCGTTCGCTCTCGTTACCCAATCCAAGACCCAGATCCTCACCTTCTCCGTTTATGGCGTCGCCGTAAACGTCTTCAACGCTCTTTTCGCTCCCAACCACACAATGCCCAACTTTCCTCCCGGATCACTGCTCTGCGGGCCGAGATCGTCGCCCACTGCGCCTCCCTCGAGCACTCTCGTTAGAGTGCTCTTTGTGATGGCCTTGATTCTGCATTGCACTCGTGATCCGCATGGTCTCTCTTTAAATCCCTCCTTGGAACTAAGCTTGCCCTTGCTCCCACTCTAGCTAAAGCCCTCACTCAGGGGACTCCCTCCGAAGTTTTTGATCAACTCGCCTCTCTCTACCTCCCGCCCCCTCTGGCACCCTCCTACCCGGTGTACTCAGGTGGACCTAACCCCGATCTGGACCAATGCTTCACTCTCCGGGAGCTCGAATCTGCTCTGGCTGCTAATGCTACACGCTCGGCTCCCGGTGAGGATGCCATTACATACACCACACTTCGTAACCTTCCTGACTGCACCAAAGTATTTCTCCTTCAAACCTACAATGAGGCCTTGGAGAGCGGCTTCTTGCCGAGCCCCTGGACATCCTCCCTTATTTCTATGATTCCAAAGCCGGGCAAACCTCCCTCTCTCTCTAACCTCCGCCAAATCTCCCTGACGTTGTGCGTTGGTAAGACCCTTGAGCGAATGGCTGTGACTCGCCTCTCTGATTTTCTTGAGACACGGGAGTTCTTCCCCCATTCTCTCATTGGCTTTCGACGCCGCGTCTGTGCACAGGACATGATTCTGATTCTCCAGCAAACTTTCCTGTCCCCTACACCCACTCAAATTTACGCACTTGTGACCGTCGATGTTCGCAAGGCCTTTGACGGTGTTTGCCACGATCACATCCTTTCTCAACTCGCCTCTTTGGATTGTGGCTCCCGCATGTACTCCTATATCCGCTCATTCCTCTCTAAACGTGTGGATCGCTTTCGAGTAGATACCCACTTGTCTAACCCACACAACCTCACCCGTGGCACTCCTCAAGGTGCTGTTCTCTCTCCTACCCTTTTCAATCTCGCTATGGCCCCTCTCACCTCCCAGCTAGCTGAAATTCCCGACCTGCATTATATATTTTACGCCGATGACATCATTCTCTGGTGTTCGTCTGGCTCTCCCGGTCACGTACAGGACACCCTGCAACGTGGCCTAGATCTCATCGACTCCTTTCTCACCACCGCTGGCCTCTCTCCTGCTCCTGAGAAATCCGAGCTTCTCCTTCTCAACCATTCCTCCTACCAGCGCTCACACAACCACTTCGTCTCTCGCCACCTTTCTGGCTCTCCCATTCCTGTCGTCACACAGTGCAAAGTTCTTGGCTACCCTTTGCATGCGGCTAAGAATGTGCAAGCCCTCCACCGCGCTGTCACCACCTGCCACTCTGTAATTCACCTCCTGCGGCGCGTGGTCACTCGACGCTCAGGTCTCCACGAGGCTCACGCGTGCCGAGTTCCCCACGCGCTGGCCCTCAGCAAGGTCTTGTACTTTGCACCCTACGCTTCCTTCACTCAGACTCAACTTAACGCTCTCGAGACTGCCCTTGTGGGCCTCTACAAGGTAGCTCTCAACCTCCCTATCACTACCTCTACCACTAAGCTCTTTGCCACAGGCCTCTTCCATCCTCTTCGTTCTCTTCTCAGTCTCCATTGTGACTCGCAGCTTCCCCGGTGTCACAAAATTCGGCGCGTTTTAGGAACAAAGAAAAACCGCCGCGCGCACGGCGTCTCGCCGGCGCGAGCACGACGGGGGAGAGGGAAAGCCCCCGCCGAGCGCGTGCCTCTCTCTCCACCGCCGCGGCGTGCGCCGAGGAAATGAGTCATCCCCGCCGATTATTCTCGAACATGCGAGTCGGTTCTACGGCGGACGGGGGGAAAGGGCGTAGCCTTGCGTGCACTAAGACACGTCCCCCTCGCCCGTCGGCGTCGGCGCCGCTCAAGAACACGCTCGAAACTTCGAGATGCGACCCCCGACCTCTGACCAATGGGGACGCGCGGCCGGTGAGAAGAGGAAAGGGAGACAGCACTGCCAATGCTGCGTGTATGTGCGCGCCTACTCGGGCGCGAACAACAAACAGACGGGAGAGCGAGCCTATAAAGAAGGACGTTGACCGCTATCAGTCAGTGCGGACCGCCCTTTAAGCTTCGGAGAAGCGCGCCCGTTCGACTCCCGGGGAAAACACCACTCGGCCAGCCACGGACCAACGAGGCAACGTTCGCCAGTCTACAGGACGGCATCGTCGTGGAACTCTGGTCGTCGGACTGCCGCAGTGCCCGGTGAACAAATTGTGTTTTGTTTGTTTATCTCTCTCTCGTGTGTTAGTCACAAAATGAACAAGGGAGGGGAAAACCTCAGTTTGCTAGAGCCAACGTTTCGACAAGGGGACTTGTCTTCGTCTGGGCGACAAGTCCCCTTGTCGAAAGGTTGGCTCTAGCAAACTGAGGTTTTCCCCTCCCTTGTTCATTTTGTGATCGCCAAGGACCATCTACCGCACCCTCTCTCTCTCGTGTGTTAGTGCACTTTAGGTGCAATATTGCCTCTGTATTGTATTCTCTCTCGAGTTTAACTTTGCACGTGTTGCATTGTTCAATTAATCACTTTGTATGTGTCTGTACTAGTGATTGTGAAACCCTCTGTATCGCCTCAATTGCTGTATAAACTTTGTTTTGTTTTGTAAACCTTTGGCTCCGACCCATTCTCTGGCTTGCGACCAGCAAAAGCTGGGCACCGAACGCCCAAAAACCTCTTGTCACTTGGTAGCTGGTCTCCGCTGAGTTTGCCACGCTGAGTCGAGGGCATCTCCTTCGAGTCCGAGACCGCTACCCCCACACGCTCTAAGGGTGTCTGGGAGCTTCCCGCTTAAAAGTGCGCGAAGTCTGGGTGACACCCGGCTTTCCCTTACCCGTCAGGGTCAGTGGTTATTGACTCAAGCGGGTATCTCGCCCATTCCAATCGCCCCGTTTACCTCTCCTATTCCCACCCCCGCGCCCAATCTTCGTATCCTTCCCCTCCCGACCAACATGTCCCCCGTCCTGCACACCGGATGTCGTCATGCAGCCGCACAGAACCATTCCCCTCTCTTCGATACCCAGGGTGTAGCTTACACGGATGCCTCCTTCGTGGCTCCTCGAGGTTCCTGCGGCTACGCCCTGTACCATCCACACCTCCCTGCTCCTGAAACTCACACCAACGGGCCGTATCTACACCCTCCAGACGCATTGTTCCTCGAGGTCCTCACCATTGCGCATGCCCTCCAGTCATTTGCCCTCCTTCTCTCTCTCCAAGAGTACACAGTCTATTCAGACTCACAAGCCGCTATACACCACATACAAAAACGCACCCTAACCCCTTCTCTCCAACAGGAGGTCGAACGAGCGGTCTCCGCACTGCAGCCTTCCATCGTTTTCCTCCGCTGGGTCCCTGGGCATTCAGGGATTGACGGCAATGAGCTGGCCCATCAGCTCGCCCGCGACACACTTTTCCGGGCCCCGTTGATCCCCTCGCCCAAGCCCTCGGAGGACGGTGGGAGACTCACCCTTCGCCGCACCATAAAAGAGGTTTACCTTGAGCTCCGCCTCGACAAACGCCTTTACCCTCCCCCTCATCCATCACTCACGGTGCCGGAGTCTCGCCTTCTTCGGCACATTCATATGAATGCAGTTATCACCCCGTCCCGCCTCTTCCTCTGTCGCTATCGATTGGACCCTTCCAGTCCCAACTGCCCCTGTATCTATGCGGACCTGGCCCATTGCCTCTTCTATTGCCCGGCTGCTCAGCAGTCGGGTTCCTTCCCCCCACCCTCTCTATCCATCACCACCTGGCTCGACTGGCTTGGCGCTGAAGGGGAAGAAGAACAGCGGCTTCTGGTCGCCCAGGCGGTCGACATGCTCGGCCTATAAATTATGGTCGATTAAAAGTCTTTTACTACTACTACTACTACTACAACTCTTACTACTACTACTACTACGACTACTTGACGACATGTAAATTCACCTTTAGCCCATATTCCGAACTATGCACTTCATCATTTCATATGCCACCTCAGTACGCAGTTAACGGTTTCATTTTATCTTGTTCCCTTCCTATTATTATTTAACTTTATCCGCACCGCTCTTCGTACGTCTCCAAATTCTTTTTCTCATGCGCGAGTAGCATTCCAGCGATTTTTAAATGCTGGCTAAACTCTAATTTTTTTTCATTAAAACGTTTCTCTGTCGCCCTCTTTTGGCGTGGTATCCAAACAGCAGACACAAGGTTAGAATTGGCCACCCCGTAGTTTCCTTCGTGGGCTGTTTGGCTCACTCCGTCGTCGCACAGCATGATGCCGTCATCGGACGGTCGCATTCAGCGCTGCAACGCGGCCCACCCGTGTGACGAAGTACAGGGTTTGTTCTGAAAGTAGTAGGACTCATTTTATTTTATAAAATTTATTCAACAGAATAGTACAAACGTTTATACTTTTTCAAACTAGCGCCCTTCCGCACCTACACGCTGCCGCCAATGAGTTTTCCAGTTTTCGTACGCCTCCAGGGAAGCCTGGACCGGAATGCTGTTTAGCTCCCTCGTCACGACCTTTTGAACCACCTCTACCGATCCGTTATGCTTCCCCTTGAGCGTTGATTTTATTCTCGGGAATAGAAAAAAGTCTGACGGTGACAAGTCGGGGCTGTAGGGGACCTGAGGCAGCGTTGCCGCCTTGTGCTGGGCAAAAAATCGGAGTCCTCATTCACATGATGAAGAAAATTCAGGCAGATCGCTTTCCGGTTGGCCTTTTGCTCCTCTGACAACACTCCCAGCACCAACTTCGTGAACACTTTCCTCATGGCTAAGTTTTCTGTCACGATCTCAAAAACTTGGGTTTGAGGAATGCTCATGTCATCAGCAATCATTCTGATACTCATCCTGCGATCACACTTCAGTAAATGTTTCACTCGCAGCACATTTTTGTTGGTCTTGCTGGTCGAAGGGCGTCCGGAGCGGTCGACGTCTTCCACTCTTTCTTGACCCTCTCGGAACCGCTTGTTCCACACATACACACACAAAAAAACCTGATCTACTCATGGCAGCGTCACCTTAGGCCTCCTTAATCATGTCGTGAGTCTCGTTGCCCATTTTACCAAGATTTACACAAAATTTTATCGCGTATCGCTGATCCAGTAAACGCTCCATGATTTTGCGTGACGAGACGTTTCGACAAGGGTTCACAGTACAAGTGACCTGCTCTTTTCAACGGCCGAGAGCCGACTGCCGATTTTCCCCAGCATTCCCAATATCGCTGTATCGTATTGCCTCTCTTTGTCTGTGTCTTAGGAGTGCGCTGTGTTTTTCTCCCAAGATGAACTACCAACTAGCCCGCTCTTCCACCCTTGCATTCCCCATATCCCCCTTCAACGATCTGCACGCGCAGACCGCCTCTCGTCCGCCTGTTCGCCCAGGAAAAAAACCAGGCCTACTACTTTCAGAACAGACCCTATACATGATGTCCAAACATATGGCACCGAAGACTGGGTTACGCGACAGGTTTCAGACAGGTTTAGCACACCCTGCCTTCGTGCCTGATGTTGTAGGATATTTGCTCATAGCTCTCGTACCACTCATCGCCTGTGACGTGGCACTAGTTCGCCCTCGTCGTCCGTAGCAAAAAGTACTTTTTCTAGGCGCTTGAAACGACGGTCACAGTTGATATACAGATTTCTTGCTGTGTGCCTCATAGCAGAGATAGTAAGACACGTTTCAAGGCAAGTTGGCGCATGGTTGTAGAGGAAATAAAGCGCTAAAATAGGACTGTACACTCGTCGTCTCTTCCCTGTGCTATCTTGTTTGGCGCTTCATTTTTTTCTGCAAAAAATAGTGGAGATATTTTTGCGTCTTCCTGTTGGGTCGCTTGAACATTCGTTTTGTACTAATAATCGTGCAATTGCCGAATAGTGATACGAATGTTAGATATGTTTTTCATTCAGGTATTATGTAGATAATTCTTTTCAGTTCGGTTCAGACGATGGACTAATCGAATCGAATTCGTTTTCGGACGTTCCTATCAACGTCACATAGAAAGGGCCATCAAGCGACGAGATATTTTAACTTCAAAAGCTACCTGAAGTTATTTCCGATATCATGAAGACATCAGAATCGGCCTGCAAAGAACGTCAATCAAGGTTACCGTGGAGCAGCTTTTAAAAGGAGCCAGTGCTCAAGCTAAAAGTAGCCAAAAGCAGCCACGCAACTTATTCATACCGCGAACTTTGTAGCGAAATAGAGCTGAAGCATTAATATGATTACAACTTTTATTAATGAACAAAATAACAGGATATTAAATGAACAAAAACTAACAGGATATTAAATGAACAAAATAAACAGAACAAAAATCTTAACAATTCCGCCTTTTTCCATTGTCTTGAAGGTGCAGGTACGTTGCAAATAAATGTATAAATTATTATAGAGAAGAGTGCGCGAGCGCATCTACAACAGTGAGCGTTATTGGAGCAATGTTTAGGAGAATCACCTAATGCGGATTATGTTTGTAATAAGAGTGTAATATTTTATTAGCATCCGCCCAAGCGCTCCACACGGCTTCAAATCAAAGCTATAGAGCTTTAAAGGAAACTTAGTAGTAGAAGAAAAATTCTTTCTTTTCCGGGGTTCGAACACAGGACAACCGCCGAGAGCGCTAACCAAGAAGGCTAGAACATGCATAATAGAGCGAGAGCTAACTAATCAACAATTCGAAGTGTGAACGGTGTTGGTCCAATCTTTAGGAAGTAAGTACTCATTAGCATCCACCCAAGCACTGCTAACGGCTGCATTAGCATCCACCTATGTTTCTTGCTTTTTAGCCATTCTTCTCTGAACGTACGCTTTGCACTGCGTCCTTTTCTTTGGGAGACGGAGGTCTTGGTGAGCTGAAGGCATAAAAGAGAAGCTTTGTCACCTTGTGCCGCACCAGTGTTTTCTCGCCGACAGTGTGCAGCGGTATGTAGCGTTACGCCATCCAAAAGGCTGCACCTATGGCAGCACCTACTCGCATGGCTCCGGATGCTTCGATACGCATCATCTTCGCAGCGGGAAGGACGCGCGCGGATTGGCCACCACGACAGGAAAGCTCAGAAATAGCCGGGCGTCTTTATCCTCTTTTGGTATATTATGTGCAGTTACCAAAAAACTATCGATTAAATACATCAAAGTAAAAGTTAGGACTCGCCAGAAAGTAGTCATGAAGGCAACCCGAAAGTTTCATCGCCGCACGGGGTCCTACAGTAGCCAATTTGGCGGAAGGTAGTCACTAACGGCAACCCCGCACCTAGTCTCCGCACGCAAGCACCCCAGAGCCAGGTCTTGGTAGTGAAAGGGCGCCGAATAATAGATAAAGCACTGAGACCCCAAAAGGAGTGAATAAAAACCGCAACACCACCCTATCTAAAGGGACAGACTCCGACAAAATTGCTCCCTGCTCTGCGAAGGTGGCTCGATACATTCGTGCGCTTGCAACAGCTCCCGCACAGAGAGGCTACGTTCGCGCATGGAGATTGGGGCGGCGAAGTTGATCCCACGTGGAGAGCCAGCGCAGCCGGTCCTTGGACTGCTCCCCTGTTTTTGGAAGTAGTAAAAGAGATCACCACCACCACCCACGTGGAGCACATTTTCGTTCTTCGACGCCAGAGGCAGAAGTTCGCAGTGAGTGCACGATAGTAAACGGTCCGGGCAGCGCGACTTCGAACGTGACCAAGTTTTGTTACAGCATTCACCCAGAAATACGCGTATATCGACTGTCCCCAGGCAGCGCTCCTTCAATGACCGCTGCCCTGCGCGGCTGCTGTTATCTTCCGCGGCGTCGGAACTGTTAGATTCTTTCGTTTCGACTCTTGGGACAACAAAGGAGTGCTACGCAGGGCCCGGCACGGCATCACGTAGCACATCTGCGCCCCTTTGCGGTAATGGATGCGCTACATGGTGCGCTGAAATGTCCCGGCGAAGAGAGCAGACCAAGACCTCTGCGCCGATTAGTTCCATTCTGCTCGACGTTTCGAGTGCGGTGGAGAGTCCCAGACTACTCGAATACTAATATGAAGTAGATATCCCTGTATTCTACTTATCTCTAATTCCTTACAATTGCGGGCTGAGGGTTGGTAGCGTGCAGTATACGAAGTTTCTGGTATGGGTGTGGACTTTGTCGTCGAAGTCTTTTTTTAGCTACCCGGCTCTCATTTCTAATCTCCAGCGTATTTTACTAGCACAGTATTCCTAATGGCTTCCAAACTGGATTTGGAAAGCTCATGTTCTCATTGGAGGTTGTTTTTGAGCACTATAGCGTTATAGAAGCTGGCAGCGAAGTAGCATATAGAGCAAATAATGTTATCACAAGTTTAGCAATACGGTCCGATACAAACTTTCTTCTGGTTAACGTAACTAAATAAAAAGCAGTGATCTTCCGTCCCAACAACAAAGAATGCAGCCGACCTTTAAAGGGACACTGAGGTGAAATTGAAGTTGGCTTGTATCGACAGAATACCAGCTCCTGATTACAAAAACGCCGCTCATACTGACAACAAAGCTCTTGTAACGTAGAAAAGAGCAAGAACCAAAATACAGGTATCGCCGCCACAGGCCAAACTCGCAATTACAAGCGTGATGACGTCATATGACAAAGCAGTGTTGCTAGAACCAAAGGTTCTAGTAACTCTAGGACCCGAGGAGCCACAAATCGCTGAGGCGCAGCCAATGCATGCGCAAATCTCCTTGACGTCGCCAGATGGCGCCACGTGCCCGGCAGCTAGGCACGCGCCTGAAGCATCGGGACCAATCAGCGCCAGCTCACCGGTGTTATTCGAGCTCCCGGTATTCCGCTAGCGGTAACAATTAAGGTACACGGTATGCTAAAGGTGTCTATTTGCAAGAACTTCTTTGACGACTTCGAGAACGAGATCCATCGTAACGCTGGCAAAACGCCAGTGCAAGCGTAAGCCGAGCGACTATAGCGACGGCCGCAATAGCCGATAGATGCCTTCAACGTGCGACCGGCGGTAGCTTTCTTTTCGTCTGCTGCTAGGCCGCACTGCTGGCCGCCAGAAATCACGGAGTCTGCGTTACGTCATGTAACGTCATGTATTACGTCACTTAGTATTGTGTCGTCATAGGAGAATCCCAAGTTTGAATCAGAGCGGCGGGAAAAACTTTTTCAACTTCGAATCCAAATTTCTTAGAAATAAACGCATCTTTCGCTGCCGGCCAAGTGGCAACAAAGCCATGACATGCCGAACTATCGGATTTTTCTATAAAAAAAATATTAATAGTGCTCTCCTGACTGTCCCTTTAAATATTACCTACAAATTGCAAAACTTCGAAAGAGTCATGGTGACGCATGCTAATCTCAGTCTGGTAAAGAGTGCATCTTGGTGTTCTATAATAGGGGTGCAGAATCCTATGCGTAGGTGATAATAGAAAGTTATTGTTGCCACTTTTCTGGCACTACAATAACGGTACTTAGCTTTAATGTATTGAAAAAGTGGAAAGCGTGAGCTTTAGTCGAATAGGTAGCAAATTGCTGTTTCCATGCCACCAAGGTTTGCTCAACGGTCTTCAGCTTGAACAGCTGTTTCTCAGCAGAAGAGGCTACTACCATGAACGAAATGAGGAGTGCGGAGAGAGCTCTGAAATTAGATTTATTAGATTTTAACGCAGTAGCGTTAAAGGCCTTGTTGTCCAGAAAATTCAATGTCGGTGTTGTCGGCGTTGGCAAACACTGCAATGTAAAATAAATAGTGCTAACGCTGATTTGTCGCTTCAGGTCATAAGACCACCCACCAAATTTTTTGTTTGTTTCCTAAAGTGTTATGCATTACGATAATTCCCGATTCCATAATCCCGCGGGCCCTGTTTTGCAATGTTTCTTTGAAAATAAAGAGCTTTTTTTTGTGCCCGTAAATGCCTAGTTCCAGGTCTGCTTCAGACACAACGGTGATGACGTGGTAGGCGATCAGGAGAGTCCAGTCATTAGCTAAATCTGTACATTATGGCTGCCCTTAACATCATAGACATCATATTGGGTCGACTACCGTTCATCTTCGGTGGAAATAACATCACAGATCTGAAGACGGCCGAAGACAGCCTAGTTGCTCACAATCGGCAGGCAAGAAAGGTACAACCCCGTCTGCGTTTGAGTTCAATAAACCCTCCAGCTGCCATGGCCTAAATAAAATCACAGGTTCACTGTGGCGGCACTTCGGTCCCAGCCATTTGAAGGCTCACTTTTAACGAAAAGGCCAGTTGGTACTTAAAAATTGGCAGTGGCTTAGCTCGGCTATGCCAGTATATATGTAGCGAAAGCCGGCGTGTGACACAGCTGGCGAAGCGAGCGGAGGCGAGCGCAACGACGAGGCAGGCGGTGTGACGTCATACCAAACGGCAGCTGCGGCTCCGCTACGAGGCGCGCGGCATCCGCCAGCTACGGCGGTTGCTAGGCAACGTCTCAAGGTCGGTCTCTTTGCCTCCTCAGAGCACCGCCACGGCGAAATCACAAGTTCGTGGCCAATGTACGTTTCGCTACAAAACGCTTCCGCGGGACTGCAACATTGCCACACTGCCTATGAACGCAGCAGCCACGTGACGGCTGACCGGAGTTACATCATCACCTGCAGCACCCACCGCGGTGGCTGAGTGGTTACCGCGCTCGGCCACGGACCCGAAAGGCGCGGCTTCGACCCCGTACGCGGTGGTACGTGGGCCTTTAGAATTTTGCACCGAACGAAATTCGACCCCGGACGCGGCGGTCGAATTTCGTTCGATGCAAAATTCTAAAGGCTCGCGTACGGTGCGAGGTTAGTGCACGTTAAAGAACTCTCGATAGTAGAAATTATCCGCAGCACTGCACTATGGCGTCCCCATAGCCTAAGGTGGTTTGTTACGCTAAACCCCACAAGCCATAAATCATCATCACCCAATAACGTCACAATGTTCCGTTTGGATGTCATGTGAGACCGAAACATATGCGGATTGCACGACGAAGCCCCGCATCACAGCCGTTTCGCTGGGAAGAATCATTCGTACGATAAATCAAATGGGATGGCCGTAAAGGTACACGAACCGGCATACCAAGTCACTCTTGGTTGATAGGCTAACGTCCGGCTATAGCAAATTAGCCTTTCTCGCCGAAAACACTGCTTTGATAAGCCAGAAAATTGCATAAAAGCCGATGACACGTGGCGCCTCCTCTTGTGTTTTCGTATCACAAAGCTAGATGACATATTTGTGAGCGTCATCGAGGAACCCTATTTCGCCGACAAGGGTTAATTACCATCTAAATATGAGGATAGGGGCGATGCTAGCCTAACTAGGAATGCGACGAGTCTCATAATTAAATCAGGGTGATACAGGCGACGTAGATAACGGCTACATGCAAAAACTAGCGCTGCATTTCTTGCCATGCATTCAACGCACGCAGGCTGCGTGCAGCCTTCGGACACAGCAAGCTCACAACCGCAAGCTCTCCATTGAATTCGCGATGTACTGGCCTTGTAAGGCGGCCGATAAAGCTTTTTAGTTCTGACTGTCTGTTTCTTTTTTTTTTAGTGGCGCTCATGCAGACACATGCAAGCATGCCTTCAACGTGTGATGTGCGATGTGAGCATGTGGATTTTCATGTTTCCTGTGCATTTACAAAGCGGATACTCTCTTTTTAAGTTGTCCTGAAATATATCTCAGAAGTGCCACATGTTTGGATCGTCATCCCTTATTTGGCTTATATTAGAAAACATTTCTTAGCGTGGGTCTTCATATATGCCGCACATGAGGCACCGGAACGCTTTAGAGCCATCCATTTGGGATATGCGGCATGCAGCTATAAAGGTATTACGAGGATGCGCGCTTCCGCGAGGAAGTCTCCTGCAACACTAACACGGTATTGAACACGGTCTCCTGCAACGCTCAAACTTTCAAATCTGCGGCCAATTTTGGTTCACGCCCTCTGGAACAAAGGCTTTATTTGCACAAAGCACCTCGGGGCGAATGAGTTGTTTTCAAACTAATATACGAATTCCAGAAGCAGATGCATCATTCGTTCCAATACAAGAAACTGTGCAAGTGGTCACAACTAAAACAAGCATAATCACCCCGTCCCGCCTCTTTCTCTATCGCTATCGATCGGACCCTTCCTGTCCCAACTGCCCCTGTATCTATGCGGACCTGGCCCATTGCCGCTTCTATTGCCCGGCTGCTCGGCAGTCGGGTTCCTTCCCCGCACCTTCTCTATCCATCATCACCTGGTTCGGCTGGCTTGGCCCTGAAGGGGAGGAAGAACAGCGACTTCTGGTCGCCCAGGCGGTCGACGTGCAAGGCCTGTAAATTATGGCGGAATAAAGGTCTTCTAGTACCATCAGTGTGCAGGTGCAAATATTAATTTACCGAAAAATTTACCCATCATTTTCGTAATAAAATACGCCTGGAAAAAATTAGCGAGTGTCAGAAGTTTATGATCAACTCGAATCAACAAATAGCAATCTAATTTTTCGCGGCTGCTAAATGTAGCTGTAAATTACCAAGCGAGGGCAGGATTCACCATTGAAACTCCGGATTTGGCTATAAGGCACAAACTGCGCACTCATACACGTAAACTGTAATATTTTCTTTGCTTGTCATACCCGGAACACAAATTATATTAGCTGGCAACCCAAACAACGGAAACCGCTGTCTTATTAGACCGTAAATAAGCCGCTTACAGATCTTTGGCGAGCTATCTTTTCGTGAACCAGCACAACCTCACCGTAACAGAGATACCACGTCTGCACTTCCTGTTAGCGCTGGTCAAAACAACTTCATTACTCGTTTCCACCACGCTTGGGCCGGTTCTGCTGAAAGGAGTCGCTGTTGATTGAGAAGGCAAGCGCTGAACGAGTCCAGCTCCTTTTCCAATGTGGCAGACTCCCTCCGGCCATGAAGAGGGCAAGATTGATCACAGCGTCTTAACGAGGTGGAAACATCTACAAAGACCATTGCACAAGAGAAGATAAAGCATGTCGGCGCTTCGATCGGGGCCAATTTGTTGCGGAATCTAGCTATATAACTTAGGGCAAGGGCTATAGCTCGCGTCATCGATCATTGCAGAAACGCTTGGGATTAGGTAACGCTCGAGTAAGTAAGAGAAGGAACATGTGTAGTGCAAGGTAGGAGAGTCCTCTAGAGGGATCCTGGATGGCTTGATTACGCCGGCAGCCTCCAATTTGTTATCATAAAATATGGGTCTTTTATGGGAACTTGTCAGTGTGGTTCTAGTGCTGAATTAGATTTTTTGCACTTTCTTCATTCGCGCTCGCGCTGTGTCCGAAGCAAGCCTTCCTGTTGTAATTATTGTTGCAGTTCCGTGTTTTTTCAAAACCACTTTGTTAATTGATGTGCGCAAAAACAACAAGTTTTTTCTTGTTTTTGAAGTTGTCAGAACGCGCCGTGTGGAATCCTTCTCGTAGCTAAAAAGGTGTAAACGTACCCAAGGAAAATGTTTCGTCTTTTCAATTTTATTTTGTAAGTGAGTTTATGTGCGGTCCTGCGTAATGCATTTGATGCACATGAAGTGTAGTCTTGGTGTCCCCCGATTTAATAATTTCCTGCGAAGCGGATACCACTTGCAATCTGCCTTTGTGGAACACTTCAGATGCAGAAATTAGCCCGAGAACAATGGAGCTCGCTGAAGTTAACCTATAACTTCATAGCTGCGGACGTGTTGTGTATACAAAACCTAATACTTTTGTTTATTTTTTACAAAACAGGCATCAGCAGATTTCATCGTACGCTTAAATAAGCGCAGACTGTCGCTTTCTACTATACTGATAAATGAAGGGAATATCAAAAGACCCGTATTTCATGTAACCTTGCATTTTATTCAAGCAGAGTTACGCCTTTGGTATTATAAGCATTACGCCAGACTATATTTTTTTGTGTGCAAGATAATCAAAAGAGCTCTAACCTTTTATAACATAACATTATTCTGGAATCGTCATCGGATGTATTTAATTTGTAGATTAGAATATCTTCAAAACAAATTCTGGAGACCCGTGTACAGTGCGATGTCAGTGCACGTTAAAGAACCCCAGGTGGTCGAAATTTCCGAGCCCTTCACTACGGCGACCCTCACAGCTTGAGTCGCTTTGGGGCGTTAAACCCCATAGACCGACCAAACAGAAGAGTGATTTCTTCTTTGTTATGTTTTCATCAGTATTATCATGCGCCGTCGTCGTTCTCTCCCGCTCATATCAAGCCTACTCATTGCATTTTATCTCGCCACAATCGCAAAAAAGCCTAATTCATATTTCTTCGTACTGACGTCGTCATGCAGCACTCTTTCTCGTTATTGATCGCAAGAACAAGCTTCCGAAAAACACTGCATCAGTTGAGATCAGCCACGAATTTCTTCCCAAACTCGTCATTTTCAATGGGAAACATTAGGCGCATAGCCTGTTTTTATTATTTGTGTTCATCATTGATATCATTCATGTCTTGAACGTTTTTGTGTGCCCTCTATTTACACTCATTTCAGCCAAGAATTCCTTTACAGCATGTTTTCTCAACTGACCGGCCTACCCAGAACTCGGCAGCCAAACCCACCTCACCAAAACAACCAGAAAAAGCCTACTGCAAGCTTCGCTGCTCATAGAGAGCCCCCCTTATGAGACAAACCTTTATTGCCGCCTGCTTTTTGTTTTGTTTGTACTTAAGAAATTTTCTTCTTTCTTTCTTAAGCAAACGCACTTAGAGATCTAATTTTCTTGGCATGATGTTTCGAACTCAAGGACATTGTTGACAAGCTCTGCACATAGGCTGAATGTCACACAGCCTTCGAATACACGCCACGTGGTCCAGAATGAGCGTGTGCCAGCATGATCGCTAAACTGTGGTAGACTAGTGCAATGAGCATGGACAGTGTTTCCAATTACTGTCGCGAAAGCTACACTAGATTAGCAGATGGGCATTTCGTGGAGCAGGGCAAAGGTCACTACTGCGCATTCGCCGTTACCATGGCATCCAGTTGCGTTGGCGCCACAGCTGTGCGCCTTCGCGCCATCGCTCCTCAGACGCGCACCACGGAAGGAGAGCGGCCGTACTGTCACGGCAGCAGCACAGGCTGCGTGAAATTGGTCCTTTCGATCCAGAAGTCGTCGCGTGGTACAAGGCCGGCCGACAGCGCGAAAACTAGGCGAGAAGGGTTAAGCGGTCGGCCGAGACGCCCGAAGAACGAGAGGAACGTCTCGCGAAGAGACGCCGCCAAGCTGCTCAACAACAACGATGGCAAGTCGCTACCGAAATGTCAGTGGACGAAACTGCTTTCGCTACGTATATCCTAACCTAGCTGAGCTAAGCCACTGCCATTTTTTTGTGTGTGTGCTGAGCACTTGTCACTTTATTTACTGTGCTACTTACTTTTCTTACGTATCCTATAGCCTTATAGTCTATGAAACGGCCACAGCGAAAAACCCCCTTCCAGGGCATTGCTGAGAAGTAAGAGGAGAAAAACCATGTCTATTTCTTGCGACCATTCCCGCATCTGGCGGCCATTCGGCGCAGCAGCCTAACTGCATACGGCTTCCCAGTGACGTCCCATTATTGCGCCGAATCTGGAGGTCAGCGAGAAAGATCGAAGCCAAGCTGGCGACAGTTTGCCTGGCGCACTTACCACGGCCTGGGATATTTCTCTCGTGCCTGTACCGCGAGGCAATGACAGAGCTCGAAGTAGATAAACGGCACTATCAGCAACAGCAGTTACAGTAGCCTGACTCGGTTCCGCAGCAGCTTTGCGCCGTTACCGGAGGCGTAGTGAGCTGCACTAAATTGCCACACCTCCGTCAAGGAAGCAAGTTGCCAGGAGTGAAATACATCTGCCAAGGAGACAACATTTCCCGGAGCCCTAAACTGCTTCCATCGATAGGGGAAAAAGGGACTATCAGATAGAGTCATTTCCGTTATGTCGTGACCGTGCTGGTGTTCCCATGCTGCGTCGTGTGTATTTTACTTTAGGAACGGTCAATATTCCGGAAGCTTCTTTTTCCCTGCTGTTTCTTTGCACGAATCTCCGCTTGATGCTCAACTACGCCATCAAAGAAGGGAAGCATGTTCAAGAACACCCCTGCGAGTGAAATAATAGCAGTTTTACTGCTTCTGGGCATCATATACCGCCACCTAAGATCCTATTCCAGTTCGCTGCTTAATATTTGGTTGGCAACCTAGCGCTGATGTTTTTTTTGCGTTTATTTTAGTATTTTCCTTTATTTCTTGCAAGGTTCTTCTCAGTTCCTAACTCTGGATTCGAAGTACCGTATGAGGAGCAAAAAAAAAAATCTCGCGAGGAAACGGCGGCCAAACTGTTGGATAATAAAAGCGAAAAACCGTCCTCTCCTATCAATATGAACTATAGTGAAGGAAGGCGCGAAACTGTTAAAAGCAAGAATAAATTTAGGAAATGTATAAATATTAATCCCTGCGTGCACTAGAGAATTCTAAACAAGGTTTGCTTGTCCACGGCAGCCTGCTGATAGCACTGCTGCTTACATGAGTTCTGATATTTTTCTCTACTAGTACTACGCCAAACCCACCGCGATAAGTAGATGTGCGATGCGCGATTGCTCGATAAAAAAGACGGGTAACGGAGAAAACATGGGTTCCGCTCAGTAAATAACAGCCAGAAGTTTTCGCTGACTATTGGATTGCATATGTCCTGTTTTGTGTAGTGAAGTGCGAAAAAAGATAGCACAAATAGAAAAGAAAGTGTTTCCTCAAAATGGAAGGTGATGCTCGATGGCTGTGAGCTTGCACTGCGATTAAATTAAACCAGTAGTTCCAGTTAAAAACTACAAACCAATATACTGCAGGCTACTTAGGTTGCGTTACATGTGTGCGACTTGAGATCTTTTCATTTGGATATCAAACTACCTCAAAGAAGTATGGACCCTTTGAAAGCATTTAGTTCAGCGAATAGTGAAAACGGAATTTAGAGCACCCCTGAAAAGGTGAAATTCGGGGAATACGAAGTAATTTAGTGAAATTAGGCACCCGGAACTCATTGTTTCCTCTATTCCCATCCGTCAGCCTGGTTTTCTTTATTGAGCTGGCAGCCGACTTTGATTGCCAACCGTCCACTGTAACTCTAAGCAACAACAGACTAAGAAAATAATGACTTCGAAGAAGAATTATTTTGGAATGAAGATTCTAAAATATTTTGATTAGCTTGTTTGTGATACTCAGAATGATGAAAGAGCTCTCGTACCTGTGCCACTTGGGCAAACTTAATGCCACTAACGACCTTTCTGCATTAAAGTTTAATGAAATTTGCGCAGGGCCACAGGCAAAAATTCAGTGGCATTAGCCGTAACGCCATTCGTAACTCATGGAGTTTGCTGTAACAGATTCGCTTGACAAATGCGCACCCCTGAGCCCATTCCACCGGTAGAGCAGCATGCCAATTTGTTAGCAACAATTTCCTATGAAGTAGCTGATGGTTTATTGAAAACTTTCAGTTATATGATGCACATCTATAGCGCACTTTCGATCCAAATGGCGACATTTTGACCGGCACTTCTGGCAGATATTCTCGGCTCGTGCGCTGTAACTACTGGCTGACACGGGAGTTTAAGGCTGCTTTTTCGAGTCTTCAATCAAGAACAGCGGTATTTTGTGCAAAATGATTTTTATATTACACTTCGGCCACTCCGCTGAGATTCTGTGTTCATTAGTACTGTTTATGGTGAAGTAGCATATGTGAGCGCTTTCCAGCCGACATCTTCATAGGGACTTACATATGTTGACATTAATTCTTCATATGTAGCACCAAATCTAAGAATAACTGCCTGACAAACTTAAGGCATTAAGCATTTGCTGATATTTCTCCTGCGCGTCAGCAGCAAGGCTATTCGTCAACGACTTTATTTATTCGTCGCAAGCCAATGCCCCTCGTCCTTTGCTCTGCATCGCATTTCGCTTCAATACCACTCCCGTCTTGAACTCGATTACCAGACAACAGGTGAGAACACTTCTCAGAGGCGAGTGCAGCATTGTTCCTGACCACAGAGCCATTTAAACCTTAATTCCGGCCCCGGCGGCGAATTTCGATGAAGGCGAAACTCTAGAGGCCCATATAATGTGTGATGTCAGTGCACGTTAAAGAACCTCAGGTGGTCAAATTTCAGGAGCCCTCCACTACGGCGTCTCTCGTAGCCTGAGTCACTTTAAGATGTCATAAATCAAACCGAACCTAAGTAAAACATTTCGCCTAACAACTCAGTACGGCAGCGGTGTGCGTCGAAGGTATATTAGAGCGTTATTTTGGCAATGCATTACCGTGGCACGTGCTGAATTATGCACTTCCATAGCGCACAAGCAATCTTCGTCTGGGTGGGAGAAATATGGCGAATGAAAGGGTGGCACTGTAGGAAGGGTTTGGACATATAAACGACGTGCCTCAAATCTCAGGGTACAATTTGGCGGTGGCATGTTCAAGTTCTCTCTTGCTGTTGGTAGTGAGCTTCATTTGCTTCCTCAGTCATTCAGAAAACTGCCGCGCTATGGTACTTAAGACTGTGCTGAACGTTTAAAATCGTGATCTGCCTTGCGTTCTAAAGTATTAAAATGAGGTAGTAGATCCATGTGGCGCACTATTATGTCAACCACGGGCAAGGATGTAAGAACGCTAGCAAGGGGCTTCAAAGCAGGCGCTGGACTGGTTTTGCAGTGGACATGAGCGGAACGAATAACAACAATGATCATTGTGGTGATGCAAATGGTATCAGTACTGAGATAAGATGACTGTGAAACAAAATACACGGGCTTATGAAAATGTTAATCGCACAAAAGCGCCGGTTGAGCTTTAAGAAAAATACCTAGCTAGGGGACTTTTAAATCGCTAATTACGTTGAAATAAAGACGAT
The DNA here is from genome assembly GCF_055824585.1 of Amblyomma mixtum. Classification (NCBI taxonomy): domain Eukaryota; kingdom Metazoa; phylum Arthropoda; class Arachnida; order Ixodida; family Ixodidae; genus Amblyomma; species Amblyomma mixtum. The sequence goes on along the minus strand of NC_143019.1, from coordinate 124,911,795 downwards.
GTGTGTATTGAATGCTGCTCTGTGAAACGAATGCTACTCAAATGGTCGAACCGATCTATTACTCGGCGATTGAAGTGTCTCTGCATCCTGCCAAAGAACAAAGAAAACTAGTTGCCCGGTCATTACACTGCAATAAACTTAACAACGCCCTGCAAAACCGCTGAGTACTCAATCCGACAACTCTTGGAGATTGCGAATGCTTCAAAGGTGGCGGTACAGCGGATATTCTTCGAGCATAAACACAGACCATGCGGAAGACAGCACACAAGGCCTAACTCACAACTGGTTTTATTGGCGGACGGTCACATGTAACATATAAGCCGAAGTTTTGCGTGAGAAAAGGAAACATGCTTAACAAAGGTTGATGGTCGAGCGAACGCAACAGAACTCATGCACAGGCAAGCAGAGGCGTCGGGCACCGCAAACTATTTTCTGAGGGTTTTTTTTTTGCATTTTTCATTTCAGCAGAAGTCTCCCGCTGCTAAATATTCGATCTGAACCAAAAACCGATATGAAGATGGATGCTAAAGCGCTTACTACCAAATTGTTCATGTGGTATGCCAGTTTAGAAGCTTACCACAGCGTACGATAAAGCATCATTTACGCTAGGCAAGCATGAAATCGAATGGGAAAGCATACGGAAAACTTGAATGGCAGAATAAAGAAACGCGCAGCATTGAGGCAGAAATTCCAATTTGGCTTTAACAAAGTAAGTCTCATTACTCTCAGGCCTAGAGTGTACGACTTTAGAGTGCCCACAATATTTATGCAATACCACAAGTACTTTAGAAAAGTGAAGGTGATCAAAATGTTTCAAAAAAATTACAACATGCAATGGAAGTTGCTTTGAAAAAATGTTGACAAACTGTAACTTAACGCGTCAGGGGTGTACACGGGTGCAGCTGAAAGTAGGAACAGTGACACACTGATAAACAAGGAAATAAGTTCTATTTTTCAATCTTCCCACAAGTTCATCCAAAATCAGTAAACTTTAGAGCTCCAGATAAGATGATGAACCTGGAGTTGGCCATAAAGGCTTTACCGATTAGGCCTATTGCGAGCCTCGGTTACCTCAATGTCATATACTGTCAACCAGCTTTAGCTGATTTATTTTTCAGAAGAACGAAAGCAACAAAAGTTTTCTTTATTTAAAATCGGCAGCCGGACAGCAATTCTTGATCAATACATTTTGATTTACGCTGGCTGGGCGGGCCTTTTTTGGCAAAAAAGATTCCGTCGACTGATTCCTAGCTTTTAATATATCATGTAATAGTGAGAACAGTTAGATGATGCTATAAAACGAAACACCTGCGTAACTCAAGGTATCGTATAAATTCCACCTCAAATGTTCCAGAAAGGTTGAATATGTAACCATAAATAATCCTCCATCAACTTGGGCGAAATAGCACCACGGCCTGTATCAAGGCTCCGTGTTGTCTATAGCCTCTGTGATCTCGTGTATATGTGGATGGCCTAACCATGATACCAGCTTCCACTAGATAGTTGTCACCCAGACTTCGCGCACTTTTAGCGTGAGAAGCTCCCAGACACCCTTAGAGCGTGTGGGGGTAGCGGTCTCGGACTCGAAGGAGATGCCCTCGACTCAGCGTGGCAAACTCAGCGGAGACCAGCGACCAAGTGACAAGAGGTTTTTGGGCGTTCGGTGCCCAGCTTTCGCTGGTCGCAAGCCAGAGAATGGGTCGGAGCCAAAGGTTCACAAAACAAAACAAAGTTTATACAGCAAAGAGACGATACAGAGGATTTCACAATCACTAGTACAAACACATTCAAAGTGATTAACGAAACAGTGCAACACGTGCAGAGTTAAACTCGAGAGAGAGTACAATACAAAGGCAATATTGCACCTAAAGTGCACTAACACTCGAAAGAGAGGTAAACAAACAAAACACAATTTGTTCACCGGGCACTGCGGCAGTCCGACGACCAGAGTTCCATGACGATGCCGTCCCGCAGACTGGCGACCGTTGCCTCGTTGGTCCGATGCTGGCCGAGTGGTGTTTCCCCGGGAGTCGAACGGGCGCGCTTCGATGAAGCTTCAACGGCGATCCGGACTGACTGATAGCGGTCAACGTCCTTCTTTATAGGCTCGCTCTCCCGTCTGTTTGTTGTTCGCGCCCGAGTAGGCGCGCACATACACGCAGCATTGGCAGTGCTGTCTCCCTTTCCTCTTCTCACCGGCCGCGCGTCCCCATTGGTCAGAGGTCGGGGGTCGCATCTCGAAGTTTCGAGCGTGTTCTTGAGTGGCGCCGACGCCGACGGGCGAGGGGGACGTGTCTTAGTGCACGCAAGGCTACGCCCTTTCCCCCCGTCAGCCGTAGAACCGACTCGCATGTTCGAGAATAATCGGCGGGGATGACTCATTTCCTCGGCGCACGCCGCGGCGGTGGAGAGAGAGGCACGCGCTCGGCGGGGGCTTTCCCTCTCCCCCGTCGGGCTCGCGCCGGCGAGACGCCGTGCGCGCGGCGGTTTTTCTTTGTTTGTTCCTAAAATGCGCCGAATTTTGTGACAATAGTTAATATATGCAGTCGGCAATAATTTTTTTATTTGGAATAGGAAGGAAAGCTCAAAGTTGGTAATGACAACTTATCAAAACTGTTAAGGGAGATAGAAGCTAATCCCTTAATTCTAAACAGAATAAAATGAAACGTGTATTTTGAAAGCACCGACAAACATGTTCGTAGCTACTTTACCATAATTAGAAAGCCTGTTGTAGGACACCAGTGAATAAATATTTCAGGGGTGCACTGTCGTAGCAAACTTTTTTGAACTTCCCGTTTAACGGCTTCACTGCAGTTTTTTTGCCTGACTGGATTAATGTGAAAATGTTTGGAGCGTGTTCCTTCAAGAACATGTACTTTTAACAACATGCTCTTCTAGCGTAAGCTTCCTTATTTTAATATAAGCACGCAAAAGAATGAATTCTATTTGTAAAAATAATTAATCTGTCGACGAAGATATCAGGATAAATCCCTATCACTAAGTCACACTAAACCACTTATCCCTCTAAATCCTTATCATTGGAAACAGAACCGCCCCCTTCCTACCTAATGTATGCTCGGAAAGAATGAGGTATCTTTATTAACGGGAATGCATATTTGATTGTTCACTTCGTATTATACCTCAGTGAGCGCGTAAGCTATCTGATATCGGGAGTGAAGGGCAATCATCCTGAGACAAAAATTATGGAGGCAAACGTAATCCTTCTAGGTTCCTAAAACGCTAAACCAAAAACCCAGGTGAAGATAAGTCCTACGTAGACGGCGTACTTGCATCGTTCACAAATATCTGATAAATGTCTAGCTGGATGTCAGCGCTACGTACTTATAACGTGGACTGGACCCCAATTTTCGTGTTGCAGGTACGTAGATTTTTCGTAAACGGTACTAAAATGTATGTCTAGTGGAGGTGTCTAATGTCCAGCGTAAATATTTTGCTGATGTCCATGTGATGTTTCATGGTTTACTGGGGAGCTAAGGAATGTGTTGGCTGGTTGTCGTCGCCACTAAACCACCCCCGATGCATGTACAGAAAGGTGGGCCACTGGAGGTGTCGTGTTTCACAAGATGACACCTCGATGAAAATTCGTGCGTGAAAACTTGTGAAAAAGCACCCCCTCCCCACCCTCTTTACTTACACATGACAAGTATATGTACAGAGAGTGAGTGCGTCATGCATGCGCTGAGCATCACAGAGTACACGTGCACTTCATCAGAAAAATGCTATCACACGTGGAGCGATAATTCCACATCAACCCTTTGCCGTTGAGAAAACTAAAGCACCCATGACAAAACAAAATATAACTATTCAAAAGAAGCGCCTCCATGGATGGCATTCAAGAATTTCGTATCGTTCCGGCTTTCTTCCTTTCAGACCAAAGTGTGCGACACATTGACGCCGAACCGCAGGAGAAAACGTTTCTGGCGGGAACTGCAACAGATCATTTGGGACAGTCTATGCATTAGAAACGTAGTTTTCGTTCTTCTTTGGACTATCTAGGCTAGACAAAAATTCATACGCCCCGTCCTTGGAATCCCCGAACCTCTTTCTGACGCTTGCTTGATTAGCACTCGCCTGTTCCGTTCAACCTGTACCCCGCTATCCAAAGCCACAATATCAGAGAGCGGCCGCTTGGCACGCTGAAGAACCAGACCTTTTCGCCTATAGTCGTTCACCCAAACAGAATCCCCAGGCACCGATGGGAAAAGATGACGGGCAGAATGCCGGCTACTGTAAATTTGCCTCTGACCCTCCCTGAAAGCTGCGCCTTTGTCCCGTGCTTCTTCGAGATTGGGCGAGATGAGAAAATTTTAGCAACAGCTATTTCAGTTTTCAGCATCCTCTCTACCCCCCTCCCCCCATTCCCCGTTGGCCTGCTGGTACGTAAGGTTACATGTCACATTTTTGAATCCCTAATTGTTCGCCCCGCCGGGGTGGATCAGTGGCTATGGCGCTCGGCTGCTGGCCCAAAAGACGCAGGTTCGGTCCCTGCCGCAGCGGTTCAATTTCGATGGAGGCGAAATTCTAGAGGCTCGTATACTGTGCGATGTCAGTGCACGTTAAAGAACCCCAGGCGGTCGAAATTTCCGGAGCGTCCCTAATAGCCTGAGTCGCTTTGGGACGTTAAACCCTAATGAACCAATAAACCAACCTAATCGTTATCTTCTGGCCGAAAACTGGAGCACCGTTATGCGTTACCAGCGTTTCGAGTATGATGTGCTTAGAAAACACCTCGTTGATATGATAACTTCAGTTTAGGAGTGGCCAGTGGACACAATGATGAAAATCGAGACAAGTATTCCATCATGAGCGCGTAGTTATAGCCTTTCACATGGCAGATATCCACGACAACCGTTTGCCATGGCCCATAAGGCAACTTGGTCGGGATAATCGGCTCGCATGGCGTGACGCCAAATTGGGAACACGTGAGGCAGTTGGCAATGAAAAACGTAAGCTGAGCGCTTAAACCTAGCCACGACACGGACTCCTTTGTCCTTGCTCAGCACCTTACAACACCCTGCTCACTCTCATGAAGCAGCTTTAACATTCTGCTCCTAAGGCGTTGTGGCACAACCGGGCGAGTGCTGTGCATGACGGCACCTTGCATAGGCTCAAAACGGCCCCATCCTGCCAATAGGGCCTCAAAACAGCCAATAACGAAAGTAGACTGCGCCAGCCCTCATGAATGAAGCAGCACAACGTAAAAGTCTCGTACCTCGCCTGTTCTTCAGATTCGAGCCCGAAGTGCTTCGACTCGCTCAACTCAGATAACGTACCGGCAACGTAGCAGTTGATAGCATGGACCGAAAAAATTTCTTCGTCTTTTTGTCTTGCATTGGCGCTGGGAAGAGTGCATCAGCTATTTCCAAATTTTTGGCCGGGACGTACTGCCCCTGAAAGCTGAACCGCATTAGCCGCATTCTGGAGTTTTGATTGCGAGGCACTACCAAATAAAGCGACATATTTCCTATAGCAAAACAACCAACGGTTTAGGATCCATCTCTACAGTATTGTGCAGTCGACGCTTATAGATGTCGAGGCGTTCTATGTCCATGTTTAGCTAAAGTCTCCTTTTCAATTTGAGTATAACGCATCACACTTGGTGTCAGTGACCTTGAGACAGAAACATCTGGCCGGTTTTTTTATTCGGTTGTACTTAGAGTAAAACTGCTCTTAAGCCGTACGACGAAGCATCTGCAGAAGTAATTGTTGGACGATGTGCATCAAACTTACCCATACACCTGCCTGAGGAGATAGAACTCTTCACACACACTTCGCACTATCAAATGTTACCTGCTGAGGTGGTGCCCATACCCACTGAGTGTCCTTTTTTAACAATTGACGCAAAGGTGTAGTGCTCAGCCAACTTTGAAGTGAATCGTCAACACCGATTAGCAAGTCCTAAAAAATTGCGGATTCCTGCAACGTTAGATAGCGTGTGTAAATCTTCAACTGCGCGAACCTTCGCTGGATCTGAGCGTATGCCGTTTTAGCTCACGCGGCACCCCAGAAAAGAAAGCTTTTTACACTGGACTGGCACTTTTCTTTCTTTATGGTGACGACGTTATTGACCATGCGTTCCAAGGTGCGAAACAAACCTTCGTTGTGTCCTTCTGAGTAGAGCCAAACATAAAGACATCATCCGTTGAGTTGACGACCCTCCGCAATTTCATCAAGAATCTCGCACATTACTCTCAAAATACTCTAGAGCCGAAGTTATGGTAGGGAGTCGTGCTCTTCACGGTCCACGATGCTGTGAAGATCCTGCTGCTGTTGTTGGACAGCTTCTTTCAGACCTGTTTGTGTGAGAGCACTTTTTAGAGTCAGCGCAGAATCGAACTGAAGAGCTTCCGACCACTTTTCGTTTCGTTGTGCAACTACAAAACCGTCGAAAATCATCCGCTCTTTCCGCTGCCGGTAGTCGAATGTATCGGGCAGCGTATGCAACTCGGCAACATACTGATCGATTCACTCCCTTGTTCTTGATAGATTCAATGAAAGCACGCACTTTCGAAGACTAAGTTCGGTGCGGCAAAAAAAAAATGAGCATCGAACTGCTTCTTCACAATGGTGCAGATCTTCAAGTCTGCATTTCTTCTAATGTTGCGGGCCTATCGTTCCATCATGTACAGCAATGTACGAGCCAGAAAGTACTGAGTTCACTCATTAAGTCTTGAGACGAATCAGCAGTCATCTAGTTCTGGTATCCACACAGGCCACTTGAACGTCTTGTCAAAGTTGAAGCTCGCTGGCGGCTGCACCAGAAAAGCGTGGGAGGAAACCTTCCTTTCTCGCGACATTTAACGTTGCTGCTATCCAGATGAAATCCGATGATGCTGGCGGCGGCAACAGGCGGCAGCCTTACATCATCCGTGGGTCCAGTTTAACCTGGACAACCACATATTACACGATGTTGTGTTTTGCAGGATGACACTATGATGAACACTTGTGCGTTGGCGCTCCAGGCACACGCCTAAAGTGAAAAAGCCCTCCGCTTTATTGGCACATGACAAGTATATGTACAGACAATGAGTAGGCCACGCATTCGCCGATTGCTGATAGGTGCTACCACACGAGGAGTGGTAATGCGTCGGGCCTGTTTGTAGTCTTGCATGATTTTATTGTAGGCAGAATGACGTTTTGTGCCCCCTTGATCGCCCCTTGTCGTGGAGGCTCGCTATTTCTACGCTCCAGGAGATAGTGAGCGGAACAGATAAGATGTTGATTTGTCGGTTGGGATGATGTGCAAGTAGAATTTCTATTGCCGTCGCGTTTATACTGTCGCGTGAGTAGTTACGGATGGCGGTCAGACGGTAGTTTCTTCTTTAGTGGCCATAGCTAGGGAGCTGGCGACCTCTAACGATTCTTCCGAAAAAAGGGTTTCGACGGATGAGCAGTTTAGTAGTCTCCTGATTTGGTCGTTCACTAAGGCCGTCGCGCCTTGATTAGCTTCGTATGTGGCGGATTCGGTATCGGCTACGCCATGGCGTGAGTGTAGTCGAGTGTAGAGCGCGGGAGCTTTCGTCTTGCTTCGTGGCATTGTGAGAGCATGTTTTTGGTATTGTACTAAGTAGTAGTTGTTTGTGAAGGCTAAAGGGGAGGTTTGCTTTAGGTGTGTCTTGCTCAGGGGTGGAATTGGTGGGCAGGCTTTCTAGGACTATCTTGCCTCCAGGAGTACTGGCGAGTCGAATCTATTACGCGGTTAGGTGACCTTCAATTGCATTGTCCAGATAGTTGCGGAGTCACGGTACCAGACGTCTCTCTGTTCAGGTATGAATTGGGAGGCCGAGGGTTTGTCTGTAGGCATTGTGTATGATGGTGTCAATTTTTTTCTTGTCAGCTGCCTTAAGGCTGAGGGATATGGGCAACCTGCACTATTCTTCTGGGGAGAAAGGTCTAAACTAGGCGGACGGAATCCTGCCCCTTCCAGTAGAAGTGTAGACCGCTTATGCGTAATAGGAGCCGCAGCGTCTTGAGCATGGCTGGGTTTAGCCTTGGACTATTAGCAGGTCTGCGCCCGTAGATTTTAGACGGAGGCCGAGAAGTCGATACGGTACACTACTCGTGCGGGCTGGCCCGCAATGTTTAATCGAATATCGCTGTGCTGGCGGGCGTTGTATTCTTTTTTGATTACCATGCGGAAGAGAAAAAGTTCCAATTTGTTAGCGGAGCATTACCGACCGCATGTAGAGCCGTATGAGTCTACTGCTTAGGTACCTTGCTGTGTGCGGTCTTGTACGCCAGTGTCTCAGAACTTTTTGGTCAAAATGGTAATGTCAGCTGCCGCTATGTTGCTAATGAAGTTATGAAGATATATTAGAGCGGTGTTAAAGAGCATCGAAGGTAGGACGGTGCTCTAGGGTGTTCCGACGCTGCCGAGAAGTACAAATTGGCTTGTCTGCGATCCAATCCCTAGTGGAGATGTGCGTCCGCTGAGAGAGTCTCTAACGCAGTTGTACAGTTGGAGTCCGCATTTGACGTCTTGCAGGTTTTCAGGGTGGCGGAATAGTATGTGTTGTCGACAGCACCTTTGGAGTCAAGGCCGTATAAGGCCTCGCTGCTTCTTCGGTTCATTTCTTTGAAGATGTCGTGTTTAAGTTGACGTAGGACGCCTTGGGTGGATGTTCGAAACCTGTACATGCTAATGGGCAGGAGGTCTTGCTTGTCCAGGTGTATTGTACCCAGTTCAGGATTGCATGCTCTTCCGTTTTCCCAATACATAATGTCAGGAAGATCTGGCTGATGTTGGAGATAAAGAAGGGTTTCCCTAGTTTCGGGATCGAACAGATTTTGACTGCTTTCCATTGCTAAGGTATCGCATACATTAGAAATATTATGATTTGATGAAAAGTGCACTAATTATTGGATATTTAATTACAGCGTTGTTTGTTCTCAGATAAGAGGCGTGGCCGAAAGTAGTCAATGGAAACTAGCAGTGCCTTTTTCGAACCTGACTTTAAAGGTACTCTTTCAATACAGTTTTTACGAATGTTCAGCAGCTTCTTTCTAAATTTCCCATACACATACATGGCGCGATATCATATTAGGGGCACGCGCAGGTAGCAGTGAAACCAAGCTGAGGAAATGTGGACAAACAATTCTAGTTTACGCGGCTGCCACCACGCGGCACGTGGCCCAGAACACTCAGAATCAACGCTGGAATTTCCTCAGTTTGGTACTTCCTATTGCTTCTGTAATGGCATGGGAAATAGTTGTTCTAGAGAAGCAAGCATTTTATATTTCGCATTTTGCGGCAAGAAGGAAAATTCGGTCATGATAATGTCCATGTTCGCTCAGAATCTATTGGTTCTCTGTAGTTTTTAAAAATTTCAAATTACAAATATTCCCATTGCAATACGTGGTATTTATTTAGCGGCAGTCAACAGATTACGCTGTTTCTAGAATGTCCAAAAAAGCTAGGTACAACTGTTCTCGAGTATCATTTAGGTGCTGACGAAGTTAACAGCGCCTTTCAGGTAGCATTTGCTAGACACGTCAGCTGCGCGTCCTTATCAGGTAAAAACATGGTGTGCTGCATCGCCGGGCTAAAATTGAACCGTCGCCATCCTTACGAAATACGTAGCGCTATATGTCAGTGAAGTGCGAAGATACAAAATGTAAAGTTAGAACACTTTGCTAATTTCATCTATCTTTTCATGTTCTGTAGGAGCCACGGGATTTTTTTATCACTCTTACTGAGACGCTCGAATCTCTTCCTTTTTTGCTATTGGACACATATCGGAGAAATATATCTGAAGTGAATCTGGCTGCTTTCTTCATGTAGGAATGTATTTATATGCATGGCAAACCTATGTTTAAAAGGGTTGGCCAGAGAAAGTGAGGTGCACCCAAAGACTTGCGGTTTGTACCGGGCCTGATTAGGTTTGCGATCGAAATGAATCCTAAACGGCGTTTATGTTTTTTCCGAAGCCAATATGGCGGCCATATTTAAACAGCACCTTAATTTTCCTATTGAACAACACGCTCCGGCTGCCTTTGATGATTTTTCCTACTTAATTCATTTTTTATCTCTGCCTTAAACTTCGCCCATTTTAGACCTAAAGGTGCAGTATCACAGATGTACAGGGGGGGAGGGGGAGGAAGGGGGGCGCTCGTAGGCCATTCTAGGACGTTCAATGTGCATCGAGTTGCACATCACTCGTCCTATACCAGCGCCGAAACACCCGGCGGGATGCGGCATGGTGACAGACGAACCCTTCTGAACTGCTCAGAACATGACTGGCTTCTTAGAGGACTGGGTATGCGCTGAACTAACGTAGATCCAGCGTGGAACGGCCTTCTATTTCGCTTCAACAAAGGAAGCCTGGAGAGATGGAAGATATAAAGCAAGCAGGCGGTAGCAACACATTACACGAAACGCAGTTTCTGTTCAACAATGTTTTGAAAGTTTTATTGGCTATTGACACTCGGCAAACTTCAGTAAAGACTTACAAGTCGACCAGGAACTGGTGCACGAGATTCAAAATTTTGAGTTGAAAGCGAAGGCAGTGCTTCTGTGTAACTTGTTCGCCAATTACCGCGAACGAGCTGTATTGTTCAGCCTGGAGGCACGTTCAACTGCTCCTTTCTTGTCGAAGTTTTCGCAGTCAATCCAGTCGACAAAAGGACCATCCTTCTTCATAATGACCACAGCCTGGCACTGGCCGGTGGGCTGTTGAAGAAAAAAAAACGACATAATTCTACAAACAGGTGAATCCCCTCCTGTATACATACGGTATGCCTCATAATGCATTGTACGTGTGTTTAAAGTTAAAACATTGTTCTCCTATGTTATTATATCAGGCCCTTTATTTCAGCGCGTTTCTTTTACAGCCCGAGCATCTAATATTACCTGAACCTGGTTGCATTGTTGTAAATTGAAGCCTGTGCTCTAAGCAAAACTTGTCAGTTCAAGCATCAAAAAGGTGCACATAGTTTATATTGGCTACAAAAAATAGCATAACCGATGTGCAAGAGAGACAATCAACTACCATAGCGATCCTTCTACTGAGCAACCAGTATGAGTGTTATTTGGAGAGAACGACTGCGTGTGTCTGCGTAGCCCGCGAAGGAAGCTTCCCCCTCTTGCAGCGAGTTGAGTGGGATAACCGGTCTGCGTTGAGAAGGAATATCTGCACCGACTGAAGCAGAGACACCTGTGCAGCGACGCCCTCAAGCGAGCGGCGAGTGCGGAGAGAGAGAAAGCGGTGCCGAAAGCTAGCGCGCGGCATCAATTGATCGAACGCTGCGCGCGAAGGCCAAATGTGGACAGTGCATCAAATGCGAAAATTCAAAAATCGTCAGTGTTTCGGACAGCCAGCCAAACTAAAGAAGAATAAATGCCGGAAATGTACAGCATGTAATCGTTCGCAAGCCATACGAGCCAGCCAAATTAAATCGATATTAACACGCGCCACATTTGAGGCGGGGGGAATAGCAAAGACAGCATAAAATAAAAAGGCATCATCCAGAAAGCGCATTCTGTTTTCTAAATTGATGTCATCACAACACCATCGTGTCTGTCAGTTTCTTCAGAGCAATACCCTCAGAGAGGGAGAGGAACAGCTCTGTTAACCAGTACTTGAAGGACAATACTTCATGACACGCTCGTAATGTGTGCCCTTTCGTAACGAGCGCAGGAGCGCAAAGGAGCAAGCTAAAGAAGCGATCTTGTGTCTTTCTTCAGTCAAGGCTGTTTAATCGAAAATGTCCCGGCTGGTGCCCTAGCCTGATAATTGATTAGTGTCTTGATGTTTCAATTTCAACGACAATATACTGACGGACATTATTTGTCTTGCTAATTGCACGCGCGAGAGGAATGCCATCAAGTATTGTCGTGCGTCGAAGTGTCACGATACAGTCAAGATGTTGTCACGATGCTGCGACAACAATTGCGGTTGCTGCATTGTCCATTGTATGCTGTTTTCGACTGAATTTCCCAAGTGAACAGACCTCTTCTCCTTACATACCGGAGCTTAATTTAATTTCCGCAGCCCAGAGGAGAGCTCTAGAAGTGAGAATTGAAAATAATATGTTCATGGTGCTTGTACTTACGGCACATGAAATGGCAGATAGACGGAATATGCAACTACACGCCGTTTCTCCGAGATTATTGCTCTGCTGAAAGCAGCACTTCCACCTTCGCAAATAAAAAGAAACAAGCAATTTCGATGGAGGCGAAATTTAGAAGGAGGGTAAATTTTAGAGGCCTATGTACTCTGCAATGTCAGTGGATGCTAAAGAACCCCAAGTGGTCGACATTCGGAGCCCTTCACTACGGCACAGCTCATAGCCTGACTCGCTTTGGGACGTTAAGCCATCAAAAACCATAAACCAAACAAATCTGCCCCATTACTAGAAAGCTAATTTTGCATAAAATGTGAACTCTTAATTATTTTGCACCTTGCTAGGTCGGTTTTTTCACCTTTACGCCGGAAAAGCTGTCGTATCCGCCGCATATATCCTGACCTCACGATGAGTTTTACAGAGAAATTTGTAATAGTTTTGTACAAAACATTTAGAAGAAGCTTTTTGGGTGTGCCAGCGGCAGCCAAGTAACGCGTCACGCGTAAAGCGCTTTCGTTGGTGGACGCCACTTACACGTAGCTCAAAGCGCGACTGACGTGTGCGCTGACCCAGGTAGTCAGATATGAGCCTCTCCTTTCTGCCTCAGGTTGCCTCAGTTTGCCTCACTTTGTAGGTGGACACGACCGCCACTTCACGGCGCGATTCAGGCGCCCACTCAATCACTGACATGGCTAGAGGGAGCAGCGCGAATGGCGGAGGACCATGCAGCAAGAGCAACAAGACCAAACCACAACTTTAGATCACCCTGATGAACAGTTATGCGCCTTCCCTTTCCTCAAAAGCAACGAAGAGTTTAGACTGCTAATAAAAGGACACCTGGAGCTAGACTATTTGCTTCGTTCAAGAGGGCCCTGGAGTCTGTAATACTTGCCAGGAACGCGATCAAACCGTAGACCACACAGGGAAGAAAGCTTAGTAAACAGTCAGACCTCAATTTGGTGTCAGACTGGTGCACTACATGGAATATGGAATTAAACATTAATAAACGTAAAGCTTTGCGTGTTTCCCGTGCACCTAACGCTCTTCCTTCATATTATCTTAACGGCACTCCTCTTGATTGGGTAAAAACATACAAGTACCTAGGTATTCATATCACTCACAATTTAACATGGTCTATTCATATTGACTACGTTATTAATAACGCTAACCGCATGTTAGGGTACTTACGTCGCAATTTCTCAGCCGCTCCCTCATCTCTTGAGCTTATACTCTATAAAACACTTATACGTCCTAAACTAGAATACGCAGCATCAATATGGGACCCTACACATGATAACCTTGTATATTCCTTGGAACTAGTCCAAAATAATTCTGTTCGCTTCATTCTTTCAAATTACAACCGTACGGCAAGCATCACAGCCATGAAATCTAACGTGTCACTCCCACCGTTACAATCTCGCCGTAAAGTTGGTCGCCTAACACTATTTCACAAGCTATATCATCACGTTACGCTTCACGACTATTTCATATCACCCCCAGAATACATTTCACGTCGCATCGATCACCGCCACAAGGTTGGCATCCCAACATGCCACACCAAATCTTCTTTTCACTCATATCTTCCTCGCACATCTGTGGAATGGAACCGCCTTCCCCCCGATATCGCAGCCATTGCAGATAACAAAACCTTTCACGACGCAATAGCTAACATTGTTTATTCTGAAAGAAGTTGATTCATGTGTAATATCTGTTTCCACTGTGTTATGTACATTGATTTTATGTTATTTACGCTTTGTGAATGTTGTTTGTTTTAATTTTGGAGAAAATTTATTCTGTACTACCTGTTTTCACTGTATTGTATTCATTGTTCTTTATCCTAATTAACCCACTCCCCTCTGTAATGCCTATGGCCCTGAGGGTACAATAAATAAATAAATAAATAAATATGATTGTATAGACGCCGAAACGGGCCTGTGAGACATCCAACCGAACAGTCGCCTATGAAACGTCAAAGTGGGCCTACCACTCAGCACCTCTGGGGCACTCATGACGATCAGCTTTCGCTGATTAATGCACTACGCCGGTAATTAGCTCAGTTTTAGTGGTTTTCAGACTGCTTTTAGCTTCAAATTAGTTTGAGTTGTGCATATTTTGTAGCTTTGCGCAGGTAAGGATGTATTGTAAACGGCTATGCAAACGGCGGCCCCTTACACGGAGTGAACTGTTACAATCCTTACACCGTCTTAGCAAACTGAATGCCTGCGCATCCCTTTTTTATACATGCTGCACGAGCTATAGCATTTACCGCACTTATGCGGAACCACTATACATAACGAAACATTGACTGTCGTGCAAAATTGGTTCAGTCGTTGCCTGGTCGCTGCTTTTAGAATTTTAGTGCCACCTATTGTTAGAGAATTCTACTGTTCACTCTTCGCAGCTGCGCCAACAGATGTCGCAATCTGTTCGTCTGCCAAGAAACAGACGAGCGGCAAAGGTAGCCACCGCAGCGGTGCCTTTTCTTGAGGTAAGGCTCATGTACGAATGCTCAAGCGCGTACCACTTTTCTTCTAAATCACCATGAAAAAGCACGAACAGGAATTTTTCTGTCCTGGGCATCAAGTGTAGCTAATTAGGAAAAAAAAATGATCGCAAGAGCCGACAATCTCCCTTTGTTTTAAGTAGTTGAGTGATTTTGTTTTTACATTATTATCATAGAAATGTTGCTTGCTACTGAATTGCAGGAGGCGCTTAATCACGCCATAGCAGATGCTTAACCAGGAGGTTCTAATCTTTCTAAGCATAATTAGGTCTGACGCTGCAGACAGAACTGAACAGGCAGGTATATCAAAGCTAATAAATACGCGCAAGGTAGCCGGCGTAAGGATGTTTAGCGTGCTCTAAAGAACGGAGGTAGGTTAAAAGCGGTAAAGAGCAAATTAGGCATAGGTAAAAACCAAATGTATGCGTTAAAAGACAAAGAGGGCAATGTCATTACAATATAATTAAGGTAGTTAAGACAGCCGAAAAATAGTACACAAATCTACGTGGTAGCCAATGAAACAAGAAAGCTATTAAAAAAGGCAGTAGAGCACAGCAATGGGACACCACTCCAGTGAAGAAAGGGGAAGTAAAGAAAGCAAGTGTCACGACCTCGCGCCCGCACCACTACATTTTCTTCATCATTCTTCCCCCGGACCGCGAACGACTGGAACGGCCTTCCCCGAGAACTTGCTGCTATCACATGCCAATCATTGTTCATCGAAGAAATCACGCGTGTACTTGCTCAGTGATAATCTTATATTTGTATAACTTTCAACCTATCTGTTAGTCATTCTGTTTTTCATTTCTGTGTGCCCCACCCCTTATGTAATACCCTCTAACGAGGGTCTTTAAGGTATTAAAGTGAAGTGAAGTGAAGAAAGCCTTAAGAGCAATGCGACGGAGGAAAGCAGCTCGTGAGGATCAGGCAACAGCAGATCTTTCGAATGACGGAGGGGAGATTGTGGTAGAAAATCGAGCCACCGTGTATACTCAGTGTCTTGTGACCTCGAGTGCACCAGAAACTTGCAAGAACGCTAACATTCTTCTAATAAAAAATTAATTTTTAGTTTTTTATTTTCAATTTTTATAATATTTAAAGGAAAAATTAAAGGCCGGGCAGCTTACTCTCAGTTGTCTACAAGGTGTTTACTAAGGTAATCGCTAAAAGAGACAGGCAATCCTTAGACATCACTCAACCAAACGATCAGGCAGATTTCGTAAGGGATATTCGACAATAGACCATATTCACGCAATCAATAAGGTGATACTGAAATGCGCAGAATGTAACCAACCCCTACAAATAGGCTTTATTCATTACGAGAAAAAATTTTGCTCAGTAGAAACCTCAGTAGTCAACCAGATTTTGCGGAATGAAGGTGTAGAAGAGTGTTATGTGCAAATACTGGAAGATATCTATAACGACGCACAGCTACCATAGTTTATAAAGACAGCAATAAAATTGCAGTAAGCAAGGGTGTCAGGCAGGGAGACGCGATCTCGCCAATGCTATTCAAGCCTGTACAGAGTAGGTATTCCGAGGCATTGATTGTGAACAGCTGGGGTAAGTGTTAATGAATAATATCTAAGTAATTTGCCATTCACTGATGACTTTGGTTTGCAAAATCCCTCAGAAGACTACCTGCGTAGCATGATCCCATTCGTCTCCCATGTCTCGACAATTCACCCTGTCCTTTGCCTGCCGTGGCCGCCGTATTCCCGCAAACTTCTTAATCACCGGCTACGCTTGCCTTCTCTTGGAATGCAGTTCGTGCCCTTAAAGGTGCGCGAAAGGGGAATCTGAACTCGTTTTTTTCCCGCGCGAACTCAATTTACACGTTTCGAGCATTCTTAGAAACATTTAATTATTGTCCTCTACGACCGATCCCCATAAATAAAAATTGGCGGGGGCTTAGCTTTGGTTAAGCCTGGTAGGTTGCGAAAGCCCGCAGCGCCTCCAACTGAAGTAGTAGTAGTAGAAAACTTTTATTGAGATCTTTTAAGAGATTCGCGGATTCGAAGCCTCCGTCGTCTTCCGTCGCGCCGGCGACTTGAGGCTTCTCTTCAGCAAGGTTGGGCCCCTAGTCCAGGGCTCCACTGAGTCGCGCTGCATCAGTAGCGTGCCGCACTAAGGCCCTTTGGGCCGCGAGCTCGCTGCTGGTGAGCCGGCTCTCCCATTGCTCCGCACTCGGGAATTCGTGTTGGTGGAATGCTTTATTTCGTTCGCACTCCCATGTGATGTGGTATAGTGTGGGTGTGTCGCCGCACCAGGGGCAGTTTGCTCTGTATTGTGTTGGTGACATCTTGTTATAGATGTACAAGTTGGGGAAGGAGTTTGTTTGTAGCCTACGCCAGCCGACTGCTTCCTCCCTCGTGAGGGCTTTGTGCGGTGGTGGGTACTTGAATCTAGTCCCCCTGTATAGTTGTAATGTCTCTGTGTATCCCCCCTCGCATGCTAGTAGCTGAAGCTCCAGAACATCTGACATGCCTGCTCGGTATGTAAGCCCTCGAGCTAGGCTGTCTGCTCTTTCGTTCCCCGCTACGCCTGCGTGGCCTGGGACCCAGATTATGTGTTGTATGGGTGTCTTCTCAGCAGAGGCTGCTGCCCCACTGATTATCCTGAGGGCCATGCCGCTAATTCTGCCCTTCGTATAGTTTTTACACGTGTCTTTCGAGTCTGTTAAGATGTTTAGGGATCGGCCTTTCCTATAGCCTTCTGCTACCGCCAGCGCGACGGCAATTTCCTCGGCCTCCGTTATGCCCACGACCTCCACTGAGGCGCATGTGGCCATGTCTCCTGTGCTATTAACTACCACCGTAGCGGCTAAGCGCTTCCCTGCATGTACGTACATGGCGGCGTCCGTATAGACTGTGTTCTCTGATCGGCCTAACCTCCTTTCTATCTGCTCGGCCCTTGCTTTTCGTCTGTCCTCGTGTAGGTTAGGATCCATGTTTTTAGGCAGGGGTCCTACATTAAAGGTCTTTCTAAGGTCGTCCGGTACGTCCGCGTATCTGTCTACCAGTCCGCACGTGTTCCGACCCAACCTTCTCAGGAGCGCCCTTACCGTAGAGGAGCCTCTGAGTCTGATGAGTTGTGCCCCCAATTGAGCCAACTGAAGGAACGCAGTGCGCCGCGTCTACAGGTCACGCGTGGCCACCGGCTTTATGATGAAAGGAAATGGCGCAGTAATTGTCATCTCGGTGGACACCCTAAACGCACCGTAAAGGAAGGGAGGAACGCCACAACCCGTTCGGCGCGATGCCTTGTTGTTGCGACTGAAAGAAAGAGAACTTGTAGAACGCCGCCGGCCTCGCCGCTCTGCGGCATAGGCGCGTTGCTTAGCCAACCGCTCTTGCCTTTCCTCGCCTGTCTTCTCGGCACGGCGCCGGCGTTTGCGCGCAGCACGTCGCTGCAGCAACGCCTAGTGCAACTCATCAGACATGACTAAGCGGAGAGCGCCTGCGGCACCCCGTTTATCCTCTCCTAGCGAGCGCCCTCACGCGGCG
Organism: Amblyomma mixtum; assembly: GCF_055824585.1. NCBI lineage: Eukaryota > Metazoa > Arthropoda > Arachnida > Ixodida > Ixodidae > Amblyomma > Amblyomma mixtum. Next base: position 124,893,702 of record NC_143019.1, on the reverse strand, counting down.
GGCCGAGGAGGCCGTCACGTGGTAGCCGTCGCGCCGAGTGAAGCAACGACTACGGCCGAAGAGACGAGTTGGGGCCCCTGCTCTCCTCTGGTCGTGACGTCACGCTGTCACGTGAGCGAAGGAACGACCTCCACCGACTGCAGAAAAGTGCTAGCAGTATTGCTTTCGCAATAAAATCGGATTAAAGGTCCAGGCTTCCACCTTTATTTGAACTCGCCGCAGACAGCAGGATGAGTCAAGTAACGAGTGGAGTACCTTTCAGGCAGTCGCGTGGCGTCCTCGCTTTCGCTTTTGTTCAGCTTTTTAGGCTGCCGTGAATAAACAGTTCCAGTGAGATGCTACATAGCCGCAAATTAGGCCCACGCAAATAAAAATACGCGCGGGCTCTTTGCTTTCGCCAATCAATACGTATCACTCCACCGATGGCAGAGCGGCAAGCCGCCGCGGGACTGGCTAAAAAGTTTGTTGACTCCTCCTACCGTCTGTGGTGAGTTCACAAAAATGCGGGAGGCGGGACGTTAATCCGATTTGAATTATAGAAATCGATCGCACAAGACAATAATTCGAAGTTTCTAAGAATGCTCCGAACGTGCAGAACGAGTTCCCGCAGTAAAATACGAGTTCATATTCCTCTTTAGTGGACCTGTAAGGACCAGCGGTTATCTCGCCTTCGCATTACGTGCCCAGCCCAAGCCCATTTCCATTCTCCAGCCCATTCTCCATTGCGACTGCGATGTCAGTAACCCTTATCTGTTCCCCCACCCACTGTCCCCCCTCCCACCTACTGCCTCTCTCATTAACGTTCTGATTACATTGGCTACCATATCGGTGTATTTAGAACTCTCTGGCTATTTTAACCATCTTATCCATATTGATAACGAAATTGCCCTCTTTGTCTCTTAGCGCATACATCTGGTGTTTACGTATGAGTTGTTTCCCATTCAATCCTTTTAGGCTACCTCCGTTCATTAGAGCGTGCTCGATTTTGTCCACGTTAAACTTCCTTATGTCGCCTACTTTGAGGTTATTTATTAAATTTGATAGATCTGCAAGTTCTCTTGCCTCCGTAAGGTTAGACGCTTTCATGCTTTGGCATTTCTTGATCAAAATTTTCGTCTCCTGAATAGCTTCCTGGTATCCTGCCGTACCATCCTACCGCCCGCTTCTACTGCACGCTCTGCAAAGATAGCTGTCAGTGTATCGTCCATTTTTTAACATTCAGGTTGTCTTCCTCATTTGTGCCGAATACCTGTTCTGTGGCGATTTTTCGACTCCTGGATAGCTTGCTCGTATCCTGTCCTAGCATCCTGCCGCCAATTCTACTGCACACTCTGCAATGATAGCTTTGAGATTATCGCACATTTTTTCAACATTAAAATCACCTTCCTCATTTGTAGCCGAATATCTGTTCTCCAGCAATATCCTGAAATCCTCTGCTTTCCCTCCTGCCACTAACTCGTTAATGGGCTTCCGCTTCACTATTCTTCCGTTCCCTTCTCATGTCTAAGTCGATTTGACACCATACCATTTTGTGCTCGCTACAACGCACCTTTCCGAGGGCCTCCACATCCTGCATGGTACCAGGGCGAGCACATAGTATGGATTCTATTTCATTTTTAGTCTCACCATGGGGGCTCTTTCACATCCACTTGCTCTTCTTTCGTGTCCGGACAAGGTATTGCTGATTCGTACATTATTCCTCTCTATGAATTCTACAAAAAAACTCTCCTCTGCTGTTCATGGCAAGTATGACCTAGGCACCTACCGCCTGGTCTCCGGCCTACTTCTTCCCTACCTTTGCAATGAAGTCGCCCATTAGTACAGTGTACAGTGACTTTGGTTTTTCACTTACCAATTCTACGTCTTCAAAGAAGCTTTCAACGATCTGGTAGGCGTGGCTTGATGCAGACGCGTAGGCCTGCACCACCTTGAGCTTGTAGCACTTATTAAGCCTAATTCAAATAGCTGCCACTTCTCGTTAACACTACAAAACTTTTTTTTGCCACCTATATCCTGATTGATGATCAATCCCACACCTATTTCTCGTAAATGCGCTAATCCACGATAGCACAGTACGTCACGATCATCATCCTTATCATGAGCCTGACTACGCCCACTGCATTGCAAGGAGCTATGCATGTGTCTCCAATTAATCCTGTCCTTTGCCACGTGCGGCCACCGTATTGCCGCAAACTTCTTAATCTCATCCGCCCGCCTAATATTCTGTTGCCCCCTGCTACGCTTGCCTTCTCTAGGAATCTAATCTGTTACACTTAAGGACCAGAGATTGCCTTGCCTTCGCATTACATGCGCTGCCCGAGCCCATTCCTTCATTTTGATTTCGAATACAATGCCATTAACCCGCCTTTGTTCCCTCACCCCCTCCGCCCGTCTCTGATCTCTTAACGTTACACCTGTCATTTTGCTTTCCATAGCTCGCTGCGTTGTCCTTAACTGAAGCTGAACCCTCTTCGTTAGCCTCCACGTTTCTGCCCCATAGGTGAGTACCGGTAGGATACAGGTGTTGTATACTTTTCTCTTGAGGGATATTGGTGAACTGCCATTCATGATCTGAGATAACCTGCCATACTCGCTCCACTCCATTCTTATCATTCCAGTTATTTTCCTCTAATGATCCGGAGCAGCGGTCACTACCTGCCCTAAGTTGACATATTTCCTTACAACTTCCTTCAAACCGCTACTAATTGCGAACTGCTGTTCCGTTGCTAGAATCTGGAACGTTAATCTGGTTTTCTGCATGTTAATTTTAGAACCACCGTTCTGCTCTTCGTGTCTAACTCATTGATCATGCTTTGCAGTTCATGCCCTGAGTGACTTAGCAATGCAATGTCATCAGCGTATTGCAAATTACTTAGGTATTCTCTATTAACTCTTATCTCAACTGTTGCCAATTCAGTCCTCTGAATACTTCCTGTAAACAGGCGATCAATAGCATTGGCGAGATCGTGTCTGCCTGCCTGACACCCTTCCTTGTTTACTTTATGAGGGACCATGGTAGCTGTACAGGCGTTATAGATATCATCCAATATTTGCACGTAACACTCTTCTACACCTTCATTCCGCAATGTCTGCATGACAGCAGAGATTTACACCGAGTCAAATGCTATCTCATAATCAATGAAGGCTGTATGTCTGTTGTACGAAGGGAAATAAAATTTGATTTCATATGATTTGTTTTGATATATAAGGGTCGGTTATATTCTGTGCATTTCTCTATCACCTGATCGATAGTGTGAATATGCCTATTGTTCAGAATATTTGAGCAAAGCATGCCTGACCCTTTGGTCGATTGAAGTTTAAGGTTTTCCTGACTCTATTAGCGATTACCTTAGCAAATAGCTTGAGGCAAAGACAGTAAGCTGATCGATCTGTAATTTTTCAAAGTCCTTGACGTCTCCTTTTTTTGTAAATTAAGATAACTTTAGTGTTTTTCCAAGGTTCTGGTACGCTCGAGGTCACAAGGCATTGAATATACAGGGTGGCTTGTTTTGCTAGCGCAGTATCCCCTCCGTCGTTCACCAAATCTGCTGTTACCTGGCTCTCACCAGCGGCGTTCCCCTTTTCCATTGCTCGTAACATTTTCTTTACTTCCTCTTTTGATATGGCAAGGATGTCACATTGCTGTGCGCTATTGTCTACCTCATTAGTGTTCTGATTGCACTTGCTACTATATAGGCTTTTCTGCAGCTCTTCGGCTATTTGAACTATCTTATCCATATTGCTAATGACATTGCCCGAGCATGCTCTATTATGTCCATATTCAACTTCCATATCCCGGCTACATTGCGCTTATTTATTAACTTTTGTAGCTCTGCTAGTTTTATTCTGTCTGTATAATTACACGCCCTCATGCTTTGGCGTTTCTTAATCAAATCTTTCGTATCCTGAGAGAGCTTGCCGGTATCCTTTCGAACCATCTTACCACGCCAACCCTTTATACTGTATACGCTTCATCGGTCCTTCTAACATCACTAAGCCCTCTGAGATCTCATTTATTACCCCGTAGTTCCTTGAACAGCACTCCTAGGAGAGTCTCGCTGGATATTTTCTAGCGCTAAAGGTAGCGAAGTTCAGTTTCTAATGGCGCCCTGTCCGGAGTCAGAGATTGTTAGCACACTGGGCTGCTTCAGAGGTCTGTCTGCCGTCTTGGCCAGATGATCCGCAGCCGCGGGAGAGAGAGGGCCGAGGTATAATTTCTTTGTTCGTCGAAGGTTGCGGCCAAGTACTACACCAGGGTGGCCAAATCCTGCTCTGGTTAGCGAGTGCGTTGTCGGTTCTCGTCACCGAGATGAGGCCTCACCCCAGGCCTGGTTACGTAATTCCATCGACACGCGGAGTTTGTTTCTATTAAAACCCGGTGGAAAATTGCGCGCCACCGGGATTCGAACCTCGGTCCTCTTGTACGCGAGTCGGGTGCTCTATTCCTACGCTCTTATGGAACACAGTTAACGAAATCTTTTCACATGCCATACGGGGAAGTTCACTAGCTATACTGATCTCATACTTACAAAATTGAAAGGAATGCGTAGCAATACCAATAATACAAGACATTTACGGTAGGCACACTTCAACGAAGCATGCCAGGTCTTTAATTATTCAATTTTTATATGGATGTTATCAGTGTTACCTAGGGTGAAAAATCTATTAGTTATAACACCCTTTATTGTTTCATAGTCCTAGTTCTGAATCTCTAGAAAGTAACTTCAACAGAACACTCAGCGCATCAAATTTATGTAGCGAGCCACATTCACTACAACTGAAAAGCAAAAACACAAAGCCAGTAATTTTTATTGCAAGGCAGTCACCAGTTTCAAGAAGCGCCAACTTATCCCTGGATCAATGAACAATAGAAGTCGTAGAAACAATAAAAATTTTGGTGTATATTTTCATAAACATATTCCGAGATATTGAGGGATGCATTCACACTGTTGAATTTGCAGGGGTTTCCTCGGTGGTCTAAACTTCTGGGGGCCCTTTACTACGGTGTCCCTCATAGCATGAGTCGCTCTGGGACGTTCAACAGCCATAAGCCAAGCCATTAACGGAGACATAACCCAGGAGTTTCCTCAGTTTCGCATGGCAAACCTAAACCTCAGTGCTGTCCAAACAAGAAAACAAACATCCCTCATACTGCTTCAAATTAAGTGTATGTAAGAAGTAATTTCAGCTCCATGATGATACAGCTGTGATATATGAACAACCGATAAGCAATTTCGATGTACATTGCCTACGCAGTTTCGATCCTTTTGAGATGGTATAGAGGGTCCCAAGAGTACGCATTATGAAGCAAATTTTGAAAGAGTTGGTCAGCTGAATGTCTAAATTAGTGAAATAGCGCGTTCAAAACGTGAATCCTGACGCACATATTGCCCAAATCATAAATGAGGCCTTCAAACATTTTTGAGCAAGTTACGTTAAAATATAGGGCTTGCTGCATTGCTGACTTATTTTTGTTTTCTAGTACAAATATTGTCACGTTGTAGTGACGGCAGTCCGGCGGTCAGAAAGACACCAACAAGACTTGGGAACGAAGCTCTTTATTCGGGCTGACTTGCGCCCGCAAAAGAACTGAATCACTCGGCGGCGGCGAAGCAACAAACGTACTCGTCAGTCGTCAAACTGCGAATGCCCGCGGCATCTTTCAGTTTAAAGCCGGCAAGGAAACTTCGAGATAACAGGTCGAGATCATCTAGAGTAATCTGGAAACACGTAGATGCAGCTAGGCATGGCTGTGATCAATCGAGATTAGTCCGGTAGCTTCTCGCGTCACGAACACAAATGATAACACCCCTTTCCTGCGGTCTTACGCGAACGAACGGACACTACAATGATACGTGGCATTACCCCGCTCCCAAAGAAGCATCGTCTCGATGCTTTAAAATGAAAATAAACACGGAAAATGAAACTGCGAGTCCTTTAGCGTTCATAATATGGCTTCAGGCGTACGACATGTACGACTTCCGGGCGTGTGCGGCGTCGCTGAGATGCTGTCGTGCCGTCGGGGATGACTTCATAGTCGAGGTCACCGATGAGACGGAGAATCCTGTACGGGCCAAAGTAGCGTCGCAGCAACTTTTCACTCAATCCACAGCGGCGAAATGGCGGCCATATCCAAACACGATCACCTGGCTTGTAATGCGTGTCTCGTCGGCGCAGATTGTAGCATCGGGCGTCGGTCTGCTGCTGGTCTTGAATGCGGAGCCGCGCAAGTCTTCGGGCTTCCTCGGCGCGATGAAGGTAGGCGGCGACGTCGAGGTTGTCTTCGTCAGAAACGTGCGGGAGCATTGCGTAGATTGTTGTCGTGGGCTTCCTGCCGTATACCAGCTGGAATGGGTAAACCTCGTTGTCTCCTGGACGGCAGTATTATAAGCGAACATCACGTAGGGCAAAATGGAGTCCCACGTCTTGTGTTCGGCGTCGATGTACAGCCGAGCGCGATTTGAAGGTTATCGTGCGAGCGTCGACCGGAAACATGAACAGTGCCATGGCCCAAAATTCTCTGCCGAGGCGAAGGAGGTATCAGGCCAGCTTCCCTCACTCTTTTTGCTGTTCCTTCAGCAGCCGTCACTCCCTACTGGGCTATCAGTTTCATTTTTTTTTCTGCGAACAGGCAGTGATCGTAGTGCGCACGACGTATTTTCGGTATTATCTGAAATCTGACGCTACGAAGCTGTATCTAGCATATGTGACGTCGTTGCTGCCGAGCCAGGAAGAATGGGTGACCAAGAACCAAGATAACGAGGTAGACAAGTCCACACTTTATCGCGACGAATGGAAAGCTTAGAATAGAGAGAAAGGGCGGTGGCTTTGTTGCGGAGGTTGTTGTATGGAACAGCGAACAAGAGGGAGAAGAGTGCGAAATCATGATTTTTCCTGTTCCAAAACTGGCCGCCAGGTGCCTGGAGTGTTAGGCTTGTCGACGCTCGCACGACAACCTTCAAATCGCGCTCGACTGTACATGGAGAGCATGTCGGCGATGGTCTTGTTCAGACGCTCATTGAAATAAAACGACTATCTTCCGAACCGTTCCCGTTTCAAAGCCCCTAGGGTGTCACCGACATATCCGGCAGCTTATCGTTCCTGTTCATTGCGACTTCGGCCCTTCCATCTTACATAAATATCGGATACGGGTCGAAGATCACAAGTCTGCCATTTCGCGACGGTTCTGAGCATAATGTTGTTATGGTAGATTGAGAAATAATCTGCTCGACACACTTCACATGTCAAAAACGCCGAAAGCTGGCGGGCCGAATGGCGTACGTACCTTGGCACCGACTGGCTGGCAACGGTCAGGCTCGAACACGTCCACGACTGAGCAACCAGTTGGAACGTAGAGAAAGGTCAGCCTGTACTGTTTGCCCTGCGATGGAGTATCAGTGGAGTGAATATGTCACTGCAGGTAGACCTGAGTTTAGCACAAATGCAGAGCACAATCTGATAGTTTGAATCTTGCAAGTCAAGTAGAAGTGGAGATAAACGCCTTATCGGCGACCTCAAGAACACATTTGTTGAGCAACACTTGTTGTTGGGCTAGTTGGTAATACATACTTCTGAAGGAACCAGCGCACAAAACACAACGGACAAGAAAAAGGCGGTACACGACGGACAAGAGCGCTGCTGTCCGCGCTCCTGTCCGTCGTGTACGGCCTTTTTCTTGTCCGTTGTGTTTTGTGCGCTGGTTCCTTCAGAAACATTTCTTGAGCCACATGCTGCAGCTTGTATCGCAGCAAAATTTAAAATCTCATCAGTTTACTTTGTGTCAGCGTCGACTGCAATCCGCGTCGCTACTTGTTTATACTTTCGCTATTGTGGAGACCAGTTCCCGGTTCTGTGGCTTGAGCCCAAACCTATTTGATCTCAATAATTTCATCTTGAATAGAAACAACTTCCTGTGACTCTCATGTCCACGCTGCTGTCATTTTGCCATTTAATGCTCTACTTATCATTTTTCTCCCTACCGCTCATCTTACTCTCCCTACATCCCGTTCCATCTATTTCACTAGCGTCAAAGCGTCGGCCTTACAAGCAGGGGCTGGGAGGCTGCATCTTTACTATACTAGTACACATGTATGCCTCTATAACAATAGCAGGCCTCGCAGTATAAGGGGGTCATAAGTATAAAAACGGAGGCGAAAATGTCAGCGACCCCCCTTGCAGATACGAGGAGGGAAATTAGGGGCTTGTTATGCTATAAATACGAAGGAAGCACACAGCTACAGAAACCAAGTAGCATAACAGAATGTTTCGATGTTCTTCTTTTAATTTGGAGTGCAGATGCGTACGAGGTTAACAGTGAAATTGTTCTATCGCTGAAAGATAATTGATTAGGCAGTAGTATTGATTACAAAACACATTTTATTTAATTATTCTTCTACGTTTCACGTAGTAAAATTGCCAGATTATTTCTTTTTCATAAGTTTTATCACTCGCCGTTTGGAAGGTAAGCTATCACACTAGCTCACCGCGTTTCTGATCGCATTAATCACGACAAAACCGCTTCCTCACCACCGGCGCATACTATTGCGCATTTTAATATTCCGATACAGCCGAGGACTGGAATCGCCATCCTGCCGACGCACTTCATTACGCTAGTGCAGCAGGCTTCAAGGCGTACATTGAAAAAATCATCGACATACTGTAAAGACCCACTCTCATGTAATATCCTAACCAGGGCATTTGAGGTATACTGCATCTTCCATTGACACACCGTGCAAATAAAAAAAAAACTAGAAACATCCCCTATGCTCCTTGATTTCGGTGTCTTGGCTTCCTTCATATGTACGACCCTCTGAGTTACACATAGAACGCTCTCTAGCGGTAGGTGTTAAAAATACGTTAGGACGCTTAGGGTAACTGGACAGGAACCTCCTTTGAGCGATAATGAAAGGCGCAACTATCGAGCTAATCGAAGCCCTCCACTTGGGACAACTCCCCTCTACGCATTGCGATGTCGTCACGCGTGGTGACGACAAAAGATTAAAGGCTACTAGCATAGCGCGTACTGTTACCGCTTACCTTGGGTCACCACAGCGCATAGGCACTTGTTCTTGACGCGGCACATGCTTCCGAAGCTGACGTAAAGCTGACATTGGTGAAAACAGCGCGAAAGAAGAAGCCGGAAGGCGAAACGAGGAAGTGACAGGAAAGAGCGCTGACTGACAACTGAATTTATTTATCGAAACTCGCGCAATATATAGGAAGGCAGTGCCAAAGATAGTCAGATGCAGTCAACGTCACATGGTGCAAAGAGCCATAAAAGCGATAAAAACAAAACAAGGTGAAAAAGCTAACAGTGAACTGAATATCAAAAGGGATGGTAACAAAATGAAAACTACACTCAATGACTATACACAGTTAATGTCACATGGTGTAAAAAGCCATAAAAGCGATAAAAACATAACAGGGTGAAAAGGCTAAAAGTCAGCAGAATCTCAAGGGGATGGTAACAAAAAAATACATGATGACTTAAACAGTTAATGTCACAAGGTGTAAAGAGCCATAAAAACCGATAAAACATCCACAGCAGGTAACAAGGGTAAAACCGATAAAAAATGACGAAATGGAATTGTGGAAAGAATAAAAACTGGTTTGGTTGGTTTGGTTTATGGGGTTTAACGTCCCAAAGCGACTGAGGCTATGAGAGACGCCGTAGTGGAGGGCTCCGGAAGTTTCGACCACCTGGGGTTCTTTAACGTGCACTGACATCGCACAGTACACGGGCCTCTAGAATTTCTCCTCCAAAGAAATTCCAGCCGCCGCGGCCGGGATCGAACCCGCGTCTTTCGGGTCAGCAGCCGAGCACCATAACCGCTGAGCCACCGCGGCGGCCCGAATAAAAACTAACCGAATGTAACAACGTATGGCTAAAAACATGCACAGACCTTAACAATAAAACGATGAAACAGTGGCACTCGACGATTGAAACACGCGTAGTCAACAATAAAAATTTAGCAATGTTGTTCCAAAAAGGCAAGCTCACTCCTGTACAATGATTTTGACGCGTCACTGACACATTCCAAGCCCTTTATTTTTATAAAGAAAGCCTCCTTCAACTCCCGGGCTACGCTGTCTCTACTCCTATCCAGAACAACAGTTCCGCGTAATCGAGGCATGCATTTACAATCTTTGCAATGAAGCGCTAGATTAGAGCCAGTGCCTTTTTCAAGTGAGAGCTCATGTTCCCTTAAACGTTCGTTCAGGCACCGTCCGGTTTGACCAATATAAACTTTGTCGCATGTAAGCGGAATCTGGTAAATCACATCTTCCTTACACCTGACGAACATGTTGGCATGCTTTACGCCACAGGTTTGCTGTCTTGGCTTTTCGTTATTTATCCTGTGACACAACGTAGCTAGCTTGCAAGGGGCAGAAAAGACTACGGGAATCTCATATTTATTTGCAACTTTTTTCAAATTATGTGCTACCCGGTGGAATACGGGATAACGGCTGGCCTCACCCTCCTATTGCTTTCCTGAGTAACGTTTTTCTTCTTGCCTTTAACTTTCTGAAGCAGAGCTTCAGTCACTGCCAAAATCACAGTCTGCGGAAAACCTGCCTGTATTAACCGTACGGACTGCAGTTGGAAGCTCTCTTGCATGCAATGCTCGCATGATTTTGTTAGTGCAGATCCTAATCCTGATGTGGCTATGGCTCTTTATGGCTCTATGGCTTTCGCGCTGTTTTCACCAATGTCAGAATGGACCAACTAGCCCAGCAAAAAGTTCTGCTAGACGTAAAGCTGACCGGCACATGGCGCTGTCTAGCGCCCTCAGGGAGATCTTAGCATGCGCGGTGGCAGTATGCAGTGCGCGGTAAGCGGTAGAGGCAGCCGGGTTGATCAGCTCTATGCTGAGTACGTACTTTAACCCCAGCATGTGCCGCTACTGCTTGCCGCGTACTGCCCCCCCACTGCTCACGCGTTGATTGGCCTCGGCTCGGCAGGATGGCGCCCTGTTGATTGGAGCCATCTGGCCCTTCAGAGTGATTTACGCGTGCGCAGTGGCGGCTTGCGATACGCGGTATGCGCATGTGCTGCAAGTGTCTAATGTCTGTACTACCATATATGAAAGCGGCCCACCTCTCCTAGAGCCAGTGAAAAAAGTATACAGGTAACAGCAAAAATTCTTTTTATTCACTCGATTTCAATTACAATAAATTCGGCCGCCGCCACTTATTGTAGTGTAGGACAAGCACCTTCGTGGTGCCACATTTTCTGCGTTTGTACACTATAATATGCAGGGTAAATGCATTGCTGGACGCTGGAAGAGTGGGCACGAAACATTTTTAGGAGCCCAATGCCGTGAACACATATGCTGGTCATTTCAAATATGCTAAACATATTTTCGCTTTCTATTGTTCAGTTCCTTGCGACGTTAGCTTTATTTTAATAATGCTAGTTTAAAGCTACATTATAGTTATTTTTATGTTGTATCAATGCTAGAAAAACCAGTGCTAGGTAAAACCTGTTTATCATCCTAAAAACTTCCTTTTGAAACCTTCCCGGGCAAACTCTCATCGTAGACTCTAACACCAGGTCACCCGACGGTCGTGGATTACAGGTCACTTGACGGGGACTAGTCAGTACATCACCAGCGACGCCCACTGGATATTAGCGGCTCACTGAGTCACCGGCATGGGTAGCGCACACGTGTTTATAGTCTTGTGAAGAAATCTTGTGTGCAAACCTGTAATCCTCATGTACAGTTTCGTCCCCACTTCTGTTAGGATCTATCTCATGCAACAAAAAGTTTAAATAAGTCCTCAGTTCAGAGTCACTTCTTCTTTAGTTCTCTACCAAGTTGGCTTGTGGTTGGAAATCGATAGTTTCTCGAGATAATCTTGCTGGCTAGAAATATGTTAGGGGAATGGAAAGATTGTCTTAAACACGTCACCCGCTGTAGGACAGAGGCTTCCGTAGTTGATCTCCAAATTATTCCTTTACTGTACCAGGAATACCAAAACACACAGGAACAAAATGCTAGGCACGCTAAAATAACACTGATATTGTCGCGAGCGGAAGAAAAAGACGAGGAGCGATTGCCACGCGCCGAAGACGACGTTGCTGCTGGCGGACCTGCCTGTTTTCATCTATAACAATATAGCAATTAAGTTCACCCGATGAATGAGTAAAAGTGTGTCATTTGACAACTGTGCAGCGCGGCTCTGAACGACGTAGTTATAAATAGCCGGTCGGAGTGTCATTATTTTTGTATGCTGTCGGAACAGCTGCAGAGAGGCCCCGCTCAGCGTGGAGCGATGCGTTCAATCGATTCACCGTTCACGAGCTCTCTGTTTTCGGTGCTCATGTTTTCCAGCACGAGGGATGAAGCCGCATTGTTGCTGGTGGTTGCTGAAACCGCATGCTACCAAATTTCCAACTGACCTGAGATTGCATGTCAACCAAAGAAGCTCACGCGTCTTACGACTGGAGATATATGTAAGAAAAAGATGCCATGGACAAACATCTAGAGTACAGAAACAAAAGAACGTGACAACCATTGCTATGCACGCTGAAGTAACACTGATGTGACAACTAAGTAATCCAGCGGTAATCTCTATTATCAGACCCAGTGCAGCTGTGTTGCCCGCAGTACAAAGGCCTCCTGTGTGGATATACATTGGAACCTGTCTCATGCCTGCTGCTGCCACCTTATACCCGGACACACCTCATTTCATCTTCCCTTTTGATTGCCGCCGCGCACGGACTAGATTTTCTTTCTTTATGCCCTTTTTCTTGATAACTTACCTATCCACATATTCTAAGAATGGTCGTGGGGCCAGTGGCATGAGTACGAGGAGTGATGTGTACAGGCAGTAAAAAAAAAATTTGCGGTAAAACGTCAGCATAGAAAAGTGATTAATAGTTGTACAATTTTGGCAATTATGTTATTGAGGCGTTCAATATTTTCAATTGTGACAGTGGCTACAGGAAGTGGTTCCAATAAATCAATATCAGCGCTAAAATTTGTAGAAATAAGCCGTCAGTGTTGTGTGTTGGAATCTATAACTCCTCAAGATAATATGGCTTGGATGTCAAGAAGTTTATCTTAAACATGTCACCCGCTGTAGGACAGAGGTTTCCGTGTTCAGCTCAAATTATTTCTTTACTGTACCAGCTGTGGGCAGCTTATGCCGGAAAAATTTCTAATCTCGTCCGCCCAACTCACTTTCTGCCACTCCCATCTACGCTTGGCTTGCCTGCTCTTGGCTTGCCTGCACTCCGTTACCATACAGGACCATCGGTTATGTTATCTCCTTACGCTGACGACACTAGTGTATTTATTTCTTCCCACTCTTGCTCTAATTTAATCAGGGCTTAAAATGAAATACTTCACAAACCTGGCGTCTGGTCAAACGAAAATGCCCTACATGTAAGTTGGATAAAAACTAAAGCAGTCATTTTTCATACAAAGGGTACATATATTCCCACTAACGACAGCTTAATATTAAACTCAATGAAAATAGAGATTGTTCACAAAATAAAAGTGCCCGGAGTTGTTTTTCAAAGCACACTACAGTGGGTTGAACATGTCAATTTTCTGCTGCAGAAGCTTAGCAACATCACAGACTTGTGAAATCGTAATAGATAAAACTTACCAACACCTGTCAAGTTATTGGTATATAATTCTTTGTTCTATCACATGTTCGTTACTGCCATTTTGTCTGGGCAACCACCACTGATGCAAACCTGATTAAACTCTTCCTAATGCAGAAAAAAATTCTGCGAACCATAGTTAACGTTTCCTATAAGGAGCACTGAAATCACTTGTATAAACATATAACATAACGCAAGTATATCTCTTATACAAATGCATGCTGTTGAGAAAATTTTATTTTGCCTGTAGGCAAAACAGCACAACACTAACAGAAATTGCAAATTTGTATGAAAACGTTCCAGCGTACATCACTCGCTGTCCAGAAATCTATAATGTTCCTCTTTCTCGAACGAACTATGGACATCACATGATGTCTGATACACTTCCGAGGCTACTGAATTCATATCTCGCACCAGGCATAAACATCTGTAATCTCTCACTAACCGACTTTAAAAAAACTTATAAACTCTTGCGCTCAACATACATAATTTCAATGAATTATTATTTTTTTCGCTCCAGAGCAATTTCTGCAAAGGTTTCTGTAAGTATAAGTTGTTTGTTACACATGTTTGTGGAACACCAACAAAATCATTTCTTTAAATGTGTGTGCGATCAATCGTTATTTAAATTTACCAAGTTTTGGTAAATTTAGCAGGTTGTTATTAAGCTGACTCTTTTTATCTGTTACGCGTTATAAGAAACTGTGCATGTGTTTCCTCTGCTGCTGCCAATGTACTGCGACTGAGGGCCTTTCAAGCTGCTTTATGCAGCTTTTGTCTCAGTTTCCGCCATTTTCTTTAAATGTAAATTAAATCAAATAAAATCAAATCCTTATTACACGTCCTGCCGTACCCATTTATTCGGCTTGATTTCAGCTACGATATAATATGACGAAGATGTAGGGCGATTAAATATTCTTCAGAATATGACTGCCGCTCTACGCAAGTGTTTTTGATGACGAAAGACGCCAGCGATGCTGACAGCGCTCTTCCTACGAAAGAGTCACGTACAAGTATCGCTACAAAAAAGTGATATAAGATAAAACTGCGGGAACACGTTTCGGCCTGTAAACACGATTGTTTGATTATAGGCTATCTTGATCCTAGGCTGTCGAAGGCGGCGTAGTAAAGAGCACTTAATTTATTTTAGTTCACTGGGGTTCATGAAAGAAAATGGTCGTTAAAGCGCCACGGCTGGTCATGATAACTTGCCGCTTTTGTAATGAAGGGCTGAATGGTTATAAACCTGGAGGGAAATTGCAACGCAATACGAACTAAACTCCACGGGTAACACACGAGAAGTTGTCCAACAATTATGGAGAACAGCATTTTTGAAAGGGAAACAGTTTATGAGCGAAATTTTTCTGATATTTTAAGGTTCCACTAATACATCGAATATATCCACAGATCTACTGTCGGCAGGCTTGGATATTTTTGCTATTAACTATTTCGCGATCGTTAGAAGCGTTCCCTGTTGGTTTTCGAGCGGTGGAAGCACCATCAAAGAAAGATAGTGCTACATAACGCCGGACTGCAATGTATTTATTACCTTCAACATTTCTATGCCAATACCTTACAATTGTTCAATACTCAAAATTGTTGTCCAAGATTGCTGGACATGAATATCACGAGCATTGCAGTCTACTGTGATAAAAGAACAGCTACGATAAACCAGCGAACTACTGAGTGAAGGTGTGTAGAAGATCTAGGAGAAACAAAGATTCTCATTTGAGCTCGAAGCCCAGGCAGCGGGCATCAGCAGAGCCAGATGGGCGATTGCAGCAGCCATGGTAGCAGGCGATGAGTTCAGAGCTCTCCGTGTAGTAGGCAACGGGACGGTGTAGTGCTGTCTTCAGTCGATGACGCGTTGCTTAATTAAGTACCCAGTTTTGGCATCGGGTTATGTTTTTTGTTCGCAAAGAGAAGCAGAAATGAAAACTGCGGCCGGCCGGACGTTGAAGGCCTCGATCAGCCGTCGTCGCTTCGTTTACGCCTGCAGCAACGTTGCGGTGGATCCCGTTCGCGATTTCGACACCGAAGTTCTCGCAAAGAACTGCGGCCTGCATTCAGCGACCTCAGTCTCACGCAGTGTACCATGGTTTTGAGTGGCTGAGGCAGCGGGTCTGGTAGGAAAGCCCTAGCGCCGAAGAGTCGGCAGCGTCGCTGTCACCGCCCAGCCACCATTGCGCTTGATGTGTAGCGACTGGTACGTGCGGGCATATTCAAATTCTGTAATAATAGTCCTCATAGGGCTGGTTATGGTGCGCAGCGTCATGCTACGTTGACGAAGCGAACACGCTGAGCGGTGCGTTTGCGAACGTGGAGGCGCGTTCAACCTTAGCTGTACCAGCTCTTTTTCTTGCCGAAATTACGTGCCGTTGCACGAACTTCGGCAGAGGAGCACTTAGAGAGACACTTGGGGGTCCTCTGCTGCTCTGTCATTTTAAATCGAGGCGCATAATGACACCATGCGGGCATGCAGAATGCAGAGCCGCAAAGCACCCCCAAACATACCGAAACTCAGCTGGCCGCCTGTTGCGCCACAAGTCGGAGCTTTTCTTTGACTTAGAACGTTCAGGTTGTTTTTTTTCCGTCTTCCTCATGTGACAGAAGTGCACTGGTGGTTTCACAACAAAACTTAGATACATAAATATCGATCAAACACGTTACCTTCATGCACGTTTGTCAGCCTCAGACATCTGTAACGTGCTTTCTCCTATTTCATCATCACGCTTGTACTTGCGAGACTGCCATATGGTGGTGATACCTGCGTTTTTTATTGCGAAAGCAATACTACGCTAGATTTTGAACCTTCAGTGTGGCGCGGCGGTAGTTACGGTTCACCTTTCGCGGAGTAACGTCACACCAGCTGCGAAAAAAAGGGCCCCCAGCTCGATCCGTCGGCGGAGGGCGGCGGCAGTCACGGCGGTGAGCCTCGCGCTCCTCTCACCAGTGGCACTACAGTCTAGGTGACGTCATATCAGCTGCGAAAAAAAGGGCCCCCAGCTCGATCCGTCGGCGGAGCGCGGCGGGTAGTCACGGTGGATCTTTCTCACTGTGTACAAAGATAGTTTGCCATTTGGTTTCGCAACCTACCGGGCTTAACCAAGCTAGGCCTTTGGCAATTTTTTATTCTTGCTCTTTACCACCTACAAGACCTTTGTTTTCTAAGAGAGTGGTGTTTTTGTGTTTAGGAGCAAGTATTCTGTCTCTACAACTTGAATTTCTCGTCTGTGTCTGTTTAAGGACAAGTGGTTACCTAGCCTTCGCATTACATGCCCTGCCCAAGCCCTTTCGTCCTCTTCATTTCGACTAGATTGTCATTAACCCGCGTTTGTTCCCTCATTAACCCCGCCCGCTTACGGTCCCTTAAAGTTACACCTATAAGTTTTCTTTCCGTAGCTCGCTGCGTTGTCTTTAATATAAGCTCAACCTTTTTGTTAGCCTCCACGTTTCTGCCGCATTAGTTGGTACCGGTAAGATACGGCTGTTGTATACTTTTCACTTGAGGGATATTGGTGAACTGTCCACAGTAAACCTGCCATATGTAACCCATCCTTATCTTATTCTTCTAGTTATTTCCCTCTCTTGATCCGGATCAGCAGTCACTACCTCCCCTAAGTAGACGTATGTGCTAAGCACTTCCAGCACCTTGGTACCAATTTTGAACTGCTGTTGCTTTGCGAGTCTCTTGAGCACTACTTTGGTTTCCTGCACGTTAACTCTTAGACCCACCCTTATGCTATGCCTGTCCAACTGACTGAGCATGCTTTGCAGCTCATGTCTTGAGTGGCTTAGCAAGGCAATGTCAGGAGCGAATCGCAAATTAGGTATTCTCGATTATCGCCATCTTTTTCCAATCCTGGCCTCGTTCACCTGAGGGTAGGCACTGGCGTGCACTACGCGAAAGGTGTCCGCCTCCCTCAGCCCATGTGCGCGTCCCGCCACCCTTTATGTGAGTTCCATGGTCGCTGCGATGGCCTTTTTGTGTCGCTTAATTGTGTCTCCGTTTTTTCCATCCTGTTGAAGGTACAATCCTAGAGTGTGGTTGGTACGGACCTGGCTTACCTGTCAGCCCTGAAGTCGGATTTCTACGGTGTTTTGGCATGTTCGTAGCTTGGAGGTGTGTTTGTTCCGTATTTCTTGTGTTTGTGTTTGTGTTTTGTACCCGCACCTGAGTTTGTTCAGGTGTGGTTAGGTACCGGTCTGTAGTGCGCGCCAGTCTACCGCCTCTTCTTTGGTAAGCCTTTCTTGCGGGACTGGGCAGCGTTTGCGCTCACCCCTGTAATTATAGAGTATGTCTGAGTACGTGGGGGTAACAGGGTCGAAGGTGCCCGTGGTGCAAAGTGTTGAGTCTGCTCGGTTAAGTACCCTCGAGCTAACTCGTCTCCTGCCATGTTGTCCCTCATCACCTCATGTCCCGGAACCCGTGCGTTTTCCGGAGTGTGATGACATCGCAGTAGAAGGTGTGACCAAGATGGGGGATTTTCGGCAATTCTGTAGCTAAAGGGATAAGTGTTATGTTGAACAGAAAAGGGAAAAACTCGGAGCCATATTGGCAAGTGTGTTGGGTGAGGTGTGGATATTATCGATGTGAAGCGTGGCTATCCAGTGTTGCAGGAAGGCTGTTATGTAGATGTATACCCTAGGACTTGTTTGTATGTTCGTAGTGCCTGTAGAATTGCTGTGCGTTGTACATTATGAAAGGTTTTTTTCAAGTCCATAGCTAATATCGCCTTAGTATGAGTTGGTACAAATGGGTCAAGCACTTCTGATGTCAGCTGCAGCATAGCGTTTTCTGTAGATAAGCGCAGCCTGAAACGAAGAGGGGGTACCATCCACTCGAAAGAAAACCTAAGTGCTGTCTCTAAAATCGCGCAGGACAAAGATCGGTTGGTACTGGCAAGAGCGTGTAGGTGGGGCTGGTTGCGAAACAGGAGAGTGGTTAGATGCTCAGCGTAAGGTATGCAGGAAGACAAACTACGTTCTTGGCAGGAGTGCACACGAAATCACCCTGTAGACGCAACGACGTGCCATTGACGAGATGAGAAGCGCAACTCCAAGGTCGTCCTTGATGGCCGTACGACGGCCTAAAAGGACGACTTGCAAGGAAGTGGCCCAATTCTCCGGAAGGTCGTAAGCCATGAGCTACGCCTTCAACTGACGGTGTGTGTAACCTAATCCATCCGGACACCATACCGTACGGTCCCAGGGGTGGGGGGTGGCGTAGGGCCCTTCCGTGAGGCTTTGCGGCAAGGGGGCGCTGAGATTCTGGTCAGTGCCCTCTTTAACTAAATTTCGAATGCATTTGTATTCTCATAAAGCATGTACATGAAAAGACATCTGTGTGTTGTTTGCTGGGATTCGTTAGTTTTTCCGAGCATTAAAGGGACACTGAGGAGAAACTGAAGTTAGCTTGCATCGATAAATTACCTGCTCCTGATTACAAATACGCCACTCATACTGACACCAAAGCTCTTGTAACGTAGAAAAGAGCAAGAACCAAAATACAGGTATCGCCGCCACAGGCCAAACTCGCAAGTACAAGCGTATGACGTCATAGGACAAGGCAGTCTTATGACGTCATACACAACACTGGGACACAAGAAGCCATGAATCACTGAGGCTGACAAACGAAGGTTGCGCGGTTGAATACTGAAGTAAGTTTTGTTTTGAAACCAATAGTGCGCTTTTATCACACAAGGAAGACCGAGAAAAGACAACCTGAATGTTGTAAGGGAAGAAAATCAATACTTAGCGGCGCAACAGGCGGCCAGATGAGTTTCGGTATATCATGGCGCTACGCGTCTATGCGCTCTGCATGCCCGCGTGGTTTTGACGCGCCTCGATTTAGAAGCGCGGAACAGGAGAGGAACTCCAAGTAGCGCTCCAAATGCTAGTTAACCTATGAAGGAGCCTGTTAAGGTTGGTCAGATGATCGCCACGGTCGATGAAAACTATGATGGCACGATTTTCGGTGATCTTACAAGGCAGTTTGCAGTGTAAAGAGCACCTGTCTTCGTACTCTCGCTCGGCGAAACGTTCCCGGTTGCGCCAATCAACTTCCAACTACTTGACGCTCTGTGGGGCTGAGGTCGCTGAAGTGCAGGCCGAAGTTATTAAACACTTTTAGCATACCGTGTACCGTGTTTCCGTTACCGGTACCTGAGTTCCGGGAGCCCGCGCGCAGCCAATGCATGCGCAAATCTCCTTGACGCCGCCAGATGGCGCCACGTAACCGGCAGCTACGCGAGCGCCTGCAGCATCGGGACCAATCAGCGCCTGCTCACCGGCGGTAGGCGGGCTGCCGGTACTAAAGGTCTGTTCGATTCTGAACTGGTTCTCTGCACTAATTCTGAAAAAGTTCCGTTGGTGCCGGCGCGGTGCAATTCCAGTTTCTTGGTGCAGGTGCAGCGCGTCAGCAGCGTCACAAATCACTGGTGCGGAGATTTTCAATCGAGCGCGTGCACGTGCCTTGTCGTCTGCTATCCGGTTCTCGTCCGTCATGGTGTGTTGTGTTGCGGTGCGTCGCGTCTGTTTTTCGTGCCTCGTGGAGTCATGGACTACGACATCGCCGAATCCACTTTTATGGAATTTTCTGAGTCGTCAGACAGCGAAGATGAGGAAGCCGACGTGGTGCTTTCTTTTGCAGCAACACAGTTCGGACACACCGCAACAGAATCCCCAACTACCACGAAAGCGTAGTAGCTAGGTATTTCAGCTTCGAATTCAAGAGGCTGTTCAGGCTGTCGCGAGAAACGGGAAAAACTTCCTTTAGTTGGCCATTGATGTTAACAAACAAAACGTCGGCTGCGCGCGTCGTCTGCTTACGCCGTCAAACACGTGCACGACTATCCTGCACCTCCGTCTCTGACGGTGCCGCGGTTCATTGCACCGAAGCGGCACCACGACTGCACCAAAATCAATCGCGGACGGTGGTGCAGGGGGCACTGTGAATCGAGCGCTTTGGTGCAGCGCACCGTGAACCGGTTCCGGCGGTGCAGAGAACCACCGCTGAATCGAATGCAGCTTAAGCTAACGGTAACACGGTACACGATATGCTAAAGATGTCTATTTGCGAGAACTTCGTTGACGACTTCGAGAACGAGATCCATCGTAACGCTGGCAAAACGCCGGTTCAAATGTAATCGAAGCGACGGTAGTGACGGCCGCAATGGCCGATAGCTGCCTTCAACGTGCGACCGGCGGTAGCTTTCATTTCGGCTGCTGCTAGGCCGCACCTCTAGCCGCCAGAAATCACGGAGTCTGCGTTACGTCATGTGCACGTCAAGTTTCCGTCACTTAGTCCTGTGTCGTCATAAGAGAGTCCCAAGTTTGAATCAGCGGCGGGAAAAAATTTTCAACTTCGAATCCAAATTTCTTAGAAATAAATGCATCTTTCGTTGCCGGCCAAGTGGCAACAAAGCCATGAAATGCCGAACTATCAGATTCTGGTATAAAAAAATATCAATAGAGCTCTCCTTACTGTCCCTTTAAGACAGTGAAAACAATACATAACGGTTTAGGGACGGCATTACTATGAAAACGTTGTATGTGACGGGTTATGTAGTGCAATGGAGGTTTTTGCGTTAATAGTACTACCTGGTCGGATCAAAGAGCTGCAAGGTACCTATCCCGCCCTGTAGCGACACATCTGCTAGCGTTCCGCTCGCATTGTTTCCCCCGTGGTGTCTTTCACGTTTCTGTTCTACACCGCTTCATGCCTGAAAAATTGTGCAGCGCGAAGGTAGACTAGAGGAAAAAAAATGACAACACCGGCTCTTGTTTTGCGCGAAACATCTTTTCTTTAAAAAATTTAACTGAAAAACACGAAAAAGTAAAAGCGAAAGACCTCGCTCGACAAAACTAAAAAAAAAGGCCCTATTGATTCGTGTGCAATTCGGCGCACAGGCATTACAATTATTTATAACCACAACTGCTAACACAATTTACTTCTTGTTTGCAGAATGTTAAACACCAATCCTATGCATTAAAAACGGCTTTGGTTCTTCTTCGCAGAAAAATGCCCAAGAAAAAGCATAAAAGAATGTACCTGGAGAAAACTTCCCAGAGAAAGAAAACATCGCTGTTGTGCAACAGAAAACTAGGTTTTAGTTGACAGCACCATTGTTAATCCGTACAAGGAATCGTGCACAACGAAGCAGTGTAATTTTATTCAGGGTAGCTTGTGCATTCGAATTAAAGAAGCTCGGCGACTGCGACGGTTGCATCTGTCTGTCGGCCAGGTCGGAAAAATTACGAAGGGTACTTCAGACTACTTGCGTGCATTTGTGCGCCGCGTGGCCTACTAGTTAACTATATCTGTTGATACGTCAGTAACTAGTACTAATTTCTGAAAGGCCTCTCGGTAAGGGCATTTGGGTCAAATGACTTAGGTTGAATGCCTTTTGGAAAGGTCGCATGACGCACGCGTACTTATAAGCGCCGCTTTAATCAAGCTGCCACGTCACTTTCAGCACCTCACTTCCGGACTGGCTTACGTCACTCCCGGTATGATGACATCACCTCCGATATGGTTGACGTCACTTACGGTGCGGTGTTTTCACTTCTGGAATACGGAAATATTTTGAAGTCACATTGAATTTTGATGAACATTTCCGCGGTCAATCGCTACAGAGCCGTGTTTAGCTGCTGATCAGCCATATAAGGCTTCCACCTCAACAACCATCGCTACTTTGCATCGCTTTCACTTGGCAATTTTCGGGGCACGGAGCTAAAAGCGTGGCAAATTCCGAACATCGTGGACGTAATAGGGCGGTCCTACACATTTACCAACGTACCAAAGGGGTGTTGCGCACGACGATAAGCTGCGGGTAGCGAACGAATCGATCGAAAAGGTTGTTCATAGGGACAAACGAACGACATTCAGAAAGTGAGCATAAAATATTCACACTATTTGGCTCATGTTTTCAAGCAGTCACCAGCAGTACCGTATGTTCCGTCGCATAATGGAGTGGGTAGCGATGCTTCCCCCAAAAAGATGCAGCCCGCGTGCTCTCAAATTTTGTTTCACAATTGTGGTGTCTTCTCCATAGGGACACTTTTAAGCATAAAATGCTTTTAGCTCCCATTGTCGGCAGTGTGGTGACGTCACGCCGAGACCGAGAGCCATCATCCGGGCACTGAAATCCACTCATCCGGGCACTGAATTCCACTCATCCGGGCTCTGAAACGAGAATATCCGGCCACCGTACGAGACTGAACGAGATTGGTTGGTTGGTTGCGACTGAGAGAAGGATGAAAAGGAAAGTGCACGGGCCTGCCAACTGGCTCAAGCCGAGCCACCACCGCCGCCACGTGCAGATAGAAGAGAGTTGAAACATAAGAGGACAGAGTAAAAGACAGAGTAAAGACGCGCGTCGCAACAACCGCGTCCGCCGGAACGGACGCTGGCTGAAAAATACAGATACACGGCCGCAGCCCGAAGGCTGCGAACCGAATGCCACAGATATAGGGGACCGCAGCTTCGCAGGGGGGCGCTGCGGACGCCACTGAAAAGCGCCCTCTCCGACCGACTCCGCACTTCTGTCCGGGCAAACCGGTCTCCCTCCCATTCAGTAGCTACGCGAGCAGCGCGCTTTCTCCTGAAAAAAAGCCAGTTCTGCACGTACTAGCACGTGTTGACCAGCCTGCAAATCTCTTTTTGCAGTCGCGAGCTTTTTCCCTCCTGCTTGAACGCTGACGAGCTTCAGAGGATTAGCAAAATGTACAGGGGCGCTAGGAAAAAATGCGGACAGCACGGCGCCCACGCGCTGCGCAGTCGGAATTTATCTTCAACGCGTTTTTATCTCGGTAGTAACAAAAAGACGCTAGAGTGGTACATTATTGTATCACGGATGTCTCTAGCGTATTTGTGTTGCGAGCCAAGTATAAGCGTGACGAAAATAAATTCCCACAGCGGAGCGCCTAGGCACTGCGCTGTTCGCATTTCTTTCTGTCGCGGCAGTACGCTCTGAGATGTAGGTTAAAAGAAATAGTGGACAGTGAATTTTTTTTTTCGCTGCGCAAACTTGAAAAATGAACTGCTAGTGGATCAGGCCCACTACGTGAAGCAGATTGTTGATGAAAAAGCCGGTACCGTAACGGCGAAATGTGTATCGCAAGCAAATGACGAGGTCATTTAAGACGTGGAATTCGATGCAAATACCATTTTTTTTTTTGGCGCGGGCATCTTCGCAAAATGCTTAATTTCGTTGGGTGGCTGAGCAGTTAGGTGCATGCAGGTTTATTGGCCAAATAATAAGGATTTTGTTACGTGTTTCGCTGAATAATAATGGAAATAATTTTTATTTTAACTTAAAATAAAGTGGCCTTAAGGCGACACGCGAGGCTGAGGAGAAAAACGAAAACACTCACGAAATGCGCCTACCAGCTTCTTGCTATGTACGGCAAAGAGAAAAAATGCTCTAGTTTGGTCAATCGCTACAACGGAGATAAGCGGTTGGTATATTTATTTTAATGCCGATTACAGCGCTCGCGCATCCCCAAAACAATTTATTTGCAGAGCCATCGCTCATATGCAAACGCTCATTCATGTGCAAGCAAACATTTTGATTATTTTTGTTTTTAGAAATTTTTTTACATTTAAAGCAGCTTCAAAAATTGAGCCAGGCGTCACAAGTCAGAACATTGAGGCGATCACTGACCTTGCCTCACACGCGTCTGCATAACGCCGCTAGCTGTTGTCTGTCTCCAAAAGAAAAAATGGCAAAAGAAATGAGTTTCGTTAACGCGAGCTTTACTAAACACTGCATGCTTAGTGAATTACAGCAAAAAGTGCTCAGAAATAATATTACGCGTGCAACATGCCAAACGTGTTTAGCAACAGGAAAAAGCTTACTTCACCCTGCCCTATCGAGATCTGCCGTTTCTCGTTCTCATCCATTTCATACCCAACAATTCCGGACAAAAACATTTTTTAATAGGAAAAAGTGTATGAACGCATTTTTTTTCATATACTGGAAGATTTCACTATAGCAATCTCCCATCGATAGGCTTGCATTTTTTTTCAGTATTAACGTTATTCCTATCGTCAACTACTCGATACGAGCGATGAAAAATATTTAAGATTTTGCTGCATATAGAAAGGGTGGACCATTACCTTCAATATTTCCGTTACTGTACGTTACAATTTTCCAATATTAAATTTTTTTTCCCCAAGAATGTAGGACATCTCCAGGAAATCTGTAGAATTCCACGGGCAGTCCTTGGCCGCCGATGTTCAGAGAACTATTGTGACAGCCCCAGACACAACAAGTTTCTCCACTCTTAGAACGTCGCGGAATTCACAGCGAGCGGCAACAACACTTTTGTGCGCCCGCGAGCAGGACGGCACGTGCTCACAATGAAAGAGAGAGTGCCAGCTGCGCGAGCAGCACGCGCGTACCAGTCGACAGGCTGCTGGCTCAATGCGCTCCGCCCGCGACGTGCCCGGACAGGAACGCCAAAATGACCGGCAGGGGAGAAGTGGCGCTGGTGCAGTGGGAGCAAACTTCAGGTGCGCTTCCCTATATATCGACACAACTGGCTCAAGCCGAGCCACCACCGCTGCCACGTGCAGATAGACGAGAGTTGAAAGATAAGAGGACAGAGTAAAAGACAAAGTAAAGACGCGCGTCGCAACAACCGCGTCCACCGGAACGGACGCTGGCTGGAAAATACAGATACAGCCCGAAGGCTGCAAACCGGATGCCACAGATATATTTCGAGATTCGACGAGACTCACTAAGCCCTCCTACGGGATCGGCATACAAGCGCCGGTTGCTCTCCAAACGAGTCACAAAAAATAACTGCTTCCAGTGTCTTCTCAATGTTTACCAAGATATCAGTCGAGCTGTGCATTTGATAATGCACGGAATTATAATTTCCGATTTCTAATAACACGTGCAAAAAAGCACATACATGCCACAATACACTTCGTTGTCATATGTGATCTGTTAGGGGCTTTGAGAGAAGGCCGCTTAGAGAAAGAGGGGAGCTCCAGGGCGAGAAGGGCTTTCGGCTGAAAAACTGCTTTCGCACGCTCCCCAAGGATTGCGCTGCGGTCCTACACACACGCATGTAAAAGACCGGCCGCAGGGCCTTCATGCCCTTAATGCGTCTTTTCTTTCCTTTTTCTCTTTCAACTCTCCTCTGTCTGCACGTGGCAGCGGTGGTGGCTCGGCTGGAGCCAGTAGGCAGGCCCGTGAAATTTATTTTTCATCCTTCTCTCAGTCACAACAACAACAACGCATGCCCTTTCCCCCTCTGGCAGGCAGATGTATACGCGCTCGCGGAGTATTCGAACGCGCTGCATATACATTCTTGTCAGGCTTGCGTCTCGTCGTGTCCGCGTACGCTTCTGCATCGTCCTGGATTTCAATGCCGCCACCGTCACAGCTGCTTAAGCCGAGCAATGGATCCTGTGTTAGGCCCGTAAACATTTCATGCTTACTCGTCTCGGTTACGGGCGAGGCGCAATTTTTTTGAACTCCTTCCGAGCTGCGAATCCCCGTCGTGTGCATTTATTCAGTTCTGTCAGTCATTTACATTGGTGCTGAAACTTTTTGTTTTCACAAGTGACCCAGAAACGACATTTATTAGTACCTTTATTAGTAGCTGGGCGCAAACACGGAGGCATGCGCGGGACCTCTTTTTCCACATCTCACACTGGCTTTGTTAATTTGCCGAAAGCACTTGAAGCGTCTATCAAGTACTTGCAAAACCTCTTAAATTATCTTGAGCCAAGCGCTCAAGCCGAATTCTATAAGCAACCTTTTTAAATAGTCAAAGTGGACGTGTTTGTTCGTATTTATTTAATTATACATTTTGGCTGCACGATCTCTTTATAAACAGTGGATTATTTCGTAAAGAAAAAAGTTCCCCCAGGCGTAGACATCTCTTTGTTTTTAGTATGAGATCATTGGTTGCTTGCGCGCCATAAACGCCAAGACAACAAAAACGCTTTGCAACATCTGCAGGTGCGACGACCAAGCTCTGGAGCAGATGTCTGGGCGTGTCGAGTTGCCGGAACCCATCAGGCAGCTCACTCCTGTCAGTGAGGTCGAAGCCGACCGTTTCATTCAGCAAGCCCTGAGGAACTTCCAGGGCTTGGACGCCTTCATGAGGCTGGCCGGTGTTGTAAGGGAGCGGATGGAATGCGCCCCCCCCCCCCCCCGCAATACGGTACTGCGCAGCTGGACAACCTTGCTGAAAGCTGGCGATAATCAGGTAGTGCTTGGTGCTCGGTAACGTCATTCGCTTCGACGATCTTCCCAAGTCCGCACAGACAGTGACATCATGTGCGTGTTCCTGCCGTGATTAGAGCGACATGTTCCCTCATGGCCTACTTCACTGGCAGGAGCGGTGAACGGCAAATAACTGCAGTGTCCCACTGCAGGATAAAGACCTCTCCCATATCTGTATATAAACTATGCTGTGCCTACTGCGGCCACCCCAATACCTAAAAGCTCTCATTCTCATCAGCCAACGTAACTTTCAGCCGCCTCCTGCAACGCTTGCCTTCTCTTGGTATTGATCCAGTCCGTTACTCTTAACAATCGTAAAAGCCATCGGCCTTCGAATTAAATGCCCTTGAAAAGCTTATTTCTTCTTTTAGATCTTTTAACGCATGATGAGGAGCTTCTTGTAAAACCGACCGCGCTGTATACGCAATGCCTAATGACCTCGAGCATACCGGAAGCTTGGAAGAAGGCCTTGTGATCTTAATTCATAAAAAAGAAGACAGCAAGCAAAAAAAAAATTAGAAACGGACCACCTTACTCTCTGTGGCCTGCAAGGAGTTTACTAGGGTAATCGCTAAGAAAGTCAGAACAACCTTAGACTTCAAGCAACCAAGTGGTCAGACAGCGTTTCGCAAAGGCTACTTACTCGACAATATACCATATTGACACTATCAGGGAGTAGAGAAATGTGCGGAATATAACCAAGCCCATGTATATAGCCTTCATGCTTGTAGACTACGAAAAAGAATTTGATTCATTTGAAACCTCTGCAGTCATGCAGGCATTAGAGAATCAGGGTTTAAGTGAGCCTTATGTTAAAATGCTAGAGAATATCTATAAAAGCAGCACAGCCACAATAGCCCTCCATGAAGTCAGC
Organism: Amblyomma mixtum; assembly: GCF_055824585.1. Taxonomy (NCBI): domain Eukaryota; kingdom Metazoa; phylum Arthropoda; class Arachnida; order Ixodida; family Ixodidae; genus Amblyomma; species Amblyomma mixtum. The sequence goes on along the minus strand of NC_143019.1, from coordinate 124,865,966 downwards.
AGTAAAATTCCAAGTGGGAAGGGCGTCAGGCAGGGTGAGACGACGTCGCCAATGCTCATCTCCGCATGTTTACAGGTGGTGTTCAGAGGCCTTGATTGAGAACAGTTGAGGGTAAGTGTTAATGAAGGATACCTTAGTAATCTGCGATATGCTCATGACCTTGCCTTGTTAAGTCACTATGGGAAGAATTGCAAAGCATGATCATTGACTCAGAGATGCAAAGTTTGGCGGTGGACCTTAACATATGTCACAAAATTCGGCGCATTTTAGAAACAAACAAAGAAAAACCGCCGCGCGCACGGCGTCTCGCCGGCGCGAGCCCAACGGGAGAGAGGGAAAGCCCCCGCCGAGCGCGTGCCTCTCTCTCCATCGCCACGGCGTGCGCCGAAGGAATGAGTCATCCACGCCGAAGATTCTCGAACATGCGAGTCGAGTCGGTTCTACAGCTGACGGGGGGAAAGGGCGTAGCCTTGCGTGCACTAAGACACGTCCCCGTCGCCCGTCGGCGTCGGCGCCACTCAAGAACACGCTCGAAACTTCGAGATGCGACCCCCGACCTCTGACCAATGGGGACGCGCGGCCGGTGAGAAGAGGAAAGGGAGACAGCACTGCCAATGCTGCGTGTATGTGCGCGCCTACTCGGGCGCGAACAACAAACAGACGGGAGAGCGAGCCTATAAAAGAAGGACGCTGACAGCTATCAGTCAGTCCGGACCGCCGTTTAAGCTTCATCGAAGCGCGCCCGTTCGACTCCCGGGGAAACACCACTCGGCCAGCATCGGACCAACGAGGCAACGGTCGCCAGTCTGCGGGACGGCATCGTCGTGGAACTCTGGTCGTCGGACTGCCGCAGTGCCCGGTGAACAAATTGTGTTTTGTTTGTTTATCTCTCTCTCGTGTGTTAGTGCACTTTAGGTGCAATATTGCATGTGTATTGTATTCTCTCTCGAGTTTAACTTGCACGCGTTGCATTGTTTTATTAATCAGTTCGTATGTGTTTGTACTAGTGATTGTGAAATCCTCTGTATCGTCTCTTTGCTATATAAACCTTGTTTTGTTTTGTAAACCTTTGGCTCCGACCCATTCTCTGGCATTCTCTGGTGTCTGGGAGCTTCCCACGTAAAAGTGCGCGAAGTGTGGGTGACAACATAATATGCAAAAATGTGAAAGTTATGTTCAACAGTCTCGGCAGGGAATAGTACTTTACGATTTGTAGCGAGGCGCCAGAAGTGGCAAGGGGAATCGTCTACCTTGGGCAGGTACTGACAGCAAGTTCGGACTTCAACAAGAAAAGAACTAGAACAATAATAAAGGGATCGAGCAGTTTTGACGAGTACTCTCAGATCATGAATAGAAATTTACCATTATCTGTGAAAAGAAAAGTATACAACACTTGTGTCTTATCGGTACTCACCTAAAAGACAGAAGCGTGCAGGCTAGTTCACTTAAGTTCACTTAAGTTGAGGGCAATGCAGCGAGCTATGGAAATGAAAATGATAAGTGTAAAATTAAGAAGCTGGAGATTACACAGTGGGTCAGGGAACAAAAGCGAGTCAATGAAATCCTTATGGAAACTGAGAAAAAATGGGACAAAAATTAACAGAAAATGAAATTACACTCTATAAAATACGGCTCATGTTCTGCTTTTAGGGAGCCCTTTGATGAGGGGTGAAACTGGTCCCCTGCTAATCTAACAGAGAAATCCCATCGGATGGTAGTCATGTACCTGAAATATCAATGTTGGCAATGTGGACAAATTCTGTTGGACGCAGAAACAAACCAAACAGAAATGAGAAAATTTAATGTTGAACAGTTGGCAAGGCAGGCGTCCATGGGTCCAGGTACGGGTGTGGTTGTTCATTGGTGGCATCACGGAACACTGCACCGGTAAAATAACGAATGGTAAAGACTTGACCCCCGATTACGCCTTAGCAAGTCGTTGCACAAGGCTCTTCGTGTAATGAGTTGATTGCATTAAGAACTGTACTAACTCCTGGATGTAGTAGAAACGTTGAGAATATTTTTGGGCAGCCAGTAGAAGTCTTGTAAGTTTAGCCAGGTAGTCGTAAAGGATCGTAAATGTAGTTTGCATACCCAGAGCAAGCTAGTCAAGCGTTACAACCGTTTCTGCGGTGTGAAACCCCTGCAAACACATTTGTGAGAAAGTAGAGATAGAAAGCCCGGCTAAGTAATAATTCAAGCCTAGTAATCTACTGCCAGCAGACACAGAAAACCGCAAGGCAGGTGAGGCAGGAAACATTTTCAAAATTTCCGCTCGGCTCTGATGTTTTGCCGTAATCGCCTACGGAAATTTCCTTGTGCATGCCACTACACCTTGGCCAATCCTCCCATGTAGGTACGTGCCATGTCTTAAGAGGAAGAAGAAGAAGGAAAAGGAGGCGGCGCTATTCCTCGAGCTCGCGCAAGCTGCCATCACGAAGAAGCTGTTCCGTACCTTCAAGGCGTTTGACGTACAAGCCCCACCCGCTTCACATCCACGGATCCACGGCGGCTCTACCCCTCTGCATCTGCAACGTCACCCTGCTGGAGGCTCACCCTCACAGGTAAGGAAGGGGCTACACAGTCGCTTCGATACCCTAATGCCCCTGAACCATGGCATTGCGAAGTGGTTTCTGCCTAGATCAGGGAGCGGCTGAAGTTCGTTCCTTTATGTCTAACCGCGTTTCTCCCTCAGGCGACCATTCACTCATTCGTTGCCTAAGATTGAAGAGTGCCTGGTATTCTTCGCGGCCCTATAAGGTGCGTTTTAATGGGTGACAATTTTTTACCTGCGAGACACCCAGCGAATTATCAGTTTAGCAGTAGCCTTATGCTTAGCTCGAAGTTGAGTCTTGGCTTTGTAGCATCAATTTTCTAGTGAATAATTGCGCCCTGCGCCCTTAAGCTTTCATGTAACGCTGGAAGAGTAAGTGCCTTCAGGAGGGAAGTCACTTCCTTCTCAGGTGAAGGCTTACGCTGTGCGTTGTAAACTGCGTAAGCACTTTGCCAGTATTTGTTGCGAGCCGGAAGAAAACAGCACTTGACATGGATGTAATTTCGGCGGCCCATATGCGTTTTGTATTTGCAATGATGTCAGGTTTAGGAGCTCTAGTGGGCATCTTGAGATGATGCCAGGCTGAGGGCTCTTCTCTCTTTAGCAAGTTATGTGATGCAGAGGATTGATGGAAAGAGGAAAACCATAATGCTATATCTGGTTTCGAAGGGCTCTCTTCCTTTGCCATGTTTGCCTTGGCAATAAAAAACATCGTTCCTCAAGAATAGGGTCTAGCCTCGGCCGACATCATGTCACCGGGTGACGAGCGGATACCCTGCCAGATTAGGGGTTGCATTTCTCTTCGACCCTGCCAAAGACATTGCTGCCGAAGAGCGAGTTCTTTGGCAAGTTGGTCTTGTACTCGCTACAGAACTGCAGCAAAGGAATCACACTGAAATTACAAAAACACAAACCCCATAAGCGATGTTTCAAATATCTTGTATAAATCGAAATGCAACCTTTTCTTTGCCACTAGATCAGTGGCCCTTAGGAGTATGCCAGCTCTAGCTTGAGCTTTAAATTTGACACGTGACTTTATTTTTGGCTGTTCGGTACACGCGTACGAGACGCAGCTGTTATACTCTGAAAAAAGAGGGTTCGTTCGTGTTTGTGTGTATGTAATGTGAAGGTGCTTCTTGGGCTGCAGATATCTATCTTATTTGCACTTTCTTGACTTGTGTCCTTTAATTTCAGCTGCTCATTTGCAAGTGGAGGATGTGCAGAGTATTCGCGAAGAAAGTGAACATGTCAATTTAATTTGAAAGAGCGAAAGCGGTGTCCATCGTGTTTTCATTAGTATAGCAAATGCAGAGACTCGGAGAACTGTGCGTGTTTCGTACGCCTGCAAAAGCGTCTCAGAAGCAGCACGTCATTGTTTCGGAATTCGGTGCACGGACAGCCGCTTCGAAAAGGGATGGGAGGCCTCTGCCGTAAAGATTGTTGCAGCAGAAAATCCTGGCATGTGGCTCTTCTTGCGAGCAGAAAAAACTTCCCAGGCCGCTCGTTTAGCCGCCATGGTCCAAGTACCTGGAATTATCTCTGCAGTCATCTGCGTGCAGGAAGATGACTGCCAAGCAGCACAGCGGTGGTCGGCACTACTCCCGCTTCCTGGCATGCCTTGGCGTCGCCTGCCCGCTACTGCTCAGCCCAATGCTCTTCCAGGAAAGCCAGGTGGGCTCCACGCGAAGTGATATTGGAGATGTTTACGCAAAAAGCGTACTGGCGCTAAAAGACGAAGACAATACACACAACAAGAAGTACTGGCGCCAACTTCGAACTTAGTTTATTCACGGAAAAAACCACTTAATAACCACACGGCACGCAAAAAGATAAAGACAACCAGATACAATGGGTGATTTAACAGACACACGTGCCAAAAGGACCAAAGCAATGATTATAACGCTGACAAAATCCCACTAAGAAAATTAATCTCTTCATCTGGCAGCGACACAGATGGCTTGGTGATGCAGATATGGCCCCTCTGCTTGATATAATATGCTTCTAATTATTTCCCTCTTCGATCGCTCTTTAGGCCTTGCAATGAATCTAGGGTTTTCAAAACTGTTGGTCCTTCAACCCGAGATCGTGCAAAGAGCTACTGCCTTTTAGTAGCGCACATTCCAAGCTACTCAAGCGGGGAATCGTTACGACATGCCTGAATGCAGCATTGGATAAATCGTGTGAACATGAGATGGCACAGAGATTTGATGCGCAAACTGAACGCATTCATCAAGCCGCGTATCCGGAACACCTCATCATTAGTATTAGTGACGACCTGGTCAAGAAGCGCAAGCGGACGTTGAAGGGTGAACAGGGTAAAAAAACAAGGATAACGAAAAACAACCGACGGTGGTGATTCCCTATATCCATCGGCTTTCGCGCAACTTGAAGAAAGTGGCCATGTGGTATAGGATCAATGTGGTGCTTTCTGCTCCCTGCAAGCTGTCGCGCGTTCGCACCTTGAACAAAGAATGGTTAGGCAGTGCAAAAAGAAACACAGCGCCCGTTCATGTGTCTTTCTTCTGTCCTCGCCCAAGTTCGCGCTGTTTTTCAGAAAAATATCGTACCAACTCGCCCAAGCTTCCGCTCTAACCAAATCCGCGCCATTGAATGCACGGCTGATGTTGTGTACGTTGTGCCTCTAAGCTGCGGTAAGGAATATATTGGCCAGACAGGTCAGTTCTGCAATGAAAGAGTCAGGCAGCACAAGATCACAAGATTGCTGTAAAAAATGGCTACGGCAGCCACATGGCCACTCACTGCAAAGCTGCAAATGCCGTCGCAGTTTCGAAAACACTAGATTCATTCCAAGGCCTAAAGACAGATTAGAGCGTGAGATAATAAGCATATTACATCAAGCAGAGGGGCCATAGCTGCATAAGCAAGCCATCTGTGTCGCTGTCAGATGAATAGATTAGTTTTCTTAGTGGGCCTATGTCAGCGTTATAATCATTGCTTTGGTCCTTTTGGCACGTGTGTCTTTGTTAAATCACTCGTTGTATCTGGTTGTCTTTATCTTATTGCATGCCGTGTGTTTATTAAGTGGTTTTTTTCCGTGAATAAACTCAGTTGGAAGTTGGCGCCAGTCCTTTCTTGCTGTGTGTATTGTCTTCGTCCTTTAGCGCCAGCACACTTTTTGCGTAAACATGTCCTCCAACAACCAGCTAGCTCAAATCAAAGTGTAGCTGATATTGGACATTTCAGGGGGACAAGGCTGTAGCAAGATCCGTCACACTAAACTTCCTCTGAATGCCGGTACTTCGAAATCCGTGTTTCCTTCCTACGTTCTGGGTAATTGAGCAGAGCGTTGCGAACTCCTTTATAGGCCGCATTGGGAGGCATGATAATGAAGCGCGAATGCTAGAAGTATATATGAGGTGTTTCAGGGAAAAGCTCCAGTACCTTTTAGCATACCCAGCATATCAGAACTAAAGTATTTTTAACAATAAAATGTTTATGAAATCATTTTTATATAGTTTAAGATTTCACTAAACAATCAATTTATACACATGTTTAATAGGCGGCTCGCATTATATTGCTATTCACTTTTTTTGCTATCGTCAAAAAAGTTCCCCCACTGCTCTTCAATGACCGTCTTCACTACTCGATGAGAGTGATGGAAAACTTAAAAAGAAAGATTTTGTTACGCATCAAAATAATGGCCAATTTCCTTCGATGTTTCCTTAGCAGCAGCTTATAATATCCCAATATTTAATATCCTAATATTAAATATTTTTGCCCAAGAGTGCTGGACATGACAATGCCGATGGTTTCTTTGGATTTTAGTTCGTTAACTAGTAAGCTGGTCCAATAAGTTCTGAAAAGTGTCGCTGCACAAACAGTGCTTGAATGTATGTGTAGTCTCTTTGGCCCAAATGCGGGATTGTGTGCACCGAGGCCGATCGTTTATCTTTAAGAGGTGGTATAGTTAACCACGGTCTAAGCGGTCCTGCAGAAGAAGGAAAAAACCTTGCAATGAATATATTTCGATAACGAGTTCCCAATGACCCCAGGACCACATCTTCGCTACTTTTCCGCCCATCTATGCAATCCCAGCAAGGAGAACATGAAGTAGTTAAATGACTCGGTGTCGACAGCAGCTGCAGTCCTTTCGTGCCTTGGCGCACTTAGACAACTGCACGCACACGCCGCACCACCAAATGATCCAGCTAAACGTGCTGTATGTCGTCAGAATCTGGGTGATCTATATTGTCTGATCTATATATAAGTCTATATTGCGTGGTGCCATCTATTCTCGTTTGAAAGAAGCATTAGGAACGGCGAAAAAGGTCGGACCGTGCTGTCGGGCTGTCGGTCGACACCTAAATTTATTCTTAAACTTTGGCCGGGAGCCAAGCGGGGGCGCTTCTTTGAAGCGAGAACTGCGGCATGTGTTGACCGACGCTGATAAACGTGCTTCATTTATAGGCGCCGCAGCGTTTGTTCGTCACATCGAGCAAAGGCAGTCATGCTAATGCACTTAACGTCAAATGTACAGCCGTTCTGTCAACCTCCAACGGGTCGCGATTTGACAAGAGTGGAGATGGTTCCAGAAGGTACGAGTTTCCTTCTTTCCCACTCGGTGCTGTTGCGTCCGCAGGGAGTGGAGAGATGCATCACTGAGAGCGGCGAGGTGGATAATCGGGGATCTTTTCTTCAAGCTTCACGATTCTTCTGCGGCTCATGCGGACGAGATTCCTTTCACGTCACACCTCCTTTCCAAATGTGCGCCGTTTTTTGTGACACCTATACAGACCCTGCCAGCTGTATGTTACAGGCAGTCCCCTATGGGACAGAAACGTGGAGGCTAGCCAAAAAAGGGGTTTAGCTTAAGTTAAAGGCAACGCAGCGAGCTATGGAAAGAAAAATGATAGATTTAACGTTAAGAGACCAGAAAAGGACAGTGGGTAAGGGAACAAACGTAGGTTGATTACATCGTAGTCGAAATCGCGAGGAAGAAATGGGCTTGAGCAGGGAATGTAAGGCGAGGGCAAGATAAACGCTGGTCCTTCAGGGTAACGGAGTGGATTTCAAGAGAAGGCAAGTGTACCAGAGGGCGGCACGAAGTTAGGTGGGAGGATGAAATTTATAAGGTTGCGGGGGTACGTTGGCCGCGCCCGGCAAAAGACATGGTTAATTTCAGAGACATGAGAGAGGCCTTTGCTTTGTGACATCATCATCATCATCAGGCAGGCTAATGATGATGATACTGATGGTAGCAGGCAGAAAAAAATCAACGCACGCGGTTTCACAATCAGGACTGATCTTTTTTTTTTGTCAAATAAATAGGCGATATCGCCCTGTACGGTACACCAAATGGCTTTTCGTCGCGGTGAATTTTCTTTCGTATTCCATACGTGCGTACGTCCATTCCATATCTCCGATAGCGTTATTCTTGTGTTCAATATCATTTTTCGCCTCCCTTGGATCATACCATTCGCCGCTGAGAGGTCGAGGAAACCGTATAGCGTAGTCTGTGCAAGAACCACCCCTGCAGATGAGGCTTGCGCATCGGAATCGCGATTTGGTTACTGACGCTTCCTAGCCTTCTTAGTCGGCAACAAGCGAGCCCGGCAAGCTGCGTCTTAAGTACAATTTGATGTTTATTCGGCATTAACAATACAAGCAAACAAGTGCAAGAAATTAGTATTGTAGGAGGTCCCGTGGTTAAAAAACTGTTAGGGGGACCTCGTAATGCGATGTGACATAGTCTAAACAAGTACAAAGGAAGTGTTCACTAGGCACTGTCACAGGAATATAGATGGGCCCCAGTAACAACAATATCGTTAGTAAATAACTGCACGTTAACTTATGTACAAAGCACCACAAGGAGCGGTATGGCATAAGTGTAACAACGGCGAAGAATAACAAACATAACATCATGCTCAGCTAAAATTAAATTATGATTTGCGAAGCTTAATTTTTTTTAGTACTGTTAAGAAAAATGGAACTCTTGCGGAGTAATTTAATTTCGTATGGAAGGGAATTCCATGACCTTATACCGGTGAAATTTTTGGTGTATCTTTCATAAGTACATACTTTTGAAAGGAGCAGATTAAGACACTCAGAAAACCTACTTACATTAGTATTGTTAAAATAATGTATGGGGAAGACACCCAGTTCTATGTCGCGGTGAATAATCCGATAAACAATAAGTAAACAACAATGACATCTTCGTCCAGACCTTGAACTGGCGGCACCTTATCGATGGCTTAAACACGGCTCATTTCAAAGGCACCTCTTCAGGCAGCACAATTGTGCTATGGATTAAAACTCTTAGCTCATGTCGTGTTAGCACTGTTGGCACATTTAGACTGCTGACGAATACATAGAGTAAAAAAAGAACAACCAACACTCGGAAAGCCTTCTGGATGGTTGCAGTATAGGTCGCTCCGGACTTTTTTTGTCTAGTCTAGGGCCCCCATTCAGACAGTCATTCGACAGGCTAGCTCTATAAAGGCTTACAGGTCCCGCACGACCATGCTAGACAAGGCCTCCTGCCAAAGCTCCATCTTGAATTTCGGTGCGAAGGCACTGCCTTGTTTTGTAGGCAGGCACACGTGGTATGAAATAATGTGGCTCTATCTCGGTAATGTGCATATCTATGGTCAAAAGCGATGGGATGAATTTTCCTAAGTACTGGTACGGCGTAAAGCGATTGCGCAGTTTCTTTTCACTGAGTCGACAAGAGGCGCTAACACACACGGTACTCTGTCGCACTGTCCGTGGATGCAGAAGTCCCGCTGCTGCTTCTGCTTGGCGACAGTGTCCATCGTGCAGCTGACGGAGGCGCTGCCGCCGCCCATCATGGCGCTCCTGCCGCTCTTCGTCTTCTCCGACCTGGAGGCCACCCCGAGCACCGACGCCGAGCTTACGGTACGCGGCGGTCATCGCTCTCCTGGAAGGAGCTGCAAAGCTCTGTAGATCGTCTGGCGCTAGTGTTGAGAAGTGGATGGAAGTTGTCGAGAAATGCCGTTCTCAATTATGCGTTCCCCTAATAAAACTGTTAGCAGATATCTAACGCACAAGGAGCGGTTAAATGTAAACCATTTGCAGTCTCTTCTAAAACTTATCATGGAATCCACACCCAAGGGGCGCACGCACTTTCGACGCACGCACGACCAATTAGCCTTAAAATCTACGTTAGACAAACGACTTGGCTAATTCGGATGATTCACAGGACTTTGCGTATTGGTACTGAGAGTCTTGTCGAGCACCTGGAAGGAGTGAACTTGGATTGAAATCATAGTTCTTTGATATCAAGCTTATAGCAGGTGCTAGTAGTTAAGTTTATTAGATTTTCAAGCGTATTTCTTTTTTGCGAGTGATTTGGCCGTGCCAGATTAGTTTCTTTGGTACCTAATGCTTTGTTGGGAGAGCTCACGAATGAGCCTCAGTTCACTGGCTTTGATGAACCTATAGCACCGAACGTCCTATAGTAGGAAGTCTTTTTATGAGGAGCACATTGGACAGCGCAACAACACCATGCATCCGTCGCGCATGAAAGATCAGTCAATGCATAATGAAAATGATCCGGTACTAGAAGTATTATCTGCCCATTGAATGGGTTCAATACGTCCATTCAGCGCTCAATACCACTCGTGCCGGGCGACGCAGCTGCGCATCAGGACGGTATTTTGGGCGTGATGAGTGTGACCATCTTATTTTATGGCACAACGCTTATGTAGAAGGATTTCAGGAACACGACGTGATGAAAGTGAGAGCAAGACATGCCCCTCGGTGCCGTCCAGGAGCCGGATCACCCAGGTCTCGATTATAATCAACCCCCAGACTTAAATGAAGAACAGCGTTTGTCCCACTCTTACTCTCAGAGCAAGAGAAGTTCACGAAGGTTTTTACGCGCTGAAAAGGAGGCGCTTCCTTTTCTAGGTGGCATGGAGTTCTCGTGGAACACTCGAAGCATGAGGTGGACCTCCGTGATCTCGTATGCGGCGTGAGGCGCGTGGGATATCTGATGTGGACCATGCGATGTGCCGCTGGTATTATATTCAGGTAGAGCCGTGATGGCTGAGTGGTTGGGACGCTAAGCACCTGAGCCTCTGAAAGCGGGCTAGATCTTGACCACTTCGGCTGCTTTTCTATGCAGCCGAAGCGCAAGGAGCCCGTGTACCGTCGGATACCTGTGGACGTTCAAGAGCCCCACGGGGACTAAATTAAGGGCTGAAGAGGGTGTCTAAAAAAGTTCTTACTAATGATATCACATATATCAACTCGTAAGGGAACATATATTTTGGCATTTAGGCTCCAAATAATTCGTTCATTTTATGTGAAGCAAGTCCTTGAGATCGTAAGTAATATATTATGCAACTTTTTGCCCACAGCTTCTAAGAAATTTTGCGGCCCGGAACTTTGTGGTATGCATGCCATTGCTTTCTCGTCAGATCAAGGTGAGAAATAAGGCCAAATATTACCATTTTGTCTGTAAACGATGTTGAATTACAGGGATTTGAAGTTTGCCGCTTCAGAAACGGCAGGAAAATTTTGTGTTGCTGTTATAAAGCGACCGCATCCAAACATTGCAGCTCAGCTTCTGTGATATGTAGGATGATACTTTGTCTTATTGCATACGTTTAAATTAAGAAAAATAAATGGCCACGATTTTACAGTTACCGCCTGCAAACTTTCTTGAAAGCTGTTGGCAAACGTTACATAGTATAATCCATAAGTGTGCAAGAATTTGTTAACATAAAATTAAAGGACATATTTGTGATCAGCATGGAAAAATAGATATTCCCTGAAGATTACGCATCATGGAGCACATCATGGTGGTTTAACATGGAGATAATCTAGCATGCTGTAGAGAACGAAGGTAGACTAAAAGCAGTCAAGAGAACACTAGGTACAGATAAAAACAAGATGTATGCGCTAAGAGACAAAGTGGGCAGTGTCATTAGCATTATGGACAAGATAGTTAAGATGTTCTACATAAATCTATACAGTAGCCAATGTAATCAGAACATTAATGCGAGAGGCAGTATAGCACAGCAATGAGACATTGCGCCAGTAACGAAAGATGAAGTAAAGAAAGCCTTAGGAGTAATTCAAAGAGAGAAAGCAGCTGGTAAGTTTCAGGTGACAGAAGATTTCGTGAAGGACGGAGGAGAGATTGTGCTAGGAAAAGTAGCCACCATGTATACCTAATGCCATATGACCTCGAGCGTACGAGAAGCTAGGACGAACGCTAACATTAAGTCATAAGAAAGGAGGCGTCAAGGACTTGAAAAATTATAAACCGATCAGCTTACTGTCTGTTACCTACAAGCCATCTACTAAGGATTTCGTAAAGTATACTCGACAATAGACACTATTCAAACTATCAATGATAGACAAATGCACAGAATACAACCAACCCCTTTTTATGGCGTTCATTTATTACGAGAAAGCACTTGACTCAGTTGAAACCTGATAAGTCAAGCAGGCATTGCGGAATCAGGGTGTAGAAGAGTCTTGAGCGACAATACTAGAAGATATCTGTAACGACTGCACAGCTACCATGGTACTTCGTAAAGTCAGCAATAAAATATCAATATGGAAGGGTGTCAGGCAGGGAGACACGATTCGCCAGTGCTGCTCACAGCCTGTACTGGGAGTGTTCCCAGACTTGGATGGGGAACATCTGGGGATAAGATTTAATGGAGAATAATTAAGTAACTTGCAATTGACTGATGCCATTGCCTACAATGCATGATGAGCTGCAAAGCATGATCAATGAATTAGACAAGTAGTGCAGAGCACTAGGTCTCAGAATTAACATGCAGAAAACCCCAAAGTAATGTTCAACAGTATCGCAAGGAAACAGCAGTTCCCAATTGGTAGCGAGGTGCTGGTAATGGTAAGGCAATACGCCTACTTTGAGCAGGTAGTGGCCACTGATTTGGATGATCAATGTGAAAAAACTCTGATAAGAATGGGGTAGAGCGCATACGGTAGGTTGTCTCAGATCATTAAAGGCTGTTTGCCGATATCGTTCAACAGAAAAGTTTTTTATGCAGCTGCATCTTACCGGTAGTCACCTACGGGGCAGAAACGTGGGAACATGGAAACTTGGCAGAAAAGGGTTCACCCTAAGTTAAGGACAACGCAGCGAGCTATGGAAAGAAAAAATGATAGGTGTAACGTTAAGAGACCGGAAGTAGACAGTGTGGGTGAAGGGACAACCCCGATTTAACGACATCCTAGTCTTAATCGAGAGAGAAAAATGGGCCTGGGCAGGGCATGTATTGCGAGGGCAACATAACCGCTGGTCCTTAACGGTAACGGAGTAGATTCCAAGAGAAGGCAAAGCGTAGCAGGGAGCGGCAGTAAGTTGGGAGCGCCCGGGGATGCTCTGGACTCTGTATATTTATTTTATTTATTTATTTATTTATTACATACTATCAGTCCTTTCCAGGACTAAGGTAGGAGTGGAAACATTACATTGTATAGTGACAGAAATACCAAGACAACTGGTACAAACAAACAAACCCGTAACAAAATATGCTAACTACGTACTACACAAATGGTCATAAAGCAGAGACGAAAACTCATCATGAGATTCCACAGACACCACGTCATCAGGTAGCAAATTCCAGTCATGTGCGGTATAGTGATGTGCGGTATAGGTGTGTAGTCACACCTTTGCCTGTGGTGCACGCATTCAAGCTGCTTTTCCTGCAAACCGTCCTAGACCTCTGTTTTTGGGCGCCTACTCGGGGCCTATCTTAATCACGTGCAAAGTGATTACAGCTTTTGCTGCAAAACGGAAAATGGTAACATCACTAGTTACACGAAGTTAGTTATTAGTGATTCCTATAGCGAACCACAATGAAAAAAAAGTGAAGACGTCAGTCTTTTTACGATAAAGCATGAGTCAAAAATAGTTTCAATCATACTTAAGAATTCATGCGCCACCGCAACCTCATAAAAAGTCACGAATTGCCAAAACAAAAACGAATATTCAAAGACAAGAAGACTGAGTTGGAAGAGTAATTTTCTCTGCTGCCAACCCCCCCCCCCCCCCCCCTCCCAGGAAACATAACGGGGGCTGCCTAAAGGAAACCCCTAAAAGCAATCAGCTGTGCTTTGCTGGGATTGTGGGAACAGCGTGAAATGCCTTCTGCGTGTTTAAGAAGCGTGCTTAAATTTGTTTACCACTATGCGAACCTGTTCTAACTGTCTGAAATATTCCGTAGCTGCAATTAGACACGACAAACTGGCGCCAAAGCTCTGATGAACAGGTAATAAAGTGGTCCTTGTGTAATAGCCGTGCCGCACGGACAGATCTAATGCCATTAAATGCTTACCGCCTTAAGTTTTAATGGCATTCGTGCGGTGCCACACGCATAAATTTAATGGCATTAGCCTTACTGCCATTCGCGACTTTCTGAGTTCGCCACAACTCATTCGCCCGTGCAATTCGTACTCTCGTTCCCATTCCACACGCAGAAAAGCCTGCAGATTAGTTTGTAACAACTTCCTAACCAGTAGGAAATGATTAAATCTTAACATTCAGTCAGATGAGGCATCTATACCGCATTTTGGATGCGAAGAGCGCCATTTTAACCAGCCTTATTGCCAGGTACTCTCGACTTGGGTGCTGACATTGGAGTTTATGGCTACTTTTTCGACTTGTAAAGCTGAAACAGCCGTATTTTCTGGAAAATCATTTATTTATTACATTTGAACAACATTCCTCATGTATTGTGCTCATTAGCAATGTTTATATACAGATGAAACTTGTTACCTTGCAAGCGTTATCGTCATCGTCACTTTCGATGATGGGATTAAATGTGGACGTGTAGCACCAACTCCGAAAATAATGGCGTGAACAAACCTAAGGCTTTAAGCATTTACTGCCGTTTCATGTGAGCGTGTGGCACGGGTATTAGTGTTATACCACGTGAGGGTATAGCGCACGTTCGAATACCTCATAGCAAATAGAAGTTACACTGGTGTGTAGCTGCAGACATGTGTCCGATCACTGAAATATATGGCACCCGTTATTGCGGTTCGGCGCTTCAGAACACCGGCAAGCATTCTGCAAGCCTTGCGTTCGGAACTTGTAGCCATCTGTTTTGCTGTGCAGGGCAGCCTGCTGGTCGTGCTGGTGGACGTGATGATGGTGCGTGTACTGGGCTCCACCAGCGTCCTGCAGCGCCTCTCGCTGTTCCTGCTGCAGGAGTTCGGCACTCGGCTCCGCAACGTGGCGCTGGTGTGCCTGTCGACGGCCGTTGTCGTGCCACTTCTGGTCCACGACACGCTCGCCGTGTTGCTCGTGCTGGCGCTCGTCAGGCGACTCGTCTTCGACTTCATGAACGACAACTTGCAGGTGTGCATTTCTTTCCGGTGGAGAGTAGGACGGAAATGGGTTCCCGACGACATCATTTCCGCATGGCTAGACCGCCTTTTTCTCACAGACAGATATATGATTTATAAGGTTCCAACGTTCCAGAGTGACTCAGGCTATGAGGGACGCCGTAGTGAAGGGTTCCGGAAATTTCGACCACCGGGGCTTGTTTAGCATGCAATGAAATCGCACAGTACACGGGTCTCCAGAGTTTCGCCTCCATCGAAGTTCAACCGCCGCGGCCGGGATCGAACCCGCGTGTTTTGGGCCAGCAGCTGAACGACATAACCACAGAGCCACGCAGCAGGTTAGATGGAAGGATACGCTAAATGACTGCATTAGAAACACGTATGATGCGACCAGAGCGGTTGCTTTTTTCTAAATTGTTGTTTATCGGCATCAGGATTAGCACACTGGGGCAGCTTTGTGTGCCGTGCACATTTTAAGCAAGTTGTGACTTTTGCCGATTTCTTTTCATCTTGTGACCTTTCTCTCTCACGGAGTTGTGGATAACCAAGATAATCTTTTATTTATAATATCTCGCATGCATGATGAGAGCTTTTTAGGAAATCCAGCCTTTTACTGCTATTCGCCCGAGATAAAGATCAAGTTTATGATCACGTTAGCATCTGCGATGTAGGGGCGTTAAATATCGTATTTGCAACAAGACAATTGTTTATTTTGCTCAAGTAATTGTGCCCAAATGGCCTGTGCACAGAGCCTTATTCAGGCCTCCATGCCGCACAGGGAAAGGCCAAGTGGCGGGCGCGGTCGAAACAGATTCGCTGGCTGCCTACTAACAAGAGCGATGCAACTCGCAAACTTGTGCCCTAAAATAGGCTGTGCCTACTCTGTGTGCGCCTAGCTGCCACAACATGCCCCGAGGTGCTGAACTCTCCAAGATCACCGGGGGAGTTTCGGACGTTCGATACATCTCTCATTTTCTATAACCATTGGAAATAGTTGGTGCGAGCGGAGAAAGCAATTTATTGGTCAGATTTTGCTGCACTGAGCATGAGCATAATCACGTGAGACTCCACTTTCCCCATCATGTGAAATTTCAGATAGCCCCTCTAAAACAGACGGGGTAGTTTGACGACTAACATGTGACGCCACGTTTTGATATCCAGCAATGCTTGGCATGCGAGCGCTATACGTGACCATGGGAAGTACGTGATTCGAGTCATTCCCCGAATAAAATTTATAAAAGGCAGAATTCTTTCTAGCCTTTCGATGCCTAAATTTCATCCCAGGGTCGGCGCGAAGCCACTGAGTGCTAGACAATATTTTACCAGAGGACTCGTCTTCATCATAAAAAGTGCAATACATATTGGCAAGGGTTAAATAAGCCCTTCACATCGTGGCCGAAGAACCGGGGAAGACTGAGCTTGAAGAGATGTTGTTCTGGCATTGAGGCTGCGACAGGCGACATAGCAAAGGGAAAGTTGGATTCTTGACAAACAAGGCGCGCAGAAGACGACGAACACGAAGACGAGAATAGAAAGAGACAAGCGCTATCTTACAACTGAATTTCATTAAAAACATTGGTAAAAATATATAGGAACATCATAGGAAGGACAAAGGAAAAAGCTTAGGCAGTCACTGCCCGTTCTATACATCTCCAGCGCCTCGAGCATCTCTCTCGTGATATGCATACGATGGCTGTCAGTAATTATACCTCTCTCAAAATCAGGAAACACAGTGTCCTTCGCCCTCGAAGTCATAGTCGCAACAGTGAATCGCAAGAGTCTCACGCTTCATTTGTACATTGCAGATGCGCTCGCAGTTTAGTTGTTGACAAGATGTTATTGACAGCTATTGACGAGATTACTATGGCATCGAGCAGGGCCTCTTGCTTTTGGTACTGTCCATGAAGTGACCGTCTTTATTATGGAGCCATGTTGCGTTGCTCATTTTAACGCGTGGCGGTCTAGATTGACGAAAACGCCGAAATCCGTCGCAAAAGTAAAGAGATCCAAACGACATCTGATATGGACCGATGTTGTTCCTCCACAGTGCATCTTCGATTTTTTTACGCCTTTCGATTTTTGTGCTTCATAAAAAATTTTGCGATGCTTAGGGAGAAAACTTTCTCGTGCTAATATCGCATGACGAGCCTGTGGGGCACGGCAGCGGCTCTTTCTGTTTATTCTATTTTTGATGAAGGTGTGTCCACTTGTGTCGACCTTCTGCACGCGTGTTGTTCATTCAACTATGATTTGTGGTTCATAAATTCGTCAGTATGGATATATACAAAGCGAATAGTACAACGCGTATAGAACAAATCGTATAGGGCCACCCCTCTGTCTGGTGATCTCCGCGAGACGATCCCGCATATTATAATTTGAGTGCGTTGTCAAGCGCCGTGCCATTTTAATACCGGTCAGACCAACGGCGCATTTAAAAGCGTTGCACTCATGTGATGATGAGCGAGGAAAACATACAAAGCTCCCCCACATCATCAACATCATAATAAGCAGCAGCAGTAGCCTAAGGCCTCTCCTATGCCTCATGCCTCTAAAATTAACCCTGTACTTTGCCAGCTCCAGCCACCGTATCCCCGCGAACTTCTTAATCTCACCCATTCACGTAACTTTCTGGTGACCACTGCTACGCTTGTCTTCTTTTGGAATCCACTCCGTTACCCTAAAGGCCCAGCGGCTACCTTGTCTTCGCATTACATTCCCTGCACAAGCCTAATCCTTCCTCTTGATTTTGACTAGGATACCATTAATCCGTATTTTGTTTCCTCACCCACTCTGCCTGCTTGCGGTCTCTTAACGTTACACCTACCATTTTTCTTTCCATAACTCTGTGCGGTGTGCTTAGCGTACGCTTAACCTTTTTCGTTAGCCTCCACGTTTCTGCCCCGTCGGTGACAACCAGTAAGATACAGCGGTTAAATAGAGGACATTGGCGGGATATTGGTAAGCTGCCATTCATGCTCCGGGCGAGCCTGCCATATGTGCTCCACCCCAATCTGATTCTTCTAGTTATTTACCTATCACGATCTGGATCGGCAGTCACTACCTGCCCTAATTATATTTATTCCCTTACCATGTCCAGCTCCTTGCTTTCAAATGCGAACTGTTCTTACCTTGCGAGACTATTGAACATTACTTTGGTCATGTGCATGTTAATTTTAAGGCATACTGTTCTGATCTGCCTAATTCATTGATCATGCTTTGGAGCTCATCTAATGAGGGACTTAGCAATGCAATGTCATCAGCGAATTGCAAATAACCTAGGTATTCTCCATTAATTCTTATCCTCCACCACCACAGATGTAGCGCAACTGTCACCTTTATTCAAAGAATTTGATCCCAACAGATATCTTCTATTAATTTAGAAGCTGCGTAGCGGTACTGTAATTTGTGTACGCTCCTTTCTTTATCTATAGTCATGAACCTGCTAATTTTTTTTACTTTGTTTCTTTATCTATAGTCATGAACCTGCAAATTTTTTTTTTGTCGCTGCGTTCTCTGCAGTCGATGATGACATTCCAGTCTCATGAGCTCCCCTGGAACGAGGCGCATGCATTGCCGCGTAGGCCTTCCGATGGCTCTACCAGTGGTGCAAACGCCAACCTAGCGCCCAGCACCGGTCGGCCGGCACAGCGATCGCCCGCGGACGCCGAGTCCCCAGCGTCCCCTGTCCCTCCACGGGGCGCTGCCTCCAGCAATGAAAGGGATGCAGCTTCGCGAGTAGGAGCCACCACCAACATCGTGCCGCCAGCTGAGAATCCAACTTGTACGTACTCATTGATATGTAGATGCCACTATGGTTCACGTAGTCGGATATAACTAAAAAAAAAAAACTGCAAAGCCGATGCTCCTCAGTGGAAGCTCTTCATTAAACGGCTCGGCTTATGACACGGCGGTACTCTAAACTGCCTTGTACGTGCCAGCCTGGCAACGAAGGTGGCTTGAAGGTGCACTGCTATCGACGACGATGCCATAAGTATAGTCCGCCACCACTGGTTGGAGAGCTTCCTTCGAGGAGCATCTGCCACTGTGTTCTTCAGTTAAAGCCGATTATACACTGAGCGCGCATAATGTGTGGTTTGGTGCCTGCCTTTTGCATCACACGGCAGTCAGCCGCACTATCTCTTTCGCAAAACATCGAACGCAGCATAATAGGCTGGTAGTTTCGCTACCAGGCTTTTTAAAACACGAAATTACTATGGTGTCACTTCGTGTAAGAGAATTCGCAGGATCCTCAAATATTGCCGATAAAGGACGTTGAGCCATTCAGCCTCTAAACAACGCATAGTTACAGCAACGCCTCCGTTTGAAATATATAACTTCGCTTTCATTCCAAATCCAACAGATGCTAGACACCGATGACGGATATAGGTAGAGCAGTTAATGATGGAGTCACAAAACGTTAAGTTTATAGGAAAACTTGCATAATGTGCTGTTCTGTATGATGCCCTCTATTTTACTATGCCGGTATAACTAGGCTACTCAGGCTTTGATTGTTACTCGCAACGTTGCTCAAACAACTTGTCAGGATAAGCGTTTTCCCAAGACGTCACTGATAAAGCCTGGTCGTCGTGAGCCATTGTTAACTCCTACACTTCGACGGGCTGTCTGTGAATCCCTCGGTGCGAAGGCGAAGTCGCGGGAAGGACGTGTGAAGCTGGGGCGGTGGAATGCCGGCGGTGGAGCTCAGCAATCCCTCAGTGTGGACACCCACACCACCAGAAAAGAGGAGGAGGCTATGAGAAAAATAAAGGCGCCATAAGTGTCTCACTGTGTTCCTGAATAGTACAGAAATTATCAGGAAAGGGAAGGAACAGGAGTTACGAGTATGTTTACAAGAACACAGGCTTCTATGGGTGAGCGAGGGCAGGCACAACCTACAGCTGTTCTTGATCTTTGGTAAGAAAACCGATAATGCACCTGCACACAACACATCTTACTGCGGGCCGAGCCATGCGAAGGAGACGGTTCTTTAGCACCTGAATTCTGTTCGATAAGGCATTTTCCGGCATTTTTTTTTCTCACGCATTCTCTTACATGGGGCGTCGAGGCTTTCTATTGTTATTGTGCTTATTAGTGCCCTTCTCACACTTTCAGCGAGCACTGCTTGACCTCACTCTTGTCAGCGCCTTTAGATAGGACCGTTAGAGATCGCCTTACCAAACATGATTTCCGTGTTCAAAACAATGCAACACGCCACTCACGAAGGCACCGAGGAACAATTCCCCATGCGGTGATTTTTATCCGCGTGTGAAAGAACCCGCTTAAATATCGTGGCTTCGATTCAAAGACCCCTCTTTGTAAGCGCTGAATGACTGGCGCATGTTCAACGCTACAAGTTGAAACGTTTAGTGAAGCCAGTGAACCTGCTTACACAGGGGAAATTTCGCTCAACCTCACATCCTAGTGTAGTTCATATTTACGCGGATATTACAAACAATGTATGCCCCTGCAGGAGGGTACTCCCGAGACCCGCCAAGTGTCTCGACAGAGGTGTGCCAGCTTAGATGGTTCCGAACGGGATCTTTCTTAAATCCCGCCATACAAACACGCGTGGAGCCGACATTCACGGGCAGATGCAAATTCTGCGGGCAGTATGCTGACCTATACCACATGGTGTGGGAATGCCAGTACAATACATATATAGCCGTTATAAGTCGGCAAAATAGGGAGGGCTGGGAGGCAGCCCTGGCCATCTTGGACCTGGAGGCCCAGCGGGCCCTGGTCCAGAGAGCACGGGCAGCGGCGGCAACCAATTGCGTCACGGACTAGGGACTGTTACCTAGTGTAGCGACCATCCCCACCTCCCTTTCTCAACTGAGCACAGTGCCGAAAGAGATGTTTTCTCCTCCTGCTCCCTCCTGGAAAGATAGCGACACGAGGAGAGAGGCACAAAAAGGTGCTGGCTTTTGGACAAAAGCCACGCCCCATTTCTCCTTCCTCCAATAGGCGAATCCGCGTTCGATTCCCTCGTTCATGCCATATATGCGTATCACGCTACAGCTCTAACCTTGTACGCGGCTTGAAATGATGCCTGATGTTGCAGACCCTAGCTGCCCGTTGCCAGCGGCCGCCGAGCAGCAGCAGCCTGTCGGTGACGATTCGGCAGGGACCGCCGGTACGTCTTCGCTTTCGGTGGCGGGGCCAAGCAGGATCGCGGACCCCGGAGCGGATGGTGCATCGCTGGCCGCCACCTCCCAGCCGCACCACTGCATCGGTCGCAAGGCTTCGGAGTCCGAGGCATCCATCGAAGGGCGTCTCCACGTTGAAGGCCAGCCCCGGAAGTCGTCGCTAAGCTCCACCAAGAGCGCCAAGAAGGTGGGTTAACCCCATTCGAACGTCATTAAAACGCTTGCCTGAGCAGGTTGGTTGGCGCATTCCCTAGAGTTAATGGGAAAAAAAAATTGGCGGAGGCGGCGGAGGCTTAGCTTTGGTGAAGCATGGTAGGTTGCGAAAGCAGGTGTGTTTTACTGCATATGCAGCGCCTCTAGCGGGAAGAGCGCGGCGCGCCGTGCCAACCGGCCACCGTTACCCCAATGAGCCGAGTTGGTAGCCCGGCTCTCGCTCCTGGCATGACGTCACGCCATAACGTTTCTAGCGCCTCTAGCGGAAGGAGCGCGGCGCGCCGTGACAAGCGGCCGCCGTTACCTGATGAGCCGAGTTGGTAGCCCGTCTCTCGCTCCTGGTATGAAGTCACGCCATAATGTCACTAGGTAGGCATGGTATGACGTCAGGGTTCATTGTAAAGGTCAATCGTGGCAAATGGCCGCCGCCAGGCGAAGGGCCGTTCTTGGGAGTAGTATTGCTTTCGCAATAAAAAGAGCGCCAAGGCAAGTCAGTGGCGGAGACAGGTGTGGCAAGCTGAGCTGAGCGCTTTAAATATAGATGCCATGGCTTTCTAGCATACTTCATCAAAAATATAAAATATAAAACATTCAGTTCATTGATTACTAGGTATTCTTTTAGGTAGGCATATCGTGTGTTTCAGTGCCGATGTCGATTGCTTCAAAGATGAAATTTCTTTCTTTTCTTTACGCAAGGCACGTCACATAATTTGGGTCAAGGCTCGAAAATTCGCCCGGCCCAAATGCAGGACACCACGCAGACACTGCTGCTCATATTGTGGCGCTGCACAGTGTTCTTTTTTAATGTGACCTCGTGAAATATTAAACAATCTTTTATTATGAAATATATATAATATTCATCTTTTGCCCACCACAATTATTGACGTTGCAGAGCGGGTACCAATACATACGAGTCGATTGAGGTCAGAAAGGGCGACCGCCTTCGCAAGACTTCTGGTACAGCCGATTCAGTGCTTAGTGAAAAAGCACTCTCAAGCCGAAATGAAACGCCAACACGCGACCATGCGGTTTTTAATACAGCCCGCGCCGCCTAGCAGTCCTCAAGCTGTTGACGTGTTCGGTTCGTACGTAAGTTCTTCTCCAACCGCCCCTTCGCTCGAGTGGTCATTGTGGCGATCCCCGACTAGCGCCGATTGCGAAGCTCGCTGCGTGGTTTGGGCGAGTGGGATCGTGCTGCTGTTTTCACTCCTTTGCCGGCCGCGTCCCTTATTACTGCGAAAGCAATAGTACGCTAGGTTTTGAGCCTTCAGCGTGGTCCCGGCGGTGGTCCCGGCGGTAGTCACGCGTCTGTGACGTCATACCGAGGTGAATTCTGAGCTACCAAGTCGGTTCGTCGGGGCGGTCCCAGCGGTAGCCACGGAGCGCCGCAGATCCCAGGCAGTAAGATGGGGGACTGCGTTCATTTCTAGGAAAGGAAAGGCGTCTTACCAACTCTGTGGTTTAGTGGACACCTCAATAGCACTTTAAGCTAATTCCGGCGTTCATTGATGCACTCTTACATAGACAGCGTTGTAGACTGCGTTGATTTGGAGGAAAGGAAAGGTTATACCCCTGTCACACGGGCACTTAGGATCGCGATCGGTCTCGAACGCGGTTGAAGTTTCAAGCGCGATCGAGGTGGACAGCTGCTACACGTATCCACTCGATTCCGATCAAATAGTTAGATTGGTACATACGAGATGGCGCTGCCACTACTGTCATCATCGCTATCGATTTCTAATAAATTAAAAATAACAATCGTTAATAAAAATTTTATTGTGAAAATTTCAAACTATGAGCAGAAAAAGCAGCTTAATTACTTTCTGCAGCAACCAGCAGTGGACTCGATAGCGAACAGCAGCAAAACAACGCTCGGTGCACGCGTGAACGGTAGCGCCATCTAGTGACAAGGCGCCAGAGCACATCAACTCTGTGATGAAGAAGTTTTCTTCCGTAATTACTGGTAGCTAGGGTCTGTGCATTGCAAGCCTTTTTTTGGTTCCAAGAAGAAAAACTGCAAATAGTAGAAAATGTAACAACTGACTAAAAGCAAGAGAACTGCTTCGCCAGGTGTCGCTCTTGCGAGGTAAACGCACTGCATTTAGTTAGGCCTAATAGCTTGAAAATTGCCAAATTATCTGAAAAACAAGTGCTCGTTATCGCTTAAACCTCTACGCGTGGGCGAGAGTATGCGAAATAAAAGCGAACCGCTACCATTTGAGCGAGCTATCGCGTCGAAGAATCCAGCGGTGACATGCATTTATTCCGAAGCGGGCGAGCAGGGCGCCGCCATCTTGTCAACGCATCCCGCAACCCTAAATCGTGCTCCATGCGGTTGATCACGATCGCGGTCGATCGCGATTGAATTCGCCGTGTAGCGACGTCGGATCTACATCGAATTCGATTTCGATCGACTTGATCGCGATCGAAAGTGCCCGTGTGACAGCAGTATTACCAACTCTGTGGTTTAGTGCACACCTCAATAGCACTTCAAGCTAATTCCTGCGTTCCGTACATCACTCAGGCTTTCGCCTTTCACTACTTTAGTCAATAAAGTTGCTCGTAATTTGCTTTCGCAACCTTCCGGCCTTAACCAAGCTAAGCCTGTGCCAATTTTTTTCACGCACATACTGATGAAAAGTCGAACGCAGTCATTGAAATCACGCCAGAAGCAACTATTGCTTAAAACTCCATGACTTAGCTCATTCTTCGTGGAAGCTTCATTAGACAACGGCATAGGCAACAAAGAGAAGACGAGAGCGTTTTACCCCTCTTCCGGCCCGCGGTCACAGCAAGCAATGGAATGAAGGCAATGCGACTAGCGTCACGGCAGTGCTGTGCGGAGTTTTTTTAACTCATCAGTCGAGAGATGGGCTTGCTGAGAAAAAAATACCAGCACAGCTCCGCTTTAAGACATAAAATAAACACTCATCGAGAATAGATCAAAGAAAAGGAATTCGATATTCAGTCAGTCGTATTAATGTCCATCAAAAAGCCCTACATTCGCTTGCCATTTGTTAATAGTTTCCAGTGCATCAAATAGCTCTAAGCTCTATCAAGAGAATCATTTCTTTGCTGTACTCAAGAGAGCCATCAGTTTTATTCTCCCTTTTTTCTTTACTGAGTGCGGAGAAAATGTTTGGTTCAATAGAGTCCTGTTCAGTCCTATAATTGATGTAACATTCCATCGTCCGGAAAGGGCTCGCAGTATTCTTAAATTACTTAAAACCGGGAGATGAACTCTACAGTAAAATAAAAAAAATGCAAGTTGCACAACTGATTAGTAATCTTTGACTGCTTACTATGGAAACGAAAGGTCACACACTAAAGTAGAACGCAACCAAAGATCGTGGCTTTTTCCAGCGGTGCAAGTAAAGCTCCAGAGCTGGTGCGCATGGTCACCGATTAATGCGTTATCCTGGTATGCTTGGAGGCACGACTCTGAAGAATAGAGAATGGAGAGGCGCAGGAGAAAGGCCGTTCTGTTATGAAATAGTGTCGGCCTTTCGTTCCAAGGTGGCAATATGGGGCTGCTGTTTTTTCGCGGGTTTTCACTAGCGCATTAAAAGTGAACTTTGAACCTTTGAGATGAGCCTTTGAACCTCATGTGCAACTAATTCATCGGTCAAGGCGCAATGATCTCTCGATGGGCTGCAAAGGCAGTCACCGAAGAATTGTAAAAGCAGTTTTAGATCCCCTGTTTTCAGAGAAACTTTCCAGATTTTCGTGCTCTTTCTGAGCGAATAATTGACAGCTATGCGTGCAGGGAGCAAATTCTCTCTCCTCATGACCGTATGTGCGAACTCCGTGTACTGCATGACGACAAGCGGTGCCCTCTGTGGCCTCTCCTGCACCAACATGTCCCTCGTGGCTCGCGCTCACAAACACAACAATGTTTCTGGCCAGCAGCTGAGCGCTGGATCAGTTTTCATGGTTTAATTTGATAATTTATCATAGGTCTTGCCGTATACCATTAATGGTACCGTGAAGGAATGGCTGCTCACCTGCACCACGCGCATGCGCAGTTCCTTGCATATTTGCTCAAGGACAAAATTGCTGATTGGACGATTTGGTGGGACATGATTCGACATGACCAGCGCGAAAGCAGACGAAGACAAGGGAAGAAACACTGACGACAGTACGGGCGCCAGGACAGCGCCAGTCCGGTCGTCAGTGTTTCTTCTCTTGTCTTCGTCTGTTTTCGCTCTGGTCATGTCGAAATGCTCGCGCTATTGAGAGTACAGCAAGGGTGACGTAAAACGTTGCAGCCCATGCGCGCAGTGACTCACCGTAGCTGCCATGCGACCGTTGCTAAAGAACTTAGCGTTAACAATATGCTCAAACCTGCTATGACCAGCACTCCTACTTTCACATGGCGAAGTGGACGACTACTTTCGCATAGGCACAAAAATATCAATAAATTTTACTACCTAGGGATGTGAAATTACTCTTTGGGAAAAAAGTAGGTGATGGGTGGAAGTACCGAGGGGACACCTATGCTCTTATCTTTTCTTATTCTAAGCGAATATGAATTGTAGTACAGCACTCGATCAGAGCCGGTTAAACTTAGTGCGGTCATATTCATAATGATTCCGACAGTGCTCCGGAATATGTGTTCCCCACGACTGTTAAATCTTGAGCCTGGTGACACGCGTGTAGCTAAGGTGAGGGGGTAGCGGATAGCATAGTCACCGATGAATTTTCAAAACTTTTTTTTTAGGTGCTTAGCATCTCTACAATTGGAATGGTCCTCCTGAGCCTTGTCCTGTCGCTGCTCACAACGTCAGTGGTTGCGTATCTTGCAGGGCAGTAAGCGGACCTCGATCGTGGAGGGCGGTAAGGTTGTACTGCCTGGCGTCTCCTCTCCCACGCCCAAGCCGGCCGTGGTTCATGTGGACTCCATCAGCGGTGAGCGCTAACTCCAGTAAAAGAGAAAAAATCTCTGCCTCTCCCGTAACCAAGAGTAGAGTAAGCATAAAATGCTTACGGTCAAAACACATTGGTTGTAGATGGTAGTAGTCAAAATCTTGAAATGGGTCTAGTGTTCCACACACCACACCACACTCTGCTTGTTGCGTCGAAGCGGTCGCCTGCAATAGTGCGGGATTAGGTAGGCAGCCGCGAACCGTGGCGGCCTTGTCGCTTTTGGGAGCGGCCTCAAAATCTTGGCGTTGTCAGCAGGGGCGAGCAGTCTTCTGCTGTGGCGTATCACTCACAAAGCGATCGTTTTCTGGAAGACGCTTCCTACCTCTCCTTTCATCAGGCTCCGTTGCTCAGCTTAAGCAGCTGTGACGGTGGCGGCATTGAAATGCAGGACGAGGCAGAAGCGTACGCGGACACGACGAGACGCAGGCCTGTCAAGAATGTATCTGCAGCGCGTTCGAATACTCCGCGAGGGTGTATACATCTGCCCGCCAAAGGGGGAAACTTCATGAGCTGAGGGCCCAGCGGCCGGTCTTTTACATGCGCGAGTGTGGGACCATAGCGCCATCCTTGGGGACGGCGCGGAAGCGCGGCCCTCTGTCTTAGAGAGTCTCATTAAATCTCCTACGGCGCCCGGATGCTCTCGTTTCAGTGCCCGGATGAGTGGAATTCAGTGCCCCGGTGTTATCTCTCGGTCTCGGCGTGACGTCACCACACTTCTAGTGAAGCAGCGCAACGGCACAAGGCCAAGGGAAGAAGAGGACAAACACAGCGCTGAACGGACAACAAATGTTTATTCTGGATGCAATCAGCATATATATACTACAGCACCTTCGAAAAAAAACAAAAAAAGAGAGGGGAGCGGAAGGTTTCATTCCAGTCACTATGCGCATGCAGCTGTATCGCCTGTACATCGGTCATATGACATCAGATAGTTGTGCTCTTTCAACGAAATGGCTACGGAAGGGGTGCTTATACAATTCGCACCCAGCTTCATGATTTCAGATGCCTCGATAATCTCTCTAGTAAGTTTATCCTTGTGTTTGGTAACTACGTGGCTGTTTTTGAATTTCGGAAAACAGGAACATTCACGACAGTGAATACCTATGTGGCGGTCCGCATTCTTAACGTTGCTTCCATGCTCTCCATTTAGACAACAGCCCGTTTGGCCGATGTATGAACCACCACACGTCAACGGGACTGAATACACCACGTTATCTTGGCATGGCACGTACTTCGTCCTGTGGTTTTTCTTGCAGTCATGACCAGATTCTGATCTTTTATCCGGGCCATTTACAGTCGCACACAAGCCACTGAGTCTCACAGGCGCCAAAAAACATCAACTCCAGGCTTTTTACCTATTCTCTTCGGATTGTGGGACACAACATGGACATAGGGCATTACTGCCAGATTTCTTTGTTTAAAAAGAGGGACAGCGTTGCCCCCTTTACCTTTTTCAAAATCCCTTCTGCTACTGACGCCAGAATATGAAGGGGGTATTTTGCATCGGTTAGTCTTTCAACCTGTGATGAGAAACTATGTTTTATCTTGTGTTGACAGGATTTTTTCATGGCATTTTGAAAGCATGACGCCACAACGCCTCTTTTCACGAGCTTCGAATGGGCTGAGCTATAGGGAAGTAAGGGCTTTTTACTTCTAGGTTCAAAAGCCCAGCATACATGGAAATCAGTGAAATATAAGGTCAAATCAAGGAACTTAATGCGATCGTTCACAGCCACTTCATGTGTAATTTCCAGCGGCGAAAGCACCTCCGAGAACATCGCGCACAGGTCATTCACTTCCAAAGCGAAGCTAGCCGGGTCCCAATCTAGCAAAATAAGGTAATCATCTACATATCTGAACACTCTGGAAACTGTAGAGTTCATCAGCGATTGTTCGAGTGCCCTGTCAAGCTTAGCTAGAAAGATGTCACTTAGCAAAGGAGCGATACAAGATCCAATGCAGATCCCATTCTTTTGAATAAAAACAGTGCCTTCCCCTTCTGCATAGGTTGACTGAAGGTACACCTGCAGCAGGTCTAAAAAACTTTCTGCAAAATGCCACAGGCATTCTGAAATGCTACCGCTCCGTAGTCGTCAATTGCTTCACTAACGCAGTTTAACAGCTTGTCACGAGGGATGGAATAATACAGGTCTTTTACGTCAATGGAAAATTCGCGTAATGACTCGGTCTGGTCAGTTTTTAGAAATGCAATCACTTCGTCCGACTTCTTTACCTGATAAGGGTCGTAAATAGTTAGGTGAGCTAGGTAACTTTGTAAAAACTTTCCCAGGCTCTTCTGCCACGTGTCCTCAGAAACGATCACCCGTAAAGGCACGTCCGCTTTCTGCATTTTCGCGCTAAAAAACAAGGCGAGGCTCCATATTCTACATTTGTCAATAGAGGTTAAAAGCGCCTCTAAATTTAACTGTTTGCGCAACTGTTTTTCCTTTAATTTGGCTTTTGCCAGGCAAGATCTTCTGCATTCTTTGAAAAGTGAGTGGACCGCATCAGCGGCTTTTTGCTGGAAGCTATGCTTGGAAAATACAGCAAAACCCCCTTCCTTGTCTGCAGTCAACAAAACTAGAGCGTTTTCACGGAAGTATCGAACAGTCTTATCTACTGGCAAATCTATTCCACGTACTCTCGGGCGCAGCACAACATCCACTCCATCCGAAACGCACCTGCTGGCATCTGGTTCATCAGCTCGTCGGGACACGCGCCTTACCATTGCCAGTAGTTCCGGTGGCCTCAACTTAGGCTCAACAGCAAACTTTGGGCCAAGGCGTAGGACTCGTTGAACATCCTCCGTAATGTTAACTCCATCCACATTGTGCAGTTGGTTGGGCATCCCTCCAGGTTTTCTTGGGACAAGCCCTCGGAGGCTTACCTCGGAGGAGGCCTTCAGTTAACCTATGCAGAAGGGGAAGGCACTGTTTTTGTTGAAAAGAATGGGATCTGCATTGGATGTTGTATCGCTCCTTTGCTAAGTGACATCTTTCTAGCTAAGCTTGACAGGGCACTCGAACAATCGCTGATGAACTCTACAGTTTCCAGAGTGTTCAGATATGTAGATGATTATCTTATTTTGCTAGATTGTGACCCGGCTAGCTTCGCTTCGGAAGTGAAAGACTTGTGCGCGATGTTCTCGGAAGTGCTTTCGCCGCTGTAAATTACACATGAAGTGGCTGTGAACGATCGCATTAAATTCCTTGATTTGACCTTATATTTCACTGATTTCCATGTATGCTGGGCTTTTGAACCTAGAAGTAAAAAGCCCTTACTTCCCTATAGCTCAGCCCACTCGAAGCTCGTGAAAAGAGGCGTTGTGGCGTCATGCTTTCAAAATGCCATGAAAATATCCTGTCCACACAAGATAAAACATAGTTTCTCCAATCAGGTTGAAAGACTAACCGATGCAAAATACCTCCTTCATATTCTGGCGTCAGTAGCAGAAGGGATTTTGAAAAAGGTAAACGGGGGCAACGCTGTCCCTCTTTCTAAACAAAGAAATTTGGCAGTAATGCCCTATGTCCATGTTGTGTCCCACAATCTGAAGAGAATAGGTAAAAAGGCTGGAGTTGATGTTGTTTTTTGGCGCCTGTGAGACTCAGTGGCTTGTGTGCGACTGTAAATGGCCCGGATAAAAAATCAGAATCTGGTCATGACTGCAAGAAAAACCACACGACGAAGTACGTGTCATGCCAAGATAACGTGGTGTATTCAGTCCCGTTGACGTGTGGTGGTTCATACATCGGCCAAACGGGCCGTTGTCTAAATGAAAGACTTAGAGAGCATGGAAACAACGTTAGGAATGCGGACCGCCACATAGGTATTCACTGTCGTGAATGTTCCTGTTTTCCGAAATTCAAAAGCAGCCACGTAGTTACCAAACACAAGGATAAACTTACTAGAGTGATTATCGAGGCATCTGAAATCATGAAGGTGGGTGCGAATTGTATCAGCACCCCTTCCGTAGCCATTTCGTTGAAAGAGCACAACTATCTGATGTCATATTACCGATGTACACTCGATATAGCTGCATGCGCGAAGTGACTGGAATGAAACCTTCCGCTCCCCACTCTTTGGTTTGTTTTTTTCGAAGGTGCTGAAGTATATATATGCTGATTGCATCCGGAATAAACATTTGTTGTCAGTTCAGCGCTTTCTATGTCCTCTTTTTCCCTTGGCCTTGTGCCGTTGCGCTGCTTCACTAGATATGTCAGACCAACTTGCCCACCAGTTCATGTTGTCACCACACTGCCGACAACGGGGGCTAAAAGCATTTCATGCTTAATGCGCTTCCTGTGGATCACCCGCTGTTGCTGGTTACGCATCGTCCAACACAAAATGAAGGGGGTCGGTGGTTGCTACAGCAAGTGCTACTTACGCCCAGTAAACTGTTCTATAAACTCTTCACTAGTTGCTATAGAGCCCTGTATAACCTGCAGCCCTGCAGCAACGCTAGAGGTTGGGGAAAATGAAGCCGCTCGCATAGGTAAGTAGAGATTACGAGGCGCTACATATGCACTCGCGGGTCGCGTGGCCAACCTCAGGTTCACATATTCTGGCGCTACTTTTTCATTCATTTGAAAGCAAATGTTTTTTCCGCATACATACATAAATAGCATATTCACTCCCCAAGAATGAACTTAGAATTCAAGCGCAAAGTATTAATGGTTTATGTTTTAAGAGTATTGACTAAATTTCAAAGTGTCTAGTAGTTACAAATATTAACATCAGGATCGTATAACATGTCTAATAAACAGCCGAGGGGCCGGGGAATCAGCTTTTGTTTGGAAGGTGCACATTATGCTCAAACTATGAGAAAAAAACAGGGTATCATTGTTGGAAAAAACGCTTCCTAGAACTTACGGCGTCCATGCTAACAAGCTCCCTGTTTAGATAAATATTTATTGTGTTCGCTAATGAGCCCAGAACAGCACGATAAATATGAAAGGAAGGATACTAAATTCGCCCTAAAGAAAGAAATCACTCCTATGTGCAGCACATTTTAATGAATAGCTACTCCTGTGTACACAGTTGTGCACAGAGCGCCCTAAATGGCTAAGGAATGCGACGCAATACTGAATGCTAAGTAAACAAGAAATGCACCTAGCACATCCGGTTCGCACAGGTCGCAATTGAGTGGTCAACCCACGTCGTGACCGGTAATGGCATTCTGATACAGAGAACCGACCGTGCCAGGATTTACCGTATACAACTCTGTTCGCAACGTGATTTGAGCATTATGTGAGGTGCGCGATTTCGTCAGCCGTCAAGCATGTTTTCTTGTGAACTGCAGTGGACATGGTGGAAAGTGCTAATTAGCCTGCTGTAGTTAGTGTTAGTAGTAGGTTCGGCGCCCATTCCCAGCGAGCGACCTAGCGCCGATGCAATCCTTCAGTACGTCAGTGCAATCGGTGCCAAGTGATAGGAACTTTTTTTAAAGAAACTGAAGATCAGCCAATCGGTTAGATTTGTTTGCAAAGACCGCATGAAAAGCAAAAGTAGGAGCGGATACGTGCCTGCTCTAGCGTAATGTCATGAATTAAAAGCAAACTGTGTTTAGTGCTCATGGCCAAAGAAGCGGCAAGCGCCCCTGAAAGCACGTCCCCTAGCCAATGACCTATTGCCATGAAGTCCAAGGTAATTCCCTATAGCGACTGCCAGGCGCCGAGGTGAAATGATCTTAACCGCGACGTCGGGACAATCGCTTGACGCCATTGGCAGAGGTGCATGTTTAAAAGTTGTTTGATGCTTAGCCCTTGAGATGTATCCCCTAAAGGCGCCCTTGCAAGTTGGGGCTCGCTAAGCAGCTCAATAAAAGCTCACTAAGGTCACTGAAAGCTGCAGCTACCTGCACACGCCTGAATCACTGAGTGCTGGACTTTATCAGCGTCTGAGGCAGTAAAGGTATCTGTGCTTTCAATGCTCACATTAGCGTTGATAAAAATCGTCAACAGAGATTCGGATCGGGGGTAAAATATGCTCCTTTTTTTGGTGTAAATTCCTGAGAGACGGATGATGGTGGTGTCGGGTCGGGTTGCATAAACAACCCTCCAAGGCATGTGCTAGCGGAGTCGGATTAGCTGCAGCTGAGGAAAAGCCTGACAAAATAGTTTCTTACTTATGCCTTTGTCGCCATCGTCGTTAGGTCTACCATACTTTGGGCATAGCTTTTTTATTGGATTATGCTCCGCTTTTATTACGAGGCTCTGAAATTCAATGATCTCATACGCGAAAGTTTATCTTCCCAGTGGTCATGTCCGCAGAGGTGTACCAGATCAGCTTACCTCGAAACCTTTAGCCCAACGTGATATTGAGATTTATATGCTTGTCTACTGCGAAGTGAAAGATATGTACCTACGTACCTAGCTGAAATTTCTGGCCAGGAATCTATCCATATGGAGCACTCATTCGCGATAAGTATGCTTGCGGGTACCTTGCACGAAGCGTGTTTTCAACCAGCCATAGAACTAACTGCATGTTGGAACTATTTTTTTAATCAAAAGTTTTTCACTATGAAGAAAAAAATCTTGACTACAAATATTTTGTTGCAGGGAGCCGAATTAGCAGGTTTTTCAGGGAAGCCCATCACTAAATGTAAAAATTAAGGTTTTTGAGGCAAACAGAAGCTTTTGGTGGCATAGTAATACCAGTGTTGGTGGACTTCACAAAACAGAAAATCAAGCTAACTAATGAAGTCATTAACTGAGTTTCAATAGTTAACTTTTTAACTCCAGCGGATAGGCTCCTGAGTGCACTTAGACATCTGTAGCCGGTCATTAGTAATAGCCATATCAGGTTTGAAAATATCGAAAACAAAATTTCTCTTTCGGCTTTCGCTCCAATAATTTGGGCCGTTATTCGCGCTATTAGAAATCCGCGCCTGCGCAGAGCGCAGAGCGACATCCGTCTTTTCACGTAGTTCCGCCAATTACCTGCAACGTGAGAATCTCTGCCCTGCCCGCGCTGCAGTGCTGCTCGCTTCTTGCCACTTCTCTCCCTTATAAAAATGGTCTATAGACTTCTTATTGACTCTATTGACTTTCTATAGATATTGCTTTTTCTCTATTCATAGTCTATAGACTCTCTATAGACAAAAGTCTACTGAAAGTGTACGGCTATAAATCTATAGATTGTCTATAGACTGTCTATGGCATTTGTATTGCCTATAGACTTTTGTCTATAGACAGTCTAGAGTCTTTATAGACAAAAGTCTATAGACACTCTATGGACTGTCTAAAACTTTTTGTAAGGGCTGTTCCAGCGCGGACGGGACAGATTTACACGTGGCTAATGGGCCGCGGAATGACGCGGTTTGACGGACATCGTTCTACAGTCACCGCAGGTGCGCAGTTTTTGAATGGCGCGAGAAATAGTCGCTTTTAGTTGAGCCTCAACGCCGAGGGTAATCGTATTTTCGGCATTTTGAAAAAAGTGTCATGTTACAAATGGTTGGCTAGAAAATATCTCTAATAAGGTGTCTATAGGTAATAGTTAAAAAGTTTACTGCTGAAATTTTTTTGATCACTTAACTAGCTAACATGATTCTCTTGTTTTCTGACGTCCGCCAACACTGGCATTACGGTGCCGCAAAATGTTTCTAGTTGCCTCAAAAATCCTATTTTTAAAAATTAGTGGTGGGCTTCTCTGAAAAAACTGATATACTCGTTATTATTGAGAGATTAAGGAAAATGAATAAGATGGAAAACATGCACGATGTACGGAATACATTTTAAAAAAATGGCGGGGGCTTAGCTTTGGTTAAGCCTGGAAGGTTGCGAAAGCAAGCGCAGCGTCTCTAACAGAAGGAACGCGGCGCGCCGCGTATAAAGACGGAACGTAGTGCGCCGCGTCTACAGGTCAGGAGTGGCTACCGGCTGCCGCTGCGCGACGACTCAACTTGGTAGCCCATCTCACTCCCTGGTATGACGTCATGCTATGATGTCACTAGGCATGGCATGACGTCATAGGTCATTCTAAATGTCACGCGTGGCTACCGGCCGGCCGCCGCTGCGCGAAAGGCCGTTCATGAGCGTAGTATTGCTTTCGCAATAAAAAGTTGAAAGTGATAGACAATGAGGGCAGCGAACAGGATGAGCCTTTACGAAAGTAATCCATAAGATTCGAATTCACTGAACCCAGAGGTACGTTGCATTAATTTGCGCACTATGTGTTCACGTCTCATTGAGAATATTTCGAAAATTTTGCAGGCTTCCACTCGGCCTCAAGGCGACCGATGAAGGAGAGCTTTGGCTTGAAATTCCAGTAAGAAGAAGCTTTTCTGGTTTCTGAATTTGATAGCTTGTTTTTAAGGTTTAAAACTTAATGTGTGCTATTTAATTTTCCCTTCACCGCAGATTTTCTCCTTAGAAAAAGTAGCAATGCAAATAGGAACCAATTGTCATGTACAAGGGGTGCATTTTTGGAAATTCAGAATTCTTGAGAGAACCGCACCGGTCGCTAAGCGGCCTGAACACCCGCCTGGCACACATAACGTTCGGGGTTCTATCCGCAGTGCCGCCTGGTACCCACCGGTGATACAAGTGGTACAGCTGCAACGGAAAAAGAATGGAACAAGTGAATCATGACCGGAGCGAAAAAATCGTGACATGCGGCGCTATTGTTGCCAAGTACACCGATAGCGAGAGTGCCAGGAACATTCCATTTCCTGAAGCGGGGGCGGCCGGCAGAAAGCAGCCCACCTAGACATTCGCCCATCAGAAATGCAACATCTTAAACGAACGCCTGTAGATGTCTTATCAGCCAAACCGTATGCTAAGGTGGCTAAGCACATAATCCCATTTTAATTTTTTTTTCTGCGCTGCCGTGACGAACAACGTTATCTTTATAACCGTTTTCCTTTAAAAACATGCTGAGGACGCACTGTCAAAAGTGGGGATGCGCTGTCAAAAGTAATGTTTGGCAGTGCCTGCTTTCGGTTGGGGTGCTTTCTGTCGGCCACCCCCACTTTATAAAGTGGAATGTTTAGTTTAGTTTAGTTTATGGGGTTTAACGTCCCAAAGCGACTGAGGCTATGAGAGACGCCGTAGTGAAGGGCTCCGGAAATTTCGACCACCTGGGGTTCTTTAACGTGCACTGACATCGCACAGTACACGGGCCTCTAGAATTTCTCCTCCAAAG
Organism: Amblyomma mixtum; assembly: GCF_055824585.1. Classification (NCBI taxonomy): domain Eukaryota; kingdom Metazoa; phylum Arthropoda; class Arachnida; order Ixodida; family Ixodidae; genus Amblyomma; species Amblyomma mixtum. The sequence continues at coordinate 124,830,665 of NC_143019.1, read as the reverse complement.
AAATTCCAGCCGCCGCGGCCGGGATCGAACCCGCGTCTTTCGGGTCAGCAGCCGAGCACCATAGCCACTGAGCCACCGCGGCGGCATAAAGTGGAATGGGCCAAGCACTCTCGCTATATGCGCATACGGCTACATTAGCGCCGCGTCTCGGAATATTTCCGCTCCGGTAGTGAGTGACTTGAGCTAATCTTTTTCCGTTGCAGCTGTACAAGTTTTTCCCTGATGTGGTGCTCAGCTTATTTGCGGTGAAATGCTTGGGAGATGGGTGTTTAACCCCACCTTGAGTAGAAGAGAAATACCTTGTGCGATTGCGCTGTTTCACCATAGACGCCTCTGCACATGCACAAAAAAAAAATCCATCATCATCAATGATCATCATCATCGACATCAATTCTTGAAAGAAAGAGCGGTTAGAGCGGTTAGCAGACCATGAAAGTCGTTTTCCAAGTAGGTTGGCCGACGAGGTGGGCACAAAGTTAAAGAACACTTCTCGTTCTGAGTTTTTGATTAAATATGTTACAGGGTCTGTCCTGAAAGTAATGAGATAAGTCACTTCGTGGCACGTGCATGCGCTAGATCGGGAAAGCGCTTTTGGGGAAGGAGGGAGAACCATTAGTTTAACAATGCAAAGACATCAGCTGGCTTAGAGCAGGTAAAGCGAGTGGACGTGTTCGAACGTGTACCCCTGTTTCGTTGCTGCGTCGAGGAAACCATGGAGCGAACGTTGGAACAGCGCTACGCGGTGAAGCTTTGTAATAAACTGAGTAAATCACCTACCGAGACATTTCACAGCATGTGGTAATGATGCAATGTCCAGATCGCAAAGGTTCCAATGGCACAAAGCATTTACATATGGCTGTGAAGACGTTCAGGATCACACAGTCAACATTTCCGTCCGCAACCGTCATCGACCGGCGCCCGGACCGTTGCTCGTCGTGAACGTCTTCACGACCTTTTGTAAACGCTTCGTGCCATTAGTACACGCGACCTGGACATCGCATCGTTCCCAGATACTGTCTTGATAACGTCGATTGACTCGGTAGATGACTTACTCAGTTTATCGCAAAGCTTCACCGTGTAGCGCTGTTCTCACGTTCGCTCCGTGGTTTCCTCGGCGCAGCGGCGAAACATGAGTGCACGCCCGAAGACGTCCACTCGCTTCGCCTGCTCGCAGACAACCAAGCTCGTCGCAATGTGAAGCTGAAGGCTCCCCCTCGTTCCCCCAAAAGCGCTTTCCCAATCTAGTGCAGGCGTGCGTCACGTCGCGACTTGTCTCATTACTTTGAGGACAGACCCTGTATACGAACATTTTAGTCACTGTTGCCCAAATGCATCTATGAACTGAAAACTGAGGTGTTCCTTTTAATAAACAGCTTCGTTTGGTAGAATTCTTGTCTCAGGCCGGTGTTCTGAAATCTTCGGCTTTCAATATGAAACTCGGCGTCAATGCGGGTCCACATCGCCGACTTTCTTGGCGTAGCACTCTTCCTAGCGTGGCATACTGTAAAGCGTGGCGTTTATTAGTAATAGCTGTGGCCTTTCCGATTCCGGCTAGCAAACACAAAGAAACACCATACTCAGAAGCGTCGAACCTATGAGATGTTTTGCACCGGTTGACGCTATCTTGGGCTTGTAATAAAACGAATAGAGCATTAGCCACCTCTACGTTTTTGACGCAAATATTCACCCTGAATAAGTGACTAAAAGTTCATTCCTAATTTTTTTTTAATAAGGCGACCGGCGATGACAATCATCCGCTCACTTGGTGTGCACCTGGTCACGTGGTCACCTTGCAAGAACGCCATTCGTGCACTGCTCATTGAAACTTTCTTTAAAAAAAACGAGGAAATATAATTTTGAACACAGTATGTTTTTCAGCTGCTCGCTTGGACTTTTGAAGTTCCGGTACAGATTCACTTAGTGCCCTCAACTGTGAGAATTTTGCCCACGCCAGCGACATTTCAAACATAGCATCGAACCTCATACTTCCCAAACAGCAAAGATAATCGGCCCAGTATTTGAAACCTACTGCTAAAGGCCGGTTCTACAAAGGACCAGAGTGAAACCATTTATTCGCAATATTGGTCCAATTACTGTGTTGCTTGATATGGTGCTTCTGGGCCTACCCCTCGGTCCACGTGTAAGCGGTTCTTAGGAGCTGCAGAGACCTATTTTCTCCTCGCAGGAAGCTCTGCATGGTACACGAGCAGTTGGCCAGGGCCGCCGTGCTCACCTGCACGCTCGCCTCAGCCATCAGCCTGAACCGGAACCGCGCGAGCGTCTACTTCATCGACTACTTTCGCGCGTAAGTCCGCTTCGACACAACAGTCGATGTCAGTGTGCCCCCACACCTTAGACAATCAAGATTCTGAGTCCTTAGCAGGATTTTAAAACTGGTTTAAAACTATAGTTTTACAGCTTTAAAAGCTTATTTAAAACTGTCTACAATCAATGTCAGTTTACTAGCATATAACACAATTATACGTCCAGTACTCGATTACGCCGCAATTACCTGAGACCCTTTCACACAAACTAACATTAAAAAGCTTGAATGAGTGCAGAAAAAGGCGGTTCGCTTTATCTATGATAATTTCTCCCGTACGTCAGTCACAGAACATTTAAGACAAGCCAACTTGCCTCAACTAACCCAGCGTAATCGAGTTTCCCGACTAAAGTTTATATATCAGATTGTAAATAGACATTGCAACGTTAACATTTCTGATATAATTACATTTTCTTCCGGATATGCCACCAGGCAGAGGCATCAACTAACTATGACATCATTCCGTGTAAGAAATAAAGCAAACAAGGCAAGGGGAATGAGGGGCTCGTTATAAATATGACAGAAGCCAACAGCCACAGAAACCAAGGAGCGCAGGGGATTTTTTTTTAATTAAATAATTTATTCTTTTGTGGTGTTGATCAAGTAAGAATATTACTGTCGCTTAAAGCTAATTGATTAGAAAAGCAGAAGAAAAAGCAACCACCTGCCGCCGGTGGGATCCGGACCCACGACCTCCGAATTACGTGTCCGGTGCTCTACCTCTGAGCTACGGCGACGGCTGTCAAACCTTATGCTTTCGGGGGTATTTATGTTTACAAATAACCTAACCTTGAGAGTGTTCATCAGCGCCACCCATGTTCGTAACCGGCGGACGTGGAACGTCCTTGGTTACCGCTGGTGTGACGTAGAACGCCATTCTCACACAGCTTCCACCCTCACCGTTCAATGGCGTTCTACGTCACACCAGCGGTAACCAAGGACGTTCCACGTCCGCCGCTTGCGAACATGGGTGGCGCTGATGAACACTCTCAAGGTTAGGTTATTTGTAAACATAAATACCCCCGAAAGCAGAAGGTTTGACAGCCGTCGCCGTAGCTCAGAGGTAGAGCACCGGACGCGTAATCCGGAGGTCGTGGGTTCGGATCCCACCGGCGGCATGTGGTTGTTTTTTCTTCTGCTTTTCTAATCAATTAGCTCTAAGCGACAGTAATATTCTTACTTGATCAACACCACAAAAGAATAAATTAATTTTAAAAAAATCCCCTGCGCTCCTTGGTTTCTGTGGCTGTTGGCTTCTGTCATATTTATAACGAGCCCCTCATTCCCCTTGCCTTGTTTGCTTAATTGCTTAGCGAGGGCCTTGGTTCTGGCAGCCTTGATGCCATAGGAAGCATAAGAGGGTTCTCACACAGCTTCCACCCTCACCGTTCAATGGCGTTCTACGTCACACCAGCGGTAACCAAGGACGTTCCACGTCCGCCGCTTACGACCATGGGTGGCGCTGATGAACACTCTCAAGGTTAGGTTATTTGTAAACATAAATACCCCCGAGAGCAGAAGGTTTGACAGCCGTCGCCGTAGCTCAGAGGTAGAGCACCGGACGCGTAATTCGGAGGTCGTGGGTTCGGATGCCACCGGCGGCATGTGGTTGTTTTTTCTTCTGCTTTTCTAATCAATTAGCTTTAAGCGACAGTAATATTCTTACTTGATCAACACCACAAAAGAATAAATTAATTTTAAAAAAATCCCCTGCGCTCCTTGGTTTCTGTGGCTGTTGGCTTCTGTCATATTTATAACGAGCCCCTCATTCCCCTTGCCTTGTTTGCTTAATTGCTTAGCGAGGGCCTTGGTTCTGGCAGCCTTGATGCCATAGGAAGCATAAGAGGGTTCTCACACAGCTTCCACCCTCACCGTTCAATGGCGTTCTACGTCACACCAGCGGTAACCAAGGACGTTCCACGTCCGCCGCTTACGACCATGGGTGGCGCTGATGAACACTCTCAAGGTTAGGTTATTTGTAAACATAAATACCCCCGAGAGCAGAAGGTTTGACAGCCGTCGCCGTAGCTCAGAGGTAGAGCACCGGACGCGTAATTCGGAGGTCGTGGGTTCGGATGCCACCGGCGGCATGTGGTTGTTTTTTCTTCTGCTTTTCTAATCAATTAGCTTTAAGCGACAGTAATATTCTTCCTTGATCAACACCACAAAAGAATAAATTAATTTTAAAAAAATCCCCTGCGCTCCTTGGTTTCTGTGGCTGTTGGCTTCTGTCACGTGTAAGAAATAGTTGTTTTAAATATTCTTTTTGTCCCCGGACTGCAACTGACTGGAATAACTTAAATAATACTGCAGTAACTCAACCCTTCGTTTATTTGTTTGCCGCCAGTCTCTGCTGATGGCCCAAAAAACTTAATTGTTCATATTTTGGAGTTTAGTGCATTGTGTTAAAAAATGGCGATTGTTATGGCGTTTGTTTTTCTACCTGGCAGTGTATATTGCCTTCCCTTTGTTGTGTTGCCTTTGATTACGTTTGCGTTAATTTCCACCCTGCTGAAATCCCTTGTGGATTGCAGTATCTGTAAATAAAAATAAAATAAAATAAATAAAATTTGGGAGAAATCATTCTTGGCTGCCATCAGGTGGCGCATGGCTTTGAACAATCAAAAACACTGCGTTAACATAACTCGTGACGTAAGAAATAGAGAGACTGACCCAGTGCCTCCAATCTAACCGCTATAGGCTGCTAGCCCTTACGACACTGCATGGATGTTGTCCTGAATACCTCTTTCATTCAAGCCGCCGCGGTGGCTCAGTGGCTATGGTGCTCGGCTGCTGGCCCGAAAGACGTGGGTTCGATCCCGGCCGCGGCGGTTGAATTTCTTTGGAGGAGAAATTCGAGGCCCGTGTGCTGTGCGATGTCAGTGCACGTTAAAGAACCCCAGGTGGTTGAAATTTCCGGAGCCCTTCACTATGGCGTCTCTCATAGCCTCAGTCGCTTTGGGACGTTAAACCCCATAAACCAACCAACCAACCTTTTTCATTCATTCGGCCAATAGAATGAAATTCTGTCGATGGAATTGTTTTTCTGAGCCCGAACATTTCGAAAGCTAGGTTCTGAGGCTGAGCTTGGCTGTTATTGTGTTTGTGGCTTTGCAGCAGGTTCAAGGCGGAAGTCACCAACACCCTGGTGTGGACGGCGATGCTGCTGCCCATGGAGTACGTCTCATGGCTGTTGGCTTGGCTGCAGATTCGAGCCTGCGTACTGCGCTATTTGTGAGTTGCCTTGTGCTGTCGCCTTACTGGCTTCAACGTGCGCCGTGTGAACAGTTTTTCACTTTTGTTCGAGCCCCTTTCTGCTTTGAGGGAAATCAAACTGAAACTGAAACTTTCTATAGTGTGGATGCGTAGATAACCTTTCATATAGTACAAGGGTCGAAATATTTAGCATCACAATATTTACTCTTGACTTCTATATTTCGGTGTATAATTTCTGCTGTTTGTGTTAAAGAAGGAGTGCACAGGAACATCAGATACCGCTTCTCATGGTACCGCTCAGCGTTTTATTACACCTGTGCACGCTCATGCAATTCGGTACTTCTGTGCAGATTTCGAACGGTAGGTATGTGTCTGGTTTCTGCACGGACGCATTTTCATGTTCTTAAAAACACATGAAATGTTTACTCCCTGTAAATACGCTTGTGCGTTTTTGTTTGTCACTTTCGTGGGAGTCTGTACTGCGACGTATGGTTTTAATCGCTTAGAAGTGACTGCCAACTGCATTACAAGGCACGCATCTCCTGTCACCGATAAACATAGTGCCTCTTGCTTCGTCTGCCAAGTAACAAAGGCAGAAGTTGGAGCCAAATACGTGGTCTTTTAACCTAAGGTCACTTCTCAAAGCTGCAAATCATAAATTTTGGGGCAGACCAAGAAATTCTCGACAAGCCGATTTTTCAACTGGAAGTTACTTATGCAAGCCGTTTTTTGACATAACTTTCCACTTAACAAACAATATATCAAGCGATCTGCCCTCGACAGGCTTGCATGTTTTGCAATTATTGTGTCTTCTATAGTCAAAACATTCACCGATAATTTCCTACTTCATTGTTTACTGCTCAATTTGAACGATGGACAAAAATTAAAAGAAAGATTTCACAGCACATTGGAAGACTGCCTATTGGCCTGAATAATTTTATTTAAAGTATTACACAGTTGCCTAACGAATAAAATGCCAAGAATCCTGCTAAGAATTCAGCACTTGGTTTCACGTCCTCAAGCGACTCGTGGGCTATAAGGGACTGCATAGTGGAGTACTACAGACAAATTGATGCCATCTGGGATTATTTAAATGTTTGACTTCGCGCTGAAAAGAGGCGTTTCCGTAGTTTTGCCCCAGGTGGTAGAAACTTCCGGAGCCCTTCACTACGGCGTCTCTCATAGCCTGAGTCGCTTTGGGACGTTAAACACCAGTAAACTAAACCAAATCAAGCCTTCACTGAAATGCGGTCAGCACGGTCGACATTCGATCCCATCACATTAGGAGCAGCACCCAGTGAGAAACTGCAGTGGGTTAAGGTCGCTTATAGCTTCTGGGTACCCCGCCGATACTCAAGCAAAGGGAATTAAAGAGCTCAAATCTTTCCAGCAAATCCTGTGGGGTCAGCGCAGTGAGGCAGACCAAAAGCATGGTGCACCACTTGTTGTGAGTGAGGCGCAGTCGGAAAAATAAATCCACTCGGACTGAGAGAAGTCTCACTTTAACGGGTGCAGCCAAGATCCCTTATTAACGACGCTAATTTTGAGGCAATGGACGTTCCTCACGGCTACAGCGCAACATCTTCAGACTAAAAATTCCGGGGAGCGCTTTGTTGACGTAAATTGCGGTGAGGCGAAAGCCTTAGGTGCGATGTTGCTGCTTATGTTACTGATGTGTGGTTAAGATGTTAAGCTTCGCCTCTAAGAGCGGAACGCGACAGCGTCTTGCTACGCTGCCAGGGAGTCCACAAAACGCCATCGCCTGTTCGGCTCTACGCCTTGCTCGCCGGTAGATTCATTTTTGAGGAAAGGACATGTATCTGTCTCGCATATCTCGGTGGACACCTGAACCTTTCCGTAACTGGAAGGGAGGAAGATGGTAGTGAACGAAGACACCGTATTTACTAGACGCGCTTTTGTTCATTGCAAATCATCCAGCTGCAATGGCGGAGTTTCTAAAATTACGATACGTTTCTTTTAGAAACTCCGCCATGCCAGCTGGATGGTTTGCAATGAACAAAAGCGCGTCTAGTGAATACGGTGTCTTCGTTCACTACCATCTTCCTCCCTTTCCGTTACGGAAAGGTTCAGGTGTCCACCGAGATATGGGAGACAGATATATGTTAGAAGTTCGGTTGAATTATGGAAAAAGTTGGGCAGAAAAGTGGGAGGAATTCAAAGTTGATGTCAAAATGAGGGCTATTGAAAGGTCCGTAGAAATCAAGCACGCTGAAAAAGCGGAACAGAAGAACATAAAACAGATGTTGAAAGAATTAATTATAGTGGAAAATAGAGCTCCGGGACTATACACTGACCTTATCAGCGAAGTTAAAGCAAAGCTTGAGGTTATCGATGTGACATTGTTTCAGGGAGCTGCAATTCGTGCACGAACAGATCGCTTGCTGGCAGATGATATGCCCAGTAGGCGGAATTTGACGACAGAAAAAAGATACGCTAGAAGAAAAGATATCGTAGAAATTGAAAACAAAGGCATTCTGACAGACAATCCCAAGGCGATAAGGGAGGCTTTCAGTGAGCATTACCGTGATTTGTTCGCTTCCAAATCGTCGGATGTACAGGCCTTTCAGGATGAATTTTTAAGTCTATTACCCCTACTGACCAGTGAAGACATTGACATCCTGTCTGCCGGCTTATCAACAGCGGAACTGGAATACGCTATTGACGAGCTTCACTTGGGGAAATCGCCAGGTCCTGACGGGATAACAGAAGAATTTTATAAGGCGTTCAAACGTGAAACTGCTCTCATTTTACAACGGGTTTATGAAGAGTCATTTAGAATTGGTATTTTACCACCGTCGTTTTCCCGTGCACATACAGTACTTATACCGAAAACTGACAATCCTGCACAGCTTAAGCAAGTTACTGGTTATCGGCCGATAACGCTTACTAATGTTGATTATAAAAGTTTTATGAAAGTATTAGCCAAACGTTTACAATCAGTTATGGACATCTTGGTTGGCCCCCACCAGACGTGTGGAATTCAAGGGCGGACCATCTTCACGAATGTTCATGGCACTCGGAGTATACTGGAATGCACTGACGCTGACTTTAGGCGAGTCGGAACGTTGCAAATTCATTTAGTATGTCATGACATTCTTTTTAAAATCCTCGAACAATGTCTGTGTTGGAGAACTTATTTTAAAAGGTGTTAAAATGGCCTATAGTAACTGTACCACAAATCTGGTTGTTAACCGAGAGCTCACAGACAAAATTGCTTAATAGCATACGTGCGGCAAGGCTGCCCAATGTCACCGCTACTTTTCGCTCTGTACCTGGGGGCACTTTGCCGAAATGTAATAAATAACAGCTGTGTTCGTGGTTTCGAACTGGATGCATGTGAAATTAAAGTATTGGCTTATGCCGATGATGTGGCAGTTTTCTGTAGTGACCACAGCAGCATAGAACATGCGATGTCGGTTGTTCGTAGGTTTTGTGATGTAACCGATAGCGTTGTTAACCTGGACAAGTGTGCGGGCCTTTGGCATGGGAATTGGGCATCAGCGCCTTTGTTTCATGCAAGTGTAAAATGGTCACATGTTCCTTCCAAATACCTAGGTGTACCTCTTGACAAGTATCGAGATAACGATGACTTTTGGAAGGAGAAAATTCAAGAACTCTCCACGCGTGCACAGAAATGGTCGGGAAAGGAACTGTCTGTATTCGCGCGCGCAAACATATTGCCGCGTATCATTGTAGCGTCCGTTCGCGCAAAGCCGCAGAAAAGGGGTGTTGTCATTTTTGTTCGTGACGCGAGAAGCGACCGGACTAATCTCGATTGTTCACAGCCATGAACAGCTGCATCTACGTGTTTCCAGATTAATCTAGATGATCTCGACCTGTTATTGCTGTTATCTCGAAGTTTCCTTGCCGGCTTTAAATTCAACGATGCCGCTAGCAGCGGGCACAAGGTCAATTGAAATAGGTCGCGAAGCCGGAGCCTGAATGCGGTCCAGAACCAAGTGCTAGCGACATCAAATTAGTGGTGGAACTAAAGCGCCAAAATGAAATGAGTGGACAAACACGACTAGAAGAGGAAAATAATTAGGACATATTTTGTGTTTCAAATGCATTCGAAAACAATTGCAGTGATTCCTTTTTAAAATGTTTTAGTTGTGTGCATTTTGTTAGAAAGTATAGCGCTTGCTTTGTAAAAATTTTTATGACAGCGTTCGCTCAGAGCAGCGGTAATGGCAGCGGGACGATGCCAAGGTTGACGGTGCTCTGATGTCATACCCTTATCATATCTTTTGACCATTCTGCTTGCTTTTGTTTGAAACTCGATTCTGCTAGCCCTACTTTTTCCTCGTTGCTTGTTGTTCGAGTTCTTGGTGTGCATCGTTCGTGTACAGTTTCCGCTTTTCCCTTTTGCCAGCGCTTCTGTGTAGTTTCGTTCGGTTGGGTGCGGTTCTGTCGCTTTTGCCCCAAAAGGGCATCGTCTGTGGCCATGGGGCACCCGTACGCAAAAAAGAGGTGTGCGGTTGCACGATGTGCGAGCGATAACCTGTCCGGCGGCGTCACATTTCATCGCTTCAGCGCGACACCTGAGGCGAAGGCGAAGGAAAATGGCACAACGAGAACTGACTACCTAAAAATAGCGTTGGTGGTTGGCACTCGTCGTGTCTTCTTTCTTCGTTCTCGTGTCGGGTGTCGCGCTGGAGCGTCGCGGCGTTCAGCAGTTTATTTTTCCCGCCAAGCAGCACGTGACGTTGACGTCACGAATATGACGTCACTAAAACACGTGACTTCAACGTCGCGTTTTTGTTTTAATTATGACGTCACTTTTTAGTTGTCCACGCATTTCGAAGACGGCGCTGGCTGCGCACCATGAGCCGCCATGTTTTGAACGTATGGGCTTCTATGCAGCCTACGCTACCATAGTACATCTACCTTGGCGGGCATTCGTAGTTCGACGACTGACGAGCACGCTTGTTGCTTACGCCGCCACCGAGTGATTCAGTTCTTTTGCGGGCACAAGTCAGCCCAAATAAAGAGCTTCGTTTGCAAGTCTTTCTGGTGCCTTCCTGACCGCTGGACTGCCGTCACTACAACGTGACAATATGCAATGTATATCTGGTTTCAAAAGTGTGCTATTTGTTGCAGGTCCTTTCATGCTCTAGACTTAGCATTCAAAAGTTTCATCGTCTCTTCGCAGTTTTTGTTTGGCAGTCCTCATGTGAGAGGACTAAACGTGATAATTTATTTCTGCGTTTGAGAAAAGGGGGTCTTTCCTTGCCACACTTGTACCTGAGGAAGGTGGTGTCAAGATTTCTGTTTCTTCGAGATCAACGCGACCCTTTACTGCGGACGTTTATTCAAGTGAGGCTTTCTTCGGCTTTGCCAAACTGTTATTTCCAGTGTGGACGGGATGAGATACAGTGCAAGTAGGTATTTGAAAGAAGTGGTCTTTGCTTTCCGGTTTCTTAATGTGCGCTTCAATTTGGAATATCTTTCTAATGTCACGCGTAAGAAATTGTTAAAAGATTTGCTGGACTCTGTCTTCCCGGAGCCAACCTATCGATCTCTGTATAGTGGAGGCCAAGCAGGAAATGTTTTAAAAAGAGTACAAAAAATGGTCGTGCCAGCGGGTGTGAAGACGTTTTTCTTCAAGTTACACACTGGAACGTTGCCGGTTAAAACATGGATGGAGGAGAAGGGATTGTTTCTACCATGGGGTGCTGGCTGCTTGTTGTGTCACAAACCAGAGTGAATAGAACACGTCTTTATTGATGGCTGGGATGCGCTGCTCTTTTGGGACGTGCTCCAGCGTACAATAAAGAAAGATTTACCCTTGACGCCGTATGGGATACGATTCCTGGACGTTGAGCCGGATCTTTATAAATATGATGTAATTTTCCTGCTTGGCCTCCACAGTATTTGGCGAAGCAGGATGGCTATACGACACTGTGATGAAGATGCGCGTTCCGTCCGCGATTACTTCAAAGAAAACATATTTAAGCTACGTGAAGTGTACAAGGAGCTATGTTTTGGAGATGAAGTTATCGAGTTGATGGGAGAGTTGTGTTCCCTGAAACAGTTTTGATTTTCTCGCGCGAGTGAAACACATGTCCGCTCTTGATGTTTGAGAGTGCAGCACAGAACATCTGTTTATGATCTGTTGTAATCTGTCAAAACAGGCAATAAAGACAAAAAAGTTGGCATGGCGGAGGGGGAACCGTGCTTGTCTCGCACTCTGGAGACCCCGGTTCGATTCCCCGAGTTGACGATTTTCCTACTCGGTTTTTATTTATTTATTTGGTCTGACTGGAACGGTTATATAGGCTAATTGGTTAATTAAGCCAATTGACTATACTCAGTCCCACTTACTTGGAACATCACTTTACGATCCCTTTAAGTGGTTGCATGGTTACCAGCCAAAGCACCATTGGCCCCGTTTGAAATTCGCGCATTGTGACTTCCCGACCATTTCGACCAATTGAAAAGCGTGACATTTCTGTCGACATCTCCTGCTTACAACGCTGAGGCATTAAAGGCTTCCGCCTTAATACCCTTCTCAGCGTGCCGATAATTCTTGTGGAGCAGACACAACCTATCCTCTGTGTAGTTATGAACAAGGTAATTACTATTTTGGCGACTACTGTGGGGAGATTCAAATGCCCATGAAGTAAGTCACAAAGTGGTGTAGCTTTCAAGAAACTGCGAGTTAAATTCCTGCTCTGGGCGTACTCGACCCCTTCGCCATTCTTGCTTTAAGTGATCTTCGATGCGGCGTCGTCCTGTAGCTACGCATTCCACTCACCCTGTTGCCGCTCCTCAGCCACCACTATCCAACCGATGTTTTCCCAACACTGTCTCGTACGCCCCCATCTGTTACCTCTCGTAAGCGCTATGCTTTTTCGGTGATTCAGAGGTTGGCTCTGAGCGTGAAGTCGCAGTGTTAAATCTTGTCCGCGGCGGACGCATTTTAATGATGGCGAAATTCAGAAGCCGCCAGAGTTTTGTGACTTCCCCGTTCACGTTCCAGAACCCCGTTCACGTTCCAGAACCCCATGGTGCCAAACTTATTTTGGCGCCTTTCACTACGCCTCCTTTTTTTTACTTTCCTGTCACCACCTACACCTGTTTTTCTTTCCGGATCTGTTCGTACGTCCACCCTGTGTCCCTGTGCTTGGTAATGAGTTGCCGCGCCTTTTGATTTTGTCACTAGACATTATTTCTACTCGCAAGCGGGGCACGCATCTCTTCTGGGTGCTCGTGTCCGCCTAATCCGTGCGGCCTGTTGAAAGCGTTCCGTACCACGAAAATAGCGAAATATGCGTGAACTTCACGTCACCAACGAGTTGGTGGATATCGGAGGCAAGGAGGGGAGAGAAACTGCCTGAAAGGCACCTTATTCCAATATCAAGAAAACACTGCTATGAATATCAGATTCAGAAACTCCACTGTAGAGAGATGGGTTTGGTTGGTTTATGGGTTAACACGTTTTTGCGGGCTAGTTGGTTAAGCATCTTGAATAAACAGCGCGAACGAAGACGAGCACAAAAGACAAGAAAATGGACGACACAGCGCTGACTAACAACTGAGGGTTTATTGCTGATCACACAAGTATAAATACATAGATGTCGGCAGAGAGGGAAAGGTATACAAAGTGCAAAACAAAAAACAAACCATAAATGTGACAACAGCAACAGAAGCGCGCTAGAAATCAGCGGAGATTATCAGCCCCCAGGAGTGACAGCTCTTTTTCCAGTAGTGTTAGCGAAGGAGCGCTTATACATGCATTTCCCTGCTTGAATATGTTGAAGGCCTCGATAATTTGGCGAAGTGGCGAAGTGCAAAGTGGCGAAGTGCACAACCAAGCACCAGTCACGCTTCGTCCCTTGTGATAAGGGGGTCGTTTATAACATCCCTCTGCCCTGTGGAGGGCAGTACGTTGGACAGACGGGACGATGTATCAATAAAAGGCTGAGCGAACACAGCTATAAAGTGTCAAAAGTAGTTTCCGGTCACCTCGGCATTCATTGCCGGGATTGTGAATGGGCAAAGACAGAGAAGAAACAGTGCGTACCGCTATATCATGAAACCAAGGTCATTGCCAAAAATCAGGAAAAAACCGCGAGGGAAATTATCGAGGCCTTCAACATATTCAAGCAGGGAAATGCATGTATAAGCGCTCCTTCGCTAACACTACTGGAAAAAGAGCTGTCACTCCTGGGGGCTGATAATCTCCGCTGATTTCTAGCGCGCTTCTGTTGCTGTTGTCACATTTATGGTTTGTTTTTTGTTTTGCACTTTGTATACCTTTCCCTCTCTGCCGACATCTATGTATTTATACTTGTGTGATCAGCAATAAACCCTCAGTTGTTAGTCAGCGCTGTGTCGTCCATTTTCTTGTCTTTTGTGCTCGTCTTCGTTCGCGCTGTTTATTCAAGATGGTTTATGGGGATTAACGTCCCAAAGCGACTAAGGCTATGAGAGACGACGTAGTGGAGGGCTCGGGTAATTTCGACCACCCGAGGTTCTATAACGTGCACTGATATCGCACAGTACACGGGCCTCTAGAATTTCTCCTCCAAAGAAATTCAACCGCCGCGGCCGGGATCGAACTCGCGTCTTTCGGGTCAGCAGCCGAGCACCATAACTACTCAGCCACCGCGGCGGCGCAAAGAAAAAGAAATAGCGAAATATGTTGGAACATAGCAGTGTTTTCTTGATATTGGAATAAGGCGCCTTTCAGGCAATTTCTCTCCCCTCCTTGTCTCCAATATCCACCAACACGTTGATGACGTGAAGTTCACGAATAGCGAAATATGCGTGAACTTCACGTCACCAACGTGTCGGTGGATATCGCATACAAGGAGGGGAGAGAAATTGCCTGAAAGGCACCTTACTGAAATATTAAGAAAACACTGCTATGGATACCAGATTCAGAAGCTCGACTGTAGAGAGACGCTGATCAATGTAAGCGTGATCTGAGGCCGTTCCTTCCGTAGTAACTCATTTCTCTCACTCCTGTTCGCAGTGACGGGGAGCTGAGCAAGAGCGCCGACACCAGCATCCAGATGTACCTACAGCGGAAGCGCCAAAGCATGGGGCAGATCGGGTGCGTATCTTATTGGCTGCGGGCCTAGCGCGAGCACTAATCCCGCGCCACTGTGCCTGCTCCTTCGCTCCCTTCGTAACAGTATGCAGCGCTGCCACGCATGCGATGCTCGCCAGGGGCTGCTGGCGTCAATCCGGCCTGCATTGCGACCGCTCATGTAGAAGAGTACACACCATTTCTTCAGAATTATTTCGTTAAAGTTGCTCTTTCACTACTGAAAGCCGACTCCTTTTGAGGCCGTAAAAGGCCTGAAACTGCTTTCGTAATTTTTAAATAGCGCACTATATCTATCAGTAACTTCTGGCCAATGATCAATCTGTTCTGAATGAAAAGTGTTAAAATTTGAGCCTTCTTTTGATGCCTGCCTTAAATTACTTTTTTCCAATTCTAGCCTTCAGAGTAGCGCCCAGCCGACCGAGTGACATGCTGAAGACCTTGCCTCTAGATTTTTTCTGGCACTGCTGGGACCGGTGGGACAAAGACATTGCTTGTTTTGTCTATTCCCCACCGCTGTTGCGCTGTTTCCCTACAATGACTGCATACCAGCAAGCGGGCATTTAAGCTTTACTGAACAGTATTTCCTGAGGGAAAACAAGTCGGGGCTGTTGAAGTTGCTTGAAGTCATCTGCAGTTTATTTTGCACTAGCGATATTTAAACTAACACTGAGAGCCAATAAACATTGGCCGGTATTGTCACTGTGACCAATCTAACTAAAAATGGGGCTATTTTTAAGCTGTAAAAGACCCGGAAACCAAATGTAAGGGTCGCAATGGAACAAAAATGCCTGCGTATGCACCGTTTGTTTGGTTTCGCATCACGGAGACTACGCTACATGCGTTTCAATTGAAAATTGCGGCATAGCTTTTTCTTTGGTTCAAATAATCTCGGAGTGGAATCGCCTGAAGGCAAAATCCTAAAAACCACATTTTCCGGCAATACATGCGTGTCCTCCAGCTGGACAACCGTCATCATCGGGAGAAGCCAGGAAATCCGCTTTTACTCAGAAATGTACGTAAATGAAGTTTCCCACAATGTGTTTTAGGATCACTAATGTTAATAGAAGCCCTTTGGGCAAAAGGAAGCTTTAAATTATCTTAGTGCTTCCAACAAGCGGTGATTCAGATAACTGTTTTTGCTGGCTTTAAAACAAAACCCGCGAAATACCATGAAAACGAGAAACAAAGCAAACGGCGTTTCGTTGTTGCTTTAACATTCTAAGGAAGGCTTTTTGAGAAATAAATGTCTGCTTTCAAAAGCTGAATCTGACAGGTTTTACAGTCTTGGTGGCTGGAAGACATTTTGAGAGTCTCGTGGCGCGAAGGCGGGCGCGGGTAACATGCCGCCATCTCGCTTGGCTTCCGAGTGATTCTGGTAACAGTGCATCGCGCTTTCATGTGCGGAGCGTAAAACTTAGCAGTAATACATCAGGGATAACTGGTTTAAAACGTCAAGCCTTAAAGTGCAAGCCTAACAAACATTTCATAATGTCTGCGCCTGTCGCACATTTCGAGCTACTAAGCGCTAGCGCTTAGGCTCTCCGCGTTTACGCAATGTGGATTGTGTGTGACGTAAATCTCTAACTTTCTGTTTTGGGAACGTTGCTGGCCAGCACGAGAGCCCGGTGCTTCGCGGGCGTTCTTTTGTTAATGTGGCGGTGAATGGTAATGTGTCCGCTATGTCACCATCACTGCCGTGAGCTGTCCACAGCATGATATCATCGGCACAAAGGGTGTGCAGGAGGTGTGGTGTTGTGGCGAGTTTATGGGCGCAGAGGAGTCGGTCGTGTTGAAAAGGAAAGGGTCGAGGATGCAGCCTTGAAGAGGTTCCCACTTTTCTGAGGAAGTAAGAAGGTGATGCTTGTGGGCCCAAGTGGGCCTCAGCCGCGCGGTTGTATTATAGGTGTACCTACGTAGGTGCACCAATTAGAAGAGGGCAGAAGGCCGTTATCATCGCCTGATGGAGAACACAATTAAAGGCTCTGGAGAAATACTAAGCCACGGTGGACTTTGTGTGTCCAGAGATGGCTGGGTCAAAGATGTCAGTGAGGAGCTGCAGCATGGTATCCTGCGCGAAAAAATGGGGACGGGTGCCGACCATACTGTGAAGAAGAGGTTGTTGCGCGTCATGGTGTTGTCAGCCTCTCCAACACGACGTGTTCGAAAAGTTCCCGAGAAAAGACATGTGAGATATTGGGCGGAGGTTGGCTAGTGTGAATGTTTGTTTGCTTTGAGGATAAATATAACCTTGGCTTGACGCCACGACTTGGGGAAGGTGCCCTAAGCCGAGAATCATTAATGTAGTCAATCTGAGTGGTCGACTTATCACCAGGGATGCAGAGCATGGAATAAGGGAGCAATTACTCATTACTCATCCACCTGAGCGCAGCCATGCGGCTACAAAGGAAAGCTAAACAGCTTTCTCAGGAACTTCGTAGCTGAAGAAAAATTCGTCCTTGTCCGAGGTTCCCCTAAACACTGGACCAACACAGTTCCCGCTTCGAGTTAATGATCAATTTGCTGTCGCCCTACCATAAACTTGCTGTCCCAGTTAGCTTAGTTGGTAGAGCGACTGCTCCGGTGAAGCTGTGGTCTCGGGTTCGGAACCCGGACCAGGACGAATTTTCCTTTAACTACGAAGTTTCTGAGAAAGCTCTATAGCTGTCCTTTGTAGCCGCATGGCTGCGCTTGGGTGGACGTCAATAAGTACTTACTCCCTTATTACCAATCTACTCCACCTTCTGGGTTTCCCCTAAATGTTTGACCAGCTGGGAATGGAGTTTGAGATTTTGCCAACACCAGCAGCGGAGGTATATAGAGTCAGGAGGGCCACTCTGACTTCCCTTAACCTCGACAAAGGGGGTTGAGTTTGGTTGGACTGTGTAGCAAAGAAGGGAGTCGGTTGGGGAGCTTAGCCCAATGCCTGATACTCCGGGCACAGGCAGCCCCTGCATCGGAGTTCTCCTGGGAGCTCATGCACACGTTCAGTGAGCTGACGTAATTTGGCTTACCGAGCCTACAGACAGCCCTTCCCCTACCCACCCCTCCTTAGACCATTATCACCACACCCTACGTCACCGCCTCAAGACGCAAACTCTCCCATCCCCTTATATTAGGTTCCGCTACCACCAAACCCTCACAAGCCCCTCCTGCATCCACTGCAACCACCCCACCGCCACACTCGCCCATATCCTATAGAAATGCCCGGCGGATCATTCCGCGAGGGGCCTGGAGCACCTCAGCACCTGGAAAAACTGGGAGACCCCGCTGCGCTCCAATGGCACGGTCTGGCAGAAGAACGCAACCGACCGGGCTTCTGACATCATGGACCACAGCAACGTGAACGTTTGAATGCTGTGTGGCCGTGCGGAGGCCCAAAAGCCTGCGTGCCCAACAGTCCTCTGTTTGAATTAAAAGCTTTCGTTACTATACTACTACTCCTCTGTATTTCGATAATGTTGGGTGCGTTCTCCTAAATCTCAGGTATTTCGCCTAGGAGTGCCAGCAATTCATTAAGGTATTGTGTTTAAATGCTTAGTAGGAATATGCGGGTATTCGAAATTTCGATTAATTTTTAATATGTTTCATTTGGTTGTAATTCAATTCAAAAATTTATTATTCGGAATTAATCAAATTATCAAGAATGCCTTCTCCTAAATCTCGGTTATTTCGCGTAGGAGTACCAGCATTTCATTAAGGTATTGCGCTTAAATGCTTAGTAGAAATAGGCGGGCACTCGAAATTCAATTATTTTTTAATATGTTTCATTTGTTTGTAATTAGATTCAAAAACTTATTATTCGGTATTAATCAAATTATCAAGAATTCCTGAGTATTAAGCAGTGTTGAAATAGCGCGCCGTCTTTAAATTATGCCAAAATAAAAAATCTGGCTGCCAAATTTTCCACAGATTAGGATTAAAGTACCAGGACAACTGCCCATAAGGTCCTTATCCACTGTAGCCTGTCTTTAATCGCTTATACCAGTAATATTCGGAAGCTGATAGTTGGACCTAGTGCGACATCTCATGTGATGGGTACGACATAGCCAACCGCATTCTATACGAACAATCACAGCGCAGTAGCGAGTGTTTTTTTTTTGCCTTAGAATTCTGCAGTGTGCTACAGATTTCACGCCCACACCTATGACACTTGTCCTTTCGCTTTCAAAACTGTTTAAGCAACAGTTGTGCCACATCGTTTTCGTCAGCTGTGAAATGTGGAAAGGGCTACTTGCGGTATTTTGAATGGATCTCCCCAAGGAGGCATCGGGTCGTGGTGCCATCAGGAGGGCGATACACGCCCATCGCATGGCGCATAGTAACTCGTGCTCCGGTGATATCTGCTTAACGACAACCGTGACGACCATAACGAGACCCCCTTTCGCCAAGCCACATAGCTGCGACGCGTAGTTTCGTTTTCGAACTTAGCTGCCCCGTTCTGCTGGCGGATATGCCGAGCATGCGCCAGCCGTCTTAATCCAAACGGTGAATGGTGCGCCAGTGGTCATTGCTTCCTTACGACCACGTTATTTTACCAGGACACGGAAAATGCGCGCGCGTAATAGGCTTTTCGCCGTCCGAGCGATACACCCTCCTCACAATTCTTAGCTCGTTTTGTCAGTTTTCTTTTATAGTATACGACGTTCGTCTCGCATGAAAAGAGGATATTGTATTTTATAAAATATAGACTTCATCGTTTGTTAGTTCGTTTTTTCGAAATATTTTTTGCACTTGAGGTATTTGGCACTAGAAATCGTTTGTTTTTTTTTAGCGGTAGCTTCAAATACCCTGTTATGCAGAAAATCAGGCTTCCATGTCGTTGAACGTGCGTTGGCCGTTAGCAAAAAAGACATATCGCGTTAAAATCCCGGCTTGGTCGGCTATCGTGACAGCTTGGCGCAATGAGATTGGTGCAGTGGTGCCGACATGTTGAGGCACCCTCCATCGCTGGCACAAAAACAGTGGAAGGCCAGACACTGCCGCTGGTCGGTGCCATTCGTCTCCGCAGTGGCCTTCACAGAACGAACCAGTTTTCCTTCCTGGCTGAATCCCAGTCAGTCGCGGCCTGCGTTCGTCGCGCATTCTCACTGTTCGTCTTGCACTCTTCTGAGTAATGTAATTTGAAGTTGTGAATTTCCGTTTTACTCGTGTTCTTAATTACCTAAATGGTCGGTAGACCTACAAAAATACTGTGCCAGGCGTAGCTGAAGTGTCCACCGATTTTAAGGCGAAAGCCTTTAATGCCTCATACTGTCGTTAGGAGCCGTGTCGGCTAATTTGTCCGCGTTTCGGCGTCACTACTTAAAAAGAAACAGCGTCGAGGCTGAGAATCGAACCAGGGCCTTTGGCGTTTGAAGCGGAGACGCTACCACTCTACCACGAAGACTCAAGGTTTGAGTATGAATCAAGGCGCATCTAATGAATGCATGATTTTCGTAAATGAAATAAAAATACGAAAAGAAAAATAAAAACAATAAAAATAAGAAAAAGAGGAAAAATAAACACTGAAATGGAAAATAAAAATAGGGGAAGAAACAGAAAAAAGACAGCTAAACGAAAAAGAAATATAAAAAAATAAATAAATAAATAAAAACAAACAGTGTGCCAGGAAACGCTTCCGCCTTGCAGCATTTTAGAGAGCCAAAGCGCCTATGAATTTTTTCTTATCATTCGTACTCGATTCATATTAGAAAATTTCAGATATACCACCCCCCCCCCCCTCTAATTTATACTTTTTACGCTCAACAGTCATGAGCTCCGCACTTCGTATGTTGAAAATATCAACGCACCCGCCTTATAAAAACTGTTTCACAAAAATAAAACTAGCGAAACCCCATCTCATGTTAAACTATTCGCTTACCATTCAGTTATTATGTGTAAACTCGAGCATGCATGCACTGTGTGAGACCCATTTACATATAGTTACGTTTGACGACACGGTTTAATCCAAAAAGTAGGAGTAAGATTTATTTGTTGCAAGTTTCCACCATTAAATTGTTCTTCAGTTTAAAGTAAGACTAAATTATAGATCGGCGAATGGTTCTTTTGTGATTCTTAAATAGTAAGGTAACGTTTCTTTGCAAACATTGTATTTAACGATTTTGTTGACACGCGAATGAACCAACCATCCCATTACAAACAACATGTGATTTTTCCCGCAATGATGCATCAACTGGCTTTTGTTGTCTCTCGTGTAAAATCAGTTGAATTACTCGGCACAGCGCGTATTATATAACAAGGAGTGCACGCTGCTTCCTTTGTCGTTCGTTTAATGTTGTTCCTGTCTTCTTGCTCAGAACTGAAAAATTATGTGCGGTGTGCAATAATGAGAAAAACCTCACAGGAATTATTTCTCCTTTTCCATGCATGCTTTAGGCCTGTGGAATGCCTGCGGCTCCTGCTGTTCGGCTCCTGGATCGTAATCCTCGCCGTCGCGGACAAGCGTGTGGGCGTCAAGACCAGCGTTGAGGAATTGTAAGAGGTGCATTTATCAGGCAGCTGATAAGCAGTGTAGTCCCGTTAGTGACTGAAAACTCGACAGCTGGAGAGCTGCAGTCTACAGCGCTGAATCAGCGGCTGTTGTTGCGTCCGGCTCTTGAGGAAAAATTTGAAGTGGCTGCTGCATTTCTATGCATGGTTATGGCTGTTTACTATGAGATGTTAGTGCAAGGTAACGAACCCTGTGTGGTTGATATTAGGCAGTTATAGTGTGGCACGATCCGCGATGCGCTATCATGACCGCTTCCGCGGGACTGCTCAGAGAAAGCAATTCACGAATGTAAAAATCGCCGTGACCACATCAGACTCAACCAGAACGGTCGTCTGCAAGCATACGGCTTAGTTAATGAACACACAAGTGAAAATCGACAGCGCAGTGCGCTGTTCGATGAGAAATGTGCGTGCGATATTGCACTGAGTTGTGACGTTCAATTAAAAAGAGACAAACTGATATGTCTTAGTAAATATTGTCACGTAGTGGTGACTGAAGTACGGCGAACAGGAAAACAGCGAGAACGTCTTCGAAACGAAACTCTTTATTCGGGCTGACTTTGCGCCCGCAAAGAACTGAATCACTCGGCGGCGGCGTAGCAACAAGCGTGCTCGGCGGTCGTCGAACAGAATGCCCGCAGCTGTCGGCCGTGCTCTTTTTAAAGCTCATAGCGAGCCTTCGAGATAAAGTGTGGAAGGTTCTAGAACTTTCTGGCACAAAGTAGAATCGGCTCCGCCCGGATGCGATCAATCGAGATAATTCAGGCGCGTCTTGCGTCACAAACGAAGCGATAAAGCGGCGTGCCGGTAGCCTTGAAGGATGAACAAATAAACACAACAAGGCTGCCGGCACGCCGCTTTATCGCTTCGTTTGTGATGAACAAATAAACGCAACACATTCTAGAGGCCCGTGTGCTGTGCGATGTCAGTGCACGTTAAAGAACCCCAGGTGGTCGAAATTTCCGGAGCCCTCCACTACGGCGTTTCTCATAGCCTTAGTCGCTTTGGGACGTTAAACCCCATAAACCAAACCAAACCAAATAAACACAACAAACAAACGCTACAAAGAGTCGCGGAAATATGTTGCAATTCCATTCTATTACTAAATTATTAAGGTTTCGGATTCAATCCTAGAGGTCACCGATGTCTCGCATCGACCCTCTTCAGGCATCCCCTGGGCATGCTGTGCCTTGTGCTGGCCTATTCCGTGCCCTGGAGTCAGCACGGGGCCATTGGAGGCGTCGGCGGCCTCGCACGGAGTCTGCCCTGGGGCGTCATCATCACCGTCGCCGGAAGCGGCGCCATCTCGCTCGTCGTCAAGGTTCAAACAGATTTACAAATCTCGACTTGCCAGTTGTTTCATTTGTACCTCGGCGCACCTGGTGAAGAAGACGCTTAAAGTGGAAAACACGCAACAACTAAGCACCTGCTTAACACGAAAATTCAGCGCAAAACTCTCGCCGCGGTGTCATTCTCGCTGCCCTTCGACATTTCGAGCATGCTGTGTTCACCCAGGAGCGCATGCTTCGCACGGGGCGGCTACGGTGCTGGTCTGGACGTAGCCGACGGGCAACTATAGTCCGGTAATTTCCTCCTACGCTTTCGATATTCCCAAAATTAAGCCGCATTCGTATGGTGACAATTTCCGGTCTTTCCGCCTGGAGGGTGCGAAAGAAGCATTGTACTCTAACTCACGAAACTAGCGATGAACGCCTCATATCTAGAGTTGATAGGCGAGATGCCGCTCTTCATTGTTCGGGAGGTGCACTCGTGTGTTTACTGGGACAGTTCTGAATCTCTTCGCAAGGCTTTGGGCCCTAGCTCGTGGCAAATCTGTCAGGCAGGCTGTGTAAAAAAAAAAACAGAATGGGAGAAAATATGCAGATGCACTAAGTGAAATAAACGCTCTCACATACTGCCTTTGTGTTCAGTCGTTGAAGAGGCGCGGGGAGGAAGCCAAGCGCTCCCCAAAGCATCCGTTGCAGCCGCCTCAGAGCCGTGTAAGGATCTCGGAGGCAGAGAGATGGGCCACAGAAGGAGCCGCCGCAGACATGGACGCAGTGAAGGTATCTCCAAAGATTGGTAAAATGTTTAGGGGAATCCCCCAAGGTGGAGTAGATTTGTAATAAGGGAGGAATTACTCATTGGCGTCCACCCGAGCGCAGCCATACGGCTACAGAGGAAAGCTATACAGCTTTCTCAGAAACTTCGTAGTTAAAGAAAAATTCGTCCTGGTCCGGGGTTCGAACCCGGGACCACCGCTTCACCGGAGCAGTCGCTCTACCAATTGAGCTAACTGGGGCTTTTTTTTTTCTTTATTACCGACTTGGCCGGGCAAACAAAACAAAAATACAATGACATGACAATAAAAGCACAGGTCAGTTTCTAGCTTGTGCACGATGATAAAATGGGTTAAATGATTTTAGTTGGTCGAGGACAGGCAGCCACTCAGGCTGAGGAGCTTGCTGTCCGAAAACTTCCTGAGTATACATGATGCCCTCAATGAAATACTGATGAGCCGGATTCACAACAACATGTTCATGCCTGACATCCATTCGCGTACGCCATAGGCTGTGCATGCAGAGCAACATTAGCAGGTCGCAAGGCACTTCACCTGGCTCTGCACATGGTAGGAAGCGTATTCCAAAAGGAGTCAGGGGGAAATCTTTTTTCAGTGTGCGCTTCAACACATCCCAAAGAAAAACAGCGTCATGACAGTCGAGAAAGATATGTTCTATAGTTTCCACTTTCTTGCAAATAAGACACTCTACTGACCAAGGTACAAAAAGGCCTTTGCTTTGCAACCATGGCTTCACTGGGAGGGTTCCAGTATGCAATTGAAAAAAGAAAGAACGCACTGAAGGCTTCACCGGCATTCTTTTGACTCTTTTTAGCACATCCCTTTCGGGACCCAGAAGATAAGCACTGCGATAAACAGGCACTGGCAGAAACACATCAAGCAGGTCCTTGTACATCTTTTTCCTTGTTACAATGGTTAGATACTCATCGGAAAATTTTGACCGAATAATACGGACTGCTGCAACAACTTCTTGCAAAAAAGCACTTAACCCACTCCGCCCTGCAGACATAGATGACACAACATAATCAGGCAGTGATTCTGACAATCGCACTTGTATAACAGTTCGCAGAAAATCATTATCTTGACGCAAGAAAAAGAATCTAGTGACTATCTGTCTCAGAAATAAATTTGACAACCCTAGCCCCCCGTTCCGCACCTTGTGGAACAGATTGCATCGGCTGGTACGTTCCCATGTTGACGCCCAAATAAATGTTGCAAACACTCTGTGCAACCTTTGCACTGAAGTCCTTGGCAAAGTTAACGCTTGCAGAACGTAAAAAATCCTCGCTACTAAAAACATGTTGCACACCGTAGCTCTTGCGAACATGGAAAAGTTGTGACCGCCCCATTTGCTTGTCTGAGCTTTGACTCGTTCGGTTTCATGGGCCCAATATTCTTTGCTTTCTCTGTAGTTGGTTAGCGGCACGCCGAGGTACTTTCCTGGCGTGTCTACCCACTTCATTCGACAGAATACTTCTGGCGTGGCCTGCCACTTTCCATGCCAAAAACCAAAACATTTCTTCCAGCTTATCGCGCAGCCACTTGCATCACAAAAATTTACGGCTTCTCTCACCACTTCTTGCACGCTTTCCTGGTCTCTGCAGAACACTGCTATATCATCTGCATATGCCAATACCTTCACTTCATTATGACAAAAGGCGTAACCTCGAATGTTTTGCGTAGTTAACAGCTTTAAACAAAAGGGCTCCAGGTAAAGTGCAAAAAGCAGTGGAGAAAGAGGGCAACCCTGCCTCACTGACGACAAGACAGGAATACTATTACTCAGGCGGTTATTAATTATGAACCTTGATGTACAGCCATCATAAACCATTTTCACGCCATCAGTGATGATACATCCTACATTCATATGTTCCAAAAGCACGAACAAAATTTCATGCACAACTTTATCAAACGCCTTATGCAGGTCCAGTTGCATCATGGCGACACGACCCTCCGTTGCATCACAGCATTCAAGGACACTTATAGCTACGTGTATGTTAGTAAAAATGGATCTTTCTTTTATGCCGCAGGTCTGGTGTGGGCCAACAAGGGTTTTAATTACTGTTTGGAGTCGTCCGGCTAGCACTTTCATATAAATTTTGTAGTCTACGTTAGTTAAGCTTATTGGGCGGTAACACTCAACTGACTGCAACCTACTCGGGTCGTCCGATTTTGGGATCAACACCACGTGGGAAGTTCGAAAAGACGGCGGAGTTAACTTTCTTTCGTAACACTCGCTTATTACGCGCTGTAATGCTATTGCCATTTCTGTTTTCAAAGCCTTGTAAAGTGCGGCACCGAGGCCGTCCGGCCCAGGCGACTTGTTCAAGCTCAGCTGCTGTATTGCAGCTTCGATTTCTGCTGCCGTTATGGGCTCCTCAAGTACCTGCGCCAGGTCCTCCTCGACTCTTGGCATTAGCGACAGGAATGCAGTTTTGTAATGTTCAACATCAGGCGTTTTAAGGCTGAACAAGTTTTGGTAATATTCCAGAAACGCCCTTTCAATCACCTCAGATTCGGAAGTTACGTCATTGCGATAACAAATTTCCTTTATCTCTTTCGAAACTGCATACTGTTTTTCGTCGCTGAGCGCCCTTTTTGTGGGCGTCTCCCCAAGCCAAAATCTTTCGCTGCGTGCCCTTGTTGTGTTTCTACCCCCCCCCCCCCCCCTTAACTCTCTTTGTGTGTTCCCGTCACACCTGTGTCCACTCGGACCACGTGGGCCCGATCATGCAGCTACCGTGAACATTCATCGAGGTCGACAACCTCGCGACGACCATGGGAAGTTGGATGCTTGGAATGCCCCTCCGAGCCTCAGCGGATTTAGTGTAGTAGGAATGTCAAAGGCCATTGTCAGCAGTAATCCCAGCGAAATTCCTTGAGCAGAGTGCAGCGGCGACGAAGGCAGGCGAGGCCCAGGAGCTATTGTCCAAGCAACCACCGTGAATGCGGAGGCGACCTGGCGGCGCCGGTCACGCTGGCGGATAATTGAAGAATTCTGTGTCCCCGACTCGCGTTCTGGGCAATCGGCGGGGAGGCAAGTTCATTCCCCTGCTGGAGGACTTCGGGAGATTCCTTTCCCGCAGTGCTGGATGAGTCAGCATTCTCCCCCTCTCATCGGCCCAGCTGTGGGAGAGTGGAAAAGCTCGCACCTGCCCAGCCGTGGGTGGTGACAAGAACGTCCCCTTCGGTCCATCGGATTGGACAGTGCTCGTCGACCATTATTCCCCAGCCAGGGATCTGGGGAAACCGGACGATATTTAACTCGGCCGTGAGTGTGGCCAAGAAGCCTGCTAGCTCCAGTCGTCTACGGTTGACGAAGACGTTGCCCTTCCACTGAGAGCCATTCTCAGCCCCGCTCTATGTAAATAATGTAAATAATCATGTAACCATGTAAATACAGTTTTTTTCCTTCACTTCCCCTTCTCCCCGTCTCCGGCCCACGTTCCTTCCTCCTTCGGCATTGCGGCGGTGCTCCTGGACCCGATGCCTGGTGGGACACGCTTCTAGCATCGACAAATATATCACCCTTATCACAGCAGCTCGATATTTCGATTCATCTATTAGTTCAAGCTTAGTTTTGGTCTCTTTTATTTCTTGTCTGTACAACCCCGGCTTGACGCCTTCCATGCTGAGCATGAAATCAAGCTCGGTACGAAGTTCCTTTTCTTGCTGTTTTTCTTTACGCTTTAAAACACATGCTCTTTCTATAGCGGCCACTTTCACGTCGCATTTAAATTGTTCCCATGTTTGTATAAAGTCTGTCTCTTTTTCTAACAAGCTTTTGACTGAGTCTTTCAGTTTCTTGCTAAACTCGTCATCCTCCAACAATGAGTCATTAAATTTCCATAATTCCCAACTAAACTTGACAGTCCTTTTCCTCTCCCCAAGTGTGATCACGACTAATGAATGATCACTGAAGCTGACGTGCACAGTCTGGTACTGGGAACACAAGGGCACAACTTCAGAAGGAACATAAATTCTGTCCAGCCTTGCGTGACTAACGCTTTGGAAATGCGTGTACTGTGCTTGTTCTGAACCTTGCATTATAATGCCAATATCTTCCAATTCTGCTTCATTAATCATCTCAGACAGTAGCTCGGCACTCGTGTCCTGCAGGGTTTTGTTGCTTGTTCTATCTCCAGGTCTACACACGCAGTTGAAATCTCCAAGCAATAGTACACGCTTTTCTGTCAGCAGGAAAGGTTGAACACGGCGAAAAAAGGCATCTCGTTCGGGAATTCTATTAGGTGCATATACACACACAGCTCTCCACTCTACACCAGAAAAGTAAAAATCGCATGCTACAATCCGGCCACTTTCACAGGAAAATACAATTTCCACAGCGACTTTGCCGTTTCGAGTTAAAATCAGACACCCTCCCGACTTTCCTTTTGCATGGCACACGCAAACACTGAACTGTGCACGGTAAATTTCTGCCATCGCATCTGTCAACTCTTCGCTTTCAATTTTTGTCTCTTGAACAGTCAACAGATCGATTTCGTTTTCGAACAAGAGACGTTTAAGCTGATTTTGCCTTCTTCGCGCAGAAAGACCTCTCACGTTCAGTGTGGCAATACGGAAGCTAGATGTTAGTTGAGGCGCCATCTAAATGGTTGGGATTCGCCGCTCTCGAAGTGACATCGGTTTGCAGCTCACCTCATCAAAAATCCTTCCAGCTTGCAAAGTACGGCGGTGTCAGCACTGAACCCGATCGAAGACCGGGTTACCAACACGAAGACCCTGCAAGGCACCTCCGCTAAGGCGGAGGGACACCCGACGAAGTCCTACGATCAGGAGGGATGTTCGGCTTGGGCTTGTAGGCCGCACGTCGAACAGGAGGCGCTTTGGGAAGAGGTTCCTCATGGTCCGTCCCGTCGTAGCTCGTCGCCTTGTCATCAGCTTCGTCGTGCGTCCTCTTCGCTGGCAAAGTTGACGCCGCTGGCATCTCCGTGTCAACGTCCTTCTCGTCGGTCGATTCCAAAACCGTCTCAGCTGCACCTACCGCAGCATCATCTGCTTTTCCCGCGTCCGCCTCAGTTCTGGTGTCAGGCACAGGCGGTTCTTCTGAGTTGGCAGCCTCATGTTCCGTGGGAAGCGTTGCTTTTTCTGAGGCTATGCTTTTCGGTACTGCGTCTTCCCGACTCTCACGGGTCGCCTCTACTGCGTCGACTTCGTCCATAATATGCTCCTCAGTAGTATCCCTACGACCAGGACCAGCTACGGTAGCATATGTTCGCACGCACTGGGCGTCGTCGTGGCCGAAGCGACGACAGAGCCCGCAACGTGGCACACGGCACTCCCGACGTATGTGTCCGGTGCCGCGGCACCAGAGGCAGAGCGGAGCTCTGCCAGGAACGTGGACGAGTGCGACGTCCTCTCCAACACGCAGCTGGTGCGGTAAGTCCTCGATGGTAACGCCCACCTTCAGCTTCAATGTCACTGAGCGCGTAGTAGACGACTTGTCGACGCAGCCTTTGACTCTCCACTTGTCCCGAGTTATGTCGGTCACTTTTCCAAAAGCCGCCAGAGCTGCCTTCACGTCGTCATCTTTCACGCCGTGTAGCAGCCAGAACAGCTTCAGCCTGACGCCCTGGTTGCATGGGTCAATGACCACACAGCGGTGGTCCTTGACGTTGAACGCCTCCGCCTGTAGCATTTTGTTTTTTCCTTCTTCATTGCAGAATGTCATGGCCCAAACATGATTCATCTGATATGCCCCGAGGGTAACCACTTCCGGCAGCAATGACAGACGCTCAAGAGCGTCACGAAAGTTTTCAACACGGTATGGCCTGGCTTGGACGTCGCCATGCAAAAAAACAGTATGCAAAACGCTCGAACCTGTTGGCAAATGCGGCAAAATCAGCTGGTAGTCCTCGTTCGGTTTGATCGTACTCCTGATACCGCGGCCCGGCTGGGCCGCTAAATCCGCTCCTTGGGAGCCCATGATACACACGTCCGTCACGCTCGGTGGCCGGAAGTAGCGAGCTAACTGGGGCGGCAAGCTTACGGTAGGGCGAAAGGGAATTGATGAATAACTCGAAATGGGAACAGTCTTGGTCAAATGTTAAGGGGAAACTTTCCTTTGCAGCCGTATGGCTGCGCTTGGGTGGACGTCAATGAGGAATTACTCCCTTACCTCCAAACATTGCTGGCACACGCCTGGAAGCGGGCGACTGGTGCCGCCGTCGGCCTGCCGGGGCCGCCGGCAGGAAGGCGATGGCCCGTTGGGAGAAACGCCACCGGCCGCTGTGTGCAGCCCCGCCTTGCAGCTCCACTCACAAATAGGCTTCTGAATATGTACAACTGTTCCAGAATCGGACACCACGCCCAAGCAGTGCAGGAATATTGAAAATGGTTCGCTTCACTCTGGTCCTGTCCCAGGTAGGACCGGCCTTTGCCTTTTATTGTAAACTCTCATGAAATAAAATAAAATAAACAAAAAATTGGAGAGGAAGCCCGCACCCAACCAGAGGTTATCGCAGGCGATCCAATGAAACATCAAAGAAAAGGGGCCAACGCCCAAGAGAAAATTTAAGAAAAACCAATTACAAAAAAAAGAGGCACAAATGATGGGCGGGGAAAAGTGATTTTTAAAACAAGACGCCCCTGAAGGATTAAGAAGTACGAAATGAACATGAAACAGGGATGAGTCCAGCGTGCCCAGATTCTTCAGACAGGCTCGCAGGCAGCCAGGAGGAGGGAAGGTGGGGGGATCTGTAAGAAGGAAGAAGAGACAGGAAAAGAAAGCGAGGAGAAAAAAAAAACGAACAAACAGGAGATACTGGGCTTAAGAAAGCAGAAGGGGTACATAAAAAAGGGGAAATAGAAAAGAGGATCAAGTAAATGACAAAAAGGCATGTAATAACGCAAGGAAATAGAACGAGCGAAAAGTAAAAAAATCATACAAACAATTAAAACATGAAAATATAACAGCTAGAGAAACGAAAAGGAATGGCAAAAAATAAAAATAAACATGAAAAACGAAAAGCAAAGAAAACAGACTGTATGTACACGCAAAGCCAGCAAATATCACGGTCCACATACCATCCACATGCCCGTGAGGCAGGGGCAGGGCCACGGCCCACCAATATTGGCCATATGGTGCCCCCGACCACATGAGACATGGGTAACCACAGAAATGGTAGGGAGGTCTACGAGCCATCAGGGCGGGAATAAACACGAGAGACAGGTGAAAGAAGGGAAGAAACGCGAACAGCAACGCGAATAAGCAACGCACGAGACCGAGGGGAACCTAACAAAGAGGGGAAGTCATGAGGGGAAAGAAAGTGCGGATAGCCGGGAAGCCCTGCTGCTATGTCTTCGGTGAGAGGACAGGCACGCAGGTAATGAAGAACATCCCCCACAGCTGCCCCGCATGGACAAGAAGGCGAAGGAAGGAGGGCAATACTATGGAAGTATGAGGGAAAACGACCATGGCCAGTTAGGAGAGGGACAAGAGATCGGGGTGGAGGGAAAGTGAGCGGGAGGCGGTTAATAGAGGGGACAGAAACAGCCAGGAGGGTGTCAGAATGTTCCGCGGCCCAGGTGCCTGACCAAAGCCTGAGTACGGTGGTACGCATGCGGGTGCGCACTGACAAGGGTGACAGCCACGACGGCCGCAGGAGGCCACGCGCCGACGCCAGTGAAGCGGCCCAGTCAGCGAGCTCGTTGCCCCAGAGACCACAATGGGCGGGGACATGATAGAGGAAGACAGGACGCTGAAGAGAAATGGCGGCAAGAGTGCGCTTGATGTCACGGACGCGTAAGTCGTTCGTAGAAAGAGAGTAAAGAGCCTGAAGGAGAGAAAGGCAATCAGAGTAGACATGCAAGGGTAAAGGAGAGGGGGCGCACCGGGCGTAACAACAGGCCTCATGAAACGCAACAGCCTCTGCGCAGAAGGCACTAGAGGCTGTCTCTAGACGAAACCGGCCCACGTTCCGCAGCGCGCCGGAAGATGAGAATGCGACGTAAGCAGCACCCGCAGAGTGGGACGTATAAGAGCCATCCGTGAATATATGAAGGCCGGGAAGGAAGGACTGAGATGGAAAGTGAGAAGGGAGAAGACGGGCGAAGGAGAATGAGGAAGCCAGAGAGGGATGGTCGCACCAGGGATCAAAGCGGGGCAAAATATCAGACGGTAGGTAAGTGTGACCGCCAAAAGTGACGGGATCTACACCATTTAGAAGATTGAACTCTGCACAGAGACGATCCAATTCCAAGGGAAGAGGGGGTACCCGGAGGAGAACCTGAAGCGCAGCCGTGCGCGTTGTGCGGAAAGCCCCTGTGATAGCGAGAAGAGGGACCCGCTGCACGGAAACAACCTTCTCCCGAAGGCGGGAATTGGCGCTGCGAGACCACCAAGCGGGCGCGGCATAAGTTAAAGCGGGTTGTATAACTTGAAAATAAAGCCTACGTAGAGAAGAGGAAGGGAGGGAACGGTGGAGAGAGAGAAACGAGACAAGACGCGAAGTGAGGATCTCTGCCTTGTCGCGGAGAAAGTGAGCATGCGGTAGAAAAGTGAGGTGGCGGTCGAAGACAACGCCTAAAATTTTGAGTTCCTGTTTGAAACTCAAGGGGCGACCCGAAAAGCGAACGGTTGGATTGCGCTTTTCCATTCCGCCCACGCCATGTGAAAACAGCATACAAAATGTTTTTGTCCACGAGATCGTCACCCGCGAATCAGAGGCCCAACAGGCTATTCTGTTAAGGACATCGGCACACAACTGCTCCAGCTCGTGGCGCGTGCGGGCCGGAACCAGCACAATGGTATCATCGGCATAGACCTGTATTGTTACGCCAGGAGGCATGGGACATTCGAGAAGATCAGCGATTATGACATTCCACAAAAGGGGTGAAACGGGTGATCCCTAAGGGCTGCCGAGAGTGGGGTTGGCGGACACCTCCTCACCAGTGCGTGTACGATAGACTACCGTGCGCTGCGAAAGAAATGAGCTCAAGAGGTGATACAGGTTGGAAGGGAGACCGCGGCAGCGAAAGAAGCGAAGGACGAGGGGGTGCCAAACGCTATCAAACGCGCCCTGAAAATCGAGTGATATAAGAACTACGGGCGTGCGGGATATGCGGAAGTTTTCCAGGGCCGTTCGCAACGAGGCCAGGGCTTGCACTGCGCTGCGCGAATGGGTAAACCCAAACTGTTTGAGATGGAGATGGCCCTTGGCGTGCAAGAAATAGTAAAGACGGTGGTGAAGTAGGCGTTCTAAAAGTTTACCCAGGATTGAGTTCATCACTATTGGCCGGTAGGAAGTAGGAAGGGAAGAGGGACGGTTTGGCTTAGGAAGGAAGATGATCCGCCCCCTTCGTACGTTTACGTTTCCAAAATTGGGCTGCTTAGCTGTGCTGCTGGGGGCTCTTCTTACCTCTTACGAAAATCGCGCTGTCGTGCAACACTCGCACACGTTCCGTGATCGGCGAACATCGCGCTTGTAACACTGCTCAGCGCGAATATTACTGTACTTTAGCCGCTAGCCACATGACGAACACACAAAGTGAATAAACTGTTGTTTTTTTGGCACATAACCCACATGATGGCAAGCGCGATGAACAACTTAGCAAGCAATGCTTGTCATATACTATGCTTCACACACTGTACGCATCGCACTTCAGATCGCCACAGCAGAAAGATCAGTCGAAAACTTTCTAGCAACATCTGTGTCCGCCAGCGCTAGCAGCCATATTCGTCTTCCCCGGGTGGGAAGCGATTCGGAGCAAGCCGCGGCCGGGACGCCGTGCGCCTACTTTGCGCTGCTTCGGCTATTGCCAAAATTCGCTTGCACAGAATATTTTAGGTGTGTATCTTGCCCAGATATTGATGCCTGCTGCAGCCTTTATTTTAGAAGGACTTTTTCATTGTTTCAGACACTGCCCGTGCAATTCAGGTAAACAAAAAACTAAAGTCGAGCCTTAACTCGAGAAATGTAAACAAGCAATATGGCAGGTATTTCAAACAGGACGACAGCAGGAAAACACAGATTTGGTGGTTTGCACTCAGAAAATGAAGCGACCTGCTTAATAGCTCCAGCCTTCACAGATCTGTCCACGAGAACTGCAAGCGTGTCGTGTGGTGGCTCCGAAGAGCTTGGAGTAACGTTTTTACATATTTCCCCCAACTACTAGGTTGGTTGCAAAGTGCCAAAATAACATTTCTTTCCTCTGTGTAGAGATTTTCATTCTCATTAGCTAATTTTGATTGATGAACTTTGATGAAAAGCCAACACATGGTATTTGTCAAATTCAATTAGTTTTCAAAATGATTAAAATGTTCTTAGAAGGTAATAAGATTAAAGGGACACAAAGGGGTAATTGAAGTTTTATGTATCGATAAAATACCAACTCCTAAAAACAGAAAGACGACATTACTGAAAATGAAGGTCTTTCAAGGCAGTAGAGAGCAAGAACTTTAAAATAGGTGTCACCGCTACTGGCCAATCTTGCGGGTACAAGCCTAAAACATCTCGAGCCTCTGAGGTTATGTTAGCCAGAAAGGAACCAATGCTTGGCGACGATAAAGGCGGTCAGCGATGCTACGCGTCTGTGAGCTTTCCGGGCCGGCGTGGTTGCCCAAGCAGCGCAGTTAATCGCGCCAAAATTGTAAGCGCATTAGGAAAGACCGATCCTAAAAAGAACCAGACTCAAACCTTCCATTTGCAATACTGGGCCGATTACGTGTGCTGTTTTGGGTAATTTCTGACACGCCTCAATTGACAAGTGCGGAGCAGCAGACGGACTGCAAGTGGCCCTCTAAGTGTTCCTCGCATGAAGTTCTTGCCATGGCAAGCGCCTGCGACAAGCAAAACATCTGAGGTTAGCTAATGTTGCCCTAGCCTCGAAGCTAGAAAACGAACAGCTGGGCATGTTGCTTCATCAACGTACCGAGGTAATGGACTGCACAACAAGCGCTAGGAGGACTATTATTACACTCTAATTATGTCCTGACGTACCACTCTCTACTATTCCGTCGTGAAGGTGGCTCGGCAGTGACAGCTCCCACACCAGTAGCATGCCTTGCTCGGCCAGACCCGCAGCCTCAGCTCTTAAAAACATATCGCGTAGTGTGGTTTAGTTCGCTGATGTGATGGCCACAGTCTGTTGCCAGAACCATGCTGTCGGGACAAGTAACAGAATTCATCGTAACGCTGGTGCAAGCGCCAACGAAGCGGCATTGCAACGTCCGATTAAGGCCTTCATCATCCGGTCGTGGTAGTTTTCATTTTGACGAGCGATCACGGTGTCCACCTTGACGCCACTTTTCAGCTATTTCTTCATCAGAGGGTCCCGAGTTTCAAGTAAAGCGGCAGGAAAGGTTATTCAACTTCGAATAAGAATCCCTTAGCAATGACTGAACATTTCGCCACCGGACAAGCTACAATATAGCCACGAAATGCCGGACTGTCTGATTTTGCTCTGTAAAAAAATTGATAATGTTGTTCTCAGCGCCCCTTTAAATATTGCCGTCTAATGCTTGCTTATTTGGTGTTAGACAATAGTTTTCAATGTTGCAGGTTCTGTCAGAAATTAAAAGAACCTGCCTTAACAGGATCTGACCAGGTTTCAGTCGAAGTGGACGTAATCTCTATAGGAGATTTTTTTTTTCACAATGAAAAAAAAATTCACTTTTTAGGCTAGTTATAAAACCAGGTCATGTAACGGATATACTTCTTCAATTAGTGGTGGTTGTAGACAAGGGAAGAGTGATTTGAAATTTGTCCTTGTCAACATAAGCACCGCTCGGCTTGCACATGATCATGTTCGAACTAGCCGAATTCAAAGCACTTTATAATAGAATCAGTACTGAGCCCATTTTATTCCTCACTGCCGCAAGATATTTCTAGATAATGACAAGTAACACAACAATTTGAAACCACCAATTCTGTAGATTTGTGTTTACTGTGTACGCATTCACCGCTGAGGTCAGTCCTGTTGCACAGAGGTAGGGTGTACCGTTCCATGCTTCCTGCTTGAGTCGCCTTTGAATACCCGCTCGTTCACTATTCCCAGCAGAACTCCGCATTTGTCGCTCCCTTCGAAATCCATCATAGCGGTATCTAGCACGCACACAAGTTTGAAATGGCATACCTTAATCACAGGGAACACCCTCTTTCAGCGGCCTCCATGTCTCTTATCTTTGTGGTACTGACGGGTGTCGTCTTCCCGCCTGCAGGGGACTGGCTTTGGACTGTGGCTGACGGCGCACCTGAAACGCAGCACGGCGGGACTGCTGATGAAGCAGTCCATCCTGGCCGTGTCCGCCTCGTTAATCACCGAGTTGGTCAGCAACTCCTCAGCCCTCTCCTTGCTGCTGCCAGTCGCCGTCGACGTTGTGCGTATTTGAGTTGTGCACACATATGTGTCTAAAAACTATAGCCTTGCGCTTATACTTGCTATATAGCACCTGTGATTGGTCCAGTATAGCCACGGGATGCATCGTATGGCTGGCGACAGTTGTTTTGCTTCCAAAAAAAGAAAATCTGCATCGCATGTGTAGACACGCCCAAGTCGAAGCTGATCGCAAGATTGCAGGATGGTTTACGAATATAGGGAAAAAAAGCTAGATACAGGAAAATGATCAGAGAGGCGGAAAACAGTAGCAGGACTTAGAACCTATTCATCTTTTATGAAAGCGTCTCGTATGCAGCGATAGGTTCTGGCAACTTTAAGAGACTCACAAAACCGATGACCAACAGGAAATCGTTATAGGCAAAGTTTGCGGAAATAAAGACCTCACTTCACTCTGGGCTATCACAGAGATACTCCCAGAAATTGTTACATATTTTCACGTAGGGGTGGCTACAGTCCCAAGAGCAGGAAGACAGTGAAAATGGCTACTAATCAAAGCTCTTTATTTGGGCTGACTTATACTAACGCGATAACATTTAGGTTGTTGCACACAAAGAATATGCGGTGTCCGTGTCAAGAAATTTCCTGATTCATTGAGACGATCGTGACGTCATCACCACCATGCGGCTACCAGTGTTTCGGCGCTCTTCTGCTACTCTTTATCTTGGTTTTGGGGGCACCTTTGCGACATAATTCATTAGGCGTTGAAAAGTTTCACTTAGTAACGACCCAATGTTTGCACCCGTTTAGCCCGTCATCATCACGATCATTGTCCACCTGACTACGCCCATAGCATGGCTTGGCTTTTCCCATATCTCTCCAATTGACGCTGTCCAGTGCCAGCTACTGCCACGCTACCCCCGCAGATCCCAACTAACTTTCTGCCGCCCCCCACTGCGCTTGCCTTCTCTTGGAATCCAATTCCTTCCCCTTGACGACATTGCTTACCTTGCCTACGCATTACGTGCCCTGCTCCGCCCCATTCCTTCCTCATGACTGCGGCTTGGGTGTCATTAACTTGCGTTTGTTCCGTGACCAACTCTGTCGTAGTGCATTTCTACGCCAGCGAAACGTCAATGCCTGCTCGATATCAGTGATTCATTAGTAGCGTCTGAAATCGCAGGCGGTGACCACGCCGTGCAACCCGCTCTACTTCGCTATCCCGGTGGCGGTGGCTGCATCCACGTCGCTTGTGCTGCCCACATCGGGCGTCGGCATCGCCGTGCTCTGCAACATGATCGACGTCGGACCCGTGCAGTTGGTGAGGCACTTCGCCAATCTCCTTTGCGGTTCTACTTCTGCGCATCATTGCTGCCTCTCCGTCACACATACAAAGGAGGCGTGACATGAAGTCAGAGTGTGCTTCGCGAAAAGTACGATCTACGAGAAATCCTGTGCATTGCATGGTTCAGTGGCATAGACTGGAGGTTATTGATATGGTACCTATGCGGAATTATATTTCGGTACCGATCGCTAAAAAAACATCGCTAGTATGGTTGTTCAAAACAAACAGCCAAGTCAGCGCGTTCGTAGTGCCACATGAATGGATTCGCCATCATCTCAAACGCATGCCTCAGTGCTAGCGCTGCCCTGATGTTCCAGGAAAAAAGTCAGAAGTTGACATCCGTATAATTTCATTACGAAGGCTATGGTAATAAATACGATGTGCCTTGAAATTCAGGTTCCTGATCGCGAAGTGTATTTTCGGAATTCATTATACGGTTTTGTTCTGTCTTCTATTTGTGCTATGCTCCCCCTCCGGCCTGTCTTGTGCTATCATTTTCCTCCTCTCTAACTGGACAGAGGAGCAGGTGGACCAATAGAGATGTCCATCTACCACTCGGAGCGTATTTCCTCACAGTCTCTGATTCTGCGTTCACTTGCTTCCCGCTGAATTGTGCTCTTAGCAGTGAGCCAAGCTGCCGGAGAAGACGTTAGGCTGATCGTGACAAAAACGCGTTCATTTCGCTATATATTTATTTAAACGCGTTCCGCGCCCATTTCGCAACAGCAGGCCGACGGCGACGATTGACGAGGTGCAATCACGCGTTTGACCCGCCTGCCAATCTTACAGGGATCTAACGCAGCCTCAGGAAAAAAAGCGAGCGTGAGCGGTGCGAACCGTTGCCGAAGCGCGTATACGAGGTCTGTTAGAAAAGTATCCGACTTTATTTTGTTTTTGCGAACACCTCATGGATATGAAACAAGCGCGCTTACAGCAGCCGACCTTGAACCATCGTGCGCATGCACGAATTTTTTCCCGCCTGCCGATAGCGTCAGTCGCTGGGAAGCAGCGTTTGAGTGAGGGAGTGCGCAGTGCTCTCTTCGGTTTTTTGTTGCAAGGAAAATGGCGGAGCGAGAGAAGCAGCGCTACTACATCAAATTTTGCCAGAAACTTGGCGATAGCCAAGTGAAAATTATTCGAAATGTTCAGACGGCTTGCGGTGATGATGCTAAGAGCAGCACTCAGATTAAGCAGTGGTGCAACTGGTTTAAAGACGGCCGCAAATCCGTGGAGAGAGAGCCACGCTCCGGTCGGCCATCAACATGCCGAAATGACCAAGTAATTGCCGAAGTGAACGCTGTGGTGATGCGGGATTGTTGTGTGACTATCCGAGAAGTTGCGGCAGAGGTGGACATCAGCAATTTTTCTGCACATTCCATTATCACCGAAGATTTGGCCATGGAGAGAGTTGCGGAGAAAATCGTGCCGAAGCTGCTGACGGTGGAGAAAAAGCAGCTTCGTGTTGAAGTCTCTCAGGAGATGCTGGATTCCACAAACAGTTACCCTGACTTCACCGACGCCGTAATCACTAGTGACGAGTCTTGGGTGTACGGGTACGACCCGGAAACCAAATCCCAGTCGTCACAGAGGACGCATTCCACGTCACCAAGACCAAAGAAGGCCCGACAAGTACGCAGCAATGTCAAAGTGATGCTGACTGCTTTTTTGACTCCCTCTGTGTGGCACACCACGAGTACGCACCCCACAGGGTCAAAGAATGACTAAACAGTACTACAGGGATGTCCTCCATCGCCTACGTGGTACTGTGCGGCGCAAGAGACCGGAATTAAGGTCAACAAGAAATTGGCGCATCCCTCGCGGCATTGCTCCTGCACATTCCTCGCATTTGATTCAGACTTTTCTGGCGAAAAACCAGACTCCTGTAGTTCAACAGGCTCCTTACTCTCCTGATATGTCCCCTTACGGCTTCTGGCTGTTTCCTAAAATCAAGAGGTCATTGAAAGGAGCGCGATTTCAGAAAAGAAAGGACATTATGGCTGCAACGACAGCAGAGCTAAATTCCATTCCGAAAAGGGTCTTTTCGGAATACTTCCAACAATGGCAGCACCGCTGGGAGATGCATATGGAGCCCCAAGGAGACTACTTTGAAGGTTATTAGGTTTCTAACGCTCCAGTTATGCCAGTTTTTTTTCTTCGGCCAAAGGTCGGATACTTTTCTAACAGACCTCGTATGGGTGCCTCAGCCAGAGTGGACACTCTGGCAGGCGTAAAAGACCGGCTGTGTTTGCAAGTGGTCGCTTGGCTCGCCACGCGCTGTTTGCCCAATTGATGTTCGGCCAATTGAAATGGAATGCTAGAAAATGTCGTCCCTACTGTGCACCTCTGCTTATGCTTTGAACCTGTACGGATGCCGCATGTCATGAAAGGGGCCAATGTCCTTTGTACAGCTAGTAGCCTAATATACGTGCTTTATTGGGAGCACAGCTCATCAAAATAGCTTTTAAGCTCACCCGCATATCAAAAGGGAAGGCATCTATTGAAAAGGTCAGATGAGAGCCTACAAGAATACATGTGCGATCATGTCCAGCATACTCGCACAAAAATTTTGAGCTTTGAAAAATTAAAAAGCTTGGCTCTTTTCGGCTTGTTGGTGCATGATCATAGCGAGAGAATACAGCGCAAAGTAGGACAGGACATAAGAAGAAACGAACAACACGAGCGCTAACAGCAAATTTTATTCCACACATATTTATACACAAAGGCATGTCATCACTTGTGCTAACAATAACGTTGCCTAAGAAACGAGAGTTCTTTATCACATAGAAAGATAGAGGGAGTGCTTACACATGTCTCGTCCGAAGTATGTATCCTTTCAGCTTCAATTATTAGTGGTGTGGTCATGTCACTACTTTTTGCTAGCACAGCAGTTTTTTTTCTTCTGAAAACTGCTTCGCGAGAGACATGTGTAAGCACTCCCTCTATCTTTTTATGCGATAAAAAACTCGTTTCTCAGGCAACGTTAATGTTAGCACAAGCGATGGCGCGTCTTTGGTGCATGAATATGTTGCATTTGTGAAATAAAATTTGTTGGAAGTTGGCGCTCGTGTTGTTCGTGTCTTCTTGTGCCCTGTCCTACTCAGCGCTATATTCTGTCGCTATGATCATTGAAACATTGCGCAGTACTTATGGAAATATTAAAGGTAATGGTCAATTCTTCTGCTTCAAAGTGTTTTTTGCATCGTTCACATCAAACAGTTAAGCGTCCCACAAAAATGCAATCGGGAGCTGTTTTGATGTTAGAAAAAACGTTGTGAGATAATAATTCAAGACTGCCGCCGGGTGATCTCCGGATATATTGATAGTTATAGTGAAATCTTACATTACATAACAAATCTGCGGTCATAAAAGTTTTCCCGTTCAAAAATGCTTTTGTACAGAATTGTTGGGTATGACGGCACCTCCTTTTAGAGAAGCGCAACGTAAAGGTATCCTTCGGAATAAAGGAATCACCTACTGCATTTGATGCAGAACGGTCATCCCGGAGTAGCAAATAATAGTTTGGTATTTTTTTTTTGTTGCTGTGTATACCATACGGAACCAGAGGGTAGTCAATCACGTGAGCCACAGAAGTGCTGTACTGCTTAGTTTCGCCCTTCTCAAAGGCTGGATTACGAGATGGTCTTTTCCTTTTCTTCACCCGTCCCCTCCTTCAGCTACTCAACGGCTTTGCAGTGAAGCTCACGGCTCTGATCATGATCCTGGTGACGGTCAACCTCAATAGCGACCTCCACCGGCTGCCGGACTGGATGTTCTCCGAGAACCTGAATTACACGGCGGGCATTTCCTACTAGGCGCCGTGGCTACAAATGCAGCTCGCCTCTCATGCTGCGAGGCTGTCGTCAGCCACATTTATAACGGGATTCATACAGACACATACGCGATTCAATATCCTGTACGTTCATAGCCACTAATTACTTCTCTGCGCCACAAGCGCAGCCCTTGGAGCTGAAGCTGAGTCCAGCGGTCGGCTATCATCTCATTAGTATTCCTGACACGACTCAGAAAACGAACTACACACACCAGAAAGCACCAACCAAGGTCGATCGCATTACTCATCCAAGCTTTACTTTTGAGCTGTATTTTGCACGAGCATTCGTTAGACTGCGGGCAGCCCAAGAAAAGTGAAAATAAAAATTGCCATATCTGTAATTTCTCATGCGGAGCAGATTATAAACAAAGCAACTTGATGTTTCGAAGCTTTAAGCTTGCATAGGAGGTGAATAATTTCCTCGGTTCACGAAGCGGCGTGGCCAGTGGTGGTGGTGGTGGAACTTTTTTTAGGAAGGGTGACGGGAGGACCGATCCTCGTGGGTGGGGTCCTCAGTGCAAGAAAGTAAACATTTCGGGCCCTTGTGTGAGAAAACACTCACTCACACGAAGCTATGCGGGAATCTTTTCGAATAAGGGCTATATAGAATAAACATCAGAAGCAGACCGGGAGTAGTACGAGGCGCTGTTGTCCAACTGGGCCTTGGATGTTCAGCGAAAGTTGATATGCCAAGCCCAGCTGATAGCTCGGGCCACAGGGTAGTGGCGCGACACCAGCTCCAACCTCATTTATAATATTAATAAAGTTTACTCGCTCTCTGTCACTCTCATCCGAAAGCCTGCGTTTATCAAGAGCACAGCTCTTTGGCGCCCGTTTCTGCGTTTCGCGGTGTCGCCGTCGCCGCTTTTCGTTGTAACCAGCAGTGGACACCTTAGTCTCGCATTAAGCAGCGAAACCAATGGAGCTGGGCTTTGGAAAGCAAAGGAAAGGCGCATAACTGCCCTCTTGGAACAGTGGACACCTCAATCGTGACTTAAGCTACGTGGCGGTTGTGGCAAATGTGCAGCAAAGTGGTTTTTTGGGCGTGTTGGTGAGACATGATATACAGTTGAAGCGAACAACCACGCCAGGACGGTGAAAGAGACGAGAGACAAACGAGCGCGCTTTTGTCTACCGTCCTCCTCTGGGTGTGCGCTTGAACTGTATATCATGACAGACGTGCGCTGCATGTGCTGGAATTGACAACGTTGTGGCATTTTAAGGAAACAAAAGTGCCCATAGGTGGCTGCCTGGAAAAGTGGTTGTTGTTGTTGTTGTTGTGACTGAGAGAAGGATGAAGAGGAAATTGCACGGGCCTTCTACTGGCTCGAGCCAAGCCACCACCGCTGCCACGTGCAGATAGAGGAGAGTTAAAAGATCAGAGGAAAGAGAAAATGGAAATAAAAGACGCGCGTCGCAGCAACAACTGCGTCCGCCGGAGCGGACGCTGCTCAAAAAGAAGCGGCCGAAGCCGCGCTCGCCGAAGCGAGAACAGATACTCTTATCCGTCTTTTTGGAAAAGTGGAGGCCTGAATCGCGCTTATATAGGTACGTGGGACGTTGAGGGAGTGTGATGCGGGCTGCAGGCATACGTTGGGCCAGAAACGCGGCGCTGAAGCCATAGGCCGCCGGCGTTCATTGCGTTCATTGGCGTTGGCGTTAACGTTTCACACTACGGCCATTTTAAGGAAAGGAAGTGCGTATAACTCGCTCTCTGGGTCAGCGGTCACCTGAATCGCGCTATAGGTACAGTCTTCGTCAAAAGTTCAGAGCACAGGGGGTTTGCTTGTTAGCCTCGCTGTGGGACTCCTGAAGCATTCGTGGTAATCCTAGCCATTGGAGGAGGCAGGACCAGAAATCTTTTTACCTTCAGCAAATTTGGAGCGCTGCTGCTGAAAAACGAACCACACAGTGTGCTTCAGAAGCAAACCCCCTGGGCTCCAAACTATTGACAAAGGCTGTACGTGGAGTGATCAGAGAGAGAGGTGGGCTGCAAGCCTACACAGCGTTGTGCCAGAAACTCGGCGTGTTCCTTGTATTCATTGGCGTTGGCGTTGACAATGTTTTACACTCCGACAAACTCAAGGAAATGAAGAGCGCATAACTGGCCCTTGGGTAAGTGGACGCCTGAAGCGTGTTTGTAGGTACGTGAGGTGATGAGAGAGAGAGAGCGAGAGATGTGGGCTGCATGCGTTAGCGCTGACAACGGTGAGTGAACTCTCGCAATCAGCCATTGTCGCGTCTTTAGTCACAGTTACACGTACCGGAATTTCAAGGTTTAACAGAGGGGAAACCAAGATAATCACAACAGCTTAACCAAGATATTCCAATACCTCGCGCCACGTATATCCTCGCATAGCAGAGCTCAGCCACTGCCAATTTTCTTTTGTTTTTTTGAGGAGAGGAAATGAAAAAGTTTGTAAATTAGTTTTTGAGGAAAGGAAATGGCGCAGTATCTGTCTCTCACATCTCGGCGGACACCTGAACCGCGCCGATGGAAAGAGGAAGGTGGGAGTGAACGAAGAAACAGAGAAAGAGGTGCCGTAGTGGAGGTCTCCGGAATAGTTTCGACCACCTGGGGATCTTTAACGTGCACTGACATCGCACAGCAGCACACGGGCGCCTCTTGCGTTCCGCCTCCGTCGTAACGCGGCCGCCGCGGTCGAGAGGAAATGGCTCAGTAATTCATATCTCGATGGACCCCCGAGCTCCGCCGTAAGGCAAGGGAGGTAGGTGGGAGTGAAAGAAGAGAGAGAAAGCGTAATGAAGGAAACGAAAATTGGATTTGAGGCAAGGAAGTTGCAGTAACTGTCACACACATCTCGGTGGACACCCACAGTCCCGCTTATAGGTAGCCGGTTCGAATTCCTGCCACAAGCTCTCTAGCTTAGCTAGTAAGTTTATGCTGCTCGAAACGCTGAATGGTATTACACCACCAGGAATATTCAGCGGCAAACGGTGGGCATGGTAAACGCTTTTCAGACGCGCGGTGCCGGCAGCTACAAGTACGACGCCGACGGCTTTCGGACCGAACGAGCTGTACACGCTGGTGCGTTAACGACTTTGTGTTGGATACTGAAAACAGCTCCATCGAACTACGTAGATAAAAGGTGGCGCTCATTTCTCAACCACAGTACACCGCATTAACATTTGTCGCTGAA
Organism: Amblyomma mixtum; assembly: GCF_055824585.1. Classification (NCBI taxonomy): domain Eukaryota; kingdom Metazoa; phylum Arthropoda; class Arachnida; order Ixodida; family Ixodidae; genus Amblyomma; species Amblyomma mixtum. The sequence goes on along the minus strand of NC_143019.1, from coordinate 124,786,846 downwards.
TACCGCGGTGACTCGCGGTGACCGCCCCGCCGTGGTGGCTCAGTGGTTACGGCGCTCGGCTTCTGACCCGAAAGCCGCGGGCTCGATCCCGGCCGCGGCGGCCGAATTTCGATGAAGGCGAAATTCTAGAGGCCCGTGTGCTGTGCGATGTCACTGCACGTTAAAGAACCCCAGGTGGTCGAAGTTTTCGGAGACCTTCACTACGGCGTCCCTCATAGCCTGAGTAGCTTCGGGACGTTAAACCACAATAAACCAAACAAACCGTGGTGACCGTCAGGTCATTTGTTGTCGTTGTTTTTAATCTTAACCGCCGAGTAAGAGATATGCGGGTTGTGAGGCATCGCACGCGAGAGTGGACGCTAGCCTTCGGTCGCAAAGATGCAGGTGAGCAGTGCAAGTATAAATTAAAACACGGCCGGGACACTCACGCGTGCTTTACATCAAGGCCCAGGGGCACGAGTGTGTGAAAGCGACTATGAAAGCAACTATCAGATCACTGGTATTGAGGCCGCTTCAGAGGACGCGCGTCTTTTCTCTCTTTCACTCTTTTTATCTGAACGTGGCAGGGATGGCGGCTCGGCTCGAGCCAGTCGGCCGGCCCGTGCATTTTCCTTTTCATCCTTCTCTCAATCGCAGCAACAACAACAAAGCAACTGGTTGAAGCAGCAGCAGTGTCGCGGCTTTGTGCTTGCACCCCCCCCCCTCCCCCACTAATTATGCGCCGCAATTTGCCGAGGAACCCAAGGAATCCGCACTGACGGAAGCCTACATGACAGGTTTTGTATACGACAGGACGTCCTGGTAGCCAGAGCACTAGGTCAGTTAGAACATTGTAGGCTAATCTAAGTGACGACCTGAAAGACTTTTATGTATTAATGCTTCTGGAATTTTTAGCTCACGGCCAACGCCGCCGACGACACCGGCTTTTCCGCGACACGGGGACCTTAACGCTGTCGCGTTGAAAATGACAGTATATTTGCGTAGTCTGGTCAAATGCGCATTAGGCGCACTAGCTGTTCTGTCTTCAATTCGGTTCCGGTGTTCACGTCCTGTATTTACGGATGAAAGAAGCCAACAGCCACAGAAACCAAGGGGCACAGGGGATTTTTTTTTTATTAATTTATTTATTTTGTGGTGTTGATGAATTTCGAATATTACTGAACATGTCATCGCTTAAAGCTAATTGATTAGAAAAGCAGAAGAAAAAACAACCACTGCCGCCGGTGGGATCCGAACCCACGACCTCCGAATTACGCGTCCGGTGCTCTACCTCTGAGCTACGGCGACGGCTGTCAAATCTTCTGCTTTCGGGGGTATTTATGTTTTACAAGTAACCTAACCTTGAGAGTGTTCATCAGCGCCACCCACGTTCATAAGCGGCGGACGTAGAACGTCCTGAGTAACCGCAGGTAGTGACGTAGAACGTCATCGAACGGAGGGGGTGGAAGCTGTGTGAGAACCCTCTTATGCTTCCTATAGAGTCAAGGCTGCCAGAACCGAGGCCCTCGCTAAGCAATTAAGCAAACAACGGAATGGGAATGAGGGGCTCGTTATAAATATGAAAGAAGCCAACAGCCACAGAAACCAAGGGGCACAGGGGATTTTTTTTTATTTTATTAATTTATTTATTTTGTGGTGTTGATCAATTTCGAATATTACTGAACATGTCATCGCTTAAAGCTAATTGATTAGAAAAGCAGAAGAAAAAACAACCACTGCCGCCGGTGGGATCCGAACCCACGACCTCCGAATTACGCGTCCGGTGCTCTACCTCTGAGCTACGGCGACGGCTGTCAAATCTTCTGCTTTCGGGGGTATTTATGTTTTACAAGTAACCTGACCTTGAGAGTGTTCATCAGCGCCACCCACGTTCATAAGCGGCGGACGTAGAACGTCCTGAGTAACCGCAGGTAGTGACGTAGAACGTCATCGAACGGATGGCATTTTTTTTGAATACCGATAACGGGTTAGTATCCATATATGCGGAACTGGTCATTCTCTCCATTAATAGATCCCTGGGAGTCTTCCTACCACTCCTGGCGCAGGGGTGCAGCGGTGAAGCGATGCGCCACTGCCCTTCTATGGCAGCTACTGCCACCGGTGGGACATAAGTTGGGTTGCGATCCAGGTTGCTCATTCCGAGCGGCCTCTCACGATTAATTGAGCTGCCGCTTGATAAGGTGAGCAGGCGCTCACCTGCTCACCGAGTAGTGGGCAGCCTACCGCAAAACTGGCTTCAGGCAAAACGATAAAACGGCAAACACACCACGGCAAAATGCGGAGAATGGCACTGTAAGGGATAGCGCACCGAAATACATTGCAGACGAACCTAAAAAAAAACGATTTCGAGTTGAGGAGTGGTAGACTACTTTCTGATCTTTATAAATGATAATAATAACGGTAGCCAAGTCCCCACTGCGATTTTTGGGGATTATTGTGTTTTGTACACCACAGTTTTCTTTGAAACTGATGCCACACAACTAAAAAAATTACCGACGATTACGTTACTTCCTAATGCGAAATTTGAGCGCAGCAAATAAGCTGTTTCACCTTTTCGATAGATTGAGGCAAAGAAATCGAGCAACACATGTATGCGCTATCACAGAATTTTTTTTTTTTTTCACACGTATTCCTTTAACAAAGACTCCACTAACAGTTCTTGACAGTCATGAAGGAAGCTTTGTGGTCGGAGAAATAGACTGATATATGTTCGACTTGGTACATCAATGCTTGATTCTCAAAGACGAGATCTATACAAGTGCCTCGTGAGGTTGTCACAGCCGTGGGACGCGTTACGAGCGAGAGGAACGGGATGTTCTCCCGCATAAGTGTTAGGAAATTGCTGTTTGTCTTTATGTCAACATTAAAGTCCCCCACTACTAAGATCGGTGTGGATCTATGGACGGTTAATGCGAGTTGCAGGAAGTGCACGACGTCTTTCGTGAGTGCGGTAGGGGCGAAGTAGGCAGCTACTACCAGCAAGCCGTTGGGCAACTTTGCGGCGCGTTCGCCAACTTCATGTGACGTGCCAAACATTTCGACTGGTATTGCAGAGAGACCTGTGCGCAAGTAGATAGCGACTCCCGCCGCTCTGTTGTGGTCTCTGCGAGCACCACAGCAGTATAGGAAATCTATGACTTCGAGAGGCTCTTCGGGATCCATCCAGGTTTCAGCAAAGCAATGTACAGAGGAATGGCGCAGAATGTGATCGTGGTGTACGTCCTTGGCATGTGCGACAAGGGAGCGTACGTTAAGAATGTGGTTGTGAATGATGAATCAAGTGCTGCCAGCGAATGACGCGTCCATTGGCTGTCTGCGTGTGTTACTGATGTGTGGTTAACATGTTAAGCTTCGCCTGTAAGAGTGGAACGCGACAGCGTCTTGCAACGCTGCCAGGGAGTCCACAGAACGCCATCGCCAATTCGGCTGTACGCCTTGCTGGACGGTAAATTTATTTTTTGAGGAAAGGAAATGTATCTCTCTCGTATATCTGGGTGGACACCTGCACCTCGCCGTAAGGGAAGATGGGAGTGAACGAAGACGCCGTATTAGCTAGACGCGCCTTTGTCCATTCCAAACCATTCAGCTGGCATTACGGAGTGGCTAGCGTGCTCGTATCGCACTCCGGAGACCCTGGTTCGATTCCCCAACTCGACCAATTTCGTTCTCGGTTTTATTGATTTATGCGGTTTAACTATAAAGGTTAATTAGGCTATTTCATATTTATATTATTGCATTTCTATCCATCGTGTTCTGTCATTAACCTGTCAATTGTTGGAACTGTCTAGGATGTTCGACACAACGTATATGAAACGAGCAACGTCTTACTGAGTGGGGAAGTGCGTGGTGGTGGAGGGAACGCGGCTTCGTACTTATCTGTTTTTTTTTCAGCAGCGTCTCCTTCCGCGGACGCTGTTGTCGCTGCGGCGCGCGTCTTTCTTTTCTTTTCTTCTGGCCTCTTCATTCTCCTCTATATTAATTAGGCTAATTGATTAATTAAGCAATTAACTCAACTCAGTCCAACTTAGTTGCAGCATCACTATACGATCCCTTTGATTGGTTGCATGGTTACTAGCCAAAGTACAATTGGCCCCATTTGAAATTCGCGCACTGTGACGTCACGAGCATTTCGACCAATTGAAAAGCGTGACATTGGGGGCGGAGCTGGTTACGAGGCCGACGACGACGCGAAACCCAGGAACGGACGCCAAAGAGCTGCGCTCTAAAAACTACGCTTACTGAAATCTTGCGTTCCACACACATAGTATTCATAAATATTAAAAAGTAGATGAGCACTTAAAGGGACACTGAGGAGAAATTGAAGTTGACTTGCATCGACAGAATACCACCTCCTGATTACAAAAACGCCATTCATACTGACAACAAAGCTCTTGTAACGTAGAAAAGAGCAAGAACCAAAATACAGGTATCGCCGCCACAGGCCAAACTCGCAAGTACAAGCTTCATGACGTCGTAGGACAAAACAGTGTTGCTAGAACCAATAGTTCTAGCAACACTGCTAGAACCAATAGTTCTAGCAACACTGCGACACGAGAAGCCACGAATCACTGAGGCGCAGCAAAGGCATGCGCAAATCTCCTTGACGTCGCCAGATGGCGCCACGTACCCGACAGCTACGCGCGCTCCTGCAGCGCCGGGACCAATCAGCGCTTGCTCACAGCGGTATGGGGTTCCCAGTATTCCGCTAACGGTAACAAGAGGTCTGTTCGATTCAGAACTGGTTCTCTGCACTAATTCTGAATAAGTTCCGTTGGTGCCGGCGCGGTGGAATTCCAGTTTCTTGGTGCAGGTGCAGCGCGTTAGCAGCGTCACAAATCACTGGTGCGGAGATTTTCAATCGAGCGCGTGCACGCACATGCCTTGTCGTCTGCTATCCGGTTCTCGTCCGTCGTGGTGTGTTGTGTTGCGGTGCGTCGCGTCTGTTTTTCGTGCCTCGTGGAGTCATGGACTACGACATCGCCGAATCCACTTTTATGGAATTTTCTGAGTCGTCAGGCAGCGAAGATGAGGAAGCCGACGTGGTGCTTTCTTTTGCAGCAGCACAGTTCGGACAGACCGCCACAGAATCCCCAACTACTACGAAAGCGCAGTAGCTAGGTATTTCAGCTTCGAATTCAAGAGGCTGTTCAGGCTGTCGCGAGAAACGGGAAAACTTCCTTTAGTTGGCCATTGATGTTAACAAACAAAACGTCGGCTGCGCGCGTCGTCTGCTTACGCCTTCAAGCACGTGCACCACTATCCTGCACCTCCGTCTCTGACGGTGCCGCGGTTCTTTGCACCGAAGCGGCACCACGAATGCACCAAAATCAATCGCGGACGGTGGTGCAGGGGGCGCTGTGAATCGAGCACTTTGGTGCAGCGCACCGTGAACCGGTTCCGGCGGTGCAGAGAACCACGGCTGAATCGAATGCAGCTAAGGTACACGGTATGCTAAAGGTGTCTATTTGCTAGAACTTCGTTGACGACTTCGAGAACGGGATCCATTGTAACGCTGGCAAAACGCTGGTGCAAACGTAAACGAAGCGACGTCCGCAATAGCCTATAGATGCCTTCAACGTGCGTCCGGCGGTAGCTTTGTTTTCGGCTGCTGCTGGGCCGCACTGCTGGCCGTCAGAAATCACGGAGTCTGCGTTACGTCATGTGCACGTCATGTTTCACGTCACTTAGTCCTGTGTCGTCATAGGAGAATCGCAAGTTTGAATCAGAGCGGCGGGAAAAACTTTTTCAACTTCGAATCCAAATTTCTTAGAAATAAATGCATCTTTCGCTGCCGGCCAAATGGCAACAAAGCCATGAAATGCCGAACTATCGGATCTTGCTATAAAAAAATATTAATAGAGCTCTCCGCAGTGTCCCTTTAAGCTTCACCAGAAAAATTAAAAAGAAATTCGATGTCAGTATTCATTGTAAGGACGAATGACTAAATCAGGAACTTCGCAAACGTATATCGGTATATGTTCGGCGCATGTTAATACTGTAGCTAGAAAGAGAGAGGTCGTCCCTCAGTTTTCTACAACGTAATTTGAAGCATGTGCATAAAACGCTTAGAGTGGCGGCGCTATGAAGCAAACGCCAGACTCAAATTGGAATATGGATGTCCGGGGTGGTGAGATCTGATTTATAATGCTCAAGTGGACATGCTTGAACACGTCCAATCTTCATCCAAGCGATTCGTCCTTATCTCTATTATCGCCTTCTTAGCATAAACATTATGAATAGAAGAACTGGGCTGTGTTTCATTGGGAGAAAGCCGCAGGACTTTGTCTAAAGATCTTCTACTCAGTCTATTATGATCGAACAGAGGTTTCATCCTCAACAATTTTACACCCATAGCGTCATATTTACCGCAAATCTTCGTAAAGTTTGTTTGTTCATTCTGCAGAGATGCCGGCGTGCCGCTTTATCATTTTATTTGTGATCCAAGAAGCGACCAAATTTATCTTGATTGATCGCATCCAGGCGGAGCCTCTTCTACGTGTTTCAGAATGTTCTGGTAACTTTGCTTGTTTTATCTTGAAAGTTCGCTATCAGCTTTATATTCAGCTCGGCCGAGAGCGGCCGGCATTCTGTTCGACGGCTTCCGAGCACGCTAGTTGCTACGCCGCCTCCGAGTCATTCAGTCCTTTGCGGGCGCAAGTCAGCCCAGGTAAAGAGTTTCGTTTAGAAGCCATTCTCAGTGTTTCCTGCTCGCCGGACTGAGGTCACCACTGTGTGACAATATTTTCACGAACCGTACCTAGTTAAAAAGTGCGACCGTATATCTCAAATATCTTCCAGCATTCTTCTGCTGCGCGACTCATCAATGAATGGAATTCTTCACCACGTGATGTGGTGAAACGAAACACTGCAGATTTGTTTTAGAAGACTTTGTGTCCGTCGCAATAATGCGATATGGGCGGCATGCACTTCAACTGAATGAAGAAAGAATAAAGAATAAATAAAGGCTTATATACTACGCGACAGTTTAGGTGCGAAAATAAATTCACCACAGGAAGTCACAGCCAGGGTCACATTATCTTCTGCCCACTTGCTGAGAGTAACACTCCACAAACAACAATCACTTGCTCTCTACCGCCGGCTACCAACATCTCATGCACCCATGTTAAGGCTCGTGAGTGTAAATCCCGGCATGTGAGGTAGCGGTGACTCTCATGCAGTGCAGGATCCCTCGTTTAAATCTTTCCCTGTGTAGACGCGGGTTCAGTTCGACAGATTTTTGCGCGGCTAGTGGCGAAGTAGGAACCCTGGAGCATATCCACTCTCTTGCTGGAGGTTTGCGCATCAAATAAGGACGCATCTAAAAATTTCGATTTCAATGTCGGAACACACTTTGTCTTTGTCTTTCCGGCTTTCTGTCGCGTTCGGGGCTAGAGCAAGGGTTTTGCATTCCATCGAGTTTGAGAATACCCTCATGTTTACATAATAGCAATCGGCAGACTCCTTTGCTAATTGCATTCACAAGTTAGACATTTAAAACATCTTTCGGTAATTTTCATTTGTTGAATTCTCTGATGCTGTCTCTTTTTTTTGTCTTTCCTCGTTGATTGATCTTCACTTATTACCGAAAGGGCAGCCATTAGCTTGGCACCCACCAGTTTATCCTCATCTCTTGGCGGTCCTCACTGAATCCTGGCCTATCCCCCGTCGTGGGTATGTGCCAATGTCACTGAGGCAACAATAAGATCAGGAAAAGAGCGTAGGGCGGAAAGATACAAGGGTAGCAGGAGAGATGCTCCAGGCCTGGTAAAGGAAGAGCTGCAGAACATGAGCACATTCAAGGCGAACATAAATATAGAGAATGAAGTTATGCGTTACGGAAAATAGCAAACATGAGAAATACTTGCGCTCATGAAACAGGGGAATTGGGATGAAGAAAGAAATTAACGGTGGAAGATTGTCAACCGGTATGCAGGTAACGTGGCTGAACAGAAAGAAATAGTACTCAACACAGAGCTCAACTTGGCAAAGAACAGAGAGACTGGGCCGCATTGATTAAATATAGATCATAATCGTTTGCGGGGCATTAAATGGTAAGGTTGTTTGGATTATTCTTGCTATGGTCATCTGACGTGTATCGTAAAACAAACTAAGGCTCTGGATTCCTTATACCGCCCCCGCTCGAGGAACGTCCCACATTTGTTTGTGTGTGGTGTGAAATCCTTTCTAATATGGCTTAAGTTAAACGAGATTCTTTACAAAGTCGGATGACCATTGTGGTAAGAATATAAGGCAGTGCAACAAAATATACGCAAACGTGGCATGCGCAAGGTGAATGCCATATTTAGGAAATAATGTTTCCGCGTGGGCAGTGTAACCCGCCCCAGCAATCTGTCTAATTGTCTTCTTTTAGAGACCAAGTATGATGTTTAGATTCATTTTGGATGTTGCAAAAAAATACGATGAAATGAGATGGAATTGGGTTTTGTGCGATTAAAACATAGCGCGGTAAGACACGTGTGCTTTTGGGAAAATTCGTTCCGAAGTCTCGAGAGAAAGCTGAAAGATCTGTTAAGCTTAGTTTCAATATGCGTTAAATGGCCAGACCATCTCATGCGTGAGTTGAAAAAGCACCGAGCGATTTGAACTTATTTAAAACTTCAATGATGTTGTTTTTCAGCTGCGTGGTGCTGTTTACAATATTCTCCAGGCTAAGGGGCTGGTAAAAGACAGCTTTGGTCTTGCTAGAATTAACCACTAGAGATTTAGCGTTGGGCTCTTTGTGGAGAGCAGAAATAACCACATTTTCCGTATGAATGACTTCTTCGACAGAGGAGCCACTGCGGAAGAAACTTGCGTCACCTGCGAACTGAATATAGCTTTTATTACTCGCTATCGATGCCAAGTCGTTTCCATAGACATTAAAAAGGAACGCACCAAAAAGGCTACCTTGCACACGCCCCCATTGACTCAAAAGGGAACGAGACTTGTGATTATTGACTGAAACGACCCGTTGGTAGCTGCTTAAGTAAAAGCGCAAAAGTTTAAGGGGAGACCTCAGACACCATACAGTATTATTTCACACCATAGAGTAGTATTTCATGATTTAGAAAGTCGAAAGCTTTCGTAAAATAGATGTAAATATCGAGCGTCAAGTTTCAGCTTAAATATTACTCAAAATAATTTTCTTCTGCAACATTAAAGCAGATTCCCTTCCCTTGTTATTTCGAATTCCAAACTGAGTGGCATTTATTATTGCATGTTTCGAAAAGAACGATTCTTTTGAGCATTACTTTCACAACAGCCTTCGAAAACACAGGAAAAAATAGAAATTGGCCTACACTTTGTCAAATTATTTCTACCATCTAATTTGAATATAACAGTTACCTTTGCATATTTCATCCGCACAGGAAATATATATGATGTGATTGACAAGTTAAAGATGTGGTTTCAGCATGGTGCTAACAGATCCGCAACAACCTTTATTCGTTTTGTTTAGAAGCCATCAAAGCCGGTGCAACTTGTCGATTTCAGGGTGCTTACGACGCTGAACATTTCCTCGATGGTCGATGAATGGGAAGCAAACGTCTCTAAACCTGGATTTGGAAGAAAACGAGGACCTTCGACGGGGGAACCGCTTGGTATGAAGCTTGCATAGTAGTCATTGAATTTATCTGCCAAGAAAGAAGAACAAGAATAGGTTAAGCCGCCTATCACAAGCTTACCTAGATGCGTAGACCCACATGCGTATTTTTGTTCTTATTTAGAAACGACTCATTTGAACTCTAACAAGCTTTCGGACCTTTCCTACTACACAGGTAAAGCGACTGGTTGGTAGATTTAGATCTGCGCAGCTCGCTAGTTAGCTTCTTGGGGTATATTTAAAAACGGCTAGGTGCTCAGAGTTCCGAGTGGGCATAAAACTTTTTAAAAGCCTGCACTTACGTTTTAACATTTTGACGTGTACCGGTGTCAATCGACACTTACGGAATTTCGTGTCAAATATCTTAGGCTTCCAGTATAAAACGCATTGTAAATTTCTTTCAAAGTACTTTAAATCAGCTCATAAGGCTCATCAACAGAAAAACAGGCAGCAACACCGTTCCACTCAGTAGCGCGTACAGACTCATGAAGTTGGACAAGTGTCATATCAGTCATACCCTGATAAGCGAAACTGTCCGTTTGTGCGTAACTCGGTGAACAGACATGTGATGCTGATACAAAATGCCACAGTAGTCACTGAGATCACACACAGTAATACCAGCAGAAATAACGCGCGAAACAATGTCTACCATTAAAATAATGCCGCGGGGGGGAAGTAGCTGTTATCCTAGTGGGCGTGGCGTTAAAATTATTACAACCATTGGAGGCAATTGTATAATTCATGTGGAGCGTTTAACCGACTGTAAGTTGTTACCGTGAAAGCCCCTGCGGGTAGAAGCTTGGCATTTGTTTGAACTGCATGCGTAGTTAATGAATGAAACTTTTTAGGTTGCTATCACTGTCTTCAGTCTGCCCATATTACACAAGGAGCTTTTGTCATAAGATCCTGCATATACTCAAACGGTGTTTACATGAAGGGGTCGAGAAAAAGAGCCGAGTTGAAAAACGGTTACTGGGTTCATGTAAACACTACAGAGTCGAATCCAGGAGTCGAGGGAGCGAGTCCAGTCAAATCCGCTGAAGGGGGTGGGTTGACTCGCTGGACTCCAACGGCAGATAACATGTAAACCGGATCGAGTCGAAGAGTCAGGTTAGCGGGAGGGGAGAGGATAAATGCGAACAGTTTTTCCAAAAACTTGAAGCGCAGAAACTGACAGGAAGTAGAAAAATACGTTATACATAAGAGCGCTCGTGTGTGTAGCGTATTCTTTCTAAGTCCTGTCTGTTTGTGCGCTTCAAGTTTTTGGAATGTCTCACCAACACACCCAAACAATAACTTTGCTCTTTCTCGCTTCCGCCGTCGTGCCTCCTATACAGCGGTGCCGTGGCATGATCTTCGAGGCTGCCACTACCCTTTTCCGCTGTGCTGCTCGACGCCTGGTGTCGCTAAAATCGCTAAAATCGAGTTCATGTAAATACACAGTTGTCGAATTGGACTGGCCTTGCTCAACTCGATACCGTGATCCAGGTTAATGGAAACGAAGCTTTGGTCACTGCCGGACGGCAGCGACAGTAGTGGATTCTGTTCGGTTGACAATAAAAACGCGATCAAATGTTGAAAGGTGCCACAAAGTGCTTGTCAATGAAAACGGGACATATGCCGCTCTAGTGTAAAGATGTTTATCATTTCGTCTGCGACCACGCTAACAGGCAGTCGGGACCCTCAAAGCAATCAGATGAAATCTCATGTTGGACGAAAACTTGTCTGGTCGGGTAGAAGATTCATATATTTAAGGGAAGGAGCGCCGACCAAAGGTTGTTGTTAATACGAAGACGAAGACGTTTCGGCTTCCAAACGGAAGCCTTGATAACTCGGTGGAAAGCCCAAAGCACAGAGCTTAGGTGCGTTGCAGTCTTCGTCTTCGTACTAACTACAACCTTTCGCCGGCGCTCCTTCCCTTAAACACAAAGCAATCAGATCTGTGTGATTCCACTTAGCTTTCGTTCATTCATGAGAATTTTTCATCTTCATTGCTCGTGACGTAGATTGTAAACAGTAGGTTTAGCCCTTGAGCAATAAAAAAGAAAACCGGCCTTGTGAAGCGTCGACTTGGTGAACAAGAGAGGGCAGTACTGGAGACAAGCTCCTGTACCTTCATGATGGGTTCCAAAGCGCAACAAGACGGAGACGAAAGCTGTCAGAGAAGAAACGTGCGTTTTTAGATAGTAAAGGCTAATCTCTTTTTCTGTCTTGTTATTTTATGGTTCTTTGTGTTTTCTGTGACCCCTATTTATTCCCAGCGTTGCAATAAACATTATTTGTTGCTAGTCAGCGCTTGTCGTGCGTGTTATTTCCCTTTCGTCTCCGTCTTGTCGCGCTTTGAAACCCATCACGAATGTTTACCAACTTGCCCAACTTTTGGCCCTCCTTCCTGTACCTTGCCTTCGATTATAGCGCATCATCTCATAAATGTGTTCAATCTCTAGGACCAGGCAGCCCAGAAGCCATTTATATTAACTCTGAGCCCTTCTACGGAGGCGGGTTTTTTTAATAGCACTATGAGACTGAAAATAAAGACAGGGTCGGTGGGCGTCCGGGTCGACTGGGAATTGCCCCAGAAATATGTCTTCTTCTCTTTTAGTTCTCCGATTTCTCACTTTTATCCCTGCATAATTTACTACCCATTGCTTTATCTGAATGTGAAGTTGTTACTTTTCCTATTACTAGCGTTCTAACGTTCGCGACAGCCCGATACCCGTTATACCTATACTGCGGTTTCAAGATACTTCGAGAATCAAAGCTGGCTCCTTTGAAACAATTAGCTTTATGGAAGACTGTTATTATAGATACGATCTCGGCGTTGCATTTCCGCAAACGAAAACTCTTGCATCCCCCTCCCTCCATACCACTCACTGTTGCGCCCATGCAACCTCAAGTTATGCCGCGAATGGGAACTGGTGTGCGGTTGGCGCTATCGAGTATGCAAAATTTTTATGGGAGAGAGTACAATAGTGGATTTCGTGCACCGAAAATAGGGAATGAGCTTACTGCACCAAGTGCTGTATCATTCTACGTGTCTGCGTAAAAATGCTGCACATTCCCAGTCATAATACACAAGCGCCCTGCTCACATTTAATGGGTACGGCTAAGTGCTGGTTCAACTATATGCTCGTAAACTGATGCGGATGGATTTATTTTGCGATGGCTGCGAGAGCCCAGGGCTCTAACTGCCCTCCACAGTTCATTCAGTACTCTCTTCTGAAGTGTTAATATAGGGGGCGGAGTTACCCGCAATTTCTTCGCGTTCTAGTTTAAAACCACGCGTACCTGTGAGCTCTTTCCTTGGCACCCCTGTTTTGTTTCGCTTATTGTTTTGACTCCGGTTCTCGCTCGTCCCATTAATTTTGTACTTATTATCAGGAACAAAGGGGCGTCGCCACCACCTATGAAAACCTATTCCTGGGAGTAATGCGCACCTGAGAGAAAATTCCTATTCGGTACGAGCTTACTTGTGAAGCTGTGATCTTTGGTAATGACTGAAATGGGGCAGTTTGTGAAATTGTGAAAAAAAAAACGAAATTGTACAAATGCTGCCCTACCACGGTGTTGTACAAGAAGAAAACTTGTCATCTCCATCGCTGCAGCTCGTGCAGGTGTTCTGCTCTGTTTAAATTTACACTCTTACCGAAAAAAAAGAGCAAAAGAATAAACTAATGTTCAACGTCTGTGCAACGCAACCAACTGTACTATTTATACATAACGTGTGAAAACTATATGAGTGCGAAACTTAGCGCATGGATCCGAACATTGCGGCTCAAGAAATCTTCGACGTTTAGAGGGGAGCGACTTATTGGTTTTTACATAGCATTTCTCGCTTTAGGCTCTCAAGGTATAATCTTTATTTGCAGTTCAACATTCGTGTTTAAAGTTGAAGGTCTCATTTTAACAAAATATGTCGAACAGAAGTTTTGCCTCAAAGAGCTCACTTTTCTTTCCCTGGGTAAAATACTCTCGAATAGAAGCAATTCGGTGCAGCTTAGCGTTTACTTGAGCGTAGACCCGCTTGCGGCTTCTGAAGCCTTGAGTTGTCACTTATCTGATATCTTGTTCACTGCAGCATTGATGTGCCTTGCTCTGAATACCGCACCCGAGGGCTGTGCTTGAGTATTTTTACTCCATTCCAACCTAGCTCTTTAGCCCATCGATGAACCAAGTGCCCTCTAAATCTCGGTATCAATGCTATCTGCCCTACATTTCTCTTTTTCCTATCTTGTCTCCCGTCGCTGATTCTCCATTACAATCGAAGAATAGATAGCGCCACATTAATTAACCTACTGTTCACGAGTAAGCTTACGCCCCGCGTTCCGGCATGAAAACAACTTACATAATTTCTTACAATATATATAGCGAACCCAATTTACCCCTTTGTGGCAAGAGTGCGACATAAAAAAAAACTGCAAACTTCCTACAGTTCAGTGTGTTCCTTGGTGCGGGAACACTAACACTACTCACTCATTTATTTCTTGACAGCAACACCGTATTTTGATTGGAAGCGCGGTCAAAGACAAAACAGCAGAATGTCCCATCGCTGTTTCCACATCGGTGTTGTATGCAGAACAGATACCAAAGGCCTCTATAAAAATGTTAACAGTCTGAAAATAACGCGAATCGATATTGCCATTAACTCACGACGCTTCTCTTTTCCTTCCCGTAATAGCATAAAACCTCCATTTTCTTTTGCTTAATTTGCTTTTCCCGAGGAAACTGTCTCTGAACGAATTCTCAGAGAAAAAATTGAGCCATCACCACCGGAACTAAATTTCCGCAGTGTCGACATGTCGTCCTGAGAGCCTGCAAAGAGTGCACATCTGCCTCACACTGGAGAGTATACTCCGGGACCCTCACGTTTGACACTTCTGTCACTGAAACAAGCATCTCCTGGCCCGTACATATAATGTAAATAAAAAGAAAATATCTTGTTCGCCCTTCTTAGGAGGGAGAGACTGCAACACGCACTTAACGAAGTGGAAGGACCACAAAACGCGTTTACCGCGGAAGACAAGATACATCACCATTTCGACAGGCAGTAATTGGTAGCGGCACGGAGAGCTGCATATGAAGCAAGCTCTCGTTTATTGATCGCCGCACAAGAGTTGCGTTGGGAAATATATAAGCACAAAAGTAGAAGAAACGTATATGGTCTTTCTAGAGGGGTGAGAAGTCCTGATTCCACAGAAACTGATTATTTATTTCTGATCGGAATGGTGGCGCCGGATATATTTCTATAGCAGGCACTTTTTTCTAGGCAAACTACCCATTGCTTGTCGTATTTGGCTCAAACTTCAAACGTGCGGTGTCGTTCTTTCTGGTGCGGTCAGTTTCGGAGCAGACTCGATTGAGAGCACCTAGGACTTGTTTCTTGTTGACTCTGTTATTTTATCGTTGTGTTCGAATTTTAGGGTATTTGTATTTGAAAAGAATGCTGCTAACGCTCACGTGTCAGCGTACAATTAGATTCCCAGGTGGTTGGTAAGCCTAAGGTTCACTATAGTTTTACGATATAACGAACAATAAATTTTCCGAGAGTTGTCCATTTTGAACAAAAAACTAAAAATGGTTGAAAGTTTATGCCTCTTGATTCTAGAAAATACATCAACGACCCCTTCCAAATTTCGTGTGGTGCAATATGAGCACCTTTTTTTTTTGGGTTTGCTCATTCACTAATCATTCCAGGTTTAAACAATTTCCACGCAACAGACAAAAAAAAAATCTCTCCGTTGTAAGACGCAATATGTGCACCTTTCCTTTGGTTCACCCCTTAAAATGTTATTCCAGCATTAACTAATTTCCACATAACCAACCCCCCCCCACCCCAAAAAAAAAAAAACAAATCTATCTTTTGGATGTCAATGCAGCGGTCTCGGATCCGCACCAATGATGCCGCTTGCATTCATATTCAAAATACGCATCTGCGAATACTCACTTCTAGAGGCTTTTAACTCAATTTCTATCCCCATATTCTTCGACTGCGTGCCACAAATAATTATCAGCCATAAGGCATAAAAATAATCAAACGAACCGCCCATCCTGCCACTTATGGAAGCGGATGTCTCATCATCATCATCATCACCAGCCTGACTACGCCCACTGCAGGGCAAAGTCCTCTCCCATGTCTCTCGAATTAACCCTGTCCTTTGCCAGTTGCGGCCACCGTATCCCCACAAACTTATTAATCTCATCCGCCCACCTAACTTTCTGCCGCCCCCTGCTACGTTTGCCTTCTCTTCAAATCCACTCCGTTACCCTTAAGGGCCAGCGGTTATCTTGCCTTCGCATTACATGCCTTGCCCAAGCCCACTTCTTCCTTTTGATTTCAACTAGGATATCATTAACGCGCGTTTGTTCCCTCACCCACTCCGCCCTCTTCCGATCTCTTAACGTTACCCCTATCATTTTTCTTTTCATAGCTCGCTGCGTTGTCCTTACCTTAAGCTGAACCCTCTTGGTTAGCCTCCACGATTCTGCCCCATAGGTGAGTACCGGTAAGATACAGCTGTTGTATACTTTTCTCTTGAGGGGTATTAGTAAACTGCCATTCATGATCTGAGAGAACCTGCCATATGCGCTCCACCCCACTCTTATTTTTCTAGTTATTTTCCTCTCAGGATCCGGGTCTGCGGTGACTACCTGCCCTAAGTAGACATATTCTCTTACTACTTCCAGCACCTGGCTACCAATTGCGAACTGCTGTTCCCTTGCTGTGCTAGATGCTGCATGTTGTAGCAAAAGAACTATAGCGCAACCAAGACGAACACAAGAACGGACCACACAGGACTAGCGCTCAACTTCATCTAACTTCATTCACTGACAGCGCAGCAAATATAAGGAAAAAACAGCACATGCGAAGATATCAGTTCCCACACAACAGAACGGTTCAGGATATGTTCACGTTAAGAACACTAGCCTGCACGTTTCTGCCGCACAGTTGAGTACCGGTAAGACACAGCTGTTGTATACTTTTTTCTCGAGGGATATTGGCAAACTGCCATTCACGATCTGAGAGAACCTGCCATCAGCGGTCACTACCTGCCCTAAGTAGACATATTCTCTTACTACTTCCAGCACCTCGGTACCAAGTGCCAACTGCTGTCCCCTCGCCAGGCTGTTGAACATTACTTTGGTTTTCTGCATGTTAATTTTTAGCCACACCGTTCTGCTCTGCCTGTCTAACTCATTGATCATGCTTTGCAGTTCACGTCCTGAGTGGCTTAGCAAGGCAATGTCATCAGCGAATCTCAAATTACTCAGGTATTCTCCATTACCTCTTATCCCCAACTCCTCCCATTTCAGGCCCCGAAATACCTCCTGTAAGCAGGCGGTGAATAGCATTGGCTAGATCGTGTCTTCCTGCCTGACACCTTTCCTTATTGGAATTTTGTTGCTGACTTTATGGAGGACTATAATAGCTCAGAAATTGTTATAGATATCTTTCAAAATTTTCACATAACACTCTTCCACACCCTGATTCCGCAATGCCTGCATTACAGCTGAGGTTTCTACTGAGTCGAATGCTTTCTCGTAATCAATAAACGCTATATATAGAGACTGGTTATATTCCGCGCATTTCCCTGTCACCATATTGTCCCACTCAGGACAAGAACTCCAAAGCATGATCAATCAGCTAGACAGGCAGAGTAGAACGGTGGGGCTAAGAATTAACATGCAGAAAACCAAAGTAATGTTCAATAGCCTTGCAAGGAAGCAGCAGTTCGCAATTGGTAGCAAGGTGCTAGAAGTAGTAAGAGAATATGTCTACTTAGGGCAGGTAGTGACCGCAGATCCGGATCATGAGAGGGAAATAACTAGAAGAATAAGAATGGGGTGGAGCGCGTATGGCAGGTTCTCTCAGGTCATGAATGGTAGCTTACCAATATCCATGAAGAGAAAAGTATATAACAGCTGTATCCTACCGGTACTCACCTATGGGGCAGAAACGTGGAGGCTAACAAAGAGGGTTCAGCTTAAGTTAAGAACAACGCAGCGAGCTATGGAAAGGAAAATGATAGGTGTAACGTTAAGAGATCGGAAGAGGGCGGAGTGGGTGAGAGAACAAACGCGGGTTAATGACATCCTAGTTGAAATCAAGAGGAATAAATGGGCTTGGGCAGGGCATGTAATGCGAAGGCAAGATAACCGCTGGTCCTTAAGGGTAGCGGAGTGGATTCCAAGAGAAAGCAAACGTAGAAGGGGACGGCAGGAAGTTAGGTGGGCGGATGAGATTAAGAAGTTTGCGGGGATACAGTGGCGGCAACTAGCAAAGGACAGGGTTAATTGAAGAGACATGGGAGAGGCCTTTGCCCTGCAGTGTGTGTAGTCAGGCTGATGATGATGATGATGATGATGATATTGATAGTGTGAATATGGTCTATTGTCGAGTATCCTTTACGAAAGCCTGCCTAATCACTTGGTTCATTGAAGTCTAAGGTTGTCCTGACTCTGTTAGCGATTACCTTAGTAAATACCTTGTGGGCAACGGACAGTAAGCTTAGCGGTCTTTAATTCGTCAAGTCCTTGGAATCTCCTCTCTTATGAATTAAGATAATGTTAGCGTTCTTCCAAGCTACTGGTACTCTCGAGGTTACAAGACATTGCGAAAACAGGGTGGCTAGTTTTTCTAGCACAATCCCTCCTCCGTCCTTCAACAAATCTGCTGTTACCTGATCCTCACCAGCTGCTTTCCCCCTTTGCATTTCCCTTAAGGCGTTCTTTACTTCCTCCTTCGTTACTGGAGGGATGTCTCATTACTGTGCTCGACTGCTTCTCTCAGTAACTTGATTACATTCGCTTCGGTATAAATTTTTGTACAACTCTTCGGCTACCTATTTTATCCGTATTGCTAACGACATTGCCCTCTTTGTTTCTTAACGCATACATCTGATTTTTACCTACGCCAGTTTTCTCTTCACTGCTTTTAGGCTACCTCCGTTGTTTATAGAGCTGCTCGATTTTCTCCATGTTGAACTTTCTTATGTCGGCTACCTTGCGCTTATTTATTAACTTCGATAGCTCTGCCAATTCTATCCTGCCTGTGGAGTTATACGTCCTCATGCTTTGGCGTTTCTTAATCAGATCTCTACTCTCCTTAGATAGCTTGGCGGTACCCTGTCGAACCATCCTACCACCAGCTTCTGCGGCGCACTCTGTTACGATAGCTGTGATATTATCATTCATTGTTTCAACACTACGGTCGTCTTCTTCAGTTAAAGCGGGAAATCTGTTCTGCAGCGACATCCTCAATTCCTCTACCTTCTCTCTTATCGCGAACTCATTAATAGCCTTCCGTTTCATTAGTTTTCTCTGTTCTCTCTGCAAATCTAAGCTAATACGAGACCTTACCACCCTATGGTCGCTACAACGGACCTTTCCGAGGACCTTCACATCCTCTACGATGCCAGGGTGAGCGCCAGTATGAAGTCTATTTCATTTTTAGTCTCCCCATTGGGGCTCTTCCACGTCCACTTCCTGTTTGCTCGTTTGCGGAAGAAGGTGTTCATAATCCTTAAATTATTTCTATCTGCGAATTCTACTAATAATTCTCCCCTACTGTTCCTAGAACCTATGCCATAGTCACCTACCGCCTGGTCTCCATCCTGATTTTTACCTACCTTCGCATTAAAATCGCCCATCAGTACAGTGTACTGTGATTTTACTTTGGTCATTGCTGATTCCACCTCTTCATAGAAGCTTTCAGCGATCTGGCAATATTGGCTTGATGTAGGCGCGTAGACCTGCGCCACCTTCAGCTTGTACCTCTTATGAAGCCTAACTACGATAGCTGCCACTTTTGTTAATACTATAAAACTCCTCGGCCTTGCCAGCTATATCCTGATTTATGATGTCTACATACCAACAAATCTGAGAGCTACAATGGGCCCTTTCATTCACCTATCCCGCCATTTGGTGCGTTAACCGGATCGCCGTATCAACCTGCCAGTCTCGAGTGGCGTCGTATTGCCTGAGAAGGAAACGAGCGCCATTGGAAGTATAGTCTATCTTCGGCACTTTTGAGCCATCTGCAGTACACGTCAGGCGCGTATGCAAAATACTGAAGTCCGAGCGGTGCTGGTTCTGTTGTTTGTGTTCTACTTTTGTCCTCGTTTGTCACGCCGGCTTACTTCTGAGAGCTCCACATAGTTTCTCGGTCGTTGTCAGACTCAGTGCAGTGAGAATACACAGGTAACTGCAAAATAGCAGTCCCCGGCGCTTTTTCCGGAAGTTTCTACTAGTTTGGTACGTTTTATAGACGCAGTTCGTAGCTGATTTCAACATTGTTTACAAGAATGTAGTGAACTAACCCATACTTCCCATTTCAAAAAAACTCTAGGATGTCAGTTAGGTGACTGGGGCAGCGCGAGGTGCTGCGCAAAGGGGTACGCACGAGCCCATAACTCTACTGCAGTCTTTTAAGTGAACCATAAGAGAAGGTATTTCGCCCTTTTTTTTGCTATACTGCAGTAAATGCTCTGTGGTTCGCCAGGAAATGCTCTACTGAAACGGAGATGTTTGTACTTGAAGGAAATGTTTCGTCTGTGACATATTTGTGTCGAGTTTCATCTTTTCACGCACCATGCGTAATGGCAACGAGGTTTCAGCCTTGTGCTGTACGAGAGCTGACGCAAACCTTCTCACTGCGGTATACCCTCGTCTGCGAGAGTTCGCGGCATGCTAGAATTTTGATTGCCTATCGGCGCCGTTGATTCAGCGGCACGGTGCTGAAATCAAAAGCGTCACGAGAGTGAAGAATTCTTTATGAAATTCCTGATAATACCTGATAAATTCCACACGGAGAGAACGCACTAGGCACTCAGTATGCGACTGGTTTCGTGAATGTCCTTCGCGTTTGAAGTCTGGTCTTTACTCCGCTGCACACGGCGTAAGGCGTTATCACATGTATAAGATTGAGCGTTAAAGTGGGAATGCCTGCTGAATTATGTCCTGAAGAAGCGAAAAAAAAAAACATTATCCGGCAGGCGCAAAGCGCAAACTTCAAAGACAAGGAGATGGGAGAAGTAAAAGGAGGGAGGTTGACCATGAAAAGGTGCTACATTGTTACTCTGAACTGATAGGTTGGGAGCAGAAATATAAAAGTAATAGACGGCAGGAAGCTAAGTTAAGAATAAGGTGGTTAGTTGTTCAGAGCACTTGCTTCTGGCATTTGGCGTTTTCAACGATCTAGTACAGCAGCTAAAATATTTGCGGCCCGGCTTACCTTGAAGGAAGTCCCCACTGATTTGTCTCAGTGACATCTCACGCATTGTTATCCTCTGAATGCTGCATGAGCACATATTAATTTAAAGCTGGATAGAATTGACGGCGCACAGCATTTTTAGCCTGCATTTCCAATATCGGGGTAGAGTAATGAGAAAAATGAGGACAAGCCAAGAGAAGCAAGGCAACTTCCTCTGTTAAGCGAGCGCAGGCAGGGGACAAGATCACGGCGTCAGCCCCCGACCGATGTTTGGGCCCGGACGTGCACGGCAACACCAGTTACATGACTGCCCTTAAAGCCTGAGCTTATTGGACGGTCGGCTAGCAACGTCCCACAGGCACTCAGACGCGGCGGCGAGCGCGTAAGTGGAGTGCAGTGTTAATTATATCCAAGCTGCTCCAATAGACTCCAGTTCATTGCGTAACGGACTTAAAAGAAAAACTGCGTACGATTAAGGTCAAAAAAAAAAATTACCGACGATTACGTTACTTCCTAATGCGAAATTTGAGCGCAGCAAATAAGCTGTTTCACCTTTTCGATAGATTGAGGCAAAGAAATCGAGCAACACATGTATGCGCTATCACAGAATTTTTTTTTATTTTTCACACGTATTCCTTTAACAAAGACTCCACTAACAGTTCTTGACAGTCATGAAGGAAGCTTTGTGGTCGGAGAAATAGACTGATATATGTTCGACTTGGTACACCAATGCTTGATTCTCAAAGACGAGATCTATACAAGTGCCTCGCGAGGTTGTCACAGCCGTGGGACGCGTTACGAGCGAGAGGAAGGGGATGTTCTCCCGCATAAGTGTTAGGAAATTGCTGTTTGTCTTTATGTCAACATTAAAGTCCCCCACTACTAACATCGGTGTGGATCAATGGACGGTTAATGTGAGTTGCAGGAAGTGCACGACGTCTTTCGTGAGTGCAGTAGGGGCGAAGTAGGCAGCTACTACCAGCAAGCCGTTGGGCAACTTTGCGGCGCGTTCGCCAACTTCATGTGACGTGCCAAACATTTCGACTGGTATTGCAGAGAGACCTGTGCGCAAGTAGATAGCGACTCCCGCCGCTCTGTTGTGGTCTCTGCGAGCACCACAGCAGTATAGGAAATCTATGACTTCGAGAGGCTCTTCGGGATCCATCCAGGTTTCAGCAAAGCAATGTACAGAGGAATGGCGCAGAATGTGATCGTGGTGTACGTCCTTGGCATGTGCGGCAAGGGAGCGTACGTTAAGAATGTGGTTGTGAATGATGAATCAAGTGCTGCCAGCGAATGACGCGTCCATTGGCTGTCTGCGTGTGTTACTGATGTGTGGTTAACATGTTAAGCTTCGCCTGTAAGAGTGGAACGCGACAGCGTCTTGCAACGCTGCCAGGGAGTCCACAGAACGCCATCGCCAATTCGGCTGTACGCCTTGCTGGACGGTAAATTTATTTTTTGAAGAAAGGAAATGTATCTCTCTCGTATATCTGGGTGGACACCTGCACCTCGCCGTAAGGGAAAGAGGGAAGATGGGAGTGAACGAAGACGCCGTATTAGCTAGACGCGCCTTTGTTCATTCCAAACCATTCAGCTGGCATTACGGAGTGGCTAGCGTGCTCGTATCGCACTCCGGAGACCCTGGTTCGATTCCCCAACTCGACCAATTTCGTTCTCGGTTTTATTGATTTATGCGGTCTAACTAGAAAGGTTAATTAGGCTATTTCATATTTATATTCTTGTATTTCTGTCCATCGTGTTCTGTCATTAACCTGTCAATTGTTGGAACTGTCTAGGATGTTCGACACAACGTATATGAAACGAGCAACGTCTTACTGAGTGGGGAAGTGCGTGGTGGTGGAGGGACCGCGGCTTCGTACTTATCTGTTTTTTTCAGCAGCGTCTACTTCCGCGGACGCTGTTGTCGCTGCGGCGCGCGTCTTTCTTTCTTTTGTTCTGACCTCTTCATTCTCCTCTATATTAATTAGGCTAATTGATTAATTAAGCAATTAACTAAACTCAGTCCAACTTAGTTGCAGCATCACTATACGATCCCTTTGATTGGTTGCATGGTTACTAGCCAAAGTACAATTGGCCCCTTTTGAAATTCGCGCATTGTGACGTCACGAGCATTTCGACCAATTGAAAAGCGTGACATTGGGGGCGGAGCTGGTTGCGAGGCCGACGACGACGCGAAACCCAGGAACGGACGCCAAAGAGCTGCGCTCTAACACAAACGCTAACACACAGGGCGGAGGCAGCGAGTACCAGACGATAGATACGAAATAAACGCAAAAATTGTGGAGCTATCTCCACGGCAGTTAAGGGATTAATTGCATAAAAATGAACAAACCTCTGAAGGATTCCTGAACAAGCAAGAGCTCATAACCACAAATCCTCCCATGCCTCGCCACCCCAGGGAGGCCGATGTTCTCACTCTATCGTGACCGGCTATGGCAGCAAAACAATATAGCCACCTGCTATACTGTATATAAACAACCTGATTAAACACGAGCCATTATTTGAGGCTAACTTGGGATGCTGGGGTTTAAACATTGATCTCAAAGGAGGCGTTGTTTTAGAACAGCCCTTCAGTGATCGGCATGTATTATTCTAAGGCTTATGAGCAACGAGGCGTGTTTTAAGTTTTGCCGAAACGCGCTTAAACACTACGGCTAACATTTATGTTTGTGGCCGATAAATACATTCGGGCAGGCTCCAGCCAAGTTTCTTACATAACCTGCTGATCCGCGAACGTCTCGCGCGTTACTTCCCGAATCCCTTCCTTCAGCAGGCGTGATAAATTTAAAAAAAGCAAACATTGGCAATTATGCGGGTCTGTAATCAATGTCACAGGTTGAACGCTAGTGCATTAGCAGTACAGCCAAATTATTGTGCTAGCTTTTTGTCATTGACCTAATACTAGGTAATCTGTGCTTCAAGAGGCCATCGTACGCAGAACGCGCGAAAGGAAATGAAACGTCGTCATCCATGAAAATGTCGACGGAAGCACTCAGGGTCCGCTACCGAGACGACAACGATAAGGAGAATGAGAGCACAGTTGAACGTGGACCACGAAAGCCTGTATGCACTGCCATTCTGTTGTTCTGAGTTCTAATTCAGGTATTTACCCTGCGTGAAAGAATGAAAATAAGCACAGAAACGAGAATAAAAAGAAATGAAAGAATTAAAATATCAGGTATAAAAAGTAAATAGAAGACAAACAGTGCGCCAGGAAACACTCATATCTCGGTGGACACCCGAGCCGCGCCGTAAGGGAAGGAAAATTAAAAGAAATGTGGTTTTAAGGAAAGGAAACGACGCCTGTCTCTCTCATATCTCGGTGGACACCCAAACCGCGCCGTAAGGGCCTTAAGGAAAATGAAATGAAATGAAAATTGGTTTTCAGGAAAGGAAATGCCGTTCTCTCATATCTTGGTGTCCACCCGAAAGGGATGGACACCACAGTACATGTCTCTAAAGCAACCCTCTAAGACAGCACCGTATTCTCTACACGCGCGTCTCCTCCGCCTCCGTACAGGCAGTGTGTGGACGGCCGAACGCCGCCACCGTTATCGCGGTGCTCCCAGTGCATTGTGCGCCAACTGCGACAGCCATGACGTCAAACAGAAGTGTAGCTTTTCGCTTGTATATCCAGGCTTGACCAGACCTAAGCCACTGCCTAAATTTTTCGCGTGCAACACCGACGAGGCCGTACTTTCTGCACAACGGGAGCCTAAACGCTGCCGCGCTAAAAGTGCTCCAAAATTTTTTCCTTGAGGGACTCCAGCCCTGTTGTTTTGTATTAAAAATTTTTAGTTTTAATAATCTATATATTGTCACGACCAGAGGAGCCGTGAAGGTAGACGTCGAGAAGAACCCAAGACCGGGAGCCCTTTTTTTAATTATGGAGCCAGCTTCCACGACACAGAACAGAACAGCGCGCCACGAGAGCCCACTGCCGCTTCGTCGTCGTCTTCGACTCAGCGCGGAGGCCACGCGGCGCGTTAGGCGCGTGGCATTATTCCCCCCCCCCCCCCCCCCCCCCCCGCGAAAGCAAACATCGTCTCGATGTGGAATGGTATGTACAGTGAGGGGAGGAGGAACAAAAAAAAAAAGACTGGGGGTGAGGTGAATTATACAGTGCGCTCTAGATGACATGCAGGGAGAGTCAAGTTCACACGTGGGGTAAGGGGAAAAAGTACGAAACAGCGTGAACACAGCGCTCAGTCACGCGAAAAGTACGGCTTTAAGCGCACTACATGCACGATTTCAGGCCGTTGACGCTGAGGGCCGGCGACCACAGTTCCATGGGGGACAACTTCGTATTTGACGCTGTTCAGGCGGCGCAGGACTCTGTACGGGCCAAAATACCTATTTAAAAGCTTTTCGCACAATCCCTTGCGGCGCACTGGTGTCCACACCCACACGTGGTCGCCCGGCTCGTGGTGCACGTCCCTGTGCCGAAGGTTGTAGTGTCGGGCATCGGCGGATTGCTGGTCCTTGATGTGCAAGCGGGCCAGCTGACGGGCCTGCTCTGCTTGCTCCACGAAGTGGCCAGCTTCAGGGGGAAACTCTGCGTCGCCGTACGGCAGCATGGCGTCTAGCATAATGCGGACCTCCCTGCCATACACGAGACGGAACGGGGTGAACTGGGTGGTTTCCTGCGTCGCGGTATTATATGCGAAGGTGACGTACGGCAAGACCTCATCCCAGGCTTTGTGTTCAACGTCGACGTACATCGAGATCATGTCCGCCAATGTTTTGTTGAGCCGTTCCGTTAGACCATTGGTTTGGGGATGATACGCTGTTGTCGGTCGATGAGCAGTATGGCTAAGCGCTAAGATGTCACGTAGGAGTCGGGCTGTAAACGCCTTGCCTCGGTCAGTAATGACGGCCGATGGGGCGCCGTGTCTAAGCACGATGTCGTGCATAAAGAAGTGGGCAACTTCGGCGGCAGTACCTCGCGCCAGGGCCTTCGTTTCAGCGTAGCGGGTCAAGTAGTCTGTGGCGACTACGATCCACTTGTGGCCGGAATACGAGAGAGGAAATGGCCCCAGAAGGTCCATGCCGACTCTGTCGAATGGTATTTGTGGCGGCTCGATGCACTGAAGCAGTCCAGGAGGCTTGAGCGCGGGTTTTTTTCGCCGCTGGCATTGCCGACATGTCCGGACATAATGCTTGACACTTGAAGTTAGGTTGGGCCAGTAATAGTTCTGCCGGATTCGGGATAAGGTGCGGGTAACTCCAAGGTGGCCGGAAGTCGGTTCATCATGGCAGGCAAGGAGGACTTCATCCCGCAGATCAGACGGTATGACGAGCAGGTAAGTTGTCGGACTTGAAGTAGAGTTCTTTTTATAAAGCACCCCTCTCCGCAGGCAGAACGACGATAGTCCACGAGCTAGGTTTCGTGGTATCTCAGGGCACCCACCTTCGAGATGTTCGATGAGCAGACGGAGCTCGGCGTCGGCACGCTGTCTGGAAACGAGCTCAGATGTGCTGACCGCTCCAAGGAAGCTATCATCGTCGGTGGTGTCTTGCGGAGGAGGTTCGACGGGAGCGCGTGACAAGGTATCAGCGTCGGTGTGTTTCCGGCCTGACTTGTAGGTGACGGTGAAATCGAATTCCTGCAGGCGTAATGCCCAACGTGCTAGGCGGCCGCAAGGGTCCTTTACATTTTTCAGCCAGCACAGCGAGTGGTGGTCGGTGACGATACGAAACGGTCTGCCATAGAGGTATGGGCGGAACTTGGCGGCGGCCCAGACTACCGCTAAACATTCTTTTTCCGTGGTAGAGTAGTTCAACTCAGCACGCGACAGCGCGCGGCTGGCGTAGGCAATTACTTTGTCGACACCGTTTTGCCGCTGAACTAGAACGGCGCCAAGACCGACGTTGCTCGCATCCGTGTGCACCTCCGTATCGGCATCTTCGTCGAAATGTGCCAGGATGGGCGGTGATTGGAGTAGGCGTCGTAACTCGTCGAAGGCAGTCTGTTGTTCGTTGCCCCAAGAAAATGACGTGTCATCACGGGTTAGGAGAGACAGAGGGCTGGCGAGCTGGGCGAAGTTTCTAATGAAGCGGCGATAATAGGAGCACAGGCCCAGAAAACGTCGGACTGCTTTTTTGTGGGAGGGGACCGGAAAGGCAGCAACGGCAGCAAGCTTCTCTGGGTCAGCGCGGATTCCGTCAGCACTAATGACGTGCCCGAGGAACTTCAGTTCGGTGAACCCAAAGTGGCATTTTTCTGGTTTGAGGGAGAGGTTGGCGGATCGAACGGCTTTGAGGACAGTCCTGAGGCGGTGCAGATGTTCCGTGAACGTTGCGGAAAAAATGATGACATCGTCAAGATAAACAAGACAGGTCTGCCACTTCAAACCGGTGAGAACGGTGTCCATCATTCTTTGGAACGTGGCAGGAGCACAGCAGAGCCCGAATGGGAGGACGCGAAATTCATACAGCCCGTCCGGTGTAATGAATGCGGTTTTCTCACGGTCCCTCTCATCAACTTCTATCTGCCAATAACCACTTCTGAGGTCGACCGAAGAGAAGTACTTGGCTTGACGAAGTCGGTCGAGGGAGTCGTCGATACGCGGTAGCGGGTACACGTCTTTCTTGGTCACACTGTTCAGCTTCCTGTAGTCGACGCAGAACCGTAGTGTCCCGTCTTTCTTTTTCACGAGGACGACAGGAGACGACCACGGACTGCTTGACGGTTGGATGACGCCGTCTGTGAGCATCTCTTCGACCTGTGTTTGAATAGCATCTCGCTCATGAGGGGACACACGATAGGGCTGCTGATGGATGGGTCG
Source organism: Amblyomma mixtum (assembly GCF_055824585.1). Taxonomy (NCBI): domain Eukaryota; kingdom Metazoa; phylum Arthropoda; class Arachnida; order Ixodida; family Ixodidae; genus Amblyomma; species Amblyomma mixtum. The sequence continues at coordinate 124,759,224 of NC_143019.1, read as the reverse complement.
GGCTCCTTCATGCGTGATAATGCGGTGTTTAACGATCGACGTTTGGCGCACTTTGGACGACGACGTGAAACAGGCACCAAACTCCCGCAAGAGGTCCTGGAGTTGCCTCTTTTCAGTGGGTGGAAGGCCAGGATTTATGTCTACGCTGGTGACCGCTTCGGCGTCAGCTTCAGGTGTGTCCTCCGCACAAGCAAAGCATTCGGCCACTTCCTGAACATGGTCGACGTAAGCGATGGCTGTGCCACGGAACAGATGTCGATGTTCATTGCAGAAGTTGGTGACAAGGACCTCTGTACAACCTTCATGAAAGGATCCAAGGCCCCGTGCCACCGCAACCCCCTTAGTGAGTACGAGGGAGACATTAGGCTCGACAACCCGGAGTCCCCTATGTGGCTCGTCGCAGGAAACTCTCGTGAGAATGCTGGCACGTGGTGGCACCGTAACGTTATCGTCGGCGACTCGCAGGGCGGACCGAGAACCCTGGTGCGCTGGTTCTTCTGTGGCCATTGCGGTAGAAAACGTCACCAAGCGGTTCGGGAGGTCTATGATCGCACCGTGCTCGCGAAGAAAGTCGATGCCAAGGATGACATCGCGAGAACATTCGCGGAGAACGAGAAACGTGGCAACGAATGTGCAGCCTCGAACCGTAACCCGGGCCGCACACATGCCGAGTGGTGCGACAAGATGTCCGCCTGCCGTGCGTATGTCGGGACCGTCCCAGGGTGTCGTCACTTTTTTCAGGGCCGTCGCAAGCCGTCCGCTAAGGATAGAGTAATCTGCGCCCGTATCGACCAACGCGCTAACCTCCTTTGTGTCGACGAGAACAGGGATATCCAAAGAGACCCTTCCTTCAGCGCGGCCCGTCGATGGCTGTTGTGGATGACTCAGTCGGTGCGGCGGCGGAAACTGGTCGGCGACTGGGGTTGCGTCGTCGGGCCGATTCAAGCGGCGGGTTGAGGGAAACTCTTCGGCGATGCGGCGTTCGGCGTCGGGGCGATTGGGTACGTGCGGCGGCGGAAGCGGGTCGGCGATTGGGGTTAGGGCATCGCGGCGAGTCGAAAGGCGCGTCGGGGAAAACTGCGCAGCGTTGCGGCATCCGACGTCGGGGCGATTAAATTGCTGCGGCGGTGGAAGCTTTGCGTCGGAACGGCGTTCGGCGGCCTCGCCTCCAAAGGCCGCCGGAGCTAGTTTTCCCGACGAGGGCTCGAGGAACCACGTTGTCCTGAGGCGAAACGGGACCCAGAGGGCGAAGACCGGCGTGGAGAGGGCGATCGCGACTCGCGGCGCGGAGGAGATGGTGAACTACGCTGGCGGGTGACATACTCGGCGATGTCTTGAGGGCGCTCTCCAGGGCGTGGACGGGGGCTGTCGACAGAAAAACCGCGTAGTCCCATTGCGCGATAGGGGCACCGCCGGTAGAGATGGCCGGCCTCACCACAGTGGTAGCAGAGCGGGCGTTGATCCGGAGTGCGCCAGAGGTCAGTCTTCCGCGGTGCCTGGAGCCGATCCGCCCAGTAAGGAGTAGGCTGAGCAGAGTGCACCGCGACCAATGGTGCGGTGTAAGGCAAAGGCCCAGGAGATGGGGCCGCGCGGCGCACGACGTCCGCGTACGTGACTGGCTGGACCGGAGTCGGGTACGGCGCGGGATCGTATGGAGTCGGTTGCGGCGCCGGAACAACTGCAGCGTCTGGTGCTCTGAGGGCCTGCCGGACTTCCTCGCGGATGACGCTGGTGACGGAATCGACGCGAGGGGCAAAGGTTCCTTGAAGGTGCTGCAGCTCCTCGCGGACCACTGAACGGATGAGTTCGCGAAGGGAGTCCGGATTCGTCCTGGGATCATGGTCGAATCGGTCCAACGTTTACAGTGTCGACGACGGACGCAGTTGCCGGACGTACTGTTGCGATCTCTGCTGCAGCAATTTCTCCATGTGGACGGCCTCGGCCAGAAACTCCGCGACGGTGTTGGGCGGGTTCCGCACGAGGCCGGAAAAGAGCTGGTCTTTCACGCCGCGCATGAGGTGCCGCAGCTTTTTTTCTTCAGGCATGGCCGGATCGGCGCGATGGCAAAGACGCGTCACATCCTCGACGTACATGGCAACACCCTCATTGGGAAGCTGAATTCTAGAGGACAGGGTACGCTCCGCGCTCTCCCGGCGGTCGCTGTTGGCGTACGTACTCAGGAGCTGACGTCGAAAGTCCTGCCACGTCGAGAAAGTAGACTCACGGTTTTCGAACCAGGTACGTGCAGAGTCCTCAAGGCTAAAGTACACGTTACGCAGCTTTGTAGCGGCGTCCCAGCAGTTGAAGGTCGCAACCCGTTCGTAGTGCGCCAACCAATCTTCTGCATCTTCAAACAGGTCACCGTGAAAGGGCTTAGGCGTTCGTGGGGTCTGAAGAGTGAGATAGGTAGGGCTGGCTGCAGGAACAGTCGGAGGCAGGGCGGGTATTGGCGTCGCCATGAGCGTAGGGGTAGTCGAGGGCTCACCGACAAAAGGGAGGGCCTCGGGGGACAAGCCTCGGATCCTCCGGCTGGCACGATGGACAGGGGTGGTCACAAGAGGCGGGCGTGTCGAGTCGTCCTCAGGAGTAGGGAGCATACCCAGCACCTCCACCAGTGTCACGACCAGAGGAGCCGTGAAGGTAGACGTCGAGAAGAACCCAAGACCGGGAGCCCTTTTTTTAATTATGGAGCCAGCTTCCACGACACAGAACAGAACAGCGCGCCACGAGAGCCCACTGCCACTTCGTCGTCGTCTTCGACTCAGCGCGGAGGCCACGCGGCGCGTTAGGCGCGTGGCAATATTACTTTCTCTGTAAGGCGTAAGATTTTATGACTTGTTTTTTTTTTTCCTCAGACACCGCAGATAAGCCAATTCTGTAGCAGAATAATGCGGTTTATGAAATAGCTTTCGCAAAATGTATGCATTAACCTGCATGTCTTTGCACAAACAGCAGTTGATAATATTAGATTCCATATTGTTATGATTTATGAGCACATTAAGTAAAGAACATGATTAAATAGGCGCTATTTAAAAGAAAGTTATATCTACCATTTGCCTATTTTTATTTTTGCTCATGTACGAGAAAAACTTCTGCACAGTTAAAGGGAGCAAAGAAAAGTGACGAAGAGCTGCTCCTTCCCTACAAGAATTAAGAGCAATTCTGGCTACGGTTTATCTTACTCTGAGAAGGCTGTTGAATGAAAGTTTGTTAGAGGTGTCAGGTAAGCGAGTGCCAATAAGTCGTTCTCCCTGGTGCTGAAAGCTATCAATACCAGGAATATTTCGTTACAGTGAGGAATTCAATTTCCGCTAGAAAACATTCCACCGCTATTCAGTGGACCTCCAAAACACATTTCTAAAGTAAGCACCAATACGATTTTTGACTTCGACGTACGACGTTTTGCATTTCTTTTATGCGAAGCATACTAGCCGCACAACCGAGCTCTTCCTTGCTGCACCGCGCGCGGCCGGCTAGCTACCACTTGACCTACATCGGCGCACCACGTGATATGACGTCACAACAGCTGTGAAAGCTGGGGCTCAACTCGTGCGCTCGCTTGCGGACGCGCAGCCTCCGCCGGCGGCCTAACTCCCGCTCCTTCCGCTAGGGGCGCTGACGTCACAACAGCTGTGAAAGCTGGGGCTCAACTCGTGAGCTAGCTTGCGGACGCGCAGCCTCCGCCGGTGGTATGCTTCGCATCCCAGGCTTAACCATAAGCTAAGCCAGGCCATTTTTTTAATTGACGAAGCAGTTTTCCACCTCTTTATATTACAAACTATCCGCACAAGCTATTCTAATGCCTAATAATTTGGAGGAACTCAGACGTCACCCTTGGATTTCGTGCAGAAATGGCTTGGCCACTTTTTTTAAGGAACTGTGCGTCAGAGACAGTCTAAATATAGCAGTGATGTTAAATTAAGCTGTATCACTACTTCCTTCCCCGAAAACGCGCGGTTTCAAGTCTGTTGGCTAACGGCACAACGAAATGATTCGATATTTTTGTTATAGACTGCGTAAACAACTCGTCTCTTCTCTTTATTGACATGTTCAGGATTTTCCGTTAACCTAACGATTCCAAGATGACCACTAATGTAGGTCGATGTAGGTGGAGACAACGTCTTCGGTTATTAAATTGTTTTCAACATTTTTAACGAATACATCAGGTGAAGGTGGGCTTTCTAAATTCACTCGTGGTGGCTATGCTCTTAAGCTAAAGAGAGAATTCACGGCAAATAAAGACTGTAGTTCAACCTGAAATTGTTGTTTCAAGAATCTTTATTTTGATATCGCTGTTCATAAAATATCCATATATGTTACTCGGATGCACAGCTAAATATATTTTCAAAAAGAATGAGAAACGAAGACTGATGTTACCGGATGGCATAATAGAAAAGCTTTTCGGACATCGCAGGCTGAGTGCTTCGTAATCAGCACTTCTTCTCATGTATTCTGCGCCATTTTACTTGACGTTGTTCCTTTAAGCAGAAGCGCGACGCCACCTCGTCGTACGTTCATGGCCAGTGCGTTCAAACCCAGTTGATGCCTCCGTGTACTATGTTTCTGTCAACTTTATTGCTGTAACTGCCACTTCTAAAGTTTCGAGCATGAATGCGTGTATTCGGTGTTTGCTTCGCACTTATGTTCTTACAGTGACTTCGGTAGTGTGGATCGAGGCCAGGAATATGAAGTGGCAAGAGTGCCTCGTTAGGAAAATTTTTTCTTGCAGCAGACACATGAGAGAAGCCAACAGTAACCGAAACCATGTGGCATAAGGATATTTTTCACTTTTTTGATATGTAATTTGTGGGCTTGGTCAAAGGGAAAATAAAAATCATGTGATTGTTTTTCTTGTATTGTTCACCGAATTATCTTTCGGCAGTAAATAATGCACTATTAGTATCTCTTTAATTAAGCCCACAACTTACATATAAATAAATTCTCCTGTGCTACTTGGTTTCATTGCCTGTAAGGCTTCCTTTAAAGATATATTATAACCAGCCTCTCCTTTCCTCTCCCCTGTGTTCTCATAGCATAGAGACGCAAAAAATACCAACAGACGTGCCAGTGACGATCTCGTAAATGCGTGGGCTCACTACGCAGAGTCTTTCCGTCCGCACATCTGGATTCCAAATCGAAACGCCACCGAACACCTTTGTGAGCCACATGGAATATGAGCAATGTGGCATCTACTGGAACTTGAAATATGAATGTTTATTTCATCTTTTGTTAAACAAAGCCGTAGGTGCGGAAAGAAAAAGAGTTTCGATAAGCCGGTTAACAGGCTTCGTCACCCGTAGAAGTAGGCAACATTAGCAGAGGCAGTTCACGCGTAAGACAATGTAGTAAACTACATTACAGGAGAAACATACATTGTGAAGCAAGAAAAAAAACTGACAAATAACTAGATTTCAACACAGTCACAAACGCAATCCAATGACTGAACAGTTCCCGAAGGACAGAAAAAGATATTTTCTGTGGATTGCTATACAGAATGCTGCCCAAATATTTTGGCAGAACAAAATTCAACATAGCAAACCCATTTTTGTTCTACATCTGGGTGTCACTAATATTTCATGTTCCTTTTAATTTCATAGGGTGCGCTGTGGCCTAAGTTGGGCTATATGGGCCAAAAAAGGATCAATTCGAAGGAAGCAAACCTGTACTGAAACAGCTTATTAACCAGGATAATTTTATAGTTTTGTTGAATGAGACGAGATTTGGGGTCATAGGATGCGTTTGTATTGATCTGAGTTTGTTTTAGCACAGAACCAAAACCATGTATACACTATACATGGTAGTATTTCGCCGTAGCAAATAACAACATCCTACATATGAGGAAAAAGTTAGTAATAAAGGTCATGCTTAGTAATAAAGGTCAACCGGCTTTCACGGTCACCGCGGAGCAGGTAGAGATCATGGGAGGTGGGGCGCCAACAACTACAATTTTAGGCGCTTTACTGAGATAAATTTGACAAATGCGTAAATATGTGTAAATTCATTTCGTACCTAATTTACCAGTCGTTGAGAGTAATTTAAACAAACAAAGTGTGAGTTGAGCTCTGCGCTAAAGGCGTACATGGTTTTATTTACACGCCAGACTTCTACATATCTTACACTGAGAACTCCACCAATCCGAAACCCTTCGTCACAAGCATTTCTTTGTATAATTTTACAATTTTTTTCATGTTGTTGAGACGATGGCAAACATTTTTGGGTAGTTGTACAATCCATATTGTTCGCATCCCGACTGAATCACAGGACAAGTAAATTTCTTCAGGATTTGGAAAACAGATATCAAATGGACGCTTCCATCAATGATTTCCACCATTTTACAGGTATACAAGAACTGCTCTCTAACGTATATAATTCTATCCACTCTTTACCTACACGGCGTTTTTTAAGCGTTGCAGATGACTCAGATGCTACTGTTGGATACAAGCAAATGGTTCTGAAGCGAAAAGATTCACTAGGCTAGTCAACATGGGGTCTGGCGTGCGCCGTGATCAATTTGAGCCACATCTGCGCGTGCGCGAGTCCGCCGCGTCACGGCACTGGAGAGGCGGCTCGGTCGGTCGACCTTCGCCGTCGTTCACGCGATCTGCGCGTGTTCACCGAGCATGCATCGGCGCGCGCTCGGCTTCCTCGTGTGACGCTACTGCGCGTGCGCTACCTTCTCGCCCTCGCTTCGCCCTTCGCTGCGGCGCATCTGATAACGCTGCGAGGTATATATACTATAGGAGCGCTCGCCTATATGCTCGCGCCTCGCCATGAACGAAGATCCCGAAGTGGTGGCTTGCAAGTTGGGCCAGAGGCAGCGGTTATACGAGAAGCGGAATGCCAAGAGAGCTCCTGAAACGCCAGAAGAGCGCGAGTTTAACATTGCATAACGTGTGGCTATATGATTCACATGAGGCAATGACACACTTCCAGGAGTAACCGTGGCATATCTACAGGGGAACCACAAGTATACAACCATGGCATAACCACAAGCTAAACCACAAGCATCACCGAAGCTTTTCGCTGATATCCAGGCTTAGTCTAAGCTAAGCCATAGCCAATTTTTTCACATATTTCGTACTTCGGCTCTACACCTTCCAACCTATGATATCAGAATCAGATGTGTTACAATAAGAGATTTTCAAAATAAATGGAATACGAATAGTGCAGCTGAAAGCCGAAATGAATATCAATCAAATATTGATGCAATCGACTGAAATACCAATTCAATATTTCATGTTTTACCAATATGAATAGTACGTTATTACGGATGTTCGTTACTTTTACGAATAGTCGTAGAAATTGAATTCTTAGAAATTGAGAAAAAACTGACTTTGCTTTTGCATCTCCCGTATACCTTAAAAAGTTTAAACTTAATATTTGTTTATATGGACGCTTATGAGACATACTTTGGGCAGTGAGAACCAGCACAAAATCCAAGGTCTTTCTAGGCTCAACCTCTGGTAATGCGAATGGACTCGAAACCTGCACTTCAAAAGCTAGATTGTGGCTTCGCATTTGAAAAGTTTACGTTATCCCTTTTGCATCCCGTCCAGCAACTACAGAGCAGGGGATTCTCTACACCTTTTTAATGGGTTTCTTCGCATATAAGCATTCTAGAAAACGAGGTGGCTCACGACACCGCACCCGAAGTGCTCCCTCCTGAACCGTCAAGATTTTTCCGCTTCTCAAACAGTTGATGTATAAGACAAGACTGACACCCTCCCCACGGTGTTCTGCAGTGTAGTGGGGGGAGGGTCAATTTACCGTAGTACCTCATCTGCCGCCACGGTTATGACGCGGAGTGGCTGTTCCCGCTCGTCTCCTTCACGGGGGACGGGGTGCCGCACAGATATCTCCAGGTAATTCTACATCCAAGGTGGAACCAGACCCATGGACAGAGGCTTTCCGAATTCTTGTGCAATCCGTTGAATTTTCGTAGAAAATTCTTGGAGCAGTAATAATTTGGTTCTTGTGTGTGTTTGTGTGCTCATCTAGATCTGAGAAAGTCAGAACTGTGTCACAAATTGTTGTGTTTATCTACAATATAATGCCCGAGCCTCTGTCTCACCGAGTACCAGCTCTTAACTCCTTCATACGTAAAATTGTGCATGAACTGAACCCCATATTAATATATTCCTAGGGGGACATTTTCAAAGCATCCTTCAGCACGCGGGGATCGCTTTAATAACAGCCTTAGACACCTAAATGTAACGGGCAATGCGTGACGTAAAATTATAAAGGCTGACTGTGTATCAGCACCTAATAATACGTCTGATAAAAAGCTATAGCACACATTTCCTCTCAATATCTTTAATTCGAGGACAGGCGTTCGCGTTCACAAGCGGCGTTGTGAGCGGCCGATGCAGTGGCTTAGGGCGCGGAATGCCCAGTACTCGCGAGTTATGTGAGTACCCGGCCGAGAAGACAAGGATGCTGCGAACCTCGGTAATGGATTTCCTGCGTTGATTGCCGCCCAACGAGTGTTGCTTACATACAAATCCGCCGCCTTTCTCGCCACCCAGTAGGCTACTGCTTTTGGTTGTGCCCTTTTTTACGCCGCAACCTTTGTTACGTCCATCTCGCCCTGGCATCCGAGCAGGAGTTTCCCTGCCTCGCCCGAGAGAACAATGCCAAGAACTCGTTAGTCGCCTCATTTGTCTTTCGTAATGGTTTCCGCCTGGCCGTTTTTTCGACGCCCGCTGTCTATTCCTCTTTTCCGGAAGTGTGGCGGAAGTTGGATGGCTTCTCGCGTCTCCATGCATGCCGGCTGCGGTATTCCGATTGCACTTCTGCTCTCTTCTACCGTGCCACTCGAAGATAAGTGGTCAGGCGATGCTTGGTTGCCCTCCGGCCAATGAGGATACGAAATAAAGGCACACGTCGTCCAAGCACTACCATAAATAGAATAACACAAAGTTAGCACCCGATTTGCCTGAATTCTTGCGGGCACATACCGGGAGATGTTGCTAGCATTTGCCCGACTCACAATCTCTAGTGACACACAATGAATATTTTGCTGTTTGTTCTACTTTCAAGTGCCGCGGCAAGTACAGTCGGCTTAGCTGCGCTTTCTAACCCTTCATAAATTTCTGCTACAATGGAAGAAAAACTTCTACATTTATAAGAAATGGCCAACACTTTTAGCCTTTATTTGCTTATACACCTTTTTATGATTTAGAAAGCTTCCTTTATCACACCCGTGTACTGCTCCTGCGAATTTTCAAACACAACAGTTTTGTCAAAGAGGGGTTGACATTTGCATTGTGCGCAATACTTAGGTGTCGTTTCAGTTGCATCAGGGCCAAAATAAATCCTATGGTCCAGAACGCGGATATTCAAACAAAGGTCGGTCTGATCAATGTAGAACTTTTTGCAAAGTACGACGGGTAATCTAAGCTATCTGTTTCGAACACGGTTCAGACTTGAATTTGTGATTTACGTGACACTGGTGCATACTTTTCCGAACTTCTGCCTTTTTGCGAACTAAGGCAGAAAACACTGGAGAGTTTCAGGGGAGCAGAAATGGCCGTTCTCACGTCCTATCTTTTTGCGACATTTTGCAACCCGTGTGTTGAACGATGAAGGTAAGGCAGGATTGGCTAATTGCCAGCGTAAAGGTATTTTATGCATTTTTTTAAATCAACGGCAATGGAGATAGTATCTTAACTCCTCAATTAGTTTTCACGGCGCTACACGGCAGTTACCTTAAAGTACGCCTTTGTAAAAACCTCTATCAGCCACACTTTGCAGGGCCTCATCGTTCACTTCAATGATCAGCATTCTACATCGCATCCGATAACTGATGCATTAACTTTGTAAAACAGCGAGGGAGGGAGGGGGCGTTACTTTACAGCTGGATTTTTGCCTTTCTGCCCCCATTTACTCATTTCATCATTCTCTACGCAAGCTCGCTGCAAACATTCCTGGTCACCGTTCTCGTAAACAGTGACCCTTACGTCTCACAGCATCCCTGCTTCGCTGAGGAAGCCCGTTGTCTTGCTCGTGTGCGCACCTATGCATCTCAAGACCGTCCCAAGGTACGATACGACCCAGCTCATGTTACAGTCACCTATGGACCGGGAGGTCTCGTTCGGCTCTGGACACCTTTATGACGCCGAGGCCTGTATCAGAAGCTATTGTGCCGATACTCCGGACTCTTTGTCATCATCCGTCGGCTGAGTGACGTCGCCTGTCATCGCTAAGGTGACCGCGACCATCGCTGCTCACGGACGACGCACCTCACTCACGTGGCTCGATTGAAACGCTGCAATCCTAGGACTTCTTGACGCGCTTGACGACGAGCTTCGCCTAGCCGGGGACAATTGTTACGCCGATTACGCTGTGCGGCGCGCAGGGTAGCAGCGAACGAGTTTGAAGCGCTACAACGCAAGCTGTAGTTAGCCTGACGCTAGCTGCTCCCTGCTCTCACCCATTTTCCAGTTTATCTTCTAGATAAACCCCTCCCCGTACCATTATTCTTAAATGTTGATTGCCAAATATGCCAGAGCTTTCAGACATCTCGCGCTCTTAATGCGAGTTGGTTGTTTGGTTTGGTTTATGGGGTTTAACGTACCAAAGCGACTAAGGCTATGAGAGACGCCGTAGTGGGAGGCTCCGGAAATTTCGACCACCTGGGGTTCTTTAACGTGCACTGACATCGCACAGTACACGGGCTTCTAGAATTTCTCCTCCAAAGAAATTCAACCGCCGCGGCCAGGATCGAACCCGCATCTTTCGAGTCACCAGCCGAGCACAATAACCGCTGAGCCACCGCGGCGGCGCGAGTGGGTTGTGTTGAATGAACTGTATAATCGTTGGCAATAATACATATGCCGTTAGTAAGAAGTTAAAATTGTATCCAGCACAGTAATCTTGATTTTAGCTCTGGCAAAGCGTGCGAGCGCCCGAGGGATGGGAATAAAGTAACTGTTAGGAGGGGAAGCTGCAATTCTTCATTAAATGCCCGTTAAGCGTTGACTGATTAAATCATTTGGGAAAGGCAGCGTGAATCACGGAATGTGTGGACAGTAGCGTAAAAAACCAGCTTAAATCAATAAAGGGAGAAAATAGGTTCAAGCAGGGCTCCCAGTGCGGAAAAGTGGTAAAAGATGCCACGTTGAGATAAGAAAGTCAATGCCAAGACAAAAATAAACGCAGCCAAGGGCATCAGGGAGATAGTTGGCCACATAGCATAAGACAATATCTATGGATACCGCGGCCAAGCCTGGTGTGGCAAAGGGCGAATTGCTGGTCACTGCAAGAGGATTCCGTCCTATAGCCGACGCAGCCGGTGCTTACTAGTATGGTGTGAGTTCTTGCCGCTCCTTGTGTATAAATCAGCCTCTGTTCAGCGGTTGCAGATGTATCCGTGCATACCAGGTGTTTCCTCTCAGATGTTCTGCATTTTTAGTGCCCGAGTACTAAGTGCCCCGCTAGCAAAAGAGCCCTCTTGTCTGGGGATGAAACCTCGGAGCACAAGTAAAATGAAATGAGACACTAAGTAAAACACGTTGCGGGGCTAGTTGGTGATGCCTTTTCTTTTCTTCAGATTTAAACAGCGCTAACATTTCAGACGAATACACAGATAGATATAGATAGGCATTCCTGTCATGCCTATCTTTGTATTCGTCTGAAATGTTAGCGCTGTTTAAATTTGATGAAATAAGACATTTTACGGCAACGAGTGAGTTTCCAACCTGGTGCGGCGCGAACAGACTCGCTTTGTTAGCCGTTGCACTACGAGACTGCACCACTGCAAAGTCTGTCGCGCAGTGCTTTGCACACTCCCGTCTTCATCAACTAAACGAATTGACAGAAGATCCATCTGCCACAGTTCACGCGTGACAACACAGAGAGAAGGAAATGGCCCATTTCGTTCTGTGGGCGATCGCTGGAGAGGCAAAAGGTTCAGATATAAAGAAAAACCTGGATATAACTTAAGTCTTTGGTGCGATCCTCAATACTGCTTGAGAGGATTTGAAAGGACCCTTGCTTCCGTATTTCCAGCACATCGGTACATTTGATGGCCCTAAATATTTGCCCACAATTACCCACAAGCAAAGACACACAAAGCTAACCAAAGTGACTGTAACAGCGGGCCAACGTTGAGTTTAGTTTAGCGAAGTACACCGAAGATGGATTTTTAAAAGTTAGCTTTTGTGTTAGAAGGCTCTTTTTTTCAGCATAGCATTGTCAGCCGTGCAGCGCACCAGACTACGATCGAGTCCTGTCAATTAGGTCGGCTGCTTTGGTAATATCGAATAGGTAACTAATAGTGTTAGCTTCTTATTTACGGAGAGGTGTGAAACCCGCGATCAGTACTATCGATATCAGCTTTTAGATTTTATAAAAATCTGCCACCCTGGCCGGTGTGGCCCAGGAAATTTTGGCTAATAGCTCCAAAACGCATGCACTTTCGAGAAATTTCTAGGCAGAGCTACCCCTACAGTGCACGTAACTTTTTGAAATAGAAAAACTTTCTTAGGCCGCAGCACTGAAAGGGGCTGTGCCTTCGAAATTAAAAAAAAAACTGATGTGGGTGTTACTTACGGTAAGCATCACACTCAGTAAATAAGGTTTCTAACAGGAATTGTTTAAAAATTAACAACACAGTATCAGTTAACCAGCCTACATGTTAGCACGCCTTGCCTGTATTCTGATGTTCTGTACTGCTGACAATTCAAAGCCGTGAAAATCGCTATTCTAATTCAAAAAACCTATTTTTAAAAATTGCAGAAGACCTTTCGTTAACCAACGTTACATACTTGTGACGCACATTTACAAGGGATGCCCATATAAATATGCTTGGAAATGAGTGCAGGTGTCAACACATGCTTGTTGGCTTAACATCGGCGTCGTCTATAGGCATTCATGCACTGACAGAGGCATTAACTGTCTACGAGCATTAAAGGAGTGGTTCCTCATTTGAGCTCTTCGTGCGAGAGGAGAATGGTGGGAACTTATTAGATGCGTCATTCGTCTAACAATAGCGCTTCCTCGTAGCGGCTGCTATGGCAGACTGTGTTCCTACTATTTTATATCAGACATAACATCACCAGCGAAGGTAAGAGAACACCGCCAGAAGAATAACCCAGGATTAATATTAAATCTTTGTTGCTCCAAGACTATTCTAAAGCACATGACATGGCAATATTAGATGTTTATAATGTGTTTAAGTAATTGCCTATAATAACTTCCTCTATTTTCGCTATTGACATTACATATCTGTAGATAATCTATTGAATGAGTTAGAAATCGCAGCGAAATCGCAAGTCAATACAAGTTTGCTCCGATACATACTGGGAAGTGAACACAGAAAAAAACATACGAAATACAGCAATTCATCGCAAAAGTGCCATTCTGAGACTTATGAGAGCTAAGCAGCGGCCTAAAATGAGTTAGCCCTTGTGCTAGACCAATTTCTCAGCAGTTGAAAACGGAAATAATTCAAGCTCAACGTGTTCGAAAGAATAGAACACTAATTAAAACGTTTGCGGGAATGTTTTCAAGGAGTAATTCGAAATTAAAATCTGTCATTAAGTTTTTACAATGAAACTACAGTTATGACTAAGAGCTTTGAAATAACTTGGCTTTTAAATAAATACTTTTGATCACTTTTCACTTGCAAGGACAGAACTTCTCAATAACGTATCTCTATCTCAGCTCACTGCACGACAAAACAGCTTAATCAATTTCCCTCTGAAGGAGGACGACAAAAATGTTTGGCTTGGTTTATGGGATTTAAGGTTGCAAAGCGACTGAGGCAATGAGGGACGACTTAGTGCAGGGCTTCGGTAATTTCTACCGCCTGGTGTTCTTTAACGTGAACATACACCGCACAGTACCCAGGTTCTAGCATTTCGCCGCCATCGCAATGCCTTGTTATTCTCAATACCGTTTAATAACTTGCCCCAGACTTCGGGCGGCAGCCAGGATTGCCAACCTAACCGACCACAAGACACAAGAATCTGGACACATGGGCCCCAATACAAGACCTTGTTGGCATTTATAGCCGACACAGGTATGTGTATGTATACAGGGTGTCCCAGCTAACTTAGACCAAGATTTTGAAAAACCCTAACCGTTCTTCAAAACTGAAACCACGTGGCTGTTGTTACGGTTTATCTAAAGCTACAGTACCATTTGTTTGCTCGTCCTACTTGAATAATAAGCCGAGGTAAATAAATTAACTTTCTAAATATAGCTTGAAACGTTCAGGCGACAATAAAAAAGTTCAGGAGCTCCACAAATATTGTCCGAGCCAGGCACTTCCAACGAGATAGACTTAGCGTGGCCGTTTTTATTCTTGAAAAACGAAAAGCCTCGGAGTTTAAAAAAATCCACGCGACGTGAGAGCGCAATTACAGCCGCAGAAACGGCAGCCGCGTTTTAATTCAACTGCTGCCCGCATTCACTGGTGCTTACCTTGGAACCAGCACAACGCGAAGCCCTGTCTTGGGCAACACGAAAGGCGCGAAGCGCGTGAAATTTTTTACGAATCACGGATGAGAGCGTTGTAATCGCGGCGCATCCGGGCGCACAGGAGCGCACTGTCACATGATATTTTTTCCTGTATCCACACTGCTGTATGGACTGTTCCTGTCCTTTAGTTTTTTTCTGTAGAGAGAAATATAAAATAATAAAATACACTTAGTATACCCAAGAACTGGGGAGGTCTGTATCTTTGAAATGCTAAGTCTGTGGTTGCACACCGCAGTTCGAGGGCGGAAATATTCACTCAGATCTACAGAATGAATGAAAAGAGTGGTGAAAAAGGTGTTTTCGTCTTAAAAAATGGGGAGCATTTTCAAGGATGCGCCAGACGCCAAAAATGGGAAGAATTTTTGCAACCATAGCGAAAGAACGGTGAAATAAGCAATCCACTTGACACGTTCTTAGGAATTTTTTTTATTTGCAACTTTTGCGGTAGGAAACTTGTATAAATAAAAAATATTTTATCCTTCTTGTTATCAAAACTTTGTCATCAAAAGCGTTTACCAGTTCACTTCCGTGCAAATCTGGTATATTACTTCCATTTGATAAGAGCGCTATTTTGTGGTGACCATTTCTCGTTATGCGGAATATACATTCTACTGGCCATTCCTACTGCGTTTTTCTCACGATATTTGCAGACTACCCGATATTCTTTCATGTGGTTCTCGAATTGTTTGCAACATTCATGCAGAGTAGTAGTCATCTTGCTCTTTTTAGACTTTGTAAGACATCGGGACCATGCCGAGCTGTTCAAGGTTTTAGTCCCTTGCACGTCTTTATAACAAAATGAAAGGTAATTAATTGAATGATGAAATTTCTTTGTCAAGATACGGTGCGACAAGTCAGTTCCTAAATTTTATTTTTCTTTTGGAAGTAGTTATTCTAACGACTTTTTCGCGCTTTCGCATACGTTGCTTGCCGCCACTAAGACGGTCCGTGTTCGTAGTAGCTTACGTATAAGACAATTTTTATTGCTACTGTGAAGCTTGCTGCTGTGCCCATACATAAAATAATTAACTGAGCTGGACACTGCAACGCTAGCAGCAGAGCGTAGAGTTTAAGAGGTCTCTTCAGAACCCTTTCCGCATCTAATTTTTGTGACGTGGCCATGAGTTACGAAGCACCCACAAAAGCCCGAATATTTTTATTGTGTAGTGGATTAATGCGGGATTACATCAAAAGAGAGGACATTAAATTTTACTATTTGTAACGGGGACCACAAATATGCTGCTTACGAAACAAGAAGTACGTGCTATAAATGACATTTTTCAATCAGGTGTTACGCGCGAGGGTATTGGTACGAGAATTACGAAACGACCGAAGAAAGTACCGGCTGTGGTCCAAATGGCCGGTTCACCGTATGTTAGCACAAGTAGTCTGCACAATTCAGCACGAAAAGCCGAATTACCAGCGCCATACTTCTCATGTAATCCCGTTCTTTACGGTCTGCCAAGTGGTCGTTACGAAAGTCGTTGGAGGGGCCCTGCCATTATCCACAGACCACGTGTGTGCTAATACGGCGGAACATAATGAGAAGCGATGGCAAAGCTTAGATTTGGCTAGTCTCCGCGCGGCTGTGCGGTAGAAAATGCCGCGCGCGAGTCCGAGCACGGATTTTCAGCCTTTCCAGTGCTTAAATAAGAGAAACAGCACAGCGCAGTTGAATCCATGGCGGGACACGTTTGCGCAGTGACCCGGCGCGCAGTTATAGTAGTTATAATAAAAAGTGGTGCTGCCTCTCCATGGCAGCCGCGAAAATGAGGCACTGGTGCGGGAAATCCGCGCTGAGTGGATGATGACACGCGGCAGTAATGCCCTCGTGAAGTTCGCTGCTATGGCTGTCAGCAAAAGCGTAAATGGTTAAAGCACCAACTAATTCAAGCGCCGGTACGTCCTACATCTTCCTCTCGTGGTACCTGAACCGTATATAAGCTTGGCGTTTGCTTTACAGCTACAGGAACTTCGTAATGAGTAACGTGTAATATCGATACTGTTCTCCGGCTTTGCAGACCATGTTGTTTGAAACAGGGAAAACAGCGCATAGTAATTGCCGATAATTTTTCTCGTTTGTTGCATCATTCACGGAAAACTTTCTCGGTTGGTCGTCCCTAGCCTCACTACCGTAACTGCACAACGGCAAGCGTTGATATCACCGTAAACATTAAAGCGTAACCTGCTAAAGCTGCTTGACCTCTGTTATTTCTTTTTCTCTTCAACAGCCGCACACGCGAAATTCTGTTTCTTCCACGCTCGTTAAATGGGATTATTCTGCCTGCGTCCAAGTAACACACGTAGCCCATTGTACGCACGAGATAACAGGCATTAACGAATATCAGCCGTACATGGGATCCCCTAATGCGCTTCTGCACAGCTTAGCAAAATGTAGCTATGCGCACTAAGGGATTATATCTAATGTACTTTAAAACGTATCTGTTGGCACGGAAAATGATTTTATTCGCTTGTTTTACTATAACATAACATCTATCCACCTGCAGGGCACCTAATACTATCGGCTGCTATGCCTGGTTAAACTCTCTGCCGTGCTTTTATTTTCTTTCTCTGTATCCAAAAGGTAGTAGGCCCCCTTTTTCTTTATTCCTTTTCTTTAAATAATTCGGTCGAGTGCTAGAGGAATATCGAAAGGCATCGAATGGTAATTACGTAGAGCGACAGCCGTCTAACCTCCAGTGGCCAGAGCAAAGCTCGAAACGCCGTTGTGTCGCAAAAGCGTGTCGTTCGAACGGTGTTTGAAAACGAACGATTATGCGCAATATGGACCGGTCCTGAACATGTAACGCTATATAGTATGTTGAACTTAGCAAAGCGCAATAAAGATACAGGAACAAGAAGAAGAAGAAGCACGCAGGACAAACGCTTGTCCTGCATATGTATCAGCAGCGCGAACACCACACAGGAAGAAGAAGGAGAAGAAGGTAAAGAGCGCTGAACTTCCAACTTTTATTTGAGCAAAAATTGAACCCGCACTTTTATACACATACCAGGTAAAATCCCACCAGGGGGTAATCAAGGCGTTCTATCGAATTGGGACCAACACGATGTCCAGGGCATCAAAATGATAACTACTATCACACTATTCAAAGACTTCCATGAAAAGCACGAATGACATGCGGAAAAAACAAGACAATGTAAAAACAGGGCTGAGTGTGCGCGAATGGAAAAATGGAAAAACAGGGTTGAGGGCGCGAATTTTTCTAAAACCATGATTACCCCCTGGTGGGATTTTACCTGGTATGTGTATAAAAGTGCGGGTTCAATTTTTGCTCAAATAAAAGTTGGAAGTTCAGCGCTCTTTACCTTCTTCTCCTTCTTCTTCCTGTGTGGTGTTCGCGCTGCTGATACATATGGATCGCAACCAACTAGCCCGACAGATGGTGTTATGCTTGTCCTGCGTGCTTCTTCTTCTTCTTGTCCCTGTCTTTTTATTGTCCTTTGCTAAGTTCAACATGTATTACCAACTCGCCCAACTTTCTGCATTGCTATATAGTATGTTACACAAGAATTAGACTTCAGTTTCGGTTGAGGTTTTTTCGTCGTCCTATTGAGGCAGTGCTATTTATCTACCTGCGAAACCCGTAGTTGCTGAGAGGTCACGGCCAGCAAGGCGTCCAAGGTGGCGTCCTCGTCTATCACCAACGCTGCTCAGCAACGGCTGTGTAGTCGCAATTCAGCGGCAACGGCCCTTGGCTCTGTAGATGCAAGCGACCGGTTTGTATAAGCACATGACATTATTCATCAGATTTTGCTTCGTATAGAGCTGATTGCTTCATTCTGGCGGGACTATCGACAAGTGCGCGTCTGTACCTTTCGTTTTTGTAGTTATCTAGGAGATTCGCTGTTTTTCGAATCTGTGCACATACTGGACATGGTCTGCACAATACTTTGTGGCCAGCGGTGTAGCGGCTCGAGTATTCCCCATAATAGGCAAAGACAACCGTGGCACTGTACTTAGTAGCAGCCCACAGCGTTTCGCGCGATAAATTAAATATATTTTTCTTTCTAGCGAGAGCTACACTACGCAAACTCTTCTAGCCTTTACGTGGTACCTCTTGAGCTCCATGGTTTTGAGCCGGTTGGTCACGTAGCGCGGAGCAGCTGCTGCTGCCGGCGCAAGCGAGCTGCAACAGCTGTACGCATGCGCCGTGTAGAGGGGGGGGGGGGGGGAGTAGAGAGGGGGGAGGTTGCACAGCTGTATAAGTAAGCGGCTCGGCGGAGCCGCCAGGGAAAAGATGGAGAGCGTAGGAGAAGGCGAGCGGAGCTCGGAGGCTCTCAAAGAAGCCACAGCTCGGCATTGGAACGAAACCAAGAGCCTTTGTTCATTTATCAAGCCAAATTCTAACGCTTTAGCCTAAGGGATTGGTACTGCTTGGAAAGAGTCAACAGAGAGGCCATACGAGTTATCACTTGCCTTCCTGGCTTGACCCCTATCCACACAGTACAAGTGGATGCTTAGATGAATACCATTGATGAGCTCGTGGAGCAGCGCCGCAATTCGCGCAGCCTGAAAGTGTCAGAAACCTCTGGAATATCTGCCCTAGCAAATTACTTTGATCCTACTTATCTGCTTCTTCACGCAACGCCCTCGGATCCCCCTCCTTAGCAGCGTCCCTAGGTCACCGACAACCGACCACTAAGCGTCGCACGCAGCACTCATAGTTCAGTGAGAGAAACAGTCTCCTCTTCCAGCAGACTTCGTAGGCGCACTTCAAGCCTACGTGGACTCAAGCAAAAAATGTCGCATGTTGCACACCAGTCTCCTCTGTCCAGCTCTACCTAATGCACGCCAGGCATGTTCCTACATCACAGAGGCGCCGCTTCGCTCTGATAGCAGAGTTCATTGCCATTCGTGACGGTTTGTCCACTTTAAAGGACCTATTCTGTACTACATCACCAAATCGTCTTCTCCCATATATCGAGGGCTCTACGGCGCGCAGCCTGTCCCCTGGGCATTGTTGCCGACGCGTGCACCAACGCGAAATAATATCCATGCAGTCAAAGTGGCGTGGGCTCGACGAAATACGCACCATCTTAGGGAAGTGGACAATGCGTCCCATCCACTGCAAGTGCCATACACGCTCCACCTAGTGACATCATCCGCAGGAGATGGCGTACTGCCTAAAAAGGAATTTCGCCGGCGCTCCACGCGTGCTTTAATACCACCGCGTGGATCCAACCTTCCCGGCGACTTAACTCGCCGTGAGGAGGTCGCACTGAGGAGAATCCTGGTGGATGCTGCGCTGACTCCTGCGGTCAGGGGCTCATGAACATCACAGACGCCGCTTCTGAACTGCTCCCTCTGCCCCCCTTCTGCAACAGAGGCGACGTTACCTCACTCTGTGCTAACAGAAACAGCCTCCCGCTCTCAAATACGCCGGAGTCCGCTCCAAGAAGGATCTCTTTTAGCCTCCGAGTCTTGGGGAAAACACAGCGCACTCCTAAGACAAGGACGAAGAAAGACAAGACGATACAGCGCTGACTTCAACCGATTATTTTATTGTGGAGCGACATATATATAAGTTCGAAAAGTGGGCGGGAAGACATGGGTGACAGCCGCTGAGTTAGCACGTGACCGAAAGATAACATACTAAAATTAAAAGACTCATAATGGCAAGGGTGACCCCTGGGGGTAAAAAAGCCTCCGAGTCATGGCCGGAACGTCTCAATCGGTTCCCGCAACGCAACTCCCCGGGCTCTCTCATGTGCGCCCACATGCTCTCATTTTCCCGCGAAAATTCAGTATTGGTCAATCATTCATTTCCCATCGTGCAATCACAGCATCCTGAATTTAGTAAACCTTCGCCCCCGCACTTACATCTACAATACACGTCATAATGACGCATGGGTGGTGCCTCACTGTCGTACAGAGTACGGCCGCCAGTCCATTTGGTATCATGCGGCTATTCTTCTAAATAGCCTTGCGCTCATCGATACCTTCCCGGAAAAATTGTCATTACGAGCGCTACATGCACATTTCCTTGCAGCCAACATCACATGATTCTCTTGTATGCTTGCGTTTTGTGTTTTTCTTGGTGCCTTTTATTTTTTATTGGTGCTTTTTTTGCTGTAAAATGTCTTCTAATTTCTGCTACCACTAAAGGTAACGTCTTTCCAGAATTTTAAAAAATTTCAAATTATTAAACTGAATGTGTTTTAATCTGAGTGTGTTTGAAATTTTTATGTTTAAAACCGGATGTGTTCTAGAATGTGTGTCTCGAGTGTATTTCAAACTGCATGTGCTTTCATTTGGAGTGTTTTTGTTCTGTAGGGTGCAAATTTTAGGTCTGTGAGATTAAGTGTGAAATGGAATCCTGTATAATGTGTACGAGCACTACTGCCGAACTGTACATAAAGGGAGCCGGGCTCTGTCAAGCCGCAGTTATGCGGCTTTTACCCGTCACCCCCCTTTCTCCTTGAGAGAGAAAATAAAGACGATTTGATTTCATTTGATCTCTTCCAGAGAAATCAAAAGTCAAATAAAACACGGCAAAAGAGAAACAAATCCGCCGCCACGTCCTCGAACCGAAGCTAAGATTCCCTCGCGTAGGCGGTGCCTCGGGCGCGCCAACATCCGAGACCACTGGCTCAAGCTACGCGGTGCAACAGCTAGTTAACGTGTTTTTCCAAGAGGGACACGCACACCCTCACGTGTTACCAGCCTGCGGTTTCCAGTAGCCATCTCCAGGTATTCCACTATAAACTCTCTCGTAATGAGGGCGTCTTCGGAAACAGTGCGGCCGTGCTGTCCGAAAGGCATAAACGCGTCCCCCGCAAGAGCATGTTGGGCTGCACGACCTGCCTTTCGCCGCCGTTAGTGTTATTACTTTATAGCCTGAGCCGCCATCTGCAAGAAGAGCAGGCCCCTCTAACTCAACAGAGTCCGCAGGAAACGTTGCACCCATTAAAAAACCGATGGAAACCAGGCGTCATTGGGGGTCGAACTCAGCACCTCCCTTATGCAAGGAGGTTGCTCTCCCACGAGGACACCATTACTCTTCGCAGAAGTCCCGCGCTCCGAATGCTATGCGCCGTTTTGTCAATATTTTGGTGAGCTTAGGTGATGATGCATGAACACGCTAGCCACAACAGCCCAAGTACAGAGCTGCACCGAATGACAGCATTATCTTGTGCAGATTGTTGTGATAAACAAATGCTGCGGACCGAAGCCAATTAGTGCTGTGTTCATGATCTGCTTTTTGTCAACGGAAATCATCTTGCATTTTGTTCTGTCACTCATGTTTCACATGAGTGACAGAACATGAGTGACAGTGAAACATGTGAAACATGTGAAACATGAGTGAGGTGGTTACAGTCAAGCACACCAAAACGCACAACTAAGCAGACAAGCCACGTGACCACGCGGCCGCAAAAATCGAACTAAACTGCACACTGCATCTGAGAGCAGCTGACTCACAACAGGCGGTGCTCAGCGAAGTGGTTTGTGAACTGAGCGGCGTATACGGCCATGACAACTCTGTCGGCGTGCAGCGGGCCGCGGCATCGAGAAGCTATCCCCATTGCCCTTAACAATGCACACTGTTTTAGGTCCCTTGGCTTGCCCTCGGCAGGCGAAACATGCAATGAACTTTTTGTTTTCATATTTAAATATCATTGGACATCTTGACAAGATGTAATTTCACATTTGTTAGCCCATATTTCGGATTATGCACTTCATCATTTCATATGTCACATCGTTACTGGCCACCTTAGTACACAGTTAATGGTCTCATTTTATCTTCTTCTCTTTCTATTTTTATTTTAATTTGTCCGCACCAATCCCCTCGCGTATTTATCTCCCAAGTTCTCTTCCTCATGCGCGAGCAAAATGCCAGATATTATTAAATGCTGGCTAAATTCTGTGTTTTTTCATTAATACGTTTATCTCCCTCTTCTGGCGTGGTTTTGGAACAGCAAACACAAGGTTAGAATTGTCCACCCGGTAGTTTCCTTCATCGGCTGTTTGGCTCACTCCGTCGTCGCACAGCATGATGCCGCCATTGGTCGGTTGCGTTCAGCGCTGCGACGCTGTCCGCCCGTGTGGCGACGTTCATGATGTTCAAGCATATGGCACAGAAGACTGGGTGACGCGGCAGGGTTCAGATAGGTTTAGGAAACCCTGCCTTCGTGCCTGATGTTGGAGGCCATTGCTGAGAGCTCTCGTACCTCTCATTGCCTGTGAAGTGGCACTAGTTCGCCCTCGTCGTCAGTAGCAAAGGGTACTTTTTCTAGGCGCTTGAAACCATGGTCACAGTTGATATACAGACTTCGTGTGCCTCAGAGCGGAGATAGTAAAACATGCTTCCAGGCAAGTTGGCGCATTGTTGTAGAAAAAATAAAGCGCCAAAATAGGACTGTATACTCGTTGCCTCTTCCCTGTGCTCTCCTGTTTGGCGCTTGACTTTTTCTGCGGAAAATAGCGGAGATATTTTTGCGTCTTCCTAGGTGTGCCGCTTCAACATTCGTTTTGTACCAAATTCGCGCAAGAGCCGAAGAGTGGTATGAATGTTCGATATTTGTTTAATTCAGGTATTATATAGATAATTGGTGTAAAATCGGTTCAGAAAACAGACTAATCGTATCGGATTCGGTTTCGCATATTGTTATTCGGACGTCCCTATCATATGTCACATAGAAAGGGCCATCAAACGCAGAGATAATTTAACTTCAAAATCTACCTCAAATTATTTCCGCTCTCATGAAGACATCAGAATCGGCCTGCAATTGTCAAAATCATTTCTATTATGGGTCGCCCTGGAACACCACCAATCAAAGTTACCGTGGGCAGCTTTCAAAAGGAGCAAGTGCTCAAGCCAAAAGTAGCCAAAAGCAGCCACGCCACTTATTCTTAGAGCCAACTTTATAGCCAAGTAGAGCAAAAGCGATAATACGCCAACAACTTTTATTAATGAACAAAATCTAACAGGACATTAAATGAACACAATAAACACAATAAAAATCTGAAAAATTCGGCATTTTTGCTTGGTCTTGAAGGTGCACGTACGTTGTGAATAAATATATAAATTATTATAAAGAAGAGTGCGCGTGCACATCTACAACAGAGAGCGTTTTTGGTGCAATGTTTAGGGGAATCCCCAAATGCGGATTAGGTTTTCAATAAGGGTGTAATACTTCATTAGCATCCACCCGAGCGCTCCACACGGCTTAGAATCAAAGCTATATGGCTTTAAAAGAAACTCCGTAGCAGAAGAAAAATTCGCTCTCGTCCGAGGTTCGAACACAGGACAACCGCTTGTCAGGGGAGTCACTTTACCAACAGCGCTAACCAAGACGGCTAGGACATGCAGATAGGGCGAGAGCTAACTGATAAACAATCTGAGATGTGAACGGTGTTGGTCCAATCTTCAGGAAGTAAATACTGATTAGCATCCACCCAAGCACTGCTAACGGCTGCATTAGCATCCACCTATGTTTCTTGCCTTTTAGCCATTCCCCTCGGAACGTACCCCCTTTGCGAGAAGTAATCAAGCGGCAGCTTTTTGCTTCTCAACCGTATAACGGAGCCTTTACGGCACCGCTAAAAACAGCAAGGTGTTGAAACATGAGGACAAGGGTTCGCTTTTCTTTACAGAGATTCAGAGCTTAAGGGCTGCCATGAGTGCTTCGCTACACGGCTAAGAAACAAACCCCCGTTGCTCGGTTCTTTTGGCAAAGACTGTACGTTAGCACTGCGTGCACTCCTTTGGCAGACGGAGGTCTCGGTACGTTGAAGGCATAAAACAAAAGCTCTGTCACCTTGGGCCGCACAAGTGTTTTCTCGCCGACATTGTGCTTGTTCCAAAGTTATGTAGCGTTACGTAGCGTTGCGCCATCCAGAAGGCTGTACCTAAGGCAGCACCCTCTGGCATGGCTCTGGATGCTTCGATACGCCCCATCGTCGTCGCGGGGAGGACGCGCGCGAAATGGCCACCACGATTGCAACGCTCAGAAATAACGGGTCGTCTTTATGCTTTTTAGTATTGTATGTACAGTTACCAAAAATGGCTAGTAATGCAATAAACAAAAGTCAGAACTCGCCAGAATATACTCAGGCAGCCAACCTGAAATTCTCATCGCCGCACGGGCTCCTACAGTAGACAGTTTAGAGCAAAGTAGCCACTAATGACAACCCTGCAAATGGCAACCCTGCACCTAGTATCCGCAAGCAAGCACCCCAGAGTCAGGCATTGGTGCTGCAAGGGGCGCCGACCAGCAGACAAAGTACTGAGACCCCAAAGGGAGTGAAGAAAAACCGCACAAGAGCATATCTAAAGCGACAGACTCAGACTAAATTTCTTACTACTCTGCGAAGGCGAGACATTCGTGCACTTGCAACAGCTCCCGCAGCTACGTTCCCGGATTGAAATTGGGGCGGCGAAGTCGATCCCACGGGAAGCGCATTTTCGTTCTTCGACGCCAGAGGCAGAAGTTCGGACTGAGTGCACGATAGTAAACAGTCCGGGTAGCGCGACTTCGAACGTGACCAAGTTTTGTTACAGCATTCACCCAGAAATACGTGTACATTGACCGTACCCAGGCAGCGCTCCTTCAATGCCCGCTGCCATGCGCGGCTGCTGTTATCTTCCGCGGCGTCGGGCCCGTTCGATTCTTTGGTTCTGACTCTTGGGACAAAAAAGGAGTTCTAAGCAGGACCCGCCGCGGCATCACGTAACACACCTGCGCCCCTTTGCGGTAATGGATGCGCCTCCTAGTGCGCTGAAATGACCCGGCGAAGAGAGCAGTCCAAGACCTCTGCGCCGATGAGTTGCATTCTGCTCGACGTTTCGTGTGCGGTGGAGTGTCCCAGACCGCTGGAATACTAATATGGAGTATAGATGCTTGTATGGTGTTCTGGTATGGCGATGCACTTTACCTTCGAAGTCTTTTTTTTTAGCTACCCGGATCTCAGTTTTGATCGCCTGCATATTTTACCAGCGCCGTATTCCTAATGGCTTCAAAAGCAGATTCGAAAGCTCACATTCTCATTGGAGGTTGTTTTTGAGGGGTATAGGGCTATAGGAACGGGCAATGAAGTAGCATACGGAGCAAATAATGCTATCACAAATTTAGCATTATGGTCGGTCACAATCTTTCTCCAGTTATTGTAACCGGAAGGTGGCGCCTAGACAGCAAACTAAGAGGCAGGTGGGCCATCTAGGTCACGGGAGCTTGCACCGTCCAGCCTCCACTAGGCCTTTATCAATCCCCCAACCGCCCCACCACGGCGAATTCAAGCCTCCACTCACCGTTCCTCACCCTCCGAAGATACACCCACCTCCACCTTTCAAGGCTTTAGCCATGTGCATCCTTCAGAAGCATTCACCCCTCCCAAGCCTACGCAGAAGCGGCACGAAAAATCAAATGGAAAATCGAATTGAAAGGCGCAATGGAAGGCGATCATTTTAAGAGCTAAAATGAAACGCTGTAGTGTAAAATAAATAGTTTTAAAGGCCGCCGCTGTGGCTCAATGGTTATGGCGCTCGGCTGCTGACCCGAAAGACCCAGGTCCGATCCCGACTGCGGTGGTCGAATTTCGATGGAGTCGGAATTCTAGAGGTTCGTGTACTGCGCGATGTCAGCGCACGTTAAAGAATCCCAGGTGGTCGAAACTTCCGGAGCCCATCTCTACGGCGTCTCTCGTAGCCTGAGTCGCTTTTGGACCTTAAAACGAAGCAAATAGTTCTAACGCTGATTTGTCGCCTCAGGTCATAAGACCACACGGCAGTTCTTTTGTTTCGCGATATGTTATGCATTACGATAACTGACGCACTTCTCACGGTGCGTTAGCGACGTTCAGTTATACTGCTCATTGAAACAGCTTTAGAAACATGTAAAGTACGGAGAATGCCAAGGATGGGCCCTGCACATAAATTATGGCAAGGAAAAGAAAATATTTCTATCGAAAGTTTAGTACAACCTCGAGAGCTGCGCATACACGCCCTCAATATGGTGAACAGAATAATGTGAATAGATCATGGACCGTTTATGTGAAAGAATAGTAGAACACATGGGTGCGCCAGTACACCTGGCAGAAATTTTTATAATTTCGTGCACTGACTCTCCTGACAGTCCATGTGCTTAAGATCTATAAAATAACGTAGTAACACTTTTTTTAGCGCTGAATAAGTCGTCCGGCCTTACATGGCTCAACAGGATGCTCAACATACCGTGGCATGTTTTAGTGCCATTCCTGGCGTCCTCGCTGCGTACGGCAGGAGAATAGCGTATATCCGACACCTGCGCAAGACCCCTAACAAGGAGGAGGTTTCCCGCTCCTTGGCGGGGCTCATCTCTCTTTTCGCTTGTCCGCTTGTGGTTTCTAACTGTGTCCAACCAAAAGAAGAGTCGCCTTCAGGACCCGCTGACGAGCGGGCACTGTTGTGCAATGTTTCTTTGAAAATACACAGCTTTTTTGTGCCTGTGAATGCCTAGTTTCAGGTCTGCTTCCGACATAACGATGATGACGTGGAAGGCGATCAGGAGAGTCGAGTCATTTGCTAAATCCGTACATTATGGCTATCCTTCAGCCTCCAGGCCAGATATCAGAATGAGCGAGTCATCCTAGGCATCATGTTGGGTCGACTACCGTTCATCTTCGGTGGAAATAACATCATAGATCTGAAGACGGCCGAAGACAGCCTAGTTGCTCACAATCGGCAGGCAAGAAAGGTACAACCCCGTCTGCGTTTGAGTTCAATAAACACTCCAGCTGCCGAGGCCTAAATGAAATCACATGTTCACTGTGGCGGCACTTTGGTCCCAGCCATCTGAAGGCTCACTTTTAACGAAAAGGCCAGTTGGTACTTAAAAAGTTGGCAGTGGCTTAGCTCGGCTATGCCAGTATATACGTAGCGAAAGCCGGCGTGTGACACAGCTGGCGAAGCGAGCGCAACGAGGAGGCAAGCGGTGTGAAGTTATACCAAACAGAGGCGGCGGCTCCGCTACGAGGCGCGGCGTCCACCAGCTACGATTGTTGCTAGGCAACGTCTCAAGGTCGGTCTCTTTACCTCCTCAGAGCACCGCCAGAGCGAAATCGCAAGTTCGTGGCCAATGTAGCGAAAGCTACATTGGCCGCGGGACTGCAACATTGGCACACTCCCTATGAACGCAGCACCCACCTGACGCCTGAGCGGAGTTACATCATCCCCTGCAGGAACCACTGCGGTGGCTGAGTGGTTACGGCGCTCGGCTACAGACGCGAAAGACGTGGCTTCTACCCCGGACGCGGCTGTCGAATTTCGTTCGGTGCAAAATTCTAAAGGCCCGCGTACAGTGCTAAGTCAGTGCACGTTAAAGAACTCTTGATAGAAGAAATTATCCGCAGCCCTGCACTATGGCGTCCCCATAGCCTAAGTCGGTTTGTTACGCTAAACCCCGCAAGCCATAAATCACCATCACCCAATAACGCCACAATGTGTTCCGTTTGGATGTCATGTGAGACCGAAACATATGAGGATTGCACGACGAAGCTCTGCGTCACAGCCGTTTCGCTGGGAAGAATCTTTCGTACGATAAACCAGATGAGATGGCCGTAAAGTTCCACTAAACCGGCATAACAAGTCACTCTTGGTTGATAGGTTAACGTCAGGCTATAGCAAATTAGCCTTTCTCGCCGAAAACACTGCTTTTATAAGTAGAAAATTGCATAAAATCCGATGACACGTGGCGCCCCCTCTTGCGGTTTCGTATGACAAAGCTAGCTGACATTTTTGTGAGCGCCATCGAGGAACCTATTTCGCCGACAAGGGTTCGAAATATGAGGATAGGAGCGATGCTAGCCTAACTAGGAATGCGACGAGTCTCATAATTAAATCAGGGTGATACAGGCGACGTAGATAACGGCTACATGCAAAAACTAGCGCTGCATTTCTTCCCTTGCATTCTATGCGCGCAGGCTGCGTGCAGCCTTTGCACGCAGCAAGCTCACAACCGCAAGCTCTCCATTGAATCCGCGATTTACTGGTCTTGTAAGGCGGCCGGTGAAGCGGTTTAGTTCTGCCTTTAGCAGTCGATTCAGCTACTTCATGCAGTTCAGAAATTTCAAACTGTCTGTTTCTTTTTTTCTTTTTTAGTGGCGCTCTTGCAAACACATGCAAGCATGCCTTCAACGTGAGAAGTGTGGTGTGAGCATGTGGTCTCATGTTTCCTGTGCATTGACAAAGCGGATACGTTTTCAGTTGTCCTGAAAAATATCTCAAAGTGCCACATGTTTGGATCGTCATCCCTTATTAAGCTTAATAAAGGAAAAATTTTTTATCGTGGGTCTTCATATATGCCGTACATGAGGCGCCGGAACGCAAGCGTTGGTTAAGAGCCTTCCATTCACGATAAGCGGCATGCAGCTATAACGGTATTACGAGGATGTGCGCTTCCGCGAGGAAGTCTCCTGCAACACTAACACGGTCTTCAACACGGTATCCTGCAAAACTGAAACTTTCAAATCTGCAACCAATTTTTGTTCATGCACTTCGGAACAAAGGCTTTATTTGCACAAAGCACCTTGGGGCGAATGAGTTGTTTTCAACCTAATATACAAATTCCAGAAGCAGATACATCATCCGTTCAATTACAAGAAACTTTGCAAGTGGTCACAACTAAAAAAGGCATAATCACCCCGTCTCGCCTCTCTCTCTATCGCTATCGATCGGACCCTTCCTGTCCCAACTGCCCCTGTATCTATGCGGACCTGGCCCATTGCCTCCTCTATTGCCCGGCTGCTCAGCAGTCGGGTTCCTTTTTTTTTTATTCGAGCTGTTTGCCATCAGGCATAATGAAAAAGAAAAGAGAGTTATAAAAAGGACTGCAAACAAGTTCCTACTCCCCACCTTCTCTATTCATTACCACCTGGCTCGACTGGCTTGGCGCTGAAGTGGAGGAAGAACAGCGACTTCTGGTCGCCCAGGCGGTCGACATGCTCGGCCTGTAAAATATGGCGGAATAAAGGTCTTCTACTACCAACCATCAGTGTGCAGGTGCTGATATTAATTTACCAAAACATTTACCCGTCATTTTCGTAATAAAATACGCAGGGAAAAAATTGGCGAGTGTCAGAAGTTTATGATAAACTCGAATCAACAAATAGCAATCTAATTTTTCGCGGCTGCTAAATGTAGCTGTAAATTACCAAGCGAGGGCAGGACTTCACCGTTGAAGCTCCGGATTTGGCTATAATGCTCAAACTGCGCATTCATACAAGTAAAGTGTAATATTTTCTTTGCTTGTCATACCCGGAACACAAATTATATTAGCTGCCAACCCAAACAACGAAAACCGCTGTCTTATTAGACCGTAAATAAGCCACTAACAGATCTTTGCCGAGGCATCTTTTCGTGAACCAGCACAACCTCACCGTAACAGAGATACCACGTCTGCACTTCCTGTTAGCGCTGGTCAAAACAACTTCATTACTCGTTTCCACCACGCTTGGGCCGGTTCTGCTGAAAGGAGTCGCTGTTGATTGAGAAGGCAAGCACTGGACGAGTCCAGTTCCCATCCCGGTGTGGCAGACTCCTTCCGGCCATGAAGAGGGCAAGATTGATCACAGCCTCCTAACGAGGTGGAAACATCTACGAAGACCATTGGACAAGAGAAGATAAAGCATGTCGGCGCTTCGACCGGGGCCAATTTGTTGCGGAATCTAGCTATATAACTTAGTGCAAGGGCTATAGCTCGCGTCATCGATCATTGCAGAAACGCTTGGGATTAGGTAACGCTCGAGTAAGTAAGAGAAGGAACATGTGTAGTGCAAGGTAGGAGAGTCCTCTAGAGGGATCCTGGATGGCTTGATTACACCGGCAGCCTCCAATTTGTTATCATAAAATATGAGTCTTTTTTGGGACTTGTCACTGTTGTTCCAGTGCTGAGCCAGATTTTTTGCATCTTTCTTCATTCCCGCTCGCGCTGTATCTGAAGCAAGCCTTCCTGTTGTAATTACTGTTGCAGTTCCGTGTTTTTTCAAAACCACTTTGTTAATTGATGTGCGCAAAAACCACAAGTTTTTTCTTCTTTTTGAAGTTGTCAGAACGCGCCGTGTGGAATCCTTCTCGTAGCTAAAAAGGTGTAAACGTACCCAAGGAAAATGTTCCGTCTTTTCAATTTTACGGTGCTCGGCTGCTGACCCGAAAGACGCGGGTTCGATCCCGGCCGCGGGGGTTGAATTTCTTTGGAGGAGAAGTTCTAGAGGCCCGTGTACTGTGCGATGTCAGTGCACGTTAAAGAACCCCAGGTGGTCGAAATTTCCGGAGCCCTTCACTACGGCGTCTCTCATAGCCTTAGTCGCTTTGGGACGTTAAAGGGAAGCTGAAGAGATTTTTCGAATTCATTAAGATGCTCACGTATGGATGTGGGAACCTTAAAAATCATGCGGGTGAAATTTTTTTGCAGATTAATCACTTAGGAGCGACGTAATCGCCGTTTAAAATTGCGCGGTAGCTCCGCCCCCCGCTGTCCGCCGAGCGCTGCTGATGACACTAACGATGCGAGCCGAAACCTGAAACCGTGGGGTGGTGACGTAAACGTTGGTGTTCCGTCGCCTCGCAGCCTCCGCGACCGTGCTTGTTTCTGCGTGCGTGCCATCATAAGCTGCTTCGAGCTGCCGTGTGTTTCTTTATTTGTGCGTTTTTATGTTTGTGGTGACGTACAGAAACGTGTGCAGCATCGAGTGAAGCGGTGAACCATCATGCCGGCGTTCTGCGCAGCCTTCGGCTGCGCTAACACCAGCGGCCGCGACGATGTGGTCTTTCATTATTTCCCGCAAAATAAGAAGCTTTCCGCGAAGTGGGTCGCTGCTCTGAAGCGAAGGGATTTCAAGCCCTCAAAGACTACAGTGCTATGCTCTGACCACTTTCGTGATGACGACTATAACCAGAGCCTGTCGATAATGCGTTCATTGGGCCTGTCAACAAAGTCAGCTCGACTGAAACCCGGCGCAATACAGTCTGTCTTCGCGCATAGGAGCTCGTCACCGCCACCGAGGCCAGCTTTCGCGAAAAGGAGGAAGCTCGAGCTACGAATTTGTGTATTAACTCTATGAGAATTTGACTGCGCGAACCGGTGATCTGTGTAGTGTATGGCGCGTTATTTCGTGGATGCAAGACTTTCGGTAGTAGTGAGATGAACGGCGCTGGAATGAGAACGTCAGGACGGCAGCAAACTGCAACTTACAAAATAAGTGCTTAGCTTTTATGCTTGCAGGCATGCATCATGCATCTCGTACAGCATTACTCATATCAGAGCTCGGCCCTAAATTTTTTGGCTGAAGCAAGAGCTGGAGCGACGCGAAGTGCGCCTCACAACCGGAGACTGCGCACCGCGCGTGAGCAGAGAACTTCGTTCGGTATGCGAGCATGTGAAAAGACGTTATATGCAGCCACTTTACTCAATTATGTTGGAGCTCACATATTCTAGGATTCATGCGTAGCCCTCAGTGGCGAGAACATAGGGAGTAATACGCGGCACATTTTTCTTCGTGCTCGGAGCGCCGAGAAAACTCTTTGCAGATGTTTCTGGTATACGGGCGCGCGGCGGTTCGTTTTCAATTTGGTTTCGCCTGGGGCCTGGCTGATAGCCGCCTCGTCAGCGCCCAATGTGCGCAGTCATGGCGCTTGCAGTCCGGCCCCAAAGCGTACTTTTTTTTTTAGCGATCTACGTCGGACGCGCCCGCTGGCGCTGTGTTAGCGCGTGAAGTTGCCTGCCAGGGTGTAAGTTTTTGAAGAGATATTTTTTGCGTGGCTATAGTATTTGCAGGAGGTGCTCCAAATCTGTAAATACAACATAATATGAAAATAAAAATTTAATTAAGATATGCAGTTTAGTGAGCTAATGGAAGCCTTCTGCCTATTACTGGTGTCTTCCATATCCCCCAATATAGCCCCAGGGATAAAATTAATACATGGTTAGTTAACCATTTTTAAAAATAAATTTTGGACCTTCTAAAGAAACACCTGGTATATAATAAATGACCTCCCTTTGCACGGAGCTCGCCAATCAACAAAATGGTTTGTGAAATAAACCAGAAGATTTTACTCATACTGAAGCACACTTTTGTTCTGTTTGCAACAATAACATCATATGGCTTATGCCTTTCAGGTTCTTGCCGAATTGTTGCAAGATCAAGACTGCACATCAGACGATAGTGCAAATCAAAAGTGCTTGGAAAATGACATCACACCTGGAGGCTGCACACCAGACAGTCAAGAATGCACACCAAACAGCAGTAGAAATCACGACTGTGCAACAAGTCGAATGCCACTGGCAGATGCTGCTGAGGACCCTGCACTGAACTTATGTAAAAGTGCTGACAAGTCTGTTCAAGTTCTAATGCAGCCAATACCAGTAAAGAGTTCTGCCAGGAATACATTTATAATAACACACATAGTCGTAAAAAATTGCCGAGTGCAGCATGGCTTCATACATTAATAATAATATATAATTGTGCGCCACGTGTGCTACAGCCAGCCTTGCGATTCGGCCTGCTCGGTTGCAGCCCGAGGCCATCGAGTTAGTGAAAAAAAATCACTTGTCGCTTGATCTGAGAACAGCACGATAAAGGCGGCCGCAAACGGATGGAGATATTCCTACAAGGGCTTGCAGTATGAAGCAACTCGCCTAAACAAGAATTTTAATTTACTGCCAGATACCATCTTGGCACGCAGAACGGAAGGCGCACGTTTGTCACCTCGACGCGTTCTGCCGCAAAGCGCCGCGAACTTCTGTTTTACGCGTGTGTTATGAACCGAGCCGGCACGCAGCGACCGTGAAGCGATGCCAGCATAAAATTTGCGTGCAAAAAGAGCCTGATAACTTCTTGCGCATGTCAGTGGTCTGTTGTGGATTACAAGCAGATTTGCGGCAGCACCGACAAGCGGCAAGACAACAGTGCCGACGATCGCATCCCGCTTACATTGCATTAGGAAAATTTCGTGGAGCAGTGCTATACAACATTTGCTCGCTTCAAAATTAATTGTACCTCTGAATGAAGTTTGGCTAGAAAAGCATGCTTACGAAAGGACATTTCCAACACGTGGATATGCTGACACTTCGCTTTCGTTCAAGCCAAAAGCACCGCTTGCGCCAGCATCGTTGCTTCCTTGGAGCGGTTTGCTCTTTGCGATTGGTTCGTACATGTAGGGGATGACGCCAAGATCCTCCTGGTAATCTTCGATGTGTTCCATTGTGATATAAGCATCAAACCAACAGCCCGAACCACCGCGCGACGCGCTTCATGTACTACATCGGCGGCGACCGAGCCGGGCTCACCGAGCCAACGCCAGTGTGGACGTCACGAGGCGCCCAACCAATCACAGGCGGCAACGATTCGCGCGAGCTGGCCCGAGGCTCCTGCTGCA
Organism: Amblyomma mixtum; assembly: GCF_055824585.1. Classification (NCBI taxonomy): domain Eukaryota; kingdom Metazoa; phylum Arthropoda; class Arachnida; order Ixodida; family Ixodidae; genus Amblyomma; species Amblyomma mixtum. Next base: position 124,725,370 of record NC_143019.1, on the reverse strand, counting down.
CTTTTCGCCAAAATAAAACAGGTTCACGCTTTCCTCTGCCTAATTTCGATGAGAAATTCGAATTCCGAGGGTGGAAAACTGTAAAGTGCATCTCTTCACTCAATTTTTTTGGGAAACCTTTCAGCATCCCTTTAAACCCCATAAACCAAACCAAAACCTTTTCAATTTTATCTTGTAAGTGAGTTTATGTGCGGTCCTGCGTAATGCATTTGATGCACATGAAGTGCAGTCTGGGTGTCCCCCGATTTAATAATTTCCTGCGAAGCGGATACCACTTGCAATCTGCATTTGTGGAACACTTCAGATGCAGAAATTAGCCCAATAACGATGCAGCTCGCTGAAGTTAACCTATAACTTCATAGCTGTGGACGTGTTGTGTATACAAAACCTAATACTTTTTTTATTTTTTACAAAACAGGCATCTGCAGATTTCATCCTACGCTTAAATGAGCGCAGACTCGCTTTCTACTACACTGATAAATGAAGGGAATATCAAAAGACCCGTATTTCATGTAACGTTGCATTTTATTCAAGCAGAGTTACGCCTTTTGTATTATAAGCATTATGCCATGCTGTATTTTTTTTTGTGCAAGGTAATCAAAAGAACTCTAACCTTTTATAACATAACATTATTCTGGAATCGTCATGGGATGTATTTAATTTGTAGATTACAATATTTTCAAAACAAATCTGGCCGGTTCATCATAACAAATCTTGCATGAACATCTAGTGTTACGGAAATAAAAAAAAATCGCTCATTTTATACTCTTTAGCAAAACGGAGACCCATTTAGCCGCCGCAGTGGCTCAGTGCTTATGGCACTCGGCTACTGACTAATAAGACAGACGCGGGTTCAATCTCGGCCACGGAGGGTGAATATTGATGGAGGCGAATTTCTGGAGGCCCGTGTACAGTGCGATGTCAGTGAAAGTACCCCAGGTGGTCGAAATTTCCGAGCCCTTCACTACGGCGACCCTCACAGCTTGAGTCGCTTTGGGACGTTAAACCCCATAGACAGACCAAACCGAAGACTGATTTCTTCTTTGTTATGTTTTCATCAGCATTATCATGCGCCGTCGTCGTTCTCTACCGCTCATATCAAGCCTACTCATTCCATTTTATCTCGCCTCAATCACAAAAAAGTCTAATTCATATGTCTTCGTACTAACTTCGTCATGCAGCACTCTTTCTCGTTATTGATCACAAGAACAAGCTTCCGAAAAACACTGCATCAGTTAAGATCAGCGATGTATTTGTTCACAAACTCATCATTTCTAATGGGAAACATTAGACGAATAGCCTGTTTTTATTATTTGTGTTCATCATTGATTTCATTCATGTCTTGAACGTTTTTGTGTGCCCTCTATTTACACTCATTTCAACCAAGAATTCCTTTACATCGTGTTTTCTCAACTGACAGGGTTACCCAGAACTCGGCAGCCAAACCCACCTAACCAACACAACCAGAAAAAGCCTACTGCCAGCTTCGCTGCCCATAAAGAGCCCCCCTTACGAGACAAACGTTTATTCCCGCCTGCCTTTTGTTTTGTTTGTACTAGAGAAATTTTCCTCTTTTCTTTCTTAAGCAAACATATTTAGAAGTATTATTTTCTTCGCATGATGTTTCAAACTGAAGGGCATTGTCGACAAGCTCTGCACATAGGCTGAATGTCATACAGCCTTCGAAGACACGCCACGTGATCCAAAACGAGCGTGTGCCAGCATGATCGCTAGACTGTGGCAGACTAGTGCAATAATTACGGACAGTGTTTCCAATTACTGTAGCGAAAACTACACTAGATTACCAGATGGGATTTCGTGGAGTAGGGAAAAGGTCACTACTGCGTATTCGCCGTTACCATGGCATCCAGTTGCGTTGGAGCCACAGCTGTGCGCCTCGCGCCATCGCTCCTCAGATGCGCACCGCGGAAGGAGAGCGGCCGTACTCGTCATGGTAGCAGTGCAGTCTGCGTGAAATTGAGTCTTCCGATCCAGAAATCGTCGCATGGTACAAGGCCGGCCGACAGCGTGAATACGAGGCGAGAAAGGCTAAGCGGACTGGCCGAAACGCCCGAAGAACGACGGGAACGTCTCGCGAAGAGACGCCGCCAAGCTGCTGAACGATAACGATGGCAAGTCGCTTCCGAAATGTGAGTAGACGAAACTGCTTTCGCTACGTATATCCTAGCCTAGCTGAGCTAAGCCACTGCCATTTTTTGTGTGTGCGCTGAGCACTTGTCACTTTATTTCCTGTGCTACTTATTTTTCTTACGTATCCTACAGCCTTATAGTCTATGAAACGGCCGCAGCGAAAAACCCTCTTCCGGGCCATTGGTGGAAAGTGACAGGAAAAAAACCATGTCTATTTCTTGCGGCAATTCCAGCATCTGGCGGCTATTCGGCGCAGCAGCCGAACTGTGTACGGCTCGCCAGTGACGTCCCATTATAACGCCCAATCTGGAGGTTAGCAAGAAAGATCGAAGCCAGGCTGGCGACAGTTTGCCTGGCGCACTTACCACGGCCTTGGATATTTCTGTCGTGCCTTTACCGCGAGGCAATGACAGAGCTCGGAGTAGATAAACGGTACTATCAGCAACAGCAGTTACAGTAGCCTGACTCGGTTCAGCAGCAGCTTCGCGCCGTTACCGGGGATGCAGTGAGCTGCGCCAAATTACCACACCTCCGTAAAGGAAGCAAGTTGCCAGCAGTGAAATACATCTGCCAAGGAGACAACATTTCTCGGAGCCCTAAACTGCTTCCATCGATAGGGGAAAAAGGGGCTATCAGATAGAGTCATTTCCGTTATGTCCTGACCGTGCTGGTATTTCCATGCTCCGTCGTGTGTATTTTATTTAAGGAACGGTCAATATACCGGAAGCTTCTTTTTCTCTGCTGTTTCTTTGCACGAATCTCCGTTTGATGCTCAACTACGCCATCAAATAAGAGAAGCATGTTCGGCAACACCCCTGCGCGTGAAATAATAGCAGTTTTACTGCTTCTGGGCATCATATACCGCCACCTAAGATCCTATTCCAGTACGCTGCTTAATATTTTATAGGTGACCTAGCGCTGGCGTAGTTTGCGCTTATGTTAATGTTTCCTTTTATTTCTTGTTCGGTGCTTCTTTGTTGGCAACTCTGTGTTTTATGTACAGTATGATAAGAAAAAAAACATCTCGCGAGAAAACAGCGGCAAAACTATTGGATAATAAAAAATACAAACCGTTTTGTCATATCGAAACGAATAATAAAGAAGTAAGGCGCGCAACTTTTAAAAGGAAGAATAATTTTAGGAAATGCAAAAATATTTATTTGTCCCAGCGTGCGCTACCGAATGTTAAGCAAGGTTTGCCACAGCAGCCTGCCGATAGCACTGCTGTTTACATGAGTTCTGATGTTTTTCTTTACTAGTACGCTGCCAAGCCCACAGCGCATGTAGATACGCGATGCGCGATTTCTCGATAAAAGAAAAGTGTAACGGAGACCACATAGCTTCTGCCCAGTAAATAACAGCCAGAAGTTCTCACTGCCTGTTGGATTGCATGTGTCCTGCTTTGTATAGTGAGGTACGAAAAAAAGATAGCACGAGCAGAAAAGCAAATATGTTCCCTCAAAATGGAAGGCGATGCTCGATGGCCTGTTAACTTCCACTGCGATTAAATTAAGCCAGTTGTTCCAGCTAATAAATACAAACCACTATACTGCCTTCTACTTAGGTTACGTTACGTGCGTGCAACTAGAAATCTTTTCATTTCGGATATCCAACTACCTCAAAGAAGTATGGACCCTGTGAAAGCATTTCGTTCAGCGAATAGTGAAAAAGGAATTTAGAGCACCGCTGAAAAGGTTAAATTCGAGGAATAAGAAGTAATTTAGTGAAATTCGGGACCAAGGAATCATTCTTTTGTCTATTCCCATCCGTCAGCCAGGTTTTCTTTACTGAGCTGGCAGCCTACATTGATTGCCAGCCGCCCACTGTAACTGCAAGCAGCAAGACACTAAGAAAATAATGACTTCGAAGAAGAATTATTTGGGAATGTAGATTCGAAAATATTTTGTTTTGATTAGTTTCAGTTTGTGATACTGAGAATGATGAGAGTGCTCTTGTACCTGTGCCACTTGGGCAAATTTAATGCCAATAATAACCTTTCTGCCATAAAGTTTAATGAAATTCACGCAGGGCCACAGGCAAACATAGTGTGGCATTAGCTGTAATCCGATTCGTAACTTATGCAGTTCGATGTAACAGATTCGCTTGATAAATGCTCACTTCCGACCCCATTCCACCTGCAAAGCAGCATGCTAATTTGTTGGCAACAATTTCCTATGAAGTAGCGAACAGTTTACTGAAAACTGAATCATATGATGCACTTCTATACTGAACTTTCGATCCAAACAGCGACATTTTCACCCGCATTTCCGGCAGATATTCTCGGCTCGCGCGTAGACACCACTGGCTGACACGGGAGTTTAAGGCTACTTTTTCTAGTCGTCCATCCAGAACAGGGGTGTTTTGCGCAAAATGATTTTTACATTACATTTCGGCAACTACGGTGAGATACGGGGCTCATTAGCGCTGTTTGTAGTGAAGTGGCATATTTGACTGCTTTGCAGGAGACATCGACATAGTGACTTACGTATATTGACCTTAATTCTGCATATGTAGCACCAACTCTAAGAATAACTGCACGACAAACTTAAGGCTTTACGCATTCATCGATATTTCTCATGAGCGTGTGCAGCACGGCTATTCGTCAACGACTTTATTGCTTCGCCGCAAGGCAATGCCCCTCGCACTTTGCTCTGCTTCGCATTTCACCGCAATACCGCTCTCGTCATGAGCTCGGATAACCAGACAACAGGTGAGAACACTTCGCAGAATCGAGCGCAACATTGTTCCCGACCACAGAGTCATTTAATCCTAAATCTCAGCCGCAGCGGTCGAATTTCGATGGAGGCGAAATTCTAGAGGATCGTGTAGTGTAGGATGTCAGTGCACATTAAAGAACCCCAGGTGGTCGACATTTCCGGAGCCCTTCACTACGGAGTCGCTCATAGCCTGCGTAGCTTTGAGACGTTAAGTCCCCTCAAACCAAACGAAACCTAAGTAAAACATTTCGCTTAACAACTGAGTACAGCAGCGGTGCGCGTCGAAGGCATGTTAGAGCGTTGTTTTGGCAATGTATTTCCAGACACGTGCTGAATTGTTCACTTCCAGAGGGCGCAAGCATTTGTCGTCTGCGCGGGAGAGATATGGACAGTGAAAGCGTGGCACTGTGGGAGGGGTCTGGACACATAAACGACGTGCCTGAAACCTCAGGGTACAATTTGGCGGTGGTATGCTCAAAATATATTTTGCTGTTGGTAGTGAGATTCATTTGCTTCCTCAGTCATTCAGAAAACTGCCGCGCTCCGGTACTTAACACTGTACTGAAAAGTTAATGGAGTGATTTGCCTTGCGTTCTAAAGTATTAAAACGAGGTGGTTGACCCGTGTGGCGCACTATTTTAGGCCAACCACGGGCAAGGATGTAAGAACGCTAGCAAGGGGCTTCAAAGCAGGCGCTGGACTGGTCTTGCAGTAGGCATGAGCGAGCGAATAACAACAATGATCATTGTGGTGATGCAAAAGGTATCAGTAATGCGATGACTGCGAAAGTATAAGTACACAGCCTTATGAAAATGTTCATCGTAGAAAAGCGCCGGTTAAACTAAGAGAAAAAGAGGTAGGTAGGGAACTTTTAAATGGCTCATTACGTAGAAATAAAGTTAATGTGCTTGATGAACGAAGATGATGAAGAGCCCAATGAGTCTTCAATAAAACGGAGAGTTGAGCTAGTTGGTACATGTTTCTTGGAAAAAACAGCGCTAAGACGAAGGACAAAGAAAAGAGTACAAAAGGACCAGCGCCGGTCCTATTGTACTCTTTTCTTTGTCCTTCGTCTTAGCGATGTTTTTTCCAAGTCCAATGAGTAGCTCTGCTAGCGTTTTGCCTAGGGGGCCCGGTGTGTCCCAGTGCGCTAGCAAACCCGGGTGTAGGTGAGCAGATTTTAGCAACAGCTATTTCAAAGTTTTCACCATTCTCTCCACCTCCCCGTTTGCCTTCTGGTACCTTAGGTTACAAGGGAGTAATTACTCATTGACGTCCACCCGAGCGCAGCCATACGGCCACAAAGGAAAGCTATACAGCTTTCACAGAAACTTCGTAGTTAAAGAAAAATTCGTCCTGGTCCGGGGTTCGAACCCGGAACCACCGCCACACCGGAGCAGTCGCTCTACCAATTGAGCTAACCGGGACGGCAAGCTTATGGTAGGGCGAGAGCGAATTGATCTATAACTCGAAGTGGGAACAGTGTTGACCAAATATTTAGGGGAATCCCCCAAGGTGGAGTAGATTTGTAATAAGGGAGTAATTACTCATTGACGTCCACCCGAGCGCAGCCATACGGCCACAAAGGAAAGCTATACAGCTTTCACAGAAACTTCGTAGTTAAAGAAAAATTCGTCCTGGTCCGGGGTTCGAACCCGGAACCACCGCCACACCGGAGCAGTCGCTCTACCAATTGAGCTAACCGGGACGGCAAGCTTATGGTAGGGCGAGAGCGAATTGATCTATAACTATAACTTTGTGGCCGTATGGCTGCGCTCGGGTGGACGTCAATGAGTAATTACTCCCTTATTACAAATCTACTCCACCTTGGGGGATTCCCCTAAATATTTGGTCAACACTGTTCCCACTTCGAGTTATAGATCAATTCGCTCTCGCCCTACCATAAGCTTGCCGTCCCGGTTAGCTCAATTGGTAGAGCGACTGCTCCGGTGTGGCGGTGGTTCCGGGTTCGAACCCCGGACCAGGACGAATTTTTCTTTAACTACGAAGTTTCTGTGAAAGCTGTATAGCTTTCCTTTGTGGCCGTATGGCTGCGCTCGGGTGGACGTCAATGAGTAATTACTCCCTTATTACAAATCTACTCCACCTTGGGGGATTCCCCTAAATATTTGGTCAACACTGTTCCCACTTCGAGTTATAGATCAATTCGCTCTCGCCCTACCATAAGCTTGCCGTCCCGGTTAGCTCAATTGGTAGAGCGACTGCTCCGGTGTGGCGGTGGTTCCGGGTTCGAACCCCGGACCAGGACGAATTTTTCTTTAACTACGAAGTTTCTGTGAAAGCTGTATAGCTTTCCTTTGTGGCCGTATGGCTGCGCTCGGGTGGACGTCAATGAGTAATTACTCCCTTATTACAAATCTACTCACCTTGGGGGATTCCCCTAAATATTTGGTCTACCTTAGGTTACATGTCACACTTTTGAATGCGTAATCGTTCGCGAACTGCTGGAACTTCTGGCTGACAAATTGAGCACCGTTATGTGTAACCAACGTTTCCAGTACGCTGTGCATAGAAAACACCTTCTTGATATGATAAATAACTTCAGTTTAAGAGTGGCCAGCGGACGCACTTGTGAAAATCGAGACAAGTGTTCCATCAGGAGCACATACTTACAGCCTTTAACTTGGCAGATATCCGCCGCAACCGTTTGCCATGGCCCATAAGGAGACTTGGTCGGGATAATGAGCTCGCATGGCGAGATGCGTGATTGGGAACACGTGCGGCAGTTGGCAATGTAAAATGCAAGCTGAGCGCTTAAACCTGGCCACCACACGGACTCCCTTGCCCTTGCTCTGCACCTTACAACACCTTGGTGGCCCTCATGAAGCAGCTTCAACATTCTGTTTTTAAGGTATTGTGGCACAACAAAGCAAGGACCGTGCTTGAGGACACCCTACATGTGCTCAAAACGTCAAGATCTTGCCAATAGGGTCTTAAAACTGCCGATAACGAAGGTAGACTACGCCAGCCCTCGCGGACAAAGCAGCCTAACGTAAAAGTCTCGTACTTCTGTTCTTCGGTTACTAGCCCGAAGTGATGCAACTGGCTCAACTTAGATAACGAAGCGGCAACGAAGCAGTTAATTTCGTGGACTGAAAGAAATTTTTTCGTCTTTTGGCCTTGCAGTTGCGGTCGGGAGAGTGCATCAGCTATTTCTAGATTTTTACCCGGGGCATACTGCCCCTGAAATCTGAAACGCATTAGCCGCACTCAACTTTTTCATGCGAGGCGCAACCCGTTAAAGCGGCGTGTTTCCTATAGCAAAGCAACCAACGGTTTATTATCCGTCTCTACAGTAATGTGCACGCCACGCATACAGATGTCGACTCTTTCTACGGCCCATGTTATAGCTAAAGTCTCTTTTTCAACTTGAATATAACGCACCTCGGTTGGGGTCAGTGACTTGGAGACAGAAACAACTGGCGGGTTTTCTTTATTCGGTTGCACTTAAAGTAAAACTGCTCTTAAGCCGTACGACGAAGCATCTGCAGAAGTAATCGTTGGACGATGCGCATCAAACTTAGCCATACACCTGTCTGACACTCTTCACACTATCAAAAGCTATCTGCTGAGGTGCTGCCCAGACCCACTCAGTGTCCTTTTTTTATCAGTTGCTGCAAAGGTGTCGTTTGCTCAGCCGACTCTTAAATGAATCGTGAACACTGATTAGCAAGGCCTAAAAACCTGCGCATTCCTGCAACATTCGATAGCGTGTTTAAATCTGCAACTGCACAAACCTTCGCTGGATCCGGGCGTATGCAGTTTTAGCTCACTCGGCGAGCCAGAAAACAAAGCTTTTTGCACTGGACTGTCATATTTCTTTCCTTATGGTGACGCCGTTACCGGCCAAGCGTTCCAAGGAGCGAAACAAACATTCGTCGTGTCCTTCTGAGTAGCGCTAAATATAAAGACATCGTCCATTGAGTTGACGACCACCCGCGATTCCATCAAGAATCTCACACATTTCTATCAAAATACTCTGGGGCCGAAGTTATGATAGGGAGTGATGCTTTTCACGGTCCACGATGGTGCAAAGATCCAGCTGCTGTTGTTGCACAGTTTTTTTTTTTCAGAAGTGTCTTGATGAGAGCACTTTTTAGTCACCGCAGCATCCAACTGAAGAACTTCCGACAACTTGGCGTCTCGTAGTTCAACTACGAAACGGTCGAAAATCATCCGCTGGTTGAGCTGCACGTTGCCGGATGTATCGGGCAGCGTATACAACTCGGTAACATACTGATCGACTCACTCGCCTGGTTCTTGATGGCTGCGATGGAAGCACGCACTTTCGTAGACTAAGTTCTGTGCGCCAAAAAAATGAGCATCGAACTGTTTCTTCATAATGTTGCAGATCTTCAAGGCTGCATTTCTTCTAATGTTGCGGGCCTCTCGTTCCATAGTGTGCAGCAACGAGCGAGCCAGAAGATCCTGAGTTCACTCATTAAGTCTTGAGACGAATCAGCAGTCATCTAGTTCTGGTATCCACACAGGCCACTTGAATGTCTTGTCAAATTTGAAGCTCGCTGGCGGCTGCACCACAAAAGCGTGGGAGGAAACCTTCCTTTCTCGCGACATTTTCCGTTGCTGCTATCCAGATGAAATCCCATGATGCTGGCGGCGGCAACAGGCGGCAGCCTTACATCATCCGTGGGTCCAGTTTAACCTGGACAACCACATCTTACACGATGTTGTGTTTTGCAGAACGACACTTCGATGAACACTTGTGCGTTGACCCTCCAGGCACACGCCTAAAGTGAAAAAGCCCTCCGCTTTATTGGCACATGACAAGTATATGTACAGACAATGAGTAGGCCACGCATTCGCCGATTACTGATAGGTGCTACCACACGAGGAGTGGTAATGCGTCGGGCCTATTTGTAGTCTTGCGTGATTTTATTGTAGGCAGAAAGACGTTCTGTGCCCCTTTGATCGCCCCTCGTCGTGGGGCTTTCTGTTTCAATGCTCCAAGAGATAGTGAGCGGAACAGATAAGATGTTGATTTGTCGGTTGGGATGATGTGTAAGTAGAATTTCTATTGCCGTCCCGTTTATATTGTCGTGTGAGTAGTTACGGATGGCGGTCAGACGGCAGTTTCTTCTTTAGTTGCCATAGCTAGGGAGCTGGGGACCTCTAACGAGTATTCCGAAAAAAGGGTTTCGGCGGATGAGCAGTTTAGTAGTCTCCTGATTTGGTCGTTCACTAAGGCCGTCGTGTCTTGATTAGCTTAGTATGTGGCCGATTCGGTATCGGCTACGCCATGGCGTGAGTGTAGTCGAGTGTAGAGCTTTCTTCTTGCTTCGTGGCATTGTGGGAGCATATTTTTGGTATTGTAATAAGTAGTAGTTGTTTGTGAAGGCTAAAGGGGAGGTTTGCTTTAGGTGTGTCTTGCTCAGGGATGGAATTGGTGGGCAGGCTTTCTAGGACTATCTTGCCTACAGGAGTACTGGCGAGTCGAATCTATTACGCGGTTAGGTGAGCTTCAATTGCATTGTCCAGATAGTTGCGGAGTCGCGGTACCATACGTCTCTCTGTTGAGGTATGAATTGGGAGGCCGATGGTTTGTCTGTAGGCATTGTGTGTGATGGTGTCAATTTTTTTCCTGTAAGCTGCCTTAAGGCTGAGGTATATGGGCAACCTGCACTATTCGTCTGGAGAGAAAGGCGACGGAATCCTGCCCCTTCCAGTAGTAGGGTAGACCGCTTATGCGTAATAGGAGCCGCAGCGTCTTGAGCATGGCTGGGTTTAGCCTTGGACTATTTGCAGGTCTGCGCCCGTAGATTTTAGATGGAGGCCGAGAAGTCGATACGGTAGACTACTCGTGCGGGCTGGCCCGCAGTGTTTAATCGAATTACGCTGTGCTAGCGGGCGTTGTATTCTTTTTTGATTACCATGCGGAAGAGAAAGAGTTCCATTTTGTTAGCGGAGCATTGCCGACCGCATGTAGAGCCGTGTGAGTACTGCTTAAGTACCTTGCTGTGTGCGGTCTTGTACGCCAGTGTCTGAGAACTTGTTGGTCAAAATGGTAATGTCAGCTGCCGCTATGTTGCTGATGAAGTTATGGAGATATATTAGAGCGGTGTTAAAGAGCATCGAAGGTAGGACGGTGCTCTAGGATGTTCCGACGCTGCCAAGAAGTACAAATTGGCTTGTCTGCGATCCAGTCCCTAGTGGAGCTGTGCGTGCGCTGAGTGGGTCTCTAACGCAATTGTACAGTTGGAGTCCGCATTTGACGTCTTGCAGGGTTTCAGGGTGGCGGAATGGTATGTGTTGTCGACAGCACCTTTGGAGTCAAGGCCGAATAAGGCCTTGCTGCTTCTTCGGTTCATTTCTTCGAAGATGTCGTGTTTAAGTTGTCGTAGGACGCCTTGGGTGGATGTTCGAAAGCCGTACATGCTAATGGGCTGGAGGTCTTGCTTGTCCGGGTGTATTGTACCCAGTTCAGGATTGCATGCTCTTCCGTTTTCCCAATACATAGTGTCATGAAGATCTGGCTGATGTTGGAGGTAAAGGAGGGTTTCCCTAGTTTCGGGATCGAACAGATTTTAACTGCTTTCCATTGTTAACGTATCGTATAAGACATTACAAATATTATGGTTTAATGAAAAGTGCAGTAATTATTGGATATTTAATTGGTTTGGTTTGGTTTATGGGGTTTAACGTCCCTAAGCAACTAACGCTATGAGAGACGCCGTAGTGGAGGGCTCCGGAAATTTCGACCACCTGGGGATCTTTAACGTGCACTGACATCGCACAGTACACGGGCCTCTAGAATTTCTCCTCCAAAGAAATTCAACCGCCGCAGCCGGGATCGAACCCGCGTCCTTCGGGTCAGCAGCCGAGGACAATAACCACTGAGCCACCGCGGCGGCTGGATATTTAATTACAGCTTTCTCAGATAAAATGTGTGGCCGATAGTAGCCCATGGAAACTAGCAGTGCCTTTTTCGAACCTATCTTTAAAGCTATTCTTTCAATAGAGTTTTTATGAATGTTGAGCAGCTTCTTTCTAAATTGCCCATACACATACATGGCGCGATATCATATTACGGGCTCGCGTAGGTACCACTGAAACCAAGCTTAGGAAATCTGGACAAACAATTCTAGTTTACGCGGCTGCCACCAGGCGGCACGTGGCGAAGAACACTCAAAATCAACGCTGGAATTTCCTCAGTTTGGTACTTCCTATTGCTTCTGTAATGGCATGGGAAATAGTTGTTCTTAGAGAAGCAAGCATTTTATATTTCGAATTTTGCGGCAAGAAGGAAAATTCGGCGATGATATTGTCCATGTTCGCTCAGAATCTATTGGTTCTCTGTAGTTTATAGAAATTTCATATTACAAATATTCCCATTGCAATACGTGGTATTTGTTTAGCGGCAGTAAACAGATTACGCTGTTTCTAGAATGTCCAAAAAAGCTAGGTACAACTTGTGGGGTTGCACTCGCCTCCCCGTGGTTCGCTTCCCGCAATGTACCCCAGCTGTGCCCCCGCAGCGCACTCTTCTCAGTTGTGTTTGACTAAAAGGGGAGGGCGCTCGCGTCGCAGCGACACCAGCTCCACGGATGGTGTTTTGCTGTGCGCGCGCGGGGGAAAATCTGCTCTCTTCTCCTTGGGACCGGGATGCGCACGGACGTTTCCGCGCGCCGCTCCGCTCTTCGCCGCGGGCGTCTTGTGGTTGGAACTTGCTCCCGCCACTCCGTCCCGTCGGGCCTCAGAGCTTCCCTTTGCCCTACCGTGGGCGAACGTTCGCTCGTAATCGTGCTGGTGAGTCGGACATCCTCGATTCCTTAGTGTATTTTGTTGCTAGCTGGCGTTATTGTTGTTATAGCAATAAATGCCTTGTTTGTGTCAGCCAGTGTGTCGTTCCTTTGTTCCCGCAGAGCACGGCCCGCCGTGGTCGGCGTGCGCTCGGTAGCGTACGCGACCACGGGGTGGGGTCCGCGCGGTTTTGAACCGGATCAGCCGCGTTTAATCGGAAAGAACGCATTTATCTCCCCTATTTACAACCCCATAAACTGTTCTCGAGTAGCATTTAGGTGCTTACGAAGTTAACAGCGTCTTTCAGGTAGCATTTGCTAGACACGTCAGCTGCGCGTCCTTATCAGGTAAAAACATGGTGTGCTGCATCACCGTGCTGAAATTGAACCGTCGCCATCCTTACGACATGCATACCGCTATATGTCAGTGAAGTGCGAAGATATAAAATGTAAAGTTAGAGCGCTTTGCTAATTTCATTGATCTTTTCATGTTCTGTAGGAGCCACGGGATTTTTTTTATCACTTTTACTGAGACGCTCGAATCTCTTCCTTTTTTGCTATTAGACACATATCGGAGCAAAATATCTGAAGTGAATCTGGCTGCTTTCTTCTCGTAGGAATGTATTTGTATGCATGGTAAACCTATGTTTAAGAGGAGTAAAGCCAACAGCCACAGAAACCGTTCTACGTCACATCAGCGGTAACTCAGGACGTGCCACGTCCGCCGCTTAAGAATGTGGGTGGCGCTGGTGAACACTGCCAAGATTAGGTTGTTTGTAAACATAAAAACCCCCGAAAGCAGAAGATTCGACAGCCGTCGCCGTAGCTTAGAGGTAGAGCACCGGACACGTAATTCGGAGGTCCTGGGTTCGGATCCCACCGGCGACATGTGGTTGTTTTATGCGAAGCATATTACTAGAGGTACACTACAGCCCTTCGCCGTGGTTACGCGCCGTGCACACCACGTGACACATGACGTCACGACAGAGGAAGATGAGGGTCTACCTCACGCCGTCGCTGTGGTTGCACGCCGTGCAGACCACGTGGTACAGTGACGACACACCACGTGACACATGACGTCACGACCGATCGCCGTCACGCGCTGGGAGAGGGAGAACGATGCCATCGCCCAGACACCGGAATGTCCTCGAGCGGCATTCCCGCGCATTTCGAACGCGCGTTCACACTCGGTGTAGGTGAAACGCTCGCTCCACCGGGCAGGCGGACGCGGCTTCCGCGAGCAATCCAGGCGCCCACCAAACGCGCGTCTCGGGGTTAGTCGCCGTTCCGCTGTAGCCAGGCCGTTGTCTTCCCCCACGACGAAGGCTTCTAGTGGTTGTATTAAAATGATCAAGTATTCAACCAAGGAAAGCCATGTATTACCAAGCCTAGCCATCAATATGCTTCGCATCTGACCAGGGTTAACCAAGTTAAGCCTCAGCCATTTTCTCTTCTGCTTTTCTAATCAATTAGCTTTCAGCGATAACATATTCAGTAATATTATAAATTCATCAACACCACAAAATAAATAAATTAATTTAAAAAAAATCCCCTATGCCCCTTGGTTTCTGTGGCTGTTGGCTTCATTGATATTAATAACGAGCCCCTCACTCCCCTTTTCTTGTTTGCTTTATGTTTAAGAGGGTTGGCCAGAGAAACGGAGGTACACCCAAAGAATTGCGGTTTGTACCGGGCCTGATTAGGTTTGCGATCGAAATGACTCCTAAACTGCGTTTATGTTTTTTCCGAGGCCAATATGGCGGCCATATTTACACAGCACCTTAATTTTCTTATTGAACAACACGCTCCGGCTGCGTTTGATGATTTTCCTACTTAATTCATTTTTTATCCCTGCCTTAAACTTCGCCCATTTCATATCTAAAGGTGCAGTGTCAGAGATGTACAGGGGGGGGGGCACTCGTAGGTGATTCTAGGACGCTCAATGTGCATCGAGTTGCACGTCACTCGTCCTCTACAAGCGTCGAAACTCCCGGCAGGATGCCGCATGATGACGGACGAACCCTTCCCTACTGAAAAATCCGGTATGAATTTTAAACCGGAACCGCATACCGGGTTATTGTACAGGATTTGCGATACCGGATTGCCGGAGTATCCTGTATAAAACAGGACAGTCCTGTATTATACAGGACACTCCGGTATCGCGATATTTGCGATATCCGGTATTTGCGATACCGGATTACCGGAGTATCCTGTATAAAACAGGACAGTCCTGTATTATACAGGATACTCCGGTATCGCAAATCCTGTACAATAACCCGGTGTGCGGTTCCGGTTTAAAATTCATACCGGATTACAGGAGAGTCCTGTATTGTACAGACTAACCCCGTAATATATAGGAGGGCCCTGTATCACAGGACAAAGGGAGGAATAAAATGCTTCAAATATATCCCACTTGGTCTAAATCTGCACAAAAACTGGGGCAATTCTCCAACAAGTGCCATAAGTGTACATGCGAAATGCTGCAATATACGGAGCCTCAGAAACTGGTAATCTGCGATTATCAGCGACTCGCATTGCAGTCGATGTGCACATGTGTTATTTGCTCCCAGCTTTCACCAAGTATCGGCAGCTTGGTGAGTATTATAAAGCATCAAAAAATTAAAACGATGTTTATTTTTTTCGCATCCCTACTGAAAAATCCGGTATGAATTTTAAACCGGAACCGCATACCGGGTTATTGTACAGGATTTGCGATACCGGATAACCGGAGTATCCTGTACAAAACAGGAGAGTCCTGTATTATACAGGACTGTCCTGTTTTATACAGGATATTCCGGTAATCCGGTATCGCAAATCCTGTACAATAACCCGGTATGCGCTTCCGGTTTAAAATTCATACCGGCATACAGGACAGTCCTATATTCTACAGGCTAGGCCTCAGAAACTGGTAATCTGCGATTATCAGCGACTCGTATTGCAGTCGATGTGCAATTGTGTTATTAGCTCCCAGCTTTTACCAAGTATTGGTAGCTTCGTGAGTATTATAATGCATCAGAAACTCCAAAAGATGTTTATTTTTTTCGCATCTCTTGAACCAGCTCACTGAGGTAATTAACTCTTTGAGACGATCTACCGGTGCTGGGGTCTCTACAGGGTGCAGGCCAATGAAGTAGTCAAAAGCACCTGCAGAAAAGAAAATATGATTGGTAGTACGTAATTCCCCCAGCTTATCATTTAATTGGGCACTGACACACAACATAATGCATTGACCACTGTGACATGCAACTTACGGCCAATGGCTTGTAGCCTCTCAGGGGTCATTGGCTTTCTGCCCACTGTGGAGGCTTCTGACTTCAGGTTCCGATGGCAAGCTTGCCCTGTAACGCTCCTTTCCAGGAGTTGCAGAGTCGTCCAAAGGCTGCGTCCTTGCAGAAATGCGAATCTTTGGGTGCCACCATAACTGCTGCCCACGTTGCCGAAGGAATAAAAATTCCGTTCGCGAGGTGGACCTGTATGCAATAATTACAAATGCATACCCCAGTAGCATAAACGGGGCTC
The DNA here is from genome assembly GCF_055824585.1 of Amblyomma mixtum. Taxonomy (NCBI): domain Eukaryota; kingdom Metazoa; phylum Arthropoda; class Arachnida; order Ixodida; family Ixodidae; genus Amblyomma; species Amblyomma mixtum. The sequence goes on along the minus strand of NC_143019.1, from coordinate 124,709,205 downwards.
TGAACTGCGGGCCCAGACAAGCCACAGACAAGCCAGGCGTCTCAAGACGCCAGGTCCTGAGCATTGGTAATGCTCAGTATCGTGAATGCACCTCACGCCTTCCATATTTGAATCAATAATGTATTGCAAATATGCGTCGTAACGTTGTTGGTGTGTAAACAGGTTGCTCGGACGATTCCGATGCTTGCGTGGTGATCCTCCATTATTTACGGCACATACCGCAGCATCGATGCGATGGGTGATGTTTGTTCAAGGTGTTGAGCCGCTCCCCCTCAGGACGCTTATCGATGATTGCACTCGCACGTATACACCATATGCCTCTGTAAAGAAAGAATACAAACTATAAAACTAATTTTAGTCGTGTTATCATGATGGACAAGCAATTTCGGTATGTAACTGAAAGAAAATTTTGCGCTATTTCGTCCCTCTACGCTGTGCAATCTACAAAGTTTTAGTTAAAAAGACACTGGACAGTTAGAACGTTTCTGTTGACGCCGAGCATATAACCGAGACGGAGGCAGTACTTAACGAACAGAGTGATTTAAAATGCGTACTTACGTCCTAGCAGCACGACGTCGCCGTCATAAAATCCGCCTTCACCGCCGTGGCCTACACCGGTCAAATGGTCACCACTCGCGTCTTTCGGAGCAAAGTTATTCATCACTGAGACAAGGATGATAGGGATCCACCATATTTGCACTGGACGTAGGCATGAAAGGCGATGTCATCTTTGATCATGGATTGATCAAGGCAACACGAAGAAAGGCGCAAAAAATTGTATAACACAAATTCAACGCCAACCAGCGAGTGCCAGCGTGTTTTCGCAGCTACCTTCATCGCTTGACACTCAACGCAGCCGCAGGAGAGAAGAAAAACCTGTTAAAAAAAACGCAGGAAAGGCGGGGGAGCACTTCTGCATAAAGTCACCGCGCAGCGACCGGACACAGTGAACAAGCAGAATCGGAACCTCCTCGCCACTTCATGGAAGCCTCGCGGGGAGCATGGTCGGGAGGGCGGCTTAAAATGTTCGGTCGTGGGTTGTAGAGTGAGAGCCTCCGCGCCGTTTCGGGGAACGGCACTGGGAGGGACGGGACAGACGCAGAGGAGCCCAAGGGGAAGGAACAAAGGCCGATAGAAAAACCAGGAATGCGCAGGTTTTTTGTTGCGACCGGACCCAGGAAAAGCAGAGAAGGCGGTGATGAGAGAAAAGAAAAAATCTTAAAAAAAAAATTGCGCAAAGTCGGGTTATTCGTGTAAGGTTTCTGCAGGTGGTTTTTGTTTTTATTTTGTTCTCTCGAGCGCTGTATCTTTTAGCTAGCACGAAGCGTCGAACACCCGAAGCTGCCGGCTCCGTTGAATTAATCTTTTCTTGTTCGTCGATAGAAATGTTCTGGGTGATTTGTGATTAGTACGTCTTCCTGCTAGAGTGAAGGGTGGGGCCGCTCGCGATGGCGCTTGGACAAGTTGCGTTATCAATAGGAAATCACTTGACGAAGAAGAAGTGCAAAGAATTCCTGCACGAAAACCAAGAATTTTCTTTCTTCATCGGTGCGTCGCTACTGACTGCCGCTAGCGAACATTAAGAAAGCTGCTGCAATCAACGCGACAGTAACAAACCTTTTGGAGCCTCTGCCGCAATCACCGGAGGCTCGCCATGTTTATCAGCCAGTCGTGAAGTTCTGCACTGTGAAATCCAGAGTAATCTGCGCAGGATTTACGAAGGCTGCTGGCGGATATATACTAGCCGTTAGCCCGCACATAGCCGCCCAGGTTTTGTCAGGGTGCTGCACGGGAACCGAATATGGCAGTTGCCCGCAATTCACCTTCATGCAGCCCCCGCCTTTCATGCACAAACTGCATGTTTTGCCACTGCGAAGCTCACGCTTAGCCCTTTTCTTTTCGTAGCCCTTTCAACAAAACCGCGTATGTGTTGATTATCGCACTTATGCGCACGCTGCCCCCCCCCCTTCCCCTAAAAATATCTGCTGGCGTACAACAGTCAATCTGCAGACCAAGCACCGAAACCACAGCACATATCGCTCTGAATACAGGCTAGTATGTCCGGTTTGAGCTCCGTACCGGACTAGTCTGTCCGGTTTGAGCTCCGTACCGGACTGGTCTGTCCGGTTTGAGCTTCGAACCGGGAATAGACTGTCCGGTATGAGCTCCGTACCGGAGCGGTCTGTCCGGTTTGGGATCGATACCGGACCGGTATGAACCCGTATAGCCATCAAACCGTACGTGTCTCGCCGGCATGAGAGTGATACCGGACCGGTATGAAACCGATATGTTCCGGTAAAATCCGGTTTGCCACAATACCGGATTTTTGAATAGGGATATGTCTTGAACCACCTCACTGAGGTAATAATTTAACTCTTTGCGACGATCTACCGGCGCTGGGGTCTGTACAGGGTGCTGGCCAATGAAGTAGTGAAAAGCACCTGCAGAAAACAAAATATGATTGCTAGTACATAATGTCCCCAGCTGATCATTTAATTGGGCACAGACACACAACATAATGCATTGAGCACTGTGACATGCAACTTACGGCCAATGGCTTGTAGCTTTTCAGGGGTCATTGGCTTTCTGCCCACTGTGGAGGCTTCTGACTTCAGGTACCGATGGCAAGCTTGCCCTGTCACGCTCCTTTCCAGGAGTTTTGGAGTCGTCCAAAGGCTGCAGGCTGCGTCCTTGCAGAAACGCCAATGTTTGGGTGCCACCGTAACTGCTGCCCACTTTGCCGAAGGAATAAAATTTCTATTCCCGAGGTGGACCTGTATGCAATATGTAATTACAAACGCATACTACAGTAGCACAAACGGGGCTGTGAATTGCAGGCCCTCGTGGGCCCAGACAAGCCAGGCGTCTCATGACGCCTGGCCCTGAGCATTGGCAATGCTCAGTATCGTGAATGCACCTCACGCCTTTCGGATTTGAATCAATAATGTATTGGAAATCTGCGTCGTAACATTGTTGATATGTAAAGAGGTTGCTGGGACGATTACAATGCTTCCGTGGTCATCCTCCATTATTTACAGCACATACCGCAGCATCGATGCGATGCGTGATCTTCAAGGTCTTGAGCCGCTCCCCCTCAGGACGCTTATCGCTGATTGCTCTCGTACGTATACACCATATGCCTCTGTAAAGAAAGAATACAAACCATAAAACTAATTTTAGTCGTGTTATCATGAACGACAAGCAATTTCGGTATGTAGCTGAAAGAAAATTTCGCGCTATTTCGTCCCTCTACGCTGTGCAATCCACAAATTGCTAGTTAAAAAGACACTGGACAGTTAGAACGTTTCTGTTGACGCCGAGGATATAACCGAGACGGAGACAGTAATTAAAGAACAGAGTGATTTGAAATGCGTTCTTACGCCCTAGCAGCAGGACGTCGCCGTCATAAAATCCGCCTTCACCGCCGTGGCCTCCACCGGTCAAATGTCAGTAAATGACACTGTTCACCACTCACGTCTTTCGGAGCGAAGTCATTCAACACTGAGAGAAGGACGATAGGGTTCCACCATATTTGCACTGGACGTACGCATGGAAGGCGATGTCATCTGCGATCGTGGATTGATCAAGCAACAAGAGGAAAGGCACAAAAAACTGTAGAACACAAATTCAACGAGGACTAGCGAGTGCCAGCGTGTTTTCGCAGCTACCTTCATCCCTTGACACTGAACCCCAACGCAGGAAAGAAAAACCTGTTCCAAACAAACGCAGGCAAGGCGAGGGTGCACTTCTGCATAACGTCACCGCGCAGCGACCGGACACAGTGAACAAGTAGAATCGGAGCCCCCTCTCCACTTTATGGAGCGTCGCGGGGAGTGTGGCCAGGGAGTGAGTGCCTCCGCGCCATTTCGGGGAAGGGGACTCGGAGGGATAGGACAGACACAGAGGAGCCCTCGGTGAAGGAACAAAGGCAGACAGAAAAACCAGGGTTGAGCAGGTTTTTTTTTTTTTTTGAGAGCCGACCCACGAACAGAGGGAAGGCGGTGGTGAGAGCAAAGAAAAAAAACTTGAAAAAAAAGTGCGCAAAGACAGGTTACTCGTGTGACGTTTCTACAGGAGTTTGTTTTTATTTTGTTCTCTCTAGCACTGTACCTTTTCGCTAGCTAAACTTTTCTTGTTCGTCGATAGAAATGTTCTCGGCGATTTCTGATTAGTATCTGTTCCTGATAGGGTGAAGGGTGGGGCCGCTCGCGATGGCGCTTGGCCATGTTGCGTTATCAATGTGCGATCACTTGACGAAGAAGACCCGCAAAGAATACTGCACAAAAACCAAGAATTTTGTGTCTTGATCGATGCGTCGCTACAGACTGCTGCTAGTGGACATTAACAAAGCTGCTGCAATGAACGCGACAGCAACAAACCTTTTGCAGCCTCTGGCGCAGTCGCCGGAGGCTCCCTATGTTCATCAACCAGTCATGAATTCCATGCGCCACATGTTGCATGGAGACGACGAAAGCGCTTGCAGTGCTGGCGAAATTGAAGTGCATTGAAACAAGCAAGAAACCTTATTCTGGCAGCTTTCTCCGCGGCGACCGTAGCACACCAGAAAAAAATGCAATGCGATAAACGCAAAAGAAGCGCCAACAAATCTTAGAAGCGGGTTCTTTTGTTATTACGACGTTCAAAGAGCAGCTCTTCATCAGACTGAAACGTGAAAGGTCTTGCTATTTGGGCACGCTTAACCCTTTTACCTCTCTTGTAGGATATGCAGGCAGGCTAAATGCCAGAATGTCAACTCTTCCCGTGTACAACTAATGTACGTGGGACTGTCGATAGGTGTTGCCCGGCAACTCGCTAATGGCGAATGATGTTTCTGCACTGTGGAGCCCAGAGTAACCTGCGCAGGATTTACGAAGGCTGTTGGCGGATATATACTAGCCGTTTGCCAGCACACAGCCGCCCTGGCTTTGTCAGGGTGCTGCACGGGAAGCCAATATGGCGGTTGCCCGTTATTCACCTTCATGCAGCCCCCGTCTTTCATGCACAAACTGAATGTTTTGCCACTGCGCACTCACGCTTAGCCCTTTTCTTAGCCCTTTCAACAAAACCGTGCATATGTTGATTATCGCACTTGTGCGCACGCTGACCCCTCCCCCTAAAAAAATATCTGCTGGCGTACAACAGTCAATCTGCAGACCAAGCACCAAAACCACGCAGCACATATCGGTCTGAATACAGGCTGGTTTGTCCGGTTCGAGCTCCATACCGGACTGGCCTGTCCGGTTTGAGCTCCGTGCCGGACTGGTCTGTCCGGTTTGAGCTTCGAACCGGGAATGGACTGTCCGGCATGAGCTCCGTACCGGAGCGGTCTGTCCGGTTTGGGATCGATACCGGACCGGTATGAACCGGTAGTAGTTGTAGTAGTAGTAGTAAAAGACTTTTATTCGACCAAAATTTATAGCCCGACCATTTCGACCGCCTGGGCGACCAGAAGCCGCTGTTCTTCTTGCCCTTCAGCGCCAACCCAGTCGAGCCAGGTGGTGATGGATAGAGAGGGTGGGGGGAAGGAACCCGACTGCTGAGCAGCCGGGCAATAGAAGAGGCAATGGACCAGGTCCGCATAGATACAGGGGCAGTTGGGACAGGAAGGGTCCGATCGATAGCGATAGAGGAAGAGGCGGGACGGGGTGATAACTGCATTCATCTGAATGTGCCGAAGAAGGCGAGACTCCGGCACCGTGAGTGATGGATGAGGGGGAGGGTAAAGGCGTTTGTCGAGGCGGAGCTCAAGGTAGACCTCTTTTATGGTGCGGCGAAGAGTGAGTCTCCCACCGTCCTCCGAGGGCTTGGACCAGGGGATCAACGGTGCCCGGAAAAGTGTGTCGCGGGCGAGCTGATGGGCCAGCTCATTGCCGTCAATCCCTGAATGCCCAGGGACCCAGCGGAGGAAAACGATGGAAGGCTGCAGTGCGGAGACCGCTCGTTCGACCTCCTGTTGGAGAGAAGGGGTCAGGGTGCGTTTCTGTATGTGGTGTATAGCGGCTTCTGAGTCTGAATAGACTGTGTACTCTTGGAGAGAGGGAAGGAGGGCAAATGACTGGAGGGCATGCGCAATGGCGAGAACCTCGAGGGACAATGCGTCTGGAGGGTGTAGGTATGGCCCGCTGGTGTGGGTTTCAGGAGCAGGGAGGTGTCGATGGTACAGGGCGTAGCCGCAGGAACCTCGAGGAGCCACGAAAGAGGCATCCGTGTAAGCTACACCCTGGGTATCAAAGAGAGGGGAATGGTGCTGTGCGGCCGCATGACGACGTCCGGCGTGCAGGACGGGGGACATGTTGGTCGGGAGGGGAAGGATACGAAGATTGGGAGCGGGGGTGGGAATAGGAGAGGTAAATGGGGAGATTGGAATGGGCGAGATACCCGCTTGAGTCAATAACCACTGACCCTGACGGGTAAGGGAAAGCCGGGCAAGCTGCGAGTCACGATGGAGACTGAGAAGAGAACGAAGAGGATGGAAGAGGCTTGTGGCAAAGAGCTTAGTGGTAGAGGTAGTGATAGGGAGGTTGAGAGCTGCCTTGTAGAGGCCCACAAGGGCAGTCTCGAGAGCGTTAAGTTGAGTCTGAGTGAAGGAAGCGTAGGGTGCAAAGTACAAGACCTTGTTGAGGGCCAGCGCGTGGGCAACTCGGCACGCGTGAGCCTCGTGGAGACCTGAGCGTCGAGTGACCACGCGCCGCAGGAGGTGAGTTACAGAGTGGCAGGTGGTGACAGCGCGATGGAGGGCTTGCACATTCTTAGCCGCATGCAAAGGGAAGCCAAGAACTTTGCACTGTGTGACGACAGGAATAGGAGAGCCAGAAAGGTGGAGAGAGACGAAGTGGTTGTGTGAGCGCTGGTAGGAGGAATGGTTGAGAAGGAGAAGCTCGGATTTCTCAGGAGCAGGAGAGAGGCCAGCGGTGGTGAGAAAGGAGTCGATGAGATCTAGGCCACGTTGCAGGGTGTCCTGTACGTGACCGGGAGAGCCAGATGAACACCATAGTGTGATGTCATCGGCGTAAAATATATGATGCAGGTCGGGAATTTCAGCTAGCTTGGAGGCGAGAGGGGCCATAGCGAGATTGAAAAGGGTAGGAGAGGGAACAGCACCTTGAGGAGTGCCACGGGTGAGGTGGTGTGGGTTAGACAAGTGGGTATCTACTCGAAAGCGAACCACACGTTTAGAGAGGAATGAGCGGATATAGGAGTACATGCGGGAGCCACAATCTAGAGAGGCGAGTTGAGAAAGGATGTGATCGTGGCAAACACCGTCAAAGGCCTTGCGAACATCGACGGTCACAAGTGCGTAAATTTGAGTGGGTGTAGGGGACAGAAAAGTTTGCTGGAGAATCAGAAACATGTCCTGTGCACAGACGCGGCGTCGGAAGCCAATGAGAGAATGTGGGAAGAACTCCCGTGCCTCAAGAAAATCAGAGAGGCGAGTCAGAGCCATTCGCTCAAGGGTCTTACCAACGCACGACGTCAGGGAGATTGGGCGGAGGTTAGAGAGAGAGGGAGGTTTGCCCGGCTTTGGAATCATAGAAATAAGGGAGGATGTCCAGGAGCTCGGCAAGCAGCCGCTCTGCCAGGCCTCATTGTAGGTTTGAAGGAGGAATTCTTTGGCGCAGTCAGGAAGGTTGCGAAGTGTGGTGTATGTAATGGCATCCTCACCGGGAGCTGAGCGTGTAGCATTAGCAGCCAGAGCAGATTCGAGCTCCCGGAGAGTGAAGCATTGGTCCAGATCGGGGTTAGGTCCACCTGAGTACACCGGGTAGGAGGGTGCCAGAGGGGGCGGGAGGTAGAGAGAGGCGAGTTGATCAAAAACTTCGGAGGGAGTCCCCTGAGTGAGGGCTTTAGCTAGAGTGGGAGCAAGGGCAGGCTTAGTGTCAAGGAGGGATTTAAAGAGAGACCATGCGGATCGCGAGTGCAAAGAAGAATCAAGGCCATCACAAAGAGCACTCCAACGAGAGTGCTCGAGGGAGGCGCAGTGGGCGACGATCTCGGCCCGCAGAGCAGTGATCCGGGAGGAAAGTTGGGCATTGTGTGGTTGGGAGCGAAAGGAGCGTTGAAGACGTTTACGGCGACGCCGTAAACGGAGGAGGTGAGGATCTGGGTCTTGGATTGGATTGGGTAACGAGAGCGAACGCGACGGCTACTGGACGTGAGCGCTGCAGAGATGCGCGACGTCCAGTCGTCGTAGGATTGAAAGGAGTCGGAGCGAGATTGGTGCGAAAAGCATGCCAGTCAGTGTGAATAACCGGATGACAGCGAGGGATGTGGGAAAGAGAGGCGGTGATGTGGATGAGAAAGTGGTCACTTAGAAGAGTTTCGGCTGTCACCTGCCAGTGAAAGGAAAGTGAACCCCGAGAGAAAGTGAGGTCGGGTGTCGTGGGGCGTTGTGAGGCAGTGCCCGCTCGAGTAGGAGAGCCAGGAGTATTAAGAAGGGTGAGGTGGCGTTCCTGGGACAGACAATGGAGGAGGCGGGCGGGTTTGAGGGTTTGTGGGTAGCCCCAGAGTGTGTGAGGGGCATTAAAGTCACCACCAAAGAGGAGATGGGAGGTAGAAGAAAGAGAGTGAAGGAATTTGCCCAGAGCAGAGAATAAAGAGGAAGTGACAGGGGGGTTGTAAAAAAACAAAAGGACGAGTGAGATGCGGGAAGATGGGTGGTAATAAACCACACCAACTAAATTTTTAAGGAGGGTGGAGGGGATGTCAATTTGCTCTACGAGCACGTCACTGCGTACATAAATAGACGCAAGTGGTGTGGCCGTAGTGGCATGGTAGGCGCGGTAGCCTGGGACATTGCGGGCCGTCCGGGTCTCCTGGAGAAGGAGAAAATGAGGCAGAGAGGGGCGGGTGAGTAGATACTGGTGGAGGGGGGTCTTATTGTGGCAAAGATTTCGGCAGTTCCACTGCACAATCTCGAGGTCCTCGCCAAACGCCATTATGATAGTGGAGAGGAACGCGATGGTGCGCGTTCCTTCTTTTTTGCCGGGGGCAGTGACTCATGGACGGATTGGAGCATAGATGTGAAGGATTCCAATTGCTTTGATTGTGCTTGGAGGGTGGTAAGAATCTGGAGAACCGAAGTTTCCAGCTGAACCAAGCGAGTGTGATGTGCCTGTGTGGTGGTTTCGACTAGGTGAGCCAAAGGGGCGACCTGGGCGCTGGAGGAGGGAGTGGTGAACGTGGCAAGGTGCTCATTTAGCTTGCTAAGCTGTGAGGTAAGAGAGGAGGTGGTTGTCTGGAGGGTTTGAGTCAAGGCATTTATCTGTTGTTGTAGATCATGGGAAATGCGCCGTATAGCCATCAAACCGGACGGGTCTCGCCGGTATCAGAGTGACCGGTATGAAACCGATATGTTCCGGTAAAATCCGGTTTGCCGCGATACCGGATTTTTCAATAGGGTTCTGAACTGCTCAGAACATGACTGGTTTCTTAGAGGCCTCGATATGCGCTGAACTGACGTAGATCCAGCGTGGAACGGCCTTCTATTTCGCTTCAACAAAGGAAGCCTGGAGAGTGAGAAGATTTAAAGCAAGCAGGCGGCAGTAACACATTAAACGAAACGCAATTTGTGTTCTAGAATGTTTTAAAAGTTTTATTGGCTATTGATACTCTGACACACTTCAATAAAGACAAGTCGACCAGGAACTGGTGCACGAGATTCAGAATTTTGAGTTAAAATTGAAGGCAGTGCTTCTCTGTAACTTGTTCGCCAATTACCGCGAACGAGCTGTATTGTTGAGCCTTGACGCACGTTCAATGGCTCCTTTCTTGTCGAAGTTTTCGCAGTCAATCCAGTCGACAAAAGGGCCATCCTTCTTCATAATGACCACAGCCTGGCATTGGCCGGTGGGCTGTTGAAGAAAAAAAAACGGTATAATTCTACAAACAGGTGAAACTCCTCCTGTATACATACCCATTGGTTGGGGTGTACTACATAATTCATTGTATACGTGTTTAAAGTTAACACGTTGAAACGTCTATGTTATTGTATGAGGCCCTTTATTTCAGCGTGTGTTTTTTACAGCTCGAGCATCCAATATTTTCCCTCCCTCGACTGAAGCTGGTTGGATTGTTATAAATTGAAGCCTGTGCTCTCAGCAAACCTTTTCAATTCAAGCATCAAAGAGGTGCACATAGTGAAATACAGACAATCCACTACCGCAGCGATCCTTCTACTGCACAACCAGTGAGTGCTATTTGGAGACAGTGACTGCGTGTGTCTGCGTGGCCCGCGAATGAAGCTTCCGCCTCTTGCAGCGAGTTGAGTTGAATAGCCGGTCCCCGTTGAGAAGGACAATCTGCACCGACGGAGGCAGAGACGCGGGTACAGCGACGCCCCCAAGCGAGCGGCGAGTGCGAAGAGAAAGCGGCGCCGAAAGCTAGAGCGCGGCATCAACTGATCGGACGCTCTGCGCGAAGGCCCAGTGCGCACAGTGCATCCAATGCAAAAATTCAAAAATCGTCAGTGTTTCGGACAGCCAGCCAAACAAAGGAAGAATAAATGCAAGAAACGAAAAGCATAAAATCGTTCGCAAGCCATAGAGGCCGGCCAAACTAAAGCGATATTAACACGCGCAACATTTGTGGCGGGGGGAATAGCGAAGGGAACAGCATAAAATAAAATGCATCATCCAGAAAGCACATTCTGTTCTCTAAATTGATGGCATCACAACACCATCGTGTCTGTCAGTTTCTTCAGAGCAATACCCTCAGAGAGGGGGAGGAACAGCTCTGTTAACCAGTACTTGAAGAACAATACTTCATGACACATTCATAATCTGTGCCCTTTCTTAACGAGCGCAGGCCCTCAGAGGAGCAAGCTAAACAAGCGATCTTGTGTCTTTCTTCAGTCAAGGCTGTTTAATCGAAAATGTCCCGGGTGGTGCCCTAGCCTGATAATTAATTAGTGGCTTGATGTTTCAATTTCAAGGGCAATATACTGACGGAAATTATTTGTCTGGCTAATTGCAAGCGCGAGAGGAATGCCATCAAGTATTGTCGCGCGTGGAAGTGTCGCGATGCAGTCAAGATGTTGTCACGATGCTGCGACAACAATGGCAGGTGCTGCATTGTCCGCTGTATGCTGTTTTCGACTGAACTTCCTGTGTGAACGGACATCTTCTCGTTACATACCGGAGTGTAATTCAATTTCCACGGCCCAGAGGAGAGCTCTAGAAGAACATAAGTTGCTCATGGAGCTTGTCCTTACGGCGCATGAAATGGCAGATAGGCATTATATGCAACTACACGCCGTTTCACCCACATTACTGCTCTGCTGAAAGGAGCACTTCCACCTCCGCAAATAAAAAGAAACAAGCGATTTCGATGGAGGCGAAATTTTAGAGGCCTGTGTACTGTGCGATGTCGGTGCACGGTAAAGAACGCCAAGCTGTCGACATTTTCGGAGCCCTTCACTACGGCGTCCCTCATGGCCTGAATCGCTTTGGGGCGTTAAACGACCATAAACCATAAACTACACAAATCTGTCCCGTTTGCATTTTGCATAAAATGCAAAATGCAAATGCAGCTCATTTTGCATAAAATGTGAACTCTTAATTATTCTACACCTTGCTAGGCCGATTTTTTCACCTATACGGCAGTGCGCCGGAAAATCTGTCGTATCCACCGCATATATCCTGACCACACGATCAGTTTGACAGCGAAATTTGTAATAGTTCTGTACAAGCCATTTAGTAGAAGCCTTTTGGGGTGCCATCGGCAGCCGAGTTACGTGTCACGTGTAAAGCGCTTTCGTTTGTGGACACCGCTTACACGTAGCTCAAAGTGCGACTGACGTATGCACTGACCCAGGAAGCCAGATATGAGTCTCTTCTTTCTGCCTCAAGTTGCCTCAATGCGCCTCAATTCGTAAGTGGACACCACCGCCACTTCACCGCGCGATTAAGGTGCCCACCCGGTCAGTGACATGGCTAGAGGGAGCAGCGCGAGGAGAGGAGGACCATGCAGCAAGAGCAACAAGACCAAGTATAGCAACAAGTCTAGTTAGCCCTGTGAAACAGCTATGCGCCTTCCCTTTCCTCAAAACCAACGATGTGTTAAGACTGTGAATCAAAGAACACCGGGAGCTTGCTGCAAGCGGGCCCTGGAATCTCTAATGATGATGATGATGTCCTCAGGCATAATGGCACATACCCACGGCGGGGGATTGGCCAGGGTGCATAGCGGATACAATGCTTGCTAGGAACGCGATAAAACCGATGAAAACAAAGTGAAGAAGGCTGAGTAAACATATTAGTGTATAGACGCCGAAACGGGCTTGTGAGACATCCAACCGAGCAGTCGCCCATGAAACGTCAAAATGGACCTGCCACTTCGGACCCCCAGGAAGCTAATGATGATCAGCTTTCGCTGATTAATGCGCTAAGCCGGTAATTAGCTTAGTTGCAGTAGTTTTCAGACTGCTTAGCGCTTCAAATGGGTGTGAGTTGCGCATATTTTGTAGCTTCGCGGAGGTAAGCAAATGTTGTAAAAGTGTGGAAACGACGGCACCTTACGTGGAGTAAACTGTTACAATTCTTACACCGTCGGAAGAAACTGAATGCCTGCGCACCACTTTTTTATGCATACGTGTACGGAACCACTATACATTACAAAACACTGATTGTCTTGCAGAATTGGTTACGTCGTTGTTTTGTCGTAATCCGTTCTCTGTGCTGCGTTTAGAATTTTGGTGCCACCTATTGTCAGAGCATTGTACTGTTCACTCTTCGCAGCGGCGCCAACAGATGTCGCAATCTGTTCATTTCCAAAGAAACAGACGAGCGGCGAAGATGGCCACCGTAGCACTGCCTTTTCTTGAGGTAAAGCTCATGTAAGAATGCTCAGCGCGTACCACTTTTCTTCAAAACCGCCATGAAAAAGCACGAACAGGAATTTTTCTTCTCTGGGCATCAAGTGTGCCTAAATACGGAAAAAGAATGATCTCAAGAGCCGACAATCTCTATTTTCTTTTCAATAGTTGCATGATTTTGTTTTTACGTTATTTCAGTAGAAATGGTTCTTGCTCCAGGAGGTGCTAATCATGCCATACCAGATGCTTAATCAGGAGATTCGGTAATATTGATCTGAAACTGTCGAGGAGGAAATGAGGTAAAGACTAAGCTGTGTATAGTAAAATATTTCTGCAACTGCGTTTAGTGAATGTGTAGGAAATGTTCGCTTAGCTACAAGCTCTCTGAAGTCTATACAACGGGCAGCCAATTATTTTGATGAGAATCTATAAATGTTCAGCCAGTTATTTTGATGAGCAGTTATTTTATTACATTCTAGCACTGCTCAAAGGCTTTTATTTCACAGTAAAAGGTACGGTGTCCACGTATAGTTCCGGTTCTGAACATAATGTTGCTATCATAGATTTCAAGAAATAAACCAGTCGACGCACTTCACTTTCCAAAAACACCGAAAGCTGGCGGGCCAAATGGTGTACGTACCTTGGCACCGACTGGCTGGCAACGGTCAGGCTCGAACACGCCCACGACTGAGCAACCGGTCGGAACGTAAAGAAAGGTCAGCCTGTACTGCTTGCCCTGCGATGGGAAGCAGAGGGATCAGTGGAGTGAATATGTCACTGTAGACGTGAGTTTAGTACAAATTCAGAGTACAATCTGATCGTTCGCATCATGCGAGTCAAGTAGTAGTTGAGATAAGCGCCTCATCGGCGACCTCAAGACCACGTTTGTTCAGCCACCTGCTCCAGCTTATATCGCAGAAAAATCTCATCAGTTTACTTCCTGTCAGCGTCGCCTGCTTTCCGCTTCGCTACTTGTTTACACTTTCACTAAACTAGAGACCAGTTCCTCGTTCTGTGGCTTCGGCCCGAACCAATTTGATCTCAATAATGTCATTTTGAATAGAAACAACTTCCTGCAACTCTCATATCTACGCTGCTCTCATTCTACCTCTTAATGCTGCACTTATTATTTTCCTCCCTACAGTTTATCTTACTCTTCCCACTTCTCGTTTCGTCTATTTCTCTAGCGTCAAAGCATCGGCCTTATAAGCAAGGGCTGCGAGGCCTACATCTCTGATATACGAGTGAACATGTATACCTCTTTAGTAATAGCAGGCCTCGCAATATAAGCGGGTCATAAGTATGAAACCTGAGGCGAAAAAGCTAGTGACCTCCCTTGCAGATAAGGGAAGGGAAGTCAGGGGCTTGTTATGGTATAAATAGGAAAGAAGCCAACAGCCAGTGACACCAAGCAGCATAACGGAATTTTTCGATGTTTTTTTTTTAATTTGGGATGAAGAACAGTGGGAGATTAACCGTGAAATTGTTATATCGCTGAAAGATAATTGATTCAACAGTTGTACTGATTACAAAGTAAATTTTAGTCAATTATCCTTCTACATTTCACGCCGTAAAATTGCCTGATTATTTCTCTTAAAGTTTCATCACTCGCCGTTTGGAAGGTAAGTTATCACCCCAGCTCACTGCGTTTCTGACCGCATTAATTACAACAAGGCCATTTCCCCCCCATCTGCACATACTACTGCGCATCTCAACGCTTTATTTCCCCACACAGCCAAGGACTGGAATCGCCTTCCTGCCGTCGCAGCTCACCGTACTAATGCAGCTCGCTTCAAGGCGTTCATTGAAAAAAAAATCATCGACATGCTGTAACGACCCAATCTCATGTAATACCCTAACCGGGGAATTTCATGTATCACTAAGTGAATAAAAAATAAATTATCTTCCATTGATACATCGACCAAATAAAAAAAACTAGAAACTTCCCTTATGCTCTTTGGTTTCGATGCCTGTTGGCTCCGTTCATATGTAGGACCCTTTGAGTTACACATAGAATACTCTCTAGCGACCGGTGTTAAAAGCACATTAGCAGGCTTAGGGTAACTGGATAGGAACCTCCTTTCAGTGGTAATGAAAGGTGGAACTATTGAGCTAATCGAAGCCCTCCGCTTGAGACACCTCCACTCTGCTAAATGCGATGTCTTCACTCGTGGTCACTAGAGAAGATCAAAGGCTATTAGCAGAGCGCATACTTTTACCGCTTACCTCGGGCCACTACTGTGCATACGCACATGTTCTTGACGCGGCATATGTGTCCGAAGCTGCCCTGAAGCTGACCGACACATGGCGTTATGTAGCGCCTTCAGGGCGATCTTAGCATGCGCGGTAGCAGGATGCAGTGCGTGGTACCGGTAGCGGCAACGGGGTTGATCAGCTCTATGCTGAATAGGTGCTTTCACCCCAGCATGTGCCGCTACTGCATGCTGCGTACTGCGCCCTCACTGCGCACGCGTTGATTGGTCCCGGTTCGGCAGGCTGGCGCCCTGTTGATTGGAGCCATCTGGCCCTTCAGAGTGATTTACGCGTGCGTAGTTGGGGCTTCCGATAAGCGGCATGCGCATATGCTAAGAGTGTCTAATGTCTGTACTACTATATATGAAAGCGGCCCACCTCTCCAAGAACCTGCGAAAAAATTTTACAGGTCACAGCAAAAATTCTTTTTCATCGCTCGACCGCAGTTACAATAAATACGGCTGCCGTCACTTATTGTAGCGTAGGCCAAGCAGCTTCGTGGTGCCATATTTTCTGCCTTTATACACTATAACTGCCGGGGAAACGGATGTCTGGAGGCTGGAAGATTGGACATGAAAAATTTTTAGGGGCCCAATATCGTGAAAACATCTGTTGGTGCTTTCATCTCGGCGTCCTAAACGTAATCCTTCGCCGTGAATGTGCATGCTAAACATGTTTTCGCTTTTTATTGTTCCGTTGCTTGCGACGCTAGCTTTGTTTTAATAATTCTAGTTCCAAGCTACATTTTAGTTATTTTTATAGTGTGCCAATGCTAGAAAAACCAGTTCTAGGTCATTTTTTTTTCTTTTTTGGGGGTTTAACGTCCCAAAGCGATTGAGGCTATGAGAGACGCCGTAGTGAAGGGCTCCGGAAATTTCGACCACCTGGGGTTCTTTAACGTGCACTGACATCGCACAGCACACGGGCCTCTAGAATTTCGCCTTCAAGAAATTCAGCCGCCGCGGCCGGGATCGAACCCGCGTCTTTTGGGTCAGCAGTCGAGCGCTGTAAACACTGAGCCACCGCGGCGGGGCCAGTGCTAGGTAAAACCTGCTGAAAAACCAGTTCAAGTTAAAAACAGTTTGTTATCCTAAGAACTCCCTTCTGAAACCTTCCGGACAAGATCTCATCGTAGAGTGCTATACCACGTGACAGTCTTGGATTACGGTCTTGGTTGAGGTGCCCACCTAGATGCCACACTGTTACTGCCCATTTCCTTTCCTCAAAAACCGATTTTCGAACCAAAATTGTGGTGCAACCGTTTGTCGTACAGCGTTCAAAGTGGTGTCATAAATCGTCGCTGGTTTTTATAGCGGCCTGTTGTGTGTGCGACCCTACATTGAACAGTGAACCGCCAACGTGTACAGCTTCGCCATCGGCACCACCCGAAGTGAAAGATGGTCGTCCGCGCAAATGCGCAATCACCGAAGAGGGACGACAGCGTTTGTAGTGCTTCGTTTATGGGTGGTTTATCGTCCCAAAGCGACTCAGGCTATGAGGGAAAATGTAGTGAAGGGCTACGGAAATTTCGACCTTTTACGGTTCTGTAACGTGAACTGACATCGCACAGTACACGGGCCTCTAGAATTTCGCCTCCATCGAAATTCAGCCGCCGCGGCAGGCATCGAACCTACGTCATTTGTGTCAGGAGCCTAATGCCAAAACCACTGAGCCACCGCGGCGGGGCAGCGTTTGTGCTTTCGTATTTCCACATGGAAGAAGACATAAGTGTCTGTGCTTTTTTTTTTTAGTTGGGCGTTATAGGCTGAGCGCAATGCCTCTCCAGATAATTATAAACTTATAAGGAGCTTTCCCATACAGGCAGCCAGGCAGCGGTGGCTGATCAAAGTCATCTTACAAATTTTGCGTTGGAAGCACTAGGGGTGTGCTTGTAGGCCATACACCGATGGTACAAGAAAAAAAACAAGTTTGTTCAAATTGTGGTGTATAATAATTGTTTGGCGACTTTCCCGGGTTTCGACGATGCCGAAATGAGCTCTACGTCTGGTTCAGGTTATTACTGGCATATGCATGACTCTAGACTGAAACGGAGGTTTTGCTTGATTTTGGCGCTAGTCTTCTCCTTGCCTTTTCCTTTTCCTTATATCTTTTCGAATTATTCTGATTCGCCCTGAGGGTAAATAAATAATTAAATTTATTCCAGGAGTAGCGAAATTTGAGCTCTTTGAAGAGTAGTCCCTTCTGCAGAACACAGTTAGTTAAGGCGGTTATAAACTTTCTCAATCTTTTCCAAACTTGGTTGCAAGGAATCAGTTGGGAAATTCCTTGCGGCCCGAAAAGAAAATCCTAGTTACGTTCCATATAATTCACCTGGACCCGCTCCAAGAGAGCAAAGCGACACCCTCACCTTCTTCTCCACCTTTAGAAGCTTGTTCACGACGTGGTAGAACTCCACTCCGGTCGTGAACTTTCGGACGGCAAGGTCTGCCAGTCTTGCAAATTTGGGATTGGTCGCCCCAGCTTGGAGCTGCTGCCAACTATCGGAAGCGGCTGTCTTAGCCCTCCGTTGCCTGTGCGGAGCCACCGGGGCAACGAGCAGTACCAGAAAGGAGACCCCAAGGACAGTCGTCATTGTTGTGGCCTTCATGTCTTCAGTTATCTGCGGAAAAGAGAACGCATGCTCTTCTGTAGTATTTATGGAGTGGCAGAAGATTTCGTGGTTTCAGTGCGACAGCATTAAAACCTCCAAGGTCTAGTTGGGTACTGGATCCGGACATAATAACTAGCGCAAAAAGAGAGGGGCAGACATGGACTCTGTGTCTTATCGGGATATTCAGTATGTCTGTATTAAAGACCACATGGGGAAAATATCTCAACGGTCATAGTATTAGCCCATTGGCCGGAGGAAAGTGACGTCATCAGACTAGGTAATTCCCACTTGCTGGAGGGAAGTAGCGTCACCCGTGCGGATAACTCCCATTTGCTGCAGGGTAGTGACATCATCGAACTGGAACTGACCTCACTTCTGCAAAGGCATCAACAGCTATTGATGATATTGCATTGCGGACTTACAAGGTACTTAGGTGATCCTATGAATTTTGTTGCATTTCTGATAACACACCGCGTTACATCACACCGCGCACATCACACCGCACCTCACCGCACATCACATCACCGCACATCACCGCGCACATCGCGTTAGGAATGACAGAACTGGACAGGATATACCTCGATCTATTCTTCGAACTACCTTTCTTGCAGGGGCAGTATCTGCCCTTTATAGCAAATCATTCCGGCTTTCGTTTCTGAAAATTTCTTATCCTGAAACTTGCATCCCTATGCATTGAATGCCCAACTCGATTGCTCTTTATAACAATGGTAGCGAGAAAGTGCAGACTGCCCAGGCTACTCGTCTTCTGTCTTGCTCAAAAATGCTTATTTAAGGCACGGCACAAGACTATATTGTAATTCCGGTATTCCAATATTGTAATTCCTATATTCTAGTTGGAATATTTTTCTCATCTAACGTAGCTCATCGGAAATTTTAGCTGTCCCCTATACAAAGATGACGCAACTGTTGATAAAACATAGATGAAGTGCCGCCTTGTCTCGAGTTAGCTCCAACGCACACGGGCTCGTGTTTTGTTTTTTTTTTTCGAAGCTTGCCATCTGGCATAAGGAGAGCCTGTCGATAAACTACGGTGAGTCGTCGAGGCCACTCTCTTCTCGAAACCTGAGCAGGCTACGAGTATTAGCGTTGTCCATTAGCCACAAGGAAAGGTGTTCTCCCTTGTAACCCTGAGTCCGACTTCTGTAATCGACTTGTTCATGAATGCTGCCTTCCTGGGCACGTCCACTAAATGTGGCGAAGATCCTTATCAGGGGCGGGCGCAGACATGTCCCAAGTGTTCCAAGGGCCCAAGTCAGCTTTCTTCAAGTAGCGGCAAAGTCCAGAAGCGGTGAACAGGAAACCAGGCATCGGTAAAAACCAGATATACAGACAAGATAGTAAAAGTAGTCGAAGAATTTTAGACTAGTGTGTACAGTTTCCGAGAGGTTCGTTTATTGTTTTATTGGGATTTAACGTCCCACAGAGACTCAGGCCATAAAGGACTCCTTGTGAAAGGCTTTGGAAATTTTAATCACCGGGGTTATTTAATGTGCACTGATTTCGCACAGTGCACAGGCCTCTAGAATTTCGCCTCCATCGAAATTCGGCCGCCGCTGCGTGGATCGAACGTGCGTTATTCGGGGCTGCAGCCGAGCGCCATAACCACTGAGCCACAGCAGCGGCTAGTAGCTAATACAGTTAGAACGTTAATAAGATAGGCAGTAGAGCATAACAATAGCACATCCCGCCAGTAACAAAAGAGGAAGTAAAAAAGCCTTAGTAGCAGTGCCTTAGTAGCCACTCAATACCTTATGACCTCGAGCGTACCAGCAGCTTGAAGATCGCTAAAAATGTCTTTTTATAAGAAAGGAGACGTCAAGGACGTCAAAAATTACAAACCTATTAGCTTCCTGTCAGTTAGCTACAACGTATTTACTAAGGTAACCGCTAACAGAATCAGGACAGCCTTACACTTCAGTCAACCAAATGATCAGCCAGGCTTTCGTAAAGAATACCCGAAAATAGACCACAATCACACTATCATTCAGGTGACAGAGAAGTGCGTAGAATATAACCAACCCCCTATATATAGCGATAATTGATCATAAGAAAGCATTTGACTGAGGGGAAACCTCAACAGTCATGGAGGCACTACGGAAGCAGGGTGCAGAAGAGCCTTATGTGAAAATAATGGAAGACATCTATACCGACTGCACAGCTACAATAGTCCTCCATAAAGTCAGCAATAAAATCCAATAAGGAAGGGTGTCAGGCAGGGGAACACGATCTCGCCTATGCTATCCACTGCCTGTCTACAGGAGGTATTCCGGGGCCTGAAATGGAACAGTTATGATCAATGAATTGGACAGGCAGAGCGGAACGGTGGGTCTGAAAATTAAGATCCAGAAAACCAAAGTAATGTTCAAAAGTGCCGCAAGGGGACAGGAGCGGACAATCGGTAGCGAGGTGCTTATAGCGGTAGTAGGATACACCTACTTAATGGCAGGTAGTGCCGCTGATCTGGATCATGAGAGGGAAATAACTAGACGAATAATAACTGCGTGGAGTGTATATGGCAAGTTCTCTCAGATCTTGAATAGCAGTGAATCGATATTCCTCTAGAGAAAGGTACGCAACAGTGTTCTTACCTGTACTCAGCTATGGGGCAGGAACGTCGTGGTTAACGAAAAGGGTTCAGCTTAAGCTAAGGACAACGCACTGAGCTATGGAAGGAAAAATAAAAGGTGTAACGTTATGAGAGCGGAAGCGGCCAGAGTGGGGCAAGAAAGGAACGCGGGTTAACGACATCCTAGTCGAAATCGAGTGGAAGAAATGGGCTTGGGCAGGGCATGTAATGCTAAGGCAGGATAACCGTTCGTCCTTAAAAGTGGATTCCAAGAGAAGGCAAGCGTAGTAAGGGGTGGTAGAAAGGTGGGCGGATCAGATTAAGAAGTTTCCTGTGATAGGGCGGGTGCAGCTGGAAAATTTCAGGCTAATCGCATACACATGGCACAAACGTTTGCCCTGCAGTGGGCGTAGTCAGGCCGATGATGATGATGACCCATAACTGTTTTACATGCATTTAAAAAAAAAACTCACCACTGCGCACTTTTCGGGCGGCTAACATTTAAATGAACCGAAGCAATTAAGTTGCACCTGGTAAACAGACTTTTACGAAGTAAAATGAGAGTTGAGCTAGTTGCTACATTTTCACTGAAAAAGAAACATCTGAATGTTAAGTGACAAGAAAATAAACAGGACAGCGCCGGTCCTGTTTCCTTCCGTGGCCCTTGTCGTAGTGCTGTTTTTACATGATATTTGAAGTACTACTTCGACAGCTACACTACAAAAATAGTTTGGACCAGTCAAAGGAAGATTGTTTATTAAAGAAGGTTCCCCTTAACAGTATCGGGCGCCTGTTGTCACATCGTCATCTACTTAAAGCGCATTATTTTTGGTTAATGATTAAAAGCACGAAAATTCATCGCAGTTATAAGGAAAAGGATGCGAAGAAAAGGCTACAGGTGCAGTATGTCGCACGCTTGTTCCCACTGTTGCTTCAATATGTTCGGTTGAATATGTTTGATTGGTCCTACATACAAAGCGACTATAAGAACGCTTGAAATATCAGACACTTTCGAAAGCCGCTGTAATAGAGAAATCACGGCGGCCTATACAAGCAGTAAAACAAGATCTTTACTCTTCTGCAGTGAAAAGTGCTTGGAAGGGGGCCCATTTGTCTAAAAGCTGAGTATGAAAGGACACGTTTGACGGAGAGACGTCCACTCCGGAATGATTCAAAGCAACATGTGCCAAGCCGCATGATTATTCCAGAGTAGTGCGTTCTTGACACATTCCGACCGGAAAGAACGTGTATGTCTTTTTTATTCCATCCAACATTCCTCAGCAGCGAAGAGTGGCCAGTGAGTGCGACGGCTGCAAAACGACTTTTCACGTGTGTGGAAAACCTCCCCTCAGAAATATACAGGCTCGGAACTTGATATGGCTCTCGAAGGATCTCTGGGCATGCGCTTTGCTGTTAAATGTGGTCTTCCGTTACATGTTTCGCGGTTTGTAAAATGTGCTTACAATGTTGCACGTTATACGCACGGCACGTGCGCCATTCAGAAAGACCTAATCCTTGAGCCAAGTTGCTAAAAGTTCTGAAAATTTGGAAATTTTTACTTGCACTGAGATATAGTAGTTTCGGGTAACAAATATATTTAGTGATTGCCTATGTGGCTTTAATGTTTGTATCGTTACTTAGGAATGCGTTTTTAACATCTGGAGGGCATGGTCCCGTACTCAGTGGATGGCTTCGAGAAAAAAAACTGAAGGTCTTTTAGTTTCTGTATAGGTATATAATCTTTTAGCTGTTTGGAAGGCAGAGAGAAGCAGCTGGATGCTTTATCGCATCCATTACCAGTGGGTGCACTCAGACCTCAGCGCATTAACCGACATTTTCGGCTAACTTATATTTTGCTGTTCAACTCATCTTTCAGTTACATATAGATTTAAGTAACCTGAAATTTGCGCCTCATCTGCGGTTATTTCGTGAAATTGTAAACAAAGCGCACTCGCGTGAACTCTGGACGCGTCATTCGCAAAAGGCTCTACAAAGAGGCCATCTGCGTGAACACGTGAAAGTAATTATCATAACGTTGGATTTTCTTGGCGCAAGCGCAGCTTTGGTGAAAGAGCACAGTGGTAGAAGATATTTTTTGTTATACGCAATGTTAGGTACGCTAAAACGTTAGACACGTTTTCCAAGCATTTCACCCAAGCGAAGCCGACCACCAAGCTAGGAGAGCATGAGTGCGGCAGTTATCACGCACTGCTGAATTAACCTCGGCAATGCGCCACCTTACCTCTTGTTTTTACGGCCAGCTAGTCGACCAAGTGCGCAGCGCAACTCGCCCCTCTGTAGAGCCGACGTTCGACGTCTTTCGCCCCAGCCGTGGACGACACAAATCGAGGGCAGTTTCCCACACACACCGCCGGAGCACTTTTTAACGCTGCACAGAGCATGCATCGATACTGGCTAGGAGTCTTCAAAGGCGGCGGGTACATAAAACGTACGCTAGCGTTTCGCGGGAGCGCATTAACCTACAGGAGAAAACTAAAAAAACAAACAAGAAACTTTCTGGTACCTCCGTTTCGCGAGAAAAGGTACGCAGCTGCTTCGGCGAAGAGGGAGGGCAGTACTTGCACGGAGGGCTGGACGTCGAGCTGAAATTGCAGGTGCTGTAGGTTGAGAGCCGCACGAATAACATGGAACACTGAAGAGGGAGTAAAAACAGCCCGGCAACTCGTGATCCACTCGATGCTTTCATGGAATTTGCTCGTTTCTTTGAAGACGCCGAGGCCAGCAGTCGCCTAAACATACCCAACAATTCTGGACATAAGCAATTTTGAACGGGCAAGAGTTTATTAACGCAACTTTTGTGTAAAATGTAAGATTTTACAATAACAATCAATATAACCGCATATCTCCCAACGGCAGGCTTGCGTTCTTTGCTAATAACGTTTTTGCTATCGTAAAAATGATTCCCCATTCATTTTCTACGGTAGTCTTAGTTGTTCGACGCGGCAGACGGAAAAACCATAAATGAATTTGCTAAACATCGGAAGAATGCACCATTACCTTCAATATTTCATAACAGTGCCTTACATTTTTCAAACATTCAAAATGTTTGTCCAAGAATGTTTGACATGATGCCATGTTCACTACAACCTTGGGTGTTATTCAAAAGCTTGTACTAGGCTGAGGGATTTGCAATATCCTTTCTGCCTTCGAATGCTCGTGGTAGATATCATCCTGTACGCCTTTCTACATGCTGTGTGAAGTGTACATGGTGTAAACAGCGATTGCGTACAATGGAGGGAACAGCTGTTGCATGCAGTTCTGCGAGAACGATATAATCATGTGGTGTAGCTAAATGCTGTGTTCCGGGCATATAATTTCACGACGAGACGTCAAGGCAAGCGATATAAGAGGCACCGACACACTAACGCGTGACCATGCCATATGCAACCCGGAAATGATGTTCAATGTCCGCGTTTTTTAAAGTATTTGTCAAAGAATGGCGTGGTGTACAATGCGCTGAAATCTATCGCAGATGCCTTTGTCCTACCGAGGCCGGGGTAAAGATGGTGCTGATGATTGGGAAGATGTGCTTACTTGAGCACCTGTTCAGACCTTCGTGTACTTTCAGAAACACTTTCCCGGGCTCAGGACGCCCTAAATTTTGCTTCTCATGAAGGTAGAAGCGATTCGCCAAATAGCACCCAAGAAGGAGGAAACCAGAAATGAATGTGGATCCAAGTGCTAAAACATAATCTCTTGTTACAATGCAATACAGTTTATGTTCTAGTCTTAGAGCGAAAGCTCTACTTCGCTAGTCCGAACCAGTTTCGCTGCTTGTTACGTTGGTTAGCAACGCGTCCTTAGCAACCGGATTAGTGTCTAAAAACAGGTGGTCGCTGCGGCGAGCTCAGTGCTTCGTCGCGGCGTAGCTTCGCTACATCGCTAGACTAAGATAACATGTAGGCGTGTACTAGTTAGTGCGGTTAACCATGATAACGTCATAGTATAGTAATGAGCATAATTAGTAGCAAACATAAGAATGCCCAAATGTAATATATGCTTGGAAAGAGGAACGTAAGCCTAATTAAGCAACATATCTAGACAGCTTAATTACCGTAATTAATCAGTTGATATGTATGTTGCTGTTGCAACGAATAGCTACCACTGCTAAACACGTGACGTGAGCTTCAGCTTGACGTTGAAAAAGAATTTAGCGAGATATAATAACAATGGATGAACGAATGACGTCATATGCGGTATAACGCAGTGTAAATCACGTGACTTAGCATGACTTCAATCGGTGTGTTGAAACGGTGCGCACTAAGGCTGCTCTCGCCACAGACGGTGGCGACATGCACGGGAATGAAGACGCATTCGCTTCGACGAGCTCCGGTGCTGGCAGTTGTCTAGAATGCACTCAGCGTTCCAGACGCCAAGCCGCGTCTAGTTGCCCGATACAACAGAGCTTTCGCTCTCTAACCAGGTTCCACAGCAGTTAAACCGCGGCTAATTTTTCTAAAAAAAGTCTGCTGGTCAGCGTAAACACATAGGGCTTGTTGGTTTATCTGGCAGTTAATAGATACATCATCTGTAAGATCACAATGTTTTCGCAAAGTGATGATCAGATAGCAGGCTTCTCCTGTCCGCAAAGAAAAACTGATCGAAAAGAATAAGTTCAACACTACTTGTCAAGCAAAAAAAAAAGAACGCCAAGTACATTAGGTATAAAATACCAATAAAGTACCACTTTCTCTCTTTCGTCTTTCAATCCCACCTTCGTTCCTTCCCTTACGGCGTGGTTTCGGTGTCCGCCGCGATGTGAGATTAAAAACTAGTTTTAACCTTCAAAAATGTCAGTGTCACTTTCGCTTGCAAGATCGCTGCGCTAACGCTGCGCGATGTAGACAGAGTTGAAGCCGATGTCAGTAACCTGTCATTGTACGCAGCTGTTGGCGTCGCAGCGGAGCCAACCCCTCCTTTATATGCCAACATTCGTTACATCAAAGCATGAAGGCATATACAGTTTAGTGTGAGCTTCAGTTAAGCATTATATACCATCTAGCAAGATTTTCGGGAAAATAACTTAACGTCAGCTAGCCAAAATGCCGGCCCGAGCTTCTGTCATCCAGCCAGAGATCTCGCGCCGCGCGCTAGCGGAGCGGTGGCCGCCGCTGCTCATCTTCCTCTTTACAATCACCCCCGGGCTGAAGGAGAAGCCATCTTGGCGAGTCAGGGAGACAAGACACACGGGTCATAGTACGGCTTCAGGCGTGACACATGAACAGTCTCGCGGCTACGTCGGCGTTGATCTGTGGCGAGTGTCACCGGGTCGACAATGCAGTTGACCGGCGAAGTGCACTCAACGATGCGGCAAGGTCCGTGGTACTTGGGGAGAAAAGTTTGGAGGAAAGGCCAGGTGAGGTACACGGCACGGGAAGCCAGACGAGAGAGCCAGGTAGAAAACTGTCAGCAGTGTGGCTTGTGTCGAAACGGAATTTTTGACGCCCCTGCTCGCCGGATGTTAACGACCGAGCGAGCTGACGGCACTCCTCGGCATGCTTGGAAGCCTCCGAAATAGTGGTGCACTCAGACACGTCGGGCCGGTAAGGAAGTACTGTGTCGAGTGGTGAGGAAGGTTCTCGCCCGTAGAGGAGAAAAAACGGCGAGAAGCCGGTGGTGGTCTGCTTGGCGGTGTTGTGGGCGTAGATGATTAACGGCAGGATCCCGTCCCAGTCGGAGTGGTCGGAAGACACGTACATCGACAGCATATCGCCCAAGGTGCGGTTAAACCGTTCCGTCAAGCCGTTAGTCTGAGGATGGTAGGCCGTGGCGGTATGGTGAGTGATCTTACACTGTTTGAGAAGATATTCCACGACCTCGGAGAGAAAGACGCGCCCACGGTCGCTCAGCAGTTCCTGGGGCGCTCCATGGCGAAGAATGAAGTGATGAAAGATGAAAGAGGCAACGTGTGTTGCCGTAGCAGCAGGAAGAACCGCGGTTTCGGCGTAACGCGTGCGGTGGTCGACGGCTACAATAACCCAGCGGTTTCCAGCACCAGTGTAAGGAAAGGGGCCGTAGAGGTCAATCCCAACTCTGTCAAAAGGACGGCAAGGGCAAGGAGGAGGCTGCATCTGGCCGACTGAGTGGTGAGAAGCCGGCTTGCGACGTAGACAGTCAGGGCACGAGCGTACGTATTTGCGGACGTAGGTGAACATACCGCGCCAATAATAGCGGAGACGAAGTCGCGTGTATGTTTTAAAGGCGCCGGCATGAGCAGACTGCGGGTCGTTGGGAGACAGGGCGCAGAATGTCGACCGCAGATGGGCAGGGACGACAAGCAACCACTTCCTGCCGATAGGGACGTAGTTGCGGCGGTACAATAGACCATGACGAATGGCGAAGTGAGCAGCCTGGCGGCGTAGGGCACGAGGCACGTGTGCCGCCGAGGAATTTGAGAGAAAACGTACAAGCGAAGATATCCAGGGGTCATTTTGTTGCTCGCTGCCCATGGTATCTGTTGGAAACGACAGCGAAGCACAACCGGCTGGCGAGTGGCAGACAACGTCTGGCGGCAGTGGAGAGTGGGACAATGCGTCGGCGTCGTTATGTTTTCGGCCGGATCGATAGATGAGACGGATATCATACTCTTGTAGGCGTAGGGCCCAGCGAGCGAGGCGGCCTGTAGGGTCTTTCAAGGAGGCCAGCCAGCACAGGGAATGATGGTCCGTGACGATATCGAAAGGGCGGCCATAAACGTAAGGGCGAAACTTTCCGATCGCCCAAACAATCGCCAAGCATTCCTTCTCGGTTACTGAGTAGTTGGATTCCGCTTTTGTCAGTGCACGGCTCGCGTAGGCAACGACATACTCGGGAAATCCGGGTTTACGTTGCGTAAGGACAACACCGAGGCCAACGCCACTGACATCGGTGTGAATTTCAGTGGGAGCAGTGGGGTGGAAGTGGCGTAAAATGGGAGGCGCTATGAGCAGCCGGCGTAAGGTGATGAAGGCGTCGTCGCAGTCAGGTGACCAATCGGACAGGTTGTTGGCGCCCCGAAGAAGGTTCGTAAGTGGTGCGATGATAGAGGCAAAATTTCGGACGAAACGTCGGAAATAAGAACAAAGGCCGAGAAAGCTTTTGGCTGGAAGTTTGGCTGGATCAGGAAGCACGCCATCCTTGGAAACGACGTGATCTAAAATTGTCAGTTGACAGGCGCCAAAGCGACACTTTTTGAGATTAAATTGGAGCCCCGCGGCAGTTAAACTGTCAACACGTGCTCCAAGCGGTGAAGGTGCGTCTCAAAATCAGGTGCGAAGACGACAATGTCGTCTAAGTAGCACAGGCACGTGGTCCACTTCCCTCCGCGTAAAATGGAGTCCATCATTCGCTCGAAAGTCGCTGAGAATTACAAAGGCCGGAAGGCATGACGGTAAATTCGCACAGGCCATCTGGTGTAACAAAAGCCGTCTTGGAACGGTCAGCCTCCGCCACAGGGACCTGCCAATACCCCGAACGCAGGTCTAAAGAAGAAAAGAACTCCGCGCCTTGGAGGCAGTCAAGGGCGTCATCGATTCGCGGCAGCGGGTAAACGTCTTTGCGGGTGATCTTGTTAAGCCGCCGATAATCGACGCAAAACCGTATTGTGCCATCTTTTTTCTTCACTAGAACGACAGGAGAGGCCCATGGACTACTGGATGGTTGAATGACGCCTCGCTGAAGCATGTCGTCCACCTGAGTGTTGATAATCTGGCGTTCGGCTCCCGAAACTCGGTACGGGCGTTGATGAAGCTGCAAGTGGGCTCCGGTGTCGATCTCATGGGTCACGGTAGACGTGCGGCCGAGTCGGTTTTGAGCCACGTCGAAAGAAGAGCGAAACTGGTTCAGTAGGTGAAGAAGTCGGGCGCGTTGGGGTGTGGCAAGACTGGCATCGACGGAATCAGCAAAGGCATCGTCCGTGGCCAAAGCGGGAGATGCGGGCAAAGTAAAAAAAGTAAAAGAATTAGTAGCACGAGAACATGATTCGAAGCATCGTTCGGGATCGAGCAGAGTCGACGGGCTGAATGTGGCCAAGGCATTCGCGACGGAGAAATATGCAGGGGCTCAAAAAAGCGTTCGAGATCGGGATGAGGCTGCAGCCGTCTTGAACAGTGAGCACAGTGAATGGCAGAGATGAAGACGTCCGTGTCGAGAGATGAAGACGTCGGATGGGGTAAAGACGACGGCGCCGTCAGATGCGGTGAGGCAGGAGACAGGGACAGGAACAGATGAGCATGGAGGAATCTCGATGTGGTCAGCCACAGACAGTTTGCTCCACGAAGATGACGTATCAGGCGAGGTAGCACTGTACTGAAGAAGTTCGAGCTTGGCGCGAGCGCAGTAGGTGAGGGCCTCATGTTGGGAAAGAAAGTCCCAACCTAAAATAATGTCATGCGAGCACGATGAGAGAACAACGAATTCAACAGTATATAAAGAACCCTGAATGATAACCCTGGCTGTGCAGGCGTCTAAAGGCGAGATTCACTGCGCATTAGCTGTATGAAGCGAAAATACGGATAATGGCGTCGTCACTTTACGAAGTTTGCGGCACAGTTTCTCATTCATCACAGAAACAGCAGCGCCAGTATCGACAAGCGCCAAGGCGGTGTGGCCCTCCGCAGAAACTTCGAGCACATTCGCTGGGGACAAACGAGGCCTTGAACTTGTCGCCGAATACGCAGTTCTTGCCTCAGGAAATGCGGTAACTATTTTTCCTGGCCCATAGGGGAATGAGGACGCAGTGGCGAAAAAGAACGGCGCCGCGGGGATGGCGAACGGCGGCGAGAATACGGGCGGCGGTCGGAGGCATCAAGCTGTTCGGCAGCCGACGGAGGTGGCGGGGCTGTGGTGCCATGTAGACGTAGGTCCTGGGGTCATCCACGGGTGGTGGCACACGGCGTCGGCACAGGCGCGCAACGTGACCAAGGACACCACATACATAGCAAATGGGAAGGTTGTCACGGGTGCGCCAAGGGTTGACACGAGCAGGAGGTGGTCTGGTTGGAAAGGCAGGCGGCGTCGTCGGAGGATATAACGGGACAAACGGCTCGGCTCTTGGTTTTCGGACGGCGTCGGCGTATGTGAGCGGCGCTGCAGCAGGAACCGGCGGACGAACAGGTGGTAGCGCTTCGGTCACTTGCTCGCGAATCACAGTTTGCAGGGTCGGATCCAGGTTGGAGGGAGGCCCCTCCAAGCCGTGAAGAAGTGACAGCTGTCGAGCCACCTCCTCACGTACAAAGTCTTTTATCTGGTCAAGCAGCGAGCTGTGAGACGTTGTCACAGCGAGGCAGGAAAGCGAGTCAGGCTGCACGGAAGGTGGTGGCACCAGAATGCGCTGCTTGCGGAGCTCATCGTAGCTCTGACACACGTTGAATACTTCAGCAACGGTGGTAGGGTTCCGGGCGATAAGCATCTGAAATGCTTCAGTTTCGATGCCTTTCAGGACATGCTTAATCCGGTCCGCCTTGGACATACACGAGTCTACCCTTGAACAGAGGTTGATGACATCCTCGATATAACTCGTGAATGATTCTCCCTGCAGCTGGGCTCTCACTCGCAGGCGCTGTTCAGCGCAGCTTCCGTACTGCAGGGCGCCCAAAGATGTCAGAAAAGGCTCTTTTGAAGGCAGACCAGGTGGTAAAGTCTGCTTCATGGTTCCTGTGCCATAGGCTGGCCACGTCCGAGAGGGAGAACACCACGTTGTTCAGTTTCATGGCGTCGTCCCACCGGTTGTGGCCACTTACCCGCTCGTAGGAGGCAAGCCAATCCTACACGTTGTGATCATCGGACCCGCTAAAAATGGCTGCGTCCCGCTGTCGGAGAGCGCCAGGGCAAACGACGGGTGTAGGCGAAAGGGAAGATGACTGGCTTGCGTCTGTGGACATAGCTGAAGCGCTGGTTCTTCTGCGAAGCTCCAGGACGTTGGCCAAAGGCTGTACCCAGCACACCTCCACCAAATTGTAGCAGGATTTTCGGGGAATAACTTAACGACAGCTAGCCAAAATGCCGGTCCGAGCATCGGTCATCCAGCCAGCGATCTCGCTCCCCGCGCTAGCGGAGCGGCGGCCGGCGCTGCTCGTCTTCCTCTTTGCAACCTGAATAAAGTGCGATAGGTTTATGTAAAGAGTGGCTGTACACATCTGCTCACATGGTAGAATGCAACCATAGTGCTTAAATTTTCGCATGATCTTTGCGCCGTCTACCTTGATGCGACTGTCTCTTCCAAAGCAAATCAGAGAGGTAATATTATTCACTAAAATGTCAGTACTCCTCAAAATCTGTTTTTCCCCAGTTTAACAAAGCAGATTAGAGTTAGTTGTCAATGATAGACATTTGTCAAGAAAGAAACATTGTTTCCTTAAAATGAAAACGAAACATTTGTTCGCAATAGCATAAATGACCTATAGATGAAAAATGAACTTGCAGTTTATAAAATTAAGCTTGAGTAATTGAGCAATTCACCTTTATTTTCTTGTTGAATCAGCCACTTGCCACATTTCAAGTTGTATGGAACTTTTTAAGGCCAAACTTAGCCCGCTTGACGAAAAAAGCAAACATCAGCACAAAGCAACGGGTTTACACATGTGGTTGATGTAAAACGCGGCATGTGATACGGCCAGTCTCATACAGGTTAAGGAAAGTAAGTAACCGATTACAATTACTTCATGTGATATGTAAAGGATTACAGGGGACAATTCCAGACCCAGAAAAGTAACTCAGCAATTAGAGAAAAGTAATCGATTACTATTGCATTTTTTGCCTCCCGACTTTTAATGCGATAACAAAAATTAATAAGACTACAATGAAGCACCGGCTGGATCAATATTTTGTCACACGTTAATTTTCAAGAGGATGTTTGTCGAGGTTGTTAATTTTCCTACATTTCCTCGTCAAGACATCAGCAGCTGCCCTGAACACTCTCTCAATTTATGCGCTGCAGGGAATTGCGGTATTTGAACCAGGAATACCTTGAGCGCCAGCTCGTAATGGCGCAGTGTGGCGATGTTAGTGTCGAAGTCCTCTGTGAAGCGCCGCGCTTCGTCCCTGATCCGTGCTTTGTGTGTAAGCCTCCGAGTTGGTTGTACTGAAAAACAAGTTGCGGCGCCATCTGACAGGACGGGAGGGGCAGAGAGGGTCCTACAGAGCGGTCACGTTATAATTCTCGGGACGAGAACTGCCCTAGATGGCGGAGGTAAACGGTTGTGGTCCGCATAGAGTTTCTCAATATTACCAACCAAGAAAGCTGGCGCCACCGTCTATGAGAATTACTTAGAGCACTTCATCCACCCGGGGAATGCCGGGTAAACGAAGTTTCTTATTCCGCTTGGTTCGTGTTGGGCCCAAAACATGGTCCACCGCGATTCTCTCCTTTGCACGCAGATGAAAAACTTCAATAGTGCGCTTCTCACTTCAATAAATTTAACGGTAGCGTTAGGCTGGTATGCAAACTTTGCCTCGGTAAGGACCTTATTGCTTCGGTTTGAAGCCAAGTACAAAACTTCATCTTCCCGCATGGTGGATGAAGTTCAGAGCTGCTAGCTTTCCCTGTAGGCTACACTGAGAAGCTGCATGGCTGTACGGACATGATCGCTTCATATACTTCTTCGCAGCCGACCCGTGGTCGTTCTGTCGCGAAGGAAGCACTCTTGCTAGAAGCAATCTTTGCAATCAAGCTGTACAGTCAAGCTGGTAACTAACGGTATACAGTCAAGCTGTACTCTTTGTTACAACTTGTTTTGGTAAAAAATAACTGATTACGAGAAACAGTTTACAGAAAAAATGATGCTATTGCCCTGAACGTTAGCGTCCGAAAAAAAAATACTCGATTAATGTCAAATTAGAAGACAAAGTATTTTATTACAAGTAATCAATTATTAGTAGGGCGTAACGTACAACTTGGTATGCGGCCGCTGGGAATAAAGCACTTTCGTTCTAGGCTGTTACGCGACCGTATACGTATGCCACAATGAAATGCCAGGGTAGAGCTAAGAAAATGACGTTCATGCTAAGGCCACATCGTGAGATAAAAAATGTACAGAAAGCAATTGTGACATGTGTAACAAGCAGTTATCCGTTAGTTTACGTCTCGTATGTTCTTGTCTGTTTCTTATCCGGCCTTTTAGTCAAACTTTCTGTACCAGAGCGCAGTGAAGCAAGGTGCAGAACCAACTCCCCTTGCTTTAGCTCTGTTCGATTTCTGGGAAGTCGCGTTTCTCGCGCAGTATTATAGCGGAATAATGCAAGGATTTTAAGCGTACCACTGTTCTGAATGCTGGCAATGAGAGAATGGTAAGAACCAGGATGTTTTGACTCGACGCATTTTTACGCCGCGAATAACCAGTGCAAGGGCAAGGGCAATTGTAACGCAAGGGCAATTGTACATGGCAAGGGCAATTGTAACGCGCAGAAACGTCCTGCTGCAGTGAAATGAAATCGTAATTAAAGGATTTTGTCCTGACACCAAAGCGCTAAAACTTGGCGGCCTTGTTGACCACGTTGCAAAAGGATTTACTGGGCTAGTTGGTTCATTTCTGAATTAAAGATTTAACGGCGCGAAAGGGATAGGACACCAGGGAGACACATTCACGACCGTTCGAAGCGCTTCTAAGTGTCGTGAATGTGTCTCCCTGGTGTCCTAACCCTTTCGCGCAGTTAAATCTTTAATTCTTAACCACATTCTTAAAGAAGAAAATGGAATAGCGGTTGGAAGTTGGGCGAAACCCAGAAAATTTCTAAGCAGGCCGAAAAATATATTAAGGTGGACTGGTGAGGATTACGGTGGACTCATGTCAATTAGTAGGCCAGTTAAGATAAATTATCTGATATTAGTGGATGGATTACCCTAGAATAATAGATCCAATTAGTATATTCTTATATTACAGTCCAAATTTAGGTATTCAAACATTCTTGTCCTCGAATTTTCAAATTTTTCAGTGCTGATGATGTCATGGCACTATCGACCAATTAGGGACTTTGTTACGTTAACCCGGAAATTTTGTTAATGAAGACGGACTAAATTATGTCGCATTAAAACGCTTTTGGTCAGATGGCAATTCTTGGTGGGCATCATCGGCACGCTTTCCTCCATCCGCTGGACCTTGAGTTCTTCGCCAGGTGGCTTCTGCGTTTCGCTTTCGTACATCGGGATCTTGGTTTCTGAGACGAGTGACAGCTGCCTGGCGTACTTTCTTAGAACTCTTGGGTTAAGGCATAGGTGGATCAGCTCATCATGCTCGCGGGCTGCTGGCGACTTTATCCTAACTGCTGCGGCTGCTACTGCGCAAGGAGCCAAGATACCACGTGATCGTCTAATTTCAGGACGTCCTCATGTGAGGTGTTTCAAAGCGTTGGCAACGGACTGTACGCACGTAGTGATCACGAGACTTTCGGGTGCAAAATGACTACGAACGCTAACAGCCGGCCTTTCTCGGCAGCCTTCGCTCTAAGAGCTAGCAGTCTACCACACACTCAGCTTGATTATGGAGTATGCTCACCTTTCAGCACCTATGGGTAATCGCGCTGCGCTTTGCTGCAGATGTTAAAGTCTAGGCGCTCATAGGTTGGACCCGCCGTCAGTGAAGCCAGTGGTATAGGGTCGATTTATTAATAATTGTGAAACCACATTTAACCCGAGTGGATGGTACAGCCTAGAAGCCCTGCGAAAGTGATTGCACAAATGCGCGAATTTGGTACACATATTGCTATCCTTTGGAGTTAATTCAACAATTTGTTTGAAATGACGCATCCGGAATTTACTGAACTTTTGAGGAGTCTGTAACCGAAACCTATTGGCATCACCTAATTTTTACAGTTTTGTTGATGACGATAAGTTTTAATGGCGCAGAGGAAATTTTAGCCCAAGAGCGCCAGATCACAAAGTTTTGGATTTTCGTCGAGCTGGGGTCAAAGTGCCACTATGCAAGGGATCCACCTCAGATAATGCGACTTCCAAGCCAGGGGAAAGCTTGTATTCATTGCAAACCGGTGGGTACCCGGCGCCACTAGTGATCAGAATCCCTCTCTCCGATTTTTATGCGTTTCTTTTGGCCTTTCCTTCAGCATCTTTGTTCCTTTCCTGTACTGCTCTCCAGTGGCTGTTCGTTTTGTTTCGAAATGGTAATTTGTCTGCGTCGGAATCACGCCTTTGTCCCATTTGTTTCGCGCTGCCTACTGACTAGGAAATAAAGGCAATGTTGCTCAGCCCTTCGCCTGGAGACAACACTAAAGGCTTAAAAAGAAAAAGTTTGAGTGGAACACTGTCTCCGAAATGAAAGAACACATAATGTGAGAATGTTTGCGAAACATATGAATTTCATCGCTCCTGCGCACGCCTTACCCAATCAAAACAAGCGCAGGTGGTGCTGAACCTCAGCTTTAGTCCAACCTAGAAACGACGCCACGTAATTGCTCGCACGTGGATGTTCTAGCACGGCTTAGGCACGCTAGCTGCTCCTAATTAAGTGCTGTACAAATATACTAGGCGTTCAGGGAAGAATTTCAAAAAGTTTCAAAACTAGGCTTTTTGGGGTAAAAACATAACTTTTGCGGCATAATATCACCAGTACTGGCGGACACCAAAAAACCGGTGATTTGTCTTTAGTAGTAAGCTGTCTAACAAATTTTAATAATTAACTTTTTAAATAGTAGAATTCGGCGCCTAGATACAATTAGCGATTTTTTGCCGGTCGTTAGCAGTAGCCATATCGGCTTTAGATTTTCTACGACGCGATTATCCTCGGTGGTCAACAAAATTTGGCAGCATCGTGCCAAAATGCATGCACTTTCAAAAAGCATGCAGTTAAAGCAACGTTTTCAGTGCACGCAACTAGATATAAATTCAAATTTTTTCGAGCCAACACCGAGGATAAGCGCGTTTTCGAAATTCTTAATAATTCATATGGCTATTAGTTACGACCGGCTGCAAATCTTTCATCGCAACTAGGCGTCTACTAGTTAAAATGATAATTATTAAAAATTAGTTAACCAGCTTAATGCTTACGACGATTCAGTAGTTTTCTTGTGTGCCAACACTGCAATACCGTTCCGCCAAAGCCATATTTTTACCCTAAAAATATGATTTTGAAATTTTTTCAAATTCTTCCCTGAAACAGTTGGTATATCGACATTCTGCCTGGTAGAGCACCACACATTTGTCTATTTTGGTTCAAAGATGCACCGAGCAGTACACTTATGTCACTTATGTACACTTATGTCACTTAGGGCTTGAAACCTGGCCTTTTTGTTGATGAACACTCCCGAGGATCGTGTTTACCTCCTGCGCTCACTGAAAGCTGTATTGGGCCCGCCAGGCTGCGGCAGATTTTCCAAAGGTAAAAACTTGCGCAAACAGTAGAAGAAGAAGGAGACGGTACAACAGGACAGAGCAGGACAGTGCGCTCTGTCCTGTTGTACCGTCTCCTTCTTCTTCTACTGTTTGCGCAAGTTTTTACCTTTGGAAATTATGAACCAACTCGCCCAGAAGAAAGTACTTAAAGTACTTATTGGGCAGATTTTCATAACTACACGACATGGCGTGGCAGTCGGGTGCTCTAGGCAAGTATGTGAACCACTGTACACGTAAAACAGACCGACATATATTCACTCGCAGAAAACGAATAACGATGAGGAGAGCCAGACTCCTCACGTAGGTCGCTAGGTAGCACTCTCTGGTAACCGCAAGAGGTTTGAGCCCTGAAAATTATTGGAATTTAAAAAAAAAGAGTCGCAGAATTTGTTATCCTGCTTGCCAGTGTATTAAGATATAACCCACACTTTTCAAAAACACCCGTGCAATAAAAGGGCTTTTAAAGGTGACGGCACTGAACGCGATGATTATGGTAAAAATGAAATTTAAAAATCAGTCGCACATTGCCTGCATCAAAACAAGTGTGCCTTTCTCGTGGGGCTCCGGCTTTTACGATCGTGTTTAGGAACTGGCGCCTTTATCAACAGCGCAAATTTAACGGTTATTGTTCCGATTACCGTCTTTTTATTTATAAAATTTGATCTATATTCTTCCGTTCTCTAAAGGAGAAGAAAAGATAGCGCTTTCAGCGTTCACATGTGCAGGGCTCTTACATGCATATCGCGCAAATAACGAAAGGCCCATCCAGTCTTCAAGACAAAACAAAGGACGAATAGCTTTATTGCCCATTACATGGAAATGCGCAGACACGAACTGAGACGAGGCTTTTATATCAGCAGAATCAAGACTACTCCTCAGCTCTGCTTGTCCGACTGGTGAGTTCGGCTGAAATAACTCTTTAATCCCCCACACACAGCAGCGCATCACAAAATTTTCTGCTCTCCACAGGATCTTACAATGGAGCTTCTGAGCGCCTGGCTACTTGCTTGCGTCATGATGCACGGGGTACTTGGTGGCAAGAGTGCTACACCCTCACTCCTGGTCAGCAGTGGCTGGCAGGAAATGGACGCCCGGGGAAATCCTGCGTACAAGGAGCTTGCAGCCAAAGCAGCCTCTTCGTACACAGAACATATGGACTTCTACTTGGTACTCAAGGAAGTTGAGAGCGTAGAAAAAAAGGTACTGTAACGGTAATTCCCCGGCAGATGCCAGTTTTGCTGGAGCAGCTTGCGTGTTAAGTTGTTTGTAAATTTAGCAGTGGCGCGAATGCCCTGTGAAAAGGCGGGAAAAAAGATATCAATCTTGATATTCAAAAGTGGTTAGATGCATATAAGCATTTCTTTTGAACAGAAATTAACATCCAAAAACGGCATCAGTTCCTGAGACGCTTCCAGAAATTCAGCCTCTATGAGGGAGTCATTGTTTAAAAACCAAGTGCCAGTGACAGCCTATGTTTAATGCTTAATCTGATTATCAGAGAAGTGCGGCTCTAAATTCAAAGGTTCTACGCGCTGAGCCCGCGACGCTGAAACGCGGCCACTGGACCACAATGGCTGCTACAGGCTTTAAATAGTAATGTCATATTTTTATAACATACAAGTTTGTTTGGAAGTCCGTCCTACGGCTCCACATAGCCTGTCGTTTCTTAGTTATTTTAACCAGCTATACAATGTGGGGAAGGGAGGTGGCAGCCTCAGGGTGCTCACCCAACGTTTCAACAAGATTAATTACCCTCGTCCAAACGAAAGCAAGTTCTGCTGTCGAAACGTTGGCGTAGCAACCCATATTCTTGCCCTCTTTCTCTCCCATGGAATTCAGCGCGCACATATTTTTGTCTGCGTCATTGGTGCGCTTCTGATGTTAAACAGCTTTTCAGCCGCATCTCTAGCATAGCGCTATTAACGAGTTTTAAGCTGTTCCTGCCTTTCTCGAGTCGCAGAGCTGCAACTTTAACGCCTTCATCGCCATCATCATCATCAGCCGGACTACTCCCAGGCAAAGGCCTCTCCCATGTATCTCCAATTAACCCTGTCCTTTGCCAGTTGCGGCCACCGTATCCCCGCAAACTTCTTGACCTCGCCCCTGCTACGTTTGCCTTCGATTTAAATCCACTCCCTTAGCCTTAAAGACCACCGGTTATCTTGCCTTCACTAAAGAAGCATAGCTTGTTGGGCCAGTTGGTGCATGGTAAGTAGAAAACCAGCGAAAAGGACGCGTTCACAAGGAGAAGTACACAGGACAACGCTGGCGTTGTCCAGCGTTGTCCTGTGTACTTCTTCTTGTGAACGCGTCCTTTTCGCTGGTTTTCTACTTATCTCGCCTTCACATGACAGGCCCTGCCCAAGCAGATTTCTTCCTCTTGATTTCTGCGGGATGTCACTGACCCACGTTAATTCCCTCACCCATTCTGCCCGCTTCCGATCTCTCAGCGTTACACCTACCAGTTTTCTTTCCGTAGCTCGCTGCGCTGACGTTAACTTAAGGTGAGCCCTTTTCGTTAGCCTCCAAGTTTCTGACCCATAGGTAAGTACCGGTAAGGTATAGCTGCTGTATACTTTTCGCTTAAGGGATAGTGGTAAATTGCAATTCATGATCTGAGAGGAACTTCGATATGCGCTCCATCATATTTTTATTCTTCTAGTTATTTCCCTCTCATGATCCGGATCAGCGACCGCTACCTGCTCTAAGTAGGCATATTCCGTTACCACATCCAGCATCTCGCTAACATTGTAAACTGCTGTTTCCTGGCGAGACTGCTGACCATTACTTTCCTTTTCTGCACGTTAATTTTAAGGCCTACCTTTCTGCTCTGCTTGTCTAACTCATTC
Source organism: Amblyomma mixtum (assembly GCF_055824585.1). Classification (NCBI taxonomy): domain Eukaryota; kingdom Metazoa; phylum Arthropoda; class Arachnida; order Ixodida; family Ixodidae; genus Amblyomma; species Amblyomma mixtum. The sequence goes on along the minus strand of NC_143019.1, from coordinate 124,670,754 downwards.
ATCATGTTTTGCAGCTCATCTCCTGATTGACTTAGGCGGGTAATGCCATCAGCGAATCACAAAATGCTTAAGTGTTCTCCATTAACTCTTGTCCCCATCTGCTACCAATTCAAGTTGCGGAATGCCCCTATAAACAGTCGGTGAATGGTAATGGCTAGATCATGGCTTCCTGCCTGACACCCTTCCTTACTAGAATTTCATTCCGGACTTTATGGGCGACTCCGGTGGCTGCATCTTCGTTATGATATCTTCCAATATTTTCACATAACACTCTTGTAAATTCTGATTACGCAATGCCTACAAGTCAGCTGAGGTTCCCATTCAGTCAAATTCTTTCTCGTAATCAATGAATGCTATATATAGCGGTTGGTTGTATTCTGCGCATCTCTCTGTCACCTGATTGAGAGTATAAATGTGATCTATTGCCTACACAACTGTGTACAGTAGCCAATTCAATCAGAACGTTAATAAGGAAGAGTGTAGCGTACGAAAGAGGAAGTAAAGGAAGCCTTAGGAGCAATGCAAAAGGGGAACGGAGCTGAGGAGGATCAGGTAACCGCAGATTTGTTGAAGGATGGAGGGGTGATTGTGCTAGCAAAACTAGCCATCCTGTATACGCAATGCCTTCTGACCTCGAGCGTATAAGAAACTTGGAAGAACGCTCAAATTACCTTAATTCATAAGAAAGGAGACGTCAAGGATTCAAAAATTGCAAAACGATCAGCTTAGTGTCCGTTGCCTAAAAAGTATTAACTAATGTTATCGCTAATAGGGTCAGGACAACCAAGATTCAATCGACCAATTCATCATGCAGGCTTTCGTAAAGGATTCTTCAAAAAATACTATAACGCCTTCTTACGACATGAAAGACACCCATCCGTATGAGACCAGTCGCTATATCTGCGAGAATATATTTCATTTGTAGGCATATGCAGAACGCTGTTGCTTAGAGCAAAAAAAATGTTAATAAATGCCATGCAGGAGCGATACGCTGTCACAGGCTGCTGTCAAAGAAAACCCCGATAAACTTCAAAGAATTTCGGTCTCACTGAGACTATTTGACACATTCAACATAGCGCGTGCAGCTATCACTTACCGGAATAATTTGATTAAAGTCCGGCTATTTTTAATTTTAACTGTTGCTCGCCTGTCCTATTTCCGTTTAGCATGCAAATTTATTATCCGGCTAATAGAGTTGCTTTCACAACTGAGATCTCTGGAAGCTCTATTGCTTTCGCCTTGAATACTCAATAGCACTGCTGCCACGTGGTCAATTTGCTCTAATGCCGCTCGTTTATTTATTGTTGAGAATGTGACAGCGAAACTGATTATTTTGAGCAGTTTCGACCGAAGATTTCTCGCCCGTTGTATAGGGACGCTGCGCATACATTAGCTGGCGCAAATGCACGTGCCACACTTGCTGATTTTAAAGCACCGGCAGTGTGGGCAATTCCTTCTGACAAGTTGCGAAACTGCTGATGAGGACTACGTATAAAAACATAAATAATGCTGTTTGACTAGCACGCAAATAAGCAGGTCGTTTCCATGTTAAGCCGCTTTTGGTAGTTAAATAAACTGCTCGGGAGGGTCTAGAACACGAAAAAAGGCCTTTAAAGGCACTCCACCTAACTGCACTGCTCACAGAGGGAGGCAATATTCGCCTACTCCTGTGAAGTGGCTGCAAGAAACGGTTGGATATATAGCCCTGAGAATTATCGCACGGCGTTATTTTCTATCTTAACGAGATAGTTTTGTTGTCTTAGGTTTCTTACCCTCATGTTATTAGCAATTCTTCGTTAAATGGTCTTTAATTGAGAGTTGACCCTGTAAAAAGTTCAGAACTGCCACATTCCATCCAAATCTTATTTGGTTTGGTTTGGTGAGTGTTCAGCAAACTTAGGTATAAAAATGCATAGATGATTACTGGGAAAGTTATTTCAACACAATGATGTTCGGAGGCGCCCGGAAACATGTTTTTCAGTTTTTCAGAAGCTACTAATTCACACACTTTTGTTTTTTTTTTCAAATTGGAAGCTGATTGTACCGGTTGATTTTTTTTTTCTTGATGCGTAAATCTTCATACTGTCAAAAACCTTTGGATAACACTGCCTAGTAAAAATCTGCAGTGGGTGCGCCTCTGCTCGTAGACCATTTCTTATTCTGTGGCTGCGGCTTGTAATCTTCATAGTATGGCTGAATGGCCTTTTCAAAAGCAGTGGCAAATATTGTCATAATCTTAGTTGACTCTTGAGCGGTATGGTTATCGAAGCCGCCTTGAAAGAGTTTATCTGCACAAGCGGGAAATGCGGAGCATATACATGGTCTGTTCTGAAAGTAGTAGGACTGGTTTTTTTCCTGGGTGAGCGGGCGGAGAAGGGGTGGTCTGCGCGTGCAGGATCGTTGAATTGGGAATGCTGGGGAAAATCGGCAGTCGGCTCTCGGCCGTTGAAGAGAGGAGGGCGCTTGTACTGCGAACCCCTGTCGAAACGTCTCGTCACGCAGAATCGTCGAGCGTTTACTGCATCAGCGATACGCGATCAAATTTTGAGTAAATCTTGGTAAAACGGGCAAAGAGACTCACAACGTGTTTAAGGAGGCCTACGGTGAGGCTTCCATGGGTAGATCAGGTGTTTTTGATAGGCACAAGCTTTTCCGAGAAGGTAAGGAAAGAGTGGAGGAAGACGACCGCTTCAGACGCCCTTCGACCAGCAAGACCAACGAAAATGTGTAGCGAGGGAAACATTTACTTAACAGTGATCTATCAGAATGACTGCTGATGACTTGAGCATTCCTCAAACCCAAGTTTTTGGGATCGCGACAGAAAACTTACCCATGAGGAAAGCGTGCGCGAAGTTGGTGCCGGGAGTGTTGTCAGAGGAGGAAAAGGCCAACCGGTAGGATCTTCTTCGTCATCTGAATGAGGACCCCGATTTTTTGTCCCGCACAAGGCGGTAACGCTGTCTCAGCCCCCCTACAGCCTCGACTTGGGCCTGCCAGACTTTTTTCTATTCCCGAGAATGAAATCGACGCTCGAGGGGAAACATCACGGATCGGTAGAGGTGGTTCAACAGGCCGTGACGAGGGAGCTAAACAGCATTCCGGTCCAGGCGTTCCTGGAGCCGTACGAAAATTTTAAAACTCATTAGCAGCAGTGAGTAGGTGCGGAAGGGTGCTACCTTGAAAAATTGTAATCGTTTGTACTATTCTCTTGAATAAATTTTGTTTAAAAAATGAGTCCTACTACTTTAAGAACAGACCATGTATATTGAAAAAAGAAAATTATTGACAGGTGACTAACAATCATACTGGCGCACTCGTTCAAACAAGCAAGGAGCCCGCCGCGGTGGCTCAGTAGTTACGGTGCTCAGCTGCTGATCTCAACGGTGGCATTTCCGTGGAGGTGAAATGCTAGAGGCCCGTGCAATGTGCGATTTCAGTACACTTAATAGAACCCAGGCTGGCAGAAATTATTCGGAGCTCTCCAATAGGGCGTCTCCCATAGCCTGATTCGTTTTCGGACGTTAATTCTCATGAAGCCACCAGAGATCTAACAAGCAAGTTGATTATGACCTTAAGGAAAAAATGCATAATGACGTTCACTGTATTCTTTCATGCAACAGGGTGAAAAGCACAGGATTGTATTTACGTATACACCGACCGGCTGCAGCGTTCAGGAACCGTTTGATGCTGAGAAGTGCAAGCCGATAACACCCAGGGTAAGCATTGCAAATTGAGCAATTAAGAGATTGCCCAAGAAAGCTTTTTTTAACGTTTGGAACGAATTTAAAAAAGACATTTGACGGTCTTTGCCATTCGTTGTTGAAAATAGTGCACGATTGTCCAAAGTCGCAAAAGAAAGGCATTCGGTTTTTGAAGTATATTAGACGCATATCCACAATTCCAGGAGAAAGCGAAGGAGACTAACGAACTGCCGCGAAATAATAGTTAGCCACCAACGTCTTACACCCATAGTGCTACGGTTCTTTCGGACGTAATACACACGGGTGTTGTAGGAGCTACGTCGCAGAAATTACGATGGGCGAGTAAAAGACATAAGAAAAATATTGCGCAAACCGCACCGCTTAAAGCACAACCAGCTAAGCTACATGGCAGTGGGAACCAGTCCACGTCTGATTCACTGCCTCGCAATGCCCGAAATGTACTCATATAAGCTGCAAAGTGATTTCAGAGGCCGTATTCTGCAAGGACCTATTATATATTTTTTTTTCTTTTCGAATCCATTTTGTCCTCTGCCATTAGGCACTGAAGCAATTGTGAGGAGGTTACCAGGCTTACCGAAGTGCTGGAAATATTTCTGATCAGAAAAAGATACTTTCTTAAAATTCCGCTTTCTCCTGACGTCATGCTAGCCAGAGCCCATTTTTGGTTCTGTGCTGTCGGGGAAAATTAGAGCATGCGCTTTTCGTGCGCATTTTACCGAACACCAAGCCCTTGGTTTTAACTAACCGTGTAGGGCGGCTCAGTGCAAAGTTTGTTTGTAGGTGGAAACTTACCTTTGCCCTAATAGATATTTTGTGTAATGAGCAGGTTATCCTATCTGCCAAGCTTAACTTGCAGTTTTAAATTTCATCTTGGTGTGCAGCTTTGTCTGCGCTGTTTGTCCTTCACTGTGACCACAGGGATTAGAATTCAGCTTTAATTCATTTAAGCTCATTTCCACGCCTACGATTTCTACCAGCTCTTGCAGAAGGCGACGTTTTCAAGAGCTGTATTGGACGGCATTGATTTCTTTTTAGCTTTTATTAACACAGCTGCAGTGCTTTGTGTTCAGTTTGAAACGTAGAGGTATTTAGGAGTTCCGTGTATAACCGTTCACTTCAACGATTTCTGCACACAGGCTTCTGGTGAATGCATTTCGATGTTCAAGTTCCAAAACAACAAGGCATCTTCAGCTGTCTTGAACTGGATCCATTGCAAGGATTTCATGGCTCCCAAGCGGCGCCGCTATCCGGAGAACTACCAAAGAAAGAAGAGCCTCTAGACGAGTGTTCCCCTTCGCCAGAAGTGCGGCTCGAATAATCAAATAACCTGCCACCGCCAAACAAGTGCTCTCTTGTCTTGTGGTTTTGCACGGTATCGATGTCCTGAAGTAGAGCAAAACTGCGGGCAAGACTTTGTTGGCTTCGTACCGAGCGATAAAATACCGCTCCTCGTGAGTTTCGGGCTTGTACCGTGGTAATATTTTTTCGGCTTAAATAATTGATAGTAGCAAAAAATAAAAAAATAAAAGCTACATAACATGCGGTAGAGATGTGCCGTGATTTTCCTAAATGACAGGCAGGAAGCACTCAAAACGATGCTGTCTACTTCCCGAGTCGAATAAAAGGCATCTCAATGGAATCTATAGAATGAGTTTGTTAGGACGTTGTCATTCCGATAAAGGCCTCATCTGAAATATTAGGACACCAAATGTTTGGCTTTTGGTTTTACCCTGCGAAATGGTGTGTCAGAGAATGTTGACGTCATATAGGCCGGCGAAATTTGGAAAGCAATCTTTGGTTCTACATTATATTCACTCAATATCTTTCTTCCTTTCTTTATTCCTTTCTTTCTTTCTTTCTTTCTTTCTTTCTTTCTCTCTTTCTTTCTTTCTTCCTTCCTTCCTTCCTTCCTTCCTTCCTTCCTTTCTTTCTTTCTTTCTTTCTTTCTTTCTCTCTTCCTTTCTTTCTTTCTTCCTTTCTTTTTTCCTTTCGTTCTTTCTTTCTTCCTCTCTTCCTTTCTTACTTTCTTTCTTTCTTTCTTTATTGTTTCCTCAGACACAGTCCAAGAGGGGGCCGAGGCTGAAGGCGACGGAGCGCTTGACAAGGGCCCCGGCCCCCTTGCATAATGTACATAAAACAAAACTAGCATTACAAAGTTCGGTCAAGCAGTCGTCCTAGGATCAGTCAATGGGAAAACAAAAGGTGGCTATTTTCTGTCAGAATCACACGGCATTAGAGACAATTTCATTTTCTATACAACTGAGTGGCGATAAAAAAAAGCACTAATGAGTGGTACATCGGGAGTATACTGAATACAGCATTAAACCAATACATGCTTTACACATTAGCACCCAGTAGACGCAACCGTGACAGTCGTCGCCAAGCGAAGACAATAGATCATATTACAGTTGGTAAGATATGACAAGAGGAATGTGAGATAGAACTAAGTTTACACTTTTCGGAATAGTTACCGTAATGGGAATTTAGTACCGCTGTTCACAAGAAACTTCTTACAGTATTTCTTAAAAAAATTGTGCACCGTTATCGTCTTATACCAGCCCGTCCCGAGAGGCGAAATAACAACAAACAACCAGAAGCTATTGCGTAGCGATTTCAATGCGTCACGACATCTTAGCGTTTTCTTCACTTGTTTGTGGTCTCACAGCAACAGTGTAGCTTAGAAGCCGGATCAACATTAGAGCGAAAATCGTATTCTAAATTATTCACCGGTCTTAAGCGGATTCCAGGTGGCGACCTACGGCCAATGACAATTAGACCTTCATCCCAAAGAAAGAATACACAAGCATTACTTGGTGTCGCTTCCTGCTTTAAACTAACAGAACACTCTACCACACACGCCACGAAAGGAAGAGCAGTAGTGTCCCTTTGGCCTTCTTTGATGGGCTTTTCTACAAGCTACGTCGAGTGTGTTGCCATTACACTATCGCACATATTTTTATAATCAAATCTCTTTATGAATATTGCTTCTGATGATTTCACAGATTTGTTGTTAAAACAAAGAAAGTGAGAGGGCCTCACAGGGGCCGGATTTATCACAAATCCGGATCACAAATCCGGCCGCTACAGGGCCGGATTTGTGGCCCCGCCAAGCAGGCACTGTTGGGTGCTCTCACATGCTGCGCATCGGATGCTATGAACTTAACTGAATGAAAAAGGGGCATAAGTGACAGTGCATCTTAAAAGAAAATGTCTTACTTCAAGGGAAACGAACTCGTCCACGGCCGACTAGCCGAACCATAAATTCGACCAATTTGTTGCGTGTCTCAGGGAGTGCAGTCGGGGTAGTAAAATTTATTTTTCTACTACGAGAGGAGGTGCACTGTACCGGAGTTCCGATCACTCTTCTGCCACCTTTTAACTGAGATGCTGGATTACGGGCGGTAGTAAAGTTTGTAAAAGTTGTTTCGCTGCAAGTCCGAACCAGCCCTCAAAAAAGTGAGATGCAAGCTTTGTTTCCAACTGTCCCCTCACTACTTTCATTTCACTTCTACACACTGTCTGCTATCCTTTATTTCCGCTGCCCCAGCTCAGGTGCTTCCCGCAGCGATAGCAGATGCCGGGGTTAGCAAAAATCTTTTCCTTCCATTTATCATGTTTTATTAAACCACATACTACTACTAAAAGCTATCGGTGAAGTGTTTTCTGGAATCCCTTAAGGTGGAGTAGATTTTGTTATTAGGGAGTAATTACTCATTGGCGTCCACTCAAGCGCAGCCATACGGGTATAAAGGAAAGCTAAACAGCCGCCATAGAAACTGTAGTAAAAAGAAAATGCATCCTCGTTCAGGGTCAGAACCCGGGACCGCAGCTTCACCGTAGCAGCTACCAATTGAGTTCAGCTGTCCTTTGCAGTTTTCCTGTGAGCAGCTTTCATTTGTTACGGTAATACTGCGCTTGGGTGGATGGCAATGAGTAATTACCCATAAAAAGCTAGTGTAAAGGTTGGATATCAGTTGCCTTGAGAGAGCGCAGTAATACATTATGTGAAAGTATGACGTGGACCAGATCTACTCGACATTGTGGGACCAAACGCCATGTTTGCGGCGGTTTTAGAATAAAGTACCTCGGGGTAAGGTTTATGGCGAGACATTATCACTTAATAGAGGCATGTAACCTTAATGCATGTATTTTTAAGAGCAACTCGGTGGCCCGAGATAGAACTTGCAGTCGTGGGCACGCACTCAGCTGCCATTGCTTCCATGCCTGTTTAAAGGATTGGTAAAATGGATTTTTTGTCGACGTTCCAAGAAGTGCGTGGAAACTTTGGCGGCCGACGAAGAAAAGAGCGTTTCAGCTTAAAAACAAGGCTGGGGAGATATTAGTGCCGAAGTGGTGTGGTGTATTGTGCTCGTGTTGCATCAACCTGCAACAGCTGTGTCAGAACAAAAGCGGTTTTATTTCGTGAATTTTGCTCCCTTTCGTAGTATGTTAATAGGCGGTCATGAAAGTTATCGAGAAGAACTGCGTTCAAATGCATGCTAGAAAGTTTGCGCTGTTAAAAGACGCAAGCAAGCTGGAATCTGTTCGTTTAGGTGATTGGTGTGGCATGGACAAAAGAGTATCGGCATATACGCTTTTCATCCGCCTCATTATTTCTTCGCTTATGTGACGGATGCCACCGTCATCGTTCTGTTGTGCGGGGTTGAAAAATTTTTACCCGTGTGCAGCACACAGTCTACACCAAACTGACATCGTTTTATTGCATAGCATAGGCCGAACAAAGGAATTTCTCCTTCGTAAACACGGTTGGAAAGAAAGTTCAAGAAAGTAGACAGTTTTACCCATTTTATAACACATGCAAACTGAACGTAACAAAAATGACATCAAAACTTCTGTAGGAGCACTTAAATTCATGAAATTAATGACCACACACAAAAATATCCGGTCAAGAATGTATTAAACAGCCATCACATTCCAACACACATTTCCAACACATTTTGCATTCCATTTGAAAAGTCTACATTATACTTTCCTTCCGATGCAAGCTTCGATGCGACTCCGTGTCAAAACACCTCTAGGATTGCCCAACAAAATTAGATGCACAGCACGAGTCATATCTCCGTAAAGGCACCATTATTATCACGGAAGAAACCTGACTGTGGAAGCTGCGCGCTAATCTCGTTTTGCACGTGTCATTAGTATTCGTTCTGTTGCCGACCTGGAGGACAATAGTCTCTTGGGGGAAGAATATTTTGCTCCATTAAAACTTCTCTACCCTTGGATAGATGCAAAGGAAGGCTCCGAGGTTAATGCCACATGTCACCATTTGCTTCTGCATATCATTCTGTGAGAATTCCGAGCGAAAATTATCATTGATTTTGATGCGAACTCCGCGGTGGCATTTAGTTTTTTCTATTGCCTTTTCATTTTTCCGCCGGCGCAAAAATTTCGGGAATTATGGAAGCATGATGTTCCTGTTGCAGATAAATTTACTGAGCTCCCCTAAATAAAAAAGTCATGCTTTCGGTCTTTGACTTCTCTGTTTTACTGTGTAAAAAATATAAGTACAAAAAGAAGTATCTTTTAACCTTAACTGGACGTGTTTTACAGCCATGAACGAAAATATAACAATTTCCATGGCACTACTGCTGCATGGACGCCGGCGTAATGAGCTAAAGCATGAAACATTGTGAGGGTAGGCTGATCAGCGAAACCCTGCGTGTGAAAGGTTGTTCACGGTAGTCTTCGCTTTGCAGGTTTAGACTGATGCCGGCGGCGACGCGCTTAGAGTGCATACTTCGCCCCGCTGATGCAAGGATATCTGAGCCAGGTTAACAAGTGTTTATTCATGCTGCTAATTTTGGACCCAAGGGATAATGCATCATATGACCTTTCTATAGCTACAGCCTATAATCAGTCCTTCTCTAAATGATATTTTTTGAAATACAAAAACTGCCAGTGAATTTAATCAGAGTGAAGGAGAAATAAGCGAAACCAGTAAATAGTTCATATACGGGGTACTCTTTTTGCTTTTTTGCACGAAATCTCTGCTGAGATCGTTCATATTCCCGTATAGGTTACATACTTTCGTGGAAACTATAAAACGTCGGCGTCATGCAGGAACTAAACAAACAACACTTCAACAAAATGGCATGCATTCAATCCTCCACTCTGAAAGCATAGGTTTTGCATTCCGAGTCCCGCTAACAAACTGCTTACACGAAGTGTGCGCTCATCTTTTCAAGTTTGCAGCTAGAAATCACGCGCTTCGAAATGAAAGCATCTCGCTAAGCGCCCGCTACAAGGTGTAATGCTCTCACGCAGCTGCTAGAGCTCGAATGCCAGGCGCTGCGTTCTCGGTATCCGGACATTTATTCCCGTTCTTATGAAACAGGTGGGTCTCGCATACCTTGGCTTCACTTCCCAACGTCGTAACTTGTCTGTTTTCTATCACCGCTTTCCTAGACATGGTTACCTCTAATTGTTGAGAATTTGAAATCAAATATGTTTTAATTCGCCATGCTACCTTCTATGCTAGGTGCCACAGTGAAGCTTGATGTAAGTGACCGCCGTTTCTCCCATATCTTGCGTCTAGTGTTAATAATGTGCTATCGGGGACAAAGGTCTCTTGGCACCCGGAAGGCGGCTTAGGGCCATAGGCGCCATACTTATCGGCGACCATATCACTTCGCTGCCAGAGATTAAAGAACGTAAAACTTGACTTACACCTTCTGAAAGTTCGTTCCTCATCCAGCGGCTAATAATAGAGCTAGAGTCTTTGTTTCCGGCTCACGCGCCCTAGAAACATTTCGCTGCGCTCATTACCAGCTGAACTTTCGAGGTGCAAGAGCTGCCGGGTCCTTTGTTTGTTTCGTGCCGTATTCCAGGCTGTATTTGCCAGACGACTCATTATAGAGAATGTCTCACGCTGATAATATAAGTGCAGTATTTTCTGAGGTAACACGTGACCATTTAATACAGCGAAGTAAATTAAGAGCAAAACTTAATAGCAAGTATTGGGAAGATTGTACCAGGAGTGAGTTTGATTTCTAGTCATACAAATCAGGAGGCATTACTGTGCATCTGTTTTTTCAGCCTGATAGTGCTTCAGATATTGCATTCTTTGTCCGGCACTACTCAGTCTGACGACAACGATTAATCACTGAAGCCAACAAATGCTGTACATCGCTCACTGAGACAATCTTCATCATCATTATTCAAATGTACCGTACTTGCGGTCCCGTATCCTTTGGCATCATACAAATTCTGGGATAGTGAAGGCGTTATTATAATTCAAAGCTGGCAACACCTCATTAATATTTGTTAGCGTAAAATAAAGCTCGAAAACCGTAGCCCAGTGCGTGCAAGGAGGGCTAACCGAAGGCCGATGCTTGAGTGTCACTACTCTACACTCAGAAGACACCGGAAGCCATCAAACCAATCCTTTCACTCCCTCTCACTCAGCGCCAACCTAATTCGCGAAATATGCAGAATATACCTGAACCGCCAGCAGATGCTGTAGAGTAGAATGTTGAGTTCAAACAGAAGTTAGTTGCTGCAGATTGCTGATACCTTATGTTAAGGATTGCGATTAATCGTATTTTAAGCCCTACATCTATATTTTGAAAACTGAAAAGTTTTGACAGCCGGGATGCACCTCGCTGAAACATTGCGTTTGAGAGGCCGTTATGAAATCAAGTCAATTGCGCGATAATTATGGGAAACATACTGAACTCCGTTTTGATACTTTCCAAATCCTTGCCATATTTCCATATTCTTTTTATTCTATTCATATAAATTTCATCGCATATACTTGACGTCATATTATATCAATGAAGTGGAAATCATGAGCAACAAAGGGACAGCGCTGATGCTTTAATTTTGTTTTATGGGGTTTAACTCCCTAAAAAACGCATGCTTTGAGGAATGCCGCAGTGGATGACTGCAGAGAATTTATATCACCTGCGGTTGTTCAACATCCTCTTACAACTCACAGCACATGGGCCTCTAGCACTGAACCTCTATCTAAATACGACCACCGCGGCCGGAACTGAATCCACATCTTCCGGGTCACCAGCCGAGCATCATAACCGCTCAGCTATCGCGGCGGGTCGACAATGCAAATTGGAAATACGAAGTTAATGACTTCTCCGTATACAAAGTCCTTACGAATTTCGACTTCCACACTTACAAATATTCTATTAATGGCAGGATCTACAGCAGCTTTATGCTATCTGCATGACTTAAACTTTGTTTCCAGCACCTGTGTTTCCTAGGTTCTAGGCGAACACCATTCGTGGATCCCCACAATGCTGGGTTACGTATCAGGTGCGAGGATGCTTGCTACGATCTCTTGCACCGTGCTTTTCTCACCTGGAGGCGTCAAAGGTGAGACGTCGGTCTGGAGACATCCTGGAAGAATTGCGGAGGCGGACTGGGAAGATGTGGACGTTTCGGGTAGAACACCTTACACGGATATGGCCCGCTATGCTGCAGCCCGCTACGAATCACCTAGCGGCTTGCGACTGTCGGTGCTGAGAGTCTTGCTAGTCGAGAAGAGGGTAAGGAAATTTTAATCAATAGAGGAAAACATCTTTCCCATTAACATAGCATTTTACATTACCATAACCATAAATTTGTCTTTATTTTGGTATATTGTTGCCTGCATGCTTGTATACCTTTTTTTATTTGACCCATTACTGCCAGTGGCTATAGGTCCGCACAGTGTTTGCGTACATTTACATAGCAACAAAGAGCAATAAATAAACGAAAGAAACCCACGCGCATGCAAGCACGCACCCACGCACACAGACACAGACAGAACATTTATTTTGTATTACAACTTCACAATGACAAACTGTGGTGTCATCCTGACTTGTGCGCACGCAGTCATGACCAACCATGATAAGGCGGCGCACGTTGAAAGCTTGTTACCGTATGCTGATATACTGGGTCTTTCAGCGAACGCTTCCAAAATTTTCAGAAACAGGCTTTTTGGGGTAAAAATATGGCTTTTCTGCAATAGTGTTGCTACTGTTGGCGGACGCCAGAAAACCAGCGAATCGTCTTGGGTAGTAAGTAGGTTAACTAATTTTTAATAATTAACTATTTAACTAGTAGAGGTAGGCGCCTAGTTGTAATTAGTGATTTGTAGCCGGTCGTTAGTAAGCACCGTATCAGTTGCTAGAATTTCGAAAATGCAGTTGTCCTCGCCGCTGTAGCTCGACAAAGTTTGGCTGCAGCTTGCGAAAATACATGCGCTTCTCAAAGTATGCATGAAAAGCAACACCTCCAGTGCATGTAACTAGTCGAAAAAGCCAAACTTTCTCCAGCCACAGCGCCAAGGGTAATCGCGTTTTTGAGATTTTAAAAGCTGCTATGGCTGATGTGGCTGGAGTTTGCTCATTGCCCTCTAGGCAGGCTGCCACCTTTCACGGATCTGTTGAAGTCACAGGTTCACATGACCTCTCACAACCAATCGGGAAATTTCGAAATATGATTTGTCAGTTGGGGTGGCGTGAATCTGATGATTCATCAGAACACTGACCATTGACCAATCACACAATTTTGTTAAGGACAAGCCGGATTTTTTGTTTACGAGACTACAGCATAAATACCATCCAATTGATAAGCATTGGGCAAGTACTGAACTTTGAGTACTTGCGCATCCCAGAAAACTCTGCCATGTGACCAAAAAGCTTTTTGATCAGCGAGCTTGAAATATTCTTTGCTGCTGCGATTCGAGGCTCTTTACATGTAATGCATGCTTACGCTTCGCGTGAAATTTGTAAGCTGCTGTTCGCAAGCAAAGCATTGCACTTTTTTTTTAATTCCATCTAACTTCTGGTGTAGAACAACTAGGCGAGTGTTTCTTCTGCACATCCCAGGCGATTATTAGCTTCATATTAATTGCCTGTTTATCATAAGGTTCAATAAAACAACAACAATGATTTTCTTCGCTTCAGTGAACACGCTCTGGATTTAAGTTCGCTTAAGTGTCCATTGCTATTTTGTATTTATTTGAATAGAAATACAGCGCATCCAAGTCTGGATTATCGCAGGAAGGGCAAATTGCAAAATACAACAAAGTTCATAACATAGTGCAGTGCGACAATATGCGAAGAGAGGTAGTTGTACTCATTTCCTTAATAGCTGTTTACGAATAACATAGGAATAGAAAGAAAGAAGTTTTGAAAAGACATAACAGAATGCACTGTACACTGGAACATAAACTTTTCCTTGGTTAAGAGAGTCAGAAATAGAGATAAGTGAGTACCGGTAATAGGACCATACCGGTACTCACCTATGGGGCAGAAACGTGGAGACTGAAAGCAAGGGTTCAGCTTAAGTTTGGGAGAACGGAGCGAGCTACTGAAAGAAAAATGATCGGTGTAATTAAGTAACTAAGTAAAGTAAATAAAGTAAGTGAGGAAGTAATGTAGTAAAGTAATCAAGGTGAGTAAGCAAAGTAAGTAAGTGAAGTAAAAGGGCTTTATGCGGTCAGGTTTGAGGAGGAAGCTGCAGAAGCAGCTAGACAAGTCCTGAACGCCCTGAACAACCAAGGGTAGCGATGGTGCAGAGGCAGAGCATCCTCCTCGCGTGCAAGAGCACCAGGGTTCTTATCCCGGTGCCACGTAATTCTCCACTGGGTTAAAAAAAAAAAACTCCACGTGCCGATGGAATTGCATAACCAGGCCAGGAGTGCGGCCTGATCTTGCTGACCAGAACCGACAACGCACTTCCTCACCAGAACAGGATTTGGCCACCCTGGTGCAGCACTTGGCCACAACCTTCAATGAACAACCCAATCTCTAATCTCTAAAACCATCTATCTCTAAAACCATCTTCCGCTCCTGGGCCCGATTTAATCAACGCGAAATTTTTGAAAAACACGAGCTGTTATTCTTCCATTTTTCTAACAAAGATATTCCAGCAGTCGCTCGAAAAAAGTTCTTTGCCGCCTGAATGGAAGGTAGGGAAGGTGATCCCACTCCATAAATCAGATGACAAGCATTTTCCTTTTAACTACCGGCCTATCTCGTTCACTTGCATCCCATGTAAAATTCTAGAACATGTCCCTCCCTCAAATCTAGCTAGCTTTCTCGAATCTAATTCATTTTTCTCACCATCGCAACATGGCTTCCGCAAGACTTATTCATGTGAAACACAACTAGTATCATTCACGCATCAGCTAAACGTCATCCTTGACCGCTGTTCACTTGCCGACTGTATATTTTTAGATTTCTCGAAAGCATTTGATAAAGTATGCCATAACCTTCTAATGTTTAAGTTACATCAACTTACCATTGATCCCAAACTGCTTGCTTGGATCGAATGCTTTCTTTTTAACCGTTCGCAATCTGTTTCTGCTAATGACTCAACCTCGCAGCCAAGTAAAGTACAGTCCGGCGTATCTCAAGGGTCGGTACTTGGTCCTCTACTTTTTTTAATTTACATTAATGATCTACCCTTTTGTGTTTCCTCTAACATTCATTTATTCGCAGATGATTGCGTCATCTAGAGGTAAATAATTTGCGACGATGACATATCTTCTCTTCAATCAGACCTTAACGCTATCTGTATTTGGTGCCAATCATGCTCAATGGAATTAAACATCAAAAAATGTAAATTTCTGCGTGTATCAAGAACATCCGGCCAGCTACCTTCCTATCACCTTAATAATGTCCCTCTAGATCCTGTTTCTTCTTACAAATATCTTGGTATCCATATTACTAGCAACCTCATTTGGTCCATTCACACTTCTTACGTAATTAATAATGCTAATCGCATGCTGGGATATCTAAAACGTAATTTCTCTAAGGCACCTTCTTCCCTAAAACTACTTCTATATAAGACACTGGTCCGCTCAAAGCTAGCGTATGCTGCAGCAGTGTGGGATCCCTTTCAACAAAACCTAATTCACTCATTAGAAATGGTCCAGAATAATTCTGCTCGTTTTATTGTATGTAATTATAACCGAACTGCCAGCATCTTTGCAATGAAATTAAATCTCAGCCTGCCATCTTTAGCATCTCGCCGTAAAGCCCTTAGACTCTCACTTTTTCACAAGATATTTTATCATCCTTCACTTTGCCACGAACTGATCTCCCCTCCCCAATACATTTCATCAAGGCTAGATCACAATAACAAAGTCGGAATTCCATTTTGCAAAACCAATGCCATGTTTCAGTCATTTCTTCCGCGCACAACTGCTGATTGGAATCACCTTCCTGCATTTACCGCTACCATTACTGACAACCAACGCTTCAAAACAGCATTAGAAAACTTTGTATAAGTAAGAGCATCATCTTTTTTTTTAATTCTATATTCTTGTTGTTTTTTGTACGAGCGTTTTGTTTGTTTGTTTTTCACTGTATAGCTGCGCTGTATTTTGTGTATTATATACTATTAACCAGCACACCAAGAACCCAACAGCTAATAATGTATAACTAGGAGCAATCATTTTTGTATTACTAATTAGTTTGCTGCACTGTACATTTTTTTTTTCTTAAATTTTTGTAACCACTCCCCTCTATAATGCCTCTGGCCCTGTGGGTACACGAAATAAATAAATAAATAAACCCTCGGCCCTCAGTCCCCACTGGCTGCGGAGCAATTGACCAAGGCGGCGGTCAGGCCTCTGACCCATCGGAGTGTGCTAAGAATCACTGGCTACGGACAGGCAGCCATTAGAAACTGAACCTAGGAACGTGTAACGTTAGAACCTTATTCAGTGAGGCTAGCTTAGCAGTGCTGCAGCAGATATAAAATGGGGTGTCATAGGGCTTAGTGAGCTTAGCAGAACAGATGAGATGTATACAGTAATAAAGGGCGGGCACCTACTATGCTGTCGAGGATTAGTAGACAGACCAGAACTAGGTGTGGGATTACTCATAAATCAGGGTATAGATGGCAACATCGAGGAGTTTTAAAGTATTAATGAGAGGGTGGCAGCTATCGTAATTAGGCTTAATGAGAGGTACAAGCTGAAGGTGGTTCAGGCCTACGCGCCTACATCAAGCCATGATGACCAGGTTATTGAATGCTTCTCAGTGGAATCGGCAATTACCAACGTAACATCACAGTACAATGTATTGATGGGCGACTTCAATGCGAAGGTAGGCAAGAAGCAAGTTGGAGACCAGGCGGCAGGTGACATGGCATAGGGTCTATGAATAGCAGGGGAAAGTAATTAGTAGAGTTCACAGATAGAAATAATTTACGTATTATGAATACCTTCTTCCGCAAAGGAGAAAACAGGAAGTGGACGTGGAAGAGCTTCTATGGTGAGACTAAAATGAAATAGACTTAATACTGTGTGCTCACCCTGGCATCGTATAGGGTGTGGAGGTCCTCGGAAAGGTCTGTTGTAGCGACCACAGAATGTTAAGCTCTCGTATTAGCTTAGATTTGAAAAGGGAACGGAGGAAATTAGTACAGCTCAACTCTATTAACGAGTTAGCATTAAGAGGGAAGTAGAGGAATTCCGGATTTCGCTGCAGAACAGATTTTCCGCAATAACTGAAGTGGGTGACCGTAATGTTCAAACAATGAACGATAATCGCACAGCTATTGTTAAAGAGTCCGACGCAGAAGAAGGTGGTAGGGTGGTTCTACAGGATACCATCAAGCTATCTCAGGAGACTAAAGATCTGATTAAGAAACGCCAAAGCATGAGGACGTCTAACTACACAGACAGAATAGAACTAGCAGAGCTATCGAAGTTAATAAATAATTAAGCGCAAGGTAGCCGACATAAGAAAGTTTAACATGAAAAAAATAGAGCATGCTCTAAGGAACGGAGGTAGCATAAAAACAGCAAAGAGAAAACTAGGTACAGGTAAAAACCAGATGTATGCGTTAAGAGAGAAAGAGGGCAATGTCTTTAGCAATGTGGATAAGATGGTTGAAGCAGCCGAAGAATTTTGCACAAATCTATACAGTAGCGAATGTAATCAGAACGTTACTGAGAGAGGCAGTCGAGCCCAGCAATGGGACATCCCGCCAGTAATTAAGGAGGAAGTAAACAAAGTCTTAGGAGCAATGCAAAGAGGGAAAGCAGCTGGTGAGGATCAGATAACAGCAGATTTGTTGAAGGACTCAAGAGAGATTGCGCTAGAAAAACTTGCCACCCTGCATACGCAATGCCTTGTGACTTTGAGCGTACCAGGAGCTTGGAAGAGTGCTAACATTATCTTAGTTCATAAGAAAGGAGACGTCAAGGACTTGAAGAATTATTTGAATTTGAATTTTTTGAACTTGAAGAAGAATTTAATAACGTAATCGCTAATAGAGTCAACAAAACACTAGACTTCAATCAATCAAATGATCAGGCAGGCTTTCGTGAAGGATATTCGACAATAGACCATATTCACGCTATCAATAAGGTGATAGAGAAAAGGCGGAGAACATAATAAATAATCAACCCCGATATATAGCCTTCATAGATTACGACAAAGCCTTTGACTGAGTGGAAATTTCGGCTGTCATGCAGGCATTGCGGAATCTGGGTGTAGGAGAGTGTTATGGCAAAATATTGGAAGATATTTATAAGGATTGCACAGCTACCATAGTCCTTCATAAAGTCAGCAATATAATTCCAATAAGGAAAAGAGTCAGGCAGCGAGACACGATCTCGTCAATGCTATTCACCGCCTGTTTACAGGAGGTATTAAGGGGCCTGACATGGGAACAGCTGCGGATAACAGTTAAGAGAGAATACCTAAGTAATTTGCAATACGCTGATGACATTGCCTTGTTAAATCAGTCGGGACATGAACTGCAAAGCATGATCAATTAGTTAGACAGGCAGAGCAGAATGATGGGGCTAAAAATTAACAAGCATAAAACCAAAGTAATGTTCAACAGCCTAGCAAGGAAACAGCAGTTCGCCTTTGGTAGCGAGGTGCTGGAACTAGAAAGAGAATATGTCTACTTAGGGCAGGTAGTGACCGCTGATCCTGATCATGAGAGGGAAATAACTAGAAGAATAAGAATGGGGTAGAACCCATATGGCAGGTTCTCTGAGAACATGAATGGCAGTTTACCAATATCCCTCAAGAGGAAAGTATACAATAGCTGTATCTTACCGGCACTCACATATGCGGCAGAAACTTGTAGGCTAACAAAGAGGGTTCAGCTTAAGTTAAGGAGAACGCAGCGTATTATGGAAGCAAAAATGATAGGTGTAACTTTAAGAGACAGGAAACGGGCGGAGTGAGCGGCCAAACGCGGGTTAATGACATCCTAGTCGAAATAAAGAGGAAGATATAGGCTTGGGCAGGGCATGCAATGCGAAAGCAAGATAACTGCTGGTCCTTAAGGGTAACGGAGTGGATTCCAAGAGAAAGCAAACGTAGCAGGGGACGGCAGAAAGTAAGGTGGGCGGATGACATTAAAAAGCTTGCGGGGAGAGGGTGGCCGCTACTAGCAAAGGACAGGGTTAATTGGAGAGACATGGAAGAGGCCTTTGCCCTGCAGTGGGCGTAGTGCGAATGCTGATGATGATGATGCTTGCCACGCGTGTTTCAAGCGGCAGCCAAATTTCAAAATTTTCGCTTAGTGGAGAAAGTATTCTTCAATACAACGAAGCCTACCTAATCATCGGAGCAAATATTTCGTAACTGCTTCATTTTCCCTCCAGAGACCACAAAGACCAGAGGCGAGGAGACCAGAATGGTTTTGCGCGTTAATGCATTCGACCGAGTGTGCCTCTGACTTACTGAAATTAGAAAACTCGGGTTCATATTGGAATACCACCTCATACGCTACACGTGGTATCGGTACCTTTTTGGGCGACATTGCTAACGCTGCATGTCGAAGAGCTAGTAATCATTCAATGTTTAGCTGTCGTTCATCGAGATGAACTGTGCCATCAGTGCTGTGGTAGACATCAAGTACTATGGTGAGTAGATCAAAACAAGCTAAAAAATATGTGCCCGAAATAGCAGAGGAGAACTATTGTTAGAATTAGCATAATGGAGCGAGCTACGATTCACGAATTCCCTCTTCCGCGCACAAAAGACGGGAATTGGATGCAGAATAATATGGACAAGAAGACAAAAACGAAATAGGGTTCATAATGCGTACATCCTGGTATAGTGCAGGACGTAGATGATCTAGGCATGTTGAGGTGCAGTGGCTCTAGGACTGGGAAGTGCAGAATTCGCCTAGACCTGCGGAGAGCCCAGAAAATGTTTCCCAGAAGGACGTGGATGACTTAGTAATAACAAGGAAAACAGAATCTTGCTCGAGAACAGATATTCCGCTCAGGTGAGAAGGAGAAATTTCTGGTGCAGCAGATATATCACAAGTTTACCAATACGATTACAAAGAGGATACTGTAGGATTCTACCACGCATAGTAAAGTCGTTATTGCTAAAGGCCAGGTAATGAAAGTCTCTGCAACCAAGAAAAACCAACAATGAGGAAAAATGTGACAAACTTTCATAAATAATAGCTCCAGAATTAATTTAGCGGTATTGATATGAGTGTAGTAAATAATGAATTTTACATATTACTACCACAGACAGAGCGTAATAGTTTTTTCAGTTTTTTGAAAGTGCACATTTATCCCTTACTTTACTCACTACTCGTCCTGAGCATACTGTACTGTGCGACTTCAGTGCACGTTAAAGAACTCCAGGTGGTAGAAATATCCGAAGCCCTTCCCTACGGCGTCTCTAATAGGATGAGTCGCTTTGGGACGTTAAACTGTACAAACCAAACCAACGATACCATCCTGAACAGTCTTGAAAGTTCGTGCCCTATGTTTGGCCTCCCATAAGTTATTCTAGCTTTAGCTGTTCTATAATTTGGCGGTTCATATTTCAAGGCATTGACTTAAAACCCCTTGCACTAGTTATAAGACAACCTTGCCAGTACGATGAAGGAGACGATATTGGCGAACTCCGCCAGGCAAAGTAAGATGTTATTTAAAAAGGCCAAAACATGAAAGTCACGGGCACTATTTATTAGGTAAGACTATTGAAAATCTTATGGTAACCAACAATCATAAGCCAAGAAAGGGTAACGAAGTAAAGAGAATGTATTGAGCGAGCTAAAACAGTTATGAACGTGGCGTCGAAGCAGGAGAAAAATAACTGGCATATGCAAAAGTCTGATTCAAGCAAGGAAAGACAAGTGGGGCACTGCCACTAATACAATGGACAAGGCTGTAAAACTAACAAATAAATTCTCCATTTATCTATAATATACTTTATATAAACTAAGCGCCAATTACAGAGCCACTGCAGTGTAAAGCAATGCATAATAATGAGAAAGCACTGGATGTCTCACCCACACGAAAACGGGTTGTCACCCACAAATTGGCAGAGCATCGAAACTGGCGACTGCCAGCAACGGTATGACGACAATAAAGGCGACAAAATATTAAATTTAGCCAGCAGTAATTAGTACAAGTACGCACAACTGCACCAACAACCAAAGAAAAATATAGAATTAGAATAGAATTCGAATCTATGTGGAATACAACGGCGAATCGAGTTGAATGCTTCTCGCATTACTCGCACGTAAGTTCCTTTTGTAACCCTGGCAATTTTTATGCGGATTCAGCAAAAATGAAGTCATAAAACCCTTGCAAGAAAGGCAGGCGGCAAAAATAACGGCACACGTGCTGGGAGGAGCACGAGTTTTGCAAGAAAACCTTCTAGACTATTTACGCAACGTCTCCGACATGTCGAGCTTACCGAAGTGATGAAGAATGTGGATGTTTAAACGTGTATACTTAAAGACCGATTCGCTTACTGCGTTGCTAAGAAGGTACTCACTAATGTAAGCGCTAGTACACTCAGAGCCATGCTACGGTTCAGAAATTGAAGAGAAAACGCTGGATTTCGAAAAATGGCATTAACAATCCTCCACAATACACCCTCAATCAGGTTTCGGGGAAATGTACAGCGTACAGACGTCTTCATATTTGCCTAGAGCGTTCAAAAGGCACATTGGGGACCACACTTGCGCCATATAAGAATGGATTGGAACTAACTGCAAAAATCTTTCATGAGCATTCTCATGAGTCGGGGGTTACTTCTCAGGTCTTGGAAAGCTATATGGAACCCGGCAAACAGTGACGAATGTCACGACCAGTGAACGCCGTTCGAGTGCGCTCGACGAGTGCCTGGACGCGTGTACAATCACTCCTTCTATAAAACCTCTGCTTTCGAAGTGTGCGAATACGAAATTGTTTTTACGGTTCAGGTTTCGAAAGTTGGCTTCCTTCACCGGGTCGAATATTTGACGTTGAAGCACGTATGCGTCTGTTGAGAAAAACATTTTGTTACGAAACTCTGACCTAAACATCCGTGACCAATGAACCAGGCTCTGTGTTTTATAGCAATTGCTTTATCTTTCATTCTAACTCTCTGCTAACAATTCGTAGCTCAAACTTGTTATCCAGCTGTCAGTGTTTGAGCAGGCAATCCCATTTGCTAGATTCGGAAAAAATCTGTGCGTTTATTCTGGGAAAGAATATAATCACTTGTCCAACATCACACGTCCCCAGACAAAAATTTTGAATTTTCAAAAATCGTAAGATACACTTATGAAAATCCGGATCATGAGAGGGAAATAACTAGAAGAATAAGAAAGGCGTGGAGCGCATATGGCAGGTTCTCTCAGATCATGAATGGTAGCTTACCAATATCCCTGAAGAGACGAGTATACAACAGCTGTATCCTACCGGTACTCACCTATGGGGCAGAAATGTGGAGGCTAACAAAGAGGGTTCAGCTTAAGTTAAGAACAACGCAGCGAGCTATGGAAAGGAAAATGATAGGTGTAACGTTAAGAGATCGGAAGAGGGCGGAGTGGGTGAGGGAACAAACGCGGGTTAATGACATCCTAGTTTGAATCAAGAGGAAGAAATGGGCTTGGGCATGGCATGTAATGGGAAGGCAAGATAACCGCTGGTGCTTAAGGGTAACGGAGTGGATTCCAAGAGAAAGGAAACGTAGCAGAAGACGGCAGAAAGTTAGGTGGGCGGATGAGATTAAGAAGTTTACGGGGATACAGTGGCGGCAACTGACAAAGGACAGGGTTAATTGGAGACACATGGGAGAGGCCTTTGCCCTGCAGTGGGTGTAGACAGGCTGATGATGATGATGATGACTTATGAAAATATTGTAGGTAACGGTCCATTCTTCTTATGTGTGACAAAATCTTTCTTTTAATGTGTTTCCATTAATCGTATTCAGGTTTCAAGACTGCCATAGATAATCATTGGGAAACGCTTTTGACGATAGCTGAAACGCTAAAAACAAAAAAAAGTGAACACTGTCATCGGGTGGTCGGCGAATATATTGATTCTCATACTGAAATCTTACGCTAATAAATTGTTTCATGAACTGTTGGCCTCTGAAAAAAGCTTTTGTCCATAAATGTTGGGTATGATCGTAAAACAAAATGTTGCAAAAGACTACCTAACTCCAATGTAAAATGACTGAAGGCTACAACAAAGTACTTGTTCACCTGAATACAATGAATAACATGTTGCTACAAAAGCTTTGAATGCAGAGCAGAGGCAAGTATTATAAAAGTTTACGGCCAATATTATGGAAACAAGAACAGCGATTAAAGATCAATCGAGTTCTTCCAGAAATATAATGGAAAAGTATTGTGATGATAGCACGGTGTATGGAATCATCAAGCCTCAACCAAAGATTTTGCTTTGCAAGCTGGTCAATTTTTGAAATGGCGTGATTATTGCAGCAAACTTGACGACTCGCACTAGTAGCATGGACGAGCGCTCCTTAGAAAAAAACTGTAGGCTGCAACTGCACTTACAACTCAGTTCGAAGTTCCGCGTGTCGCTTGTTTCTGTGTCTCCTAGTTCTCAGAAAGTACTCACGGCTTTTGGCATGTAATATAAAACTAATGCTATCACATTCACACCCGAAGAATCTATCTCCGATGTTTTTGTCTTGAATTCTCAGAAATCATATCGATGTACTGATATCCCACGCACATCCATCAGTCTCTCCACGTGCCTTATGCATATTTCTTTCGTATATAACATCCAGTCATGTTCTTGTGCTGTCTCGTGCGCTCAGTTGCCGCACGTCAAACTTACTTTTCAATAGTTGGAACCATGGCGTTCTCAGTACGAGGGGGCCGATAGAGCTACCGGCAGCATCGGATCACCATGCCTCCCGCACTCGACAGCGCGGCATAGAACAAGCACAGCTCTCGAGGACCGCGAATATCTCAGAGGCTTTGCTCGTCGGCTGGCTGGATATCTCCACGCCGGTGCACGCAGTCGAGGGGAATAAGTGTGCCCGTGCCCCGTGGTCAACTCAAGCCGAAAAATAAATTTTTTGGAGCATAGTACGTGCGATAATTCCACTTGCTGAATTGATTGATTGATTGATTGATTGATTTATGGGGTTTAACGTCCCAAAGCGACTAAGGCTATGAGAGACGCCGTAGTGGAGGGCTCCGGAAATTTCGACCACCTGGGGTTCTTTAACGTGCACTGACATTGCACAGTACACGGGCCTCTAGAATTTCTCCTCCAAAGAAATTCCAGCCGCCACGGCCGGGATCGAACCCGCGTCTTTTGGGTCAGCAGCCGAGCACCATAGCCACTGAGCCACCGCGGCGGCCTTGCTGAATTAATATTGTTTTTTTTTTATATAAGCATAAGTGGTTTCGGATAGTGAGTACGGGGGAAAACAGCACGGGAAACACGGACGAGAAAAATGCGACACACAGAGAGCGATGTGTTTGCTTCGCGTTGCTGTTTCCTGCCATAATTAATATCCATCTACTAGTCTAATGCTGCAGCCTGTTGTTAGGTTGTGGATACACTTGACTCTATAACATAAAACTTTCAAATAGAGGTCCATCAGGATGGTGCATTTCCAAACATTAAAAGCACCCTTTCTCTCACGCCTTTGTGCGGAAGTGCTTGTTATACTAAGCTCTAAGCATAGCCACAGCGTACAACAGCCCAGGCGTGACGTGGTGGAGGTGCCCTTTTTTTCCATAACGCGATGCAGGAATGTAACCGGGTTCAATAACAAATTGGTATTACTTCGGGCACTCGAGTCTTTAGTTCCCCGCCGTGATTAATCTTCGTTCACTTTATATGTCTTTACTGTATTGCGTGTGCTGTTACTGCATTATTATATTAAGTAGCAGGTGTAAATTCGTAAGGATATTCTAGTTTCTTTTTTTTTGTAGCACCGATGTATTTCCAGATATCGTGCTTTGGGGGAAAAATAGGAGTTAAAAGATGCCTGCTCGAGCTGTGAGTTCGCCATCAGTACCAGTCTTGTGGCCATAAGCGTCTACATTGAGCTGTGAAAACTTCGTGCGCTACCTCTCACGTCCCTATAATTCTGGTATCTATGATATTTCTTCTCACATCCTGCCTTTTCTTTATCTGTGTCGGGTGGCCAGTTGGCACCCAATAGTCGACATTACCTAGCCGTGCGTATTGTTTTTTCTCTTCTATGTCGTTCTAATGAAATCGATATGTTTTTCGCCGCTACTGAGGGCCTTGTCGCCTCTGGTGTTGTGAGTGTGCGATCTTGAGTTCTTGGTAACATTCGTGTAATCTCCTTTTGGGCTGTCCATGAAAACACCTAGCGCGAGAAACGGGCCGGCAGAAAGAGAAGGACACACCACTAGCGCTGTCGTCGTGTCCCTTGCGCTAGCTGTTTTCGTGGATAACCAACAGGGTCAAATTCATGCCTCAACGTCCTTTTGGTTCCCTTGGCCCGGAAGCAGAGCAGAAAATAACTATGGACCCTTAGCAAAATAGCTACAATACGGCTGTAATATCCATACCCTGGCACCTGTCTGCCAATTTTCCAGCTCTCTACAGCGAGGCTAATAGGAAATGAAATTGCAAAGTCAGTCTGGTGAAAGATGCATATTTCTACAAATGTGGATTTTATGTCGATGACTGGCGTTTGCTTTCCAGGTATTCAATGGAGACGTGAAGTACAAGGTTACATTCACATTCGCTCGCACTAACTGCACAAATCAGGAAGTGTTTGAAGAAAACAAGTGTCAACCTCTACATAACGAGGTAAGCGAAGCGGTTATCAAAGCAGGAAGTTAAGTTGACGCAATTTTGAAAAAACCAGGACAACAAGCACCCCTAATTCACATACAGTAGTAATGGCACGAACAGCATACTATGCCCCTCATTGTCATCAATGTTCAAGTTCAGATTCTTTTATGTATTATACAGGGTGATAAATATTATGTTTAAAGATTTTTTTTCTAATAAGCACTGAGAGGTGCCTGAAGTTCTACTCGCCACATATGCTATGCGGCCAGAACAACTCTGTGATAAAGACATTGTCACCATCGGGCAACTAATTACCTAAAAACGTATACTTAACTTATTTAAATAATCAATGAATCGGGCATGTTTATATGCGAAACTACTAAGACGCAGTCATCATCATCATCTGTCTGACTAAGCCCACTGAAGGGAAAAGGCATCTCTCATATCTCTTCAACTAACCCTCTCCAGTGCTAGCCGCGGCCACCTCATTTGCGCAAACTTCTTAATAGCATCCAAACATCTAACTTTCGGCCCACCACCCGCTCCGTTTGTCTTCTTCTGGAACCCAGTCTGCTACCCTTAACGACCATCGGTTATCTTCCCTCCGCATTACATGATCTGGAAAAGCCCAGCCTTCTTCTTGTCTTCCAGTAGGATGTGACTGACACCCCTTTTTCCCTGCCCCACTCTGCTATCCTCCTACCTCAGTGTTTTACCATTCATTTTAATTTTCCTAGCTCATTGCATGGTCCTTATTAAAGCTGAACTCTTCTCGTTAGCCTCCATGCTTGTGCCTCATATACCAGCGCCGATAAGCGCAGCTGTTCTATGCTTTTTCCCTAAGGGATACTGCTAAACCGCTATTCATGATCTGAGAGTATGTGCCACAATGCGCTCCATCCCATTCTTATTCTTCAAATTCTTTCGCTATCGGATTCTGAATCTGCGGTCACTAGCTGCCCTATATAGCATTGCATTACCAGTTCTAGCGTATATCTACTCATTATGAACAGTGTTGGCTTCACTGATTGTAAGACATTAATTCACTTTTCTCCGTAATAATTTTTCAACCCAGTATTCTGGTTTCTCTGTCAAAGTCATCGATCGTGCTTTGAAATTCATCGCTGAGTGACTTAGCAAGCGCCATCGATAAGATCTGCGTCTGCGTATGGCTATCATGAACCCCCGGGAGGGAAGCACATCAGTGGGCTAAATCAGCTAATCCCTGCTTCGCTCTCCTGTCGTTTTTTGAGCGGCAGCATGCCCTGGTAAATGCTTTATTCATTTGTACGCGGAACGTTGCGAGCACTGCAATAGCGCCGTCCAAGTGGGCATGTCACGTGGGATTTTTTTGGATTTCGCGGGCATCTGAAATAAGCGGAAGAAAGCTAATACATAATAGATGGAAAGTTAAAAACTGTTCAATTGGATGTTTCGCCGACCGTCCTGTACCTTTCCAATTAGAATTTTTGCTCAACTTTGTCGCCTTAGAAGTTGGTTAATTATTCTTCGCTAATTATGCAATTAAGCGGTTTAAAAATTGTGCGACTTGTTCCATGTAATCGAAACCACGTGCATTTGGTCGCGCCGTTTTAGAGTGCCACAACATATTTTTAAACCCGGCTAAAGTGATATGAAAGGCCGTGTAGATAGCTTCCAGTAGGCTGAAGTGATATGAAAGGCTCTGTATATAGCTTCCAGTGATTTTGCTCAAGGGGATTCAACGTTTTCTTCACTGAAAGTGCGCAGTAAACGACGACGACGAGAAACGACGAAGACAAGCGCTATCTTCAAATCCAAATGAAGGTTTTCAGACCCGGCATGCCAACTGGTGTGTTGATTGTATGGAGCGTATCGTCTACACGATACCATTGTCTGCTGCGGCTTCTACGTTAGCCAGAGCCGATGATCTTTAAATTACTGACTGAGAACATGCCAACAATGTGCAAAAAATGCGTCATACTCTTCAGATTTCCTGCTGCGAAGTGATATCAAGGACGGTGGCCACTGCGCTCTTGATTTTGAGATGTATAGTTATTTATAGCCACCGTACGCAGATCACACGAAGATACTAGAGGCGCTGGAGGTTGATAGGACCGCCAAATGGTGTGTAAGCGCTCCACTCGCAACAAGAAATTAGGTATTTGTTCCCTAACCGCGGGATAACTTTCCTTTGCCTTTGAGTTGCAGGACATTTTTCTTTGCTTTTCTGTTCTTTTTTCTGTTTTCATTGCTTTACTGTTCCTATGTATTTCGACTAATCTATACAAGAAAAATAAGTTGGAAGTTAGCTCTAGTCTCTCTTTTCTCGCCTTCGCCCTCGTCGTTTTCTCCGGGCTTTGCTTCAAGAAAGGATTAACAACTAGCCCAGACCCACACCTTATTTTCTGTTCTGCACCCTTATGTACATGACTGCTGAGATTTTGACCAACGAAAACGCCTTCTCGTGATCTATGGGGGCTATATATGTACGGGTTGGTTATAATCTGGGCATTTTTCTATTACTTCATTGATATTGTTTCGTTGTTTGGTTTTAGTTTTGGGGGCTTAACTTCCCAAAGCGACTCAGGCTATTAGGGACGCCAGAGTGAAGGGCTCCGGAAGTTCCGACTACCTGGGGTTCTTTTTTAGCGTGCATCGACATCGCACAGTACATGGGCCTCTATAATTTCGCCTATATCGAAATTCGACCGTCGCGACCCGCGTCTTTCGGGTCAGCAGCCGAGCACCATAACCACTGAGCAACCACGGCGGCTTGATTGATGTTGTCAATATGCTCTAGCGTCGAGTAGCCTTTACGAAAGCAAGGCTGGACATTTAGATGACTGAAGCCCAACAATGCCTTGATTTTATTAGCCATTTGTTTCTAGGCAACGGACAGTAACCTGATAAATTTAATTTTTAAATTCTCGACGTCCGCTTCCTTATTGGCTCATATTGCGTTAGCGTTTTTCTAAGATTCCGGTATGTTCGAGGTCATATGTCATTGCGTATACAGGGCTGAAGTTGTATTTCTACAGAGGTCTGTTTGGTAGAATTCTCTTAGTACGCATGCTTCCGAGAAATTCGCGTCCAAATTTCTAATATGACCCGAGTAATTGTGCATGCACTGCAGGACAACCGGCATGAAACACCTCCAGGCGTGACGCAGCGTTCCGTCTTCCTACGGCGTGCGTCAGTGGTAAAGCCGATAAGCATTTCCTTGTCATTTTTCGCTCTCTAAATGTAAAAAATGCTCAAGGCAACAGCAGCGTCACATAGGGAGGAGCTTCGCATCTGATTTCACGTAGTTGTATGAAATCGGTCGAAACTTTGGGCGCAAATATTTTGAACGGAACACGCTTGCTCCGAAGAATTGTACCAAATGGAGCCGTCTACCAAACGGAGCTGCGGCGGCGAAGGGTCGCCCAAACCCAGATTCGGTCTCCTGGCTTGTATTCCGCGTTGCATCTTCTTAGGTTGTAGCGTCTGACGTCAGTCCGCTGCTGGATTTTGACCCGTAATCAGGCAAGTCTTCGAGCTTCTGCGCGTTGAAGGTAGGCGCCGATGTCGACGTTATCTCCTTCAGTAACAATGGGCAGCTTGGCCAGTCGTGGTCGTGGCCTCCCTTCCACGGACAAGCCTAAAAGGCCTCATCTGGATGATCTCCTGCACTGCGGTGTTGTAGGCGAAGACGCTGTAAGGCAGTATAGCGTCCCAGGTGTTGGCTCGGCATCGACATACATGGCGAGCATATCGGCGATAGTTTGGTTCAGGCGCTTCGTGAGTCCGTTGCAGCTATGCAGTTGTGCTCCGGTGGCTGGTTTGGTTGTAACGCAGGATTGCTTGCGTCAGTTCCGCCGTGAATGCTGTTCCTCTGTCCGGGATGAGCACATCGGGGCGCGTGTCACAAAAGATTGCACTCCATGAAAAATTTGGCGACTTCTGAAGCTGTTTTGTTAGGTAGGGCTTTTGCCTCGGCTTAGCGGGTCAGGTGGTCGGGCGCTATGATGATCCACTTATTTTCAGACGTTGACTTCGGGAAAGGGCCAAGCAAATGAGGTGGAAGATTGAGTGAACGTTCAGAATACAGGGCCATAATGTTCAGCGTGTCAGCTTCAGCGAAACGGAACAAGCCGGGCTTAAACCTCTTGCGTGAAATTCTTTAACAGTAAATCCAAGGTTTCCAGGAGCCCAAGAAGGATGTTTTTGCTTTTAATTAATGGCAAGCGATTATTATGGTTCGCGTGATATAATGCGGAGATATTAATTAAGGTCATGCAGAATTAAAGCAAAGAGTTGAGTGTTGAGAACTTAAAATCAAGTTGTTTTCAGGTCTTCTATAGGGCTAATACTATCCGTGGCCTTTTGAGGTACAGACGACATTGGGCATCCTTGCAGGGGTCGTAGTCTCTAGGACCAATTATACATTTTTCATTTCATTTGAACTGATGTCAGA
Organism: Amblyomma mixtum; assembly: GCF_055824585.1. NCBI lineage: Eukaryota > Metazoa > Arthropoda > Arachnida > Ixodida > Ixodidae > Amblyomma > Amblyomma mixtum. The sequence goes on along the minus strand of NC_143019.1, from coordinate 124,640,594 downwards.
GTGAAGGCAGTACCAAACGAAAGCAGCAAGCAGCCAGTCATAGAAATCACAAGATGGCGGGTCTCCAGAGCGACGATCGCCTTCGCCACTTGCCATGCGCATTGGCTCACCATTGGCTGTGATACGGAGCCAATGGTGAGGTCCGGTCACCGATGAGCCAATCATCCGGTCGCTGCCCACGGGCACTTGAAAGGCGCAGCCACGTCATACCATAAAAGTGCTGAGTGTGAGGAACAAATTCATCTTAACAGAATACAGCTACAGGACAGACGGTCAGGGCGCACTTTAGACTTTAATCATGATCATTGATTGCAACAAACCGTTATAAAGCAGAAGTCAAAGTAACAAGGAATGGCGATGTTTTTCATCGAAGTGTAGGCTAGTATGTTTTGCTGTCATAGAGCCGTTACTATTTTTCTGCAAGCCTGCTGAAACGTGATTTCGAAGACGAGAATGAGCTTTGGACACGGCGTTACAAAGTTCTTGTCCAACATTGCTAAGCAAGCATGAGGGTGCCATTTTGAATGCCCTGAAAATAAAATTTTAATTTCTGATCATTTTCTGTAATGTGCCCACCCAACTTTTCTTTTTCAGAATTTTAGTGTTTCTTCTTTCTGTTTCTTTCCTAGACTACAGGCCAGTGCACGGCGGCCATGCGACAACACGAGCACAAGCACGATCTCACCGTTGACTGGGTGCAATGCATCGACTACGTTTGAACAGAGCCCGCAGGCAAAGGATTCTGGCGTTGATGAGCTTAAAAGCGCGCTCATACTTTCTGTATTGCAATTCCCAGAAACGCAAGAAAATACTTTTATTTTACATCCGGGGCACCTCTAATCCGGGCTAGATATTGATTACGAGGGTTTACGGAAGGAAAAGATGAAATAATTAGGAAGCATACTCAAAATCATATATTGTCAGGCGACCACTCATAGTGCTGAGCGTTTATATTCCTTACCAAGAATAAGGGATGAAGTGATTGTGTGCAGTAAGCTATGTTTGTAGCAATGAGACATTTGTCTGTTTAGACATCACGCAAGGCTCCAATGATAGTGTACAGCCTTTGTGTAATGTTTAGATCCTATGAGGGTTTCCCTGTAGCGTCAGTAGAAGTTCTAACCTTGACAGCAGGGGCCACTAAAAGTTCCATTCAACTTGCACAATTTATTATACTGCGGATAAATAATTAATCAGACACCATAGCCAAGAAGCAAACCGCCCTAGACTCTGAAATTTTGACAAAGGGTGAACATTTAGCCTAAATTGACTTTATCGCTGTTTAATGAATTTAAAGATTAGTCTCTTTTTCTGCCGGGCACTTGGGAACGCAAGCTTTAACTAGGTTTTTCAAGTGGCCCTCGGACTGGCCGGGCAAACTTTCATTTATTCGTTTCATTCGTCCTGGCATCTCTGTGATATTTCATCTCTTTTGGCCTTTCTAAAGCGGCAGTATGCTTCCCCAAAAAATGTCGTCAGTAGGAAACAGCGACAGCGTTTGCACGTCCCTGTCGTAAGGTTAAAAATTGTCATTTTGAATTTCTCGCCTATATGTGTACACAGACTTGCTTTCAGGCTGCTACGACCTTTCATTAAGCGAAAGGCACTGGTGCTGCCATATTTACTGCTGTTGTAAAAAGTCATTGATTGTGACCAGGTGTCGCCTAAAGATATGTTATGACGTGTTGTTTGCGAGACATTAGTTTCAATTTTTCGTACCATTCAGACAACTTCACAACCGGGTCACTGCGTTTCAGCTATGCTTTTCTTTTTGTCCCGAGTACGAAATGCCAAGTTTTAAGCATATAGCAGGAGAGAGGGAGGTCGGTGATGATGCCTAAATGCTGAGAGTACTCATGAGAAAGAACAGTTGACAATATTCTAAACAACCTAAATAAGAACTGATGTATTCGTTGAAGGAATAAATAAGCGCTGCACAATATATTTTTTTGCACTTGCTTTATTTTGACCTTGCCATCTGCCTTATGTTCGAAATAAAAAAATCAAAATTACCATAGAAACGTGCCACCAAACTCGAGGACCCGAAAAAAAAGGAACAATAAGAAATCTTCTGTTACCTGCTTTTTTTTATAACCTCTTGAGGAAAATGCGTTGGGTACGGTGCCTGTGAGGAATTCTCTTTGGCGTTCTGCTACTTTTAATGTTACACCTGCCAGATTAGTTTCCAACATCCTCAGCGCTGTCTATGTACCCTTTCAGGCACCGCTGTGAGCGTTCATGCTGAAACAACCGATATTGCCGACGCTACTGGCCTGATTGAAGTGAAGTGCCTACAGCACTAGCGTTTAGTCTTCTAGTCCTTACGTTGGAACCAAATAATCGAGACCAGTTGATATTCCACAGAACAATTGCCTGGTACAAGGCGCTGAAATTGATATAACGTTTGAAACTGACCCGGTATAATACCAGGAGTTTCAGGGAAGATTTTCGAAAATAGGCTTTTTGGGGGAAAACATTTGGCTTCTGCGGCATAGTATTACCGCTGCTGGCGGACACTGGAAAGCCAGTGAATTGTCTTTAGTAAACTGGTTAACCAATTTTTCAGAAGTAACTTCTTAACTGTCACAGATAGGCAACTAGTTGCAATTAGATATTTGTAGCCGGTCGTTTGTAGTAGCCATATCAGTCTCTATAATTTCGAAAACCAGATTGCTCCCGCCGCTGTGGCTGTACAAAATTTCGCTGCATCATGCGAAAATACATGCGCTTTGGAAAGCATGCAGGCAAAACAACCCCTCCTGTGCACGTAACTAGTCGAAAAAAGGACATTTTTTTCGGGCTACAACGCCAACGGTAATCCCGTTTTCGAAATTCTAAAGATTGATATGGCTATTACTAGCGACAGTCTTCACATCTCTGCTTGCAACTGGGCGCTTGCCTCTATTAGTTAAAAAGTTGGCTATTAAAATTAGTTAACCAGCTTACTACTTAAGACGATTCACCTGTTCTCTGGTGTCGACCAACAACAGTAATACTATGCCGCAAAAGCTACATTTTTAAGCGGGAAAACCTATGCTTGGAAATTTTTCAAAGTGTTCGCTGAAGCACTCGGTGTATGGTTAAACTATCAGCGAAACATTCCCGTCTGAATGAAAGGATGACTTCATTTGTTTAAAAACGCTCAGCTTTCTAAGCACTCCAGCCAGATTAGTGGTTTACAGCCCACGACCCAATGTTTTACTGGAGTAATCCACTGTTCAGGTGCTACAGCTCGAAACGAAGCCAATACAGTCGCATAACGCAGCGAAGTGACTGACATTAAATGTTCAGGTAGAGTATTTGAAATTAGAGTGAAATATTAAAGGCTGCTAAAATGACGAGCGCAATGCCAGAGCTCAACTTTTTTGTTTCCACAATGTAATCTGGGATTCATCGCCGCCTAAATACTGCTGAAATATAACTAGTACTGAACGGCGCATGGTAGCTGCTCTCTACGCTTAGCATACAAACGCTGCGGTTCGGAATGTGCACAAAAAATGATGTGCTTTCTATATTCGGTCTATCCATTAAACACTACGGAGCTCGATGTCCATGGTAGCTCCTTAGGTATGGCGTGGATTGTGCGTTTGTTGAATTGTGTTGGTTGGAAACATTTAGCAAAAGCAGCTTTAGTGAAAGTTTGCATAAAGGTCTTTAAAAAAGAAGAGAAAAAGCTTCTAAAAAATCTTTTCGCGCAGTACTAAATGTGCATTGCCGGATGTACAAAACGGTGGCATGCTGTACGCGGTATATAGAAGCCAAATGCACTCTTCTTCCTTTGAAGCTGACCGCGTCTTAAAAACAGTCGGCACGGTGCTGCCATGATGCTCTGTTGTAACTGAGCCCTTGGCTTAGTAAATGAAAAGTGATTGTACACATAGTAGTCGGAAGAAGTATTGATTAGCTTTACTTCAACACAGAGATGGTGACAAGCATAATATAGGCCAGGAGAAACAAGTCTTGAGGGTCCGCTGTTTAGGGCGTCTTAAAAGCGCGTAGTATGCGTGTGAAAATTACTGGTGCACACAAACCTAATTCACAATGTTCACATTAAAAAGACAGGTTTTCGGGCGCGTTCCTCATTTCGCGACTTCATAATGACGCAGCATAGAGGGAGATATAGAGAAGCCCTTTAATGAACCAGCAGAGAATTTAGCCAGCGTCTGAACATCACCTGCACACTACTCTGCGCAGGGAATGGAATCTGAGAGCTAACGGCAGCAGAAGAGCGGCGCGGAAAAGTTAAAATAAAGCAAAAAGCGGAAAATAAAATGCGGCCATTAAGTGAGTACTAAGGTTTATCAGCGAATGATGATGTCACATATGAAGTGATGAAGTGCATTGACCGACATTTGAACTATGAAAGTTCACTGCGTGAAGAATGTTTGAGGCTAACATACAAGGTGAAATTACAGCTTCTCTTCATGCACAATGTCCTTTCAATATTCAACTAAAAAGGTCACTCCATCTCTCTGTTGCCTAGGGCAGGCTAAGGGACCTAAAGCTTCTCCATGCAATGCTCGTAGTACACAAGCTCGTCAGCATATGCAGGGCACTCAAGCGTGACATGTTCCACGGTTTCGACCGAGCCGCAGTTGTCACAAAGCGGGCTGTTCATTTGAGAGAAATGGTATCGTAAGCCGTTTGCAAATGCAATGCTCAGGCGAAGCCGTTGATGAAGTGTTTCTAGATGGCGAGGAATCCTGGATGAGAGTTTTGATCTCTGGTGGGGGCAGGCTAAGAATAGAAATTGTCGTAAGAATAGGGTTCCCTGTGTAAGAATAGAATTGGTCGTGATGAGTCGGCAAGCTCCAGAGCCGATACATGTTTTCGAAAGCAAATCTTGTAGCCATTTGGGACGCATCAAACTTCGTGAAAAAAATCCGAATATATCTCCGATGTTAATGGCCTTTACGGGCAGCTTCATCGGATTTTTCAGTGGCCAGAATGCCACAGTGTGCTCGGGTTCCTTGAAATGTTATGCCGTAACCTGTGGCAATAGTGATATGATGTAGATACCCGGTGTCGAGGGAAATGAGCTGATGATTTGTGTTCTTCACCAAGTTGGACAGGGTGTGCAGAGAAGCTTTGGAGTCGGTAAAGATAACCCATCGTCCGGGTGTTAGGAAACAGCTTCCTTAATGCCCACGATGTTCCCACGATATAGGAAACAGCTTCTTTAATGCCGCAAACCTCAGCTATCGTAGAAGATCTCTTCCGCTACAGCCGGTAAGAAAACACATGGCTTGCTGGGGGAACATCAAGGCCAAAGGAAGAGGCTTCTTTACTAGTTGAACTTTCGGTGAAGATGTGGGTAGGCTGCGTATTGTCCTCAGTTACGTATGCTAGCGTAGCTTGCAGAAGCGCTGCCTGTGGCTTGCAGCTCTTTGCATTCACACCTACAGTAAACTGCTTCACCTTTAGAGGCAAGAGTGTCCAGGAGGGAAAGGCCAGAGGCAGTAGTTTCTGTGGCTGATTAATAATGGGAAGTGGTAGGAGCTGGAAAGCTTGGCCAAAGCTAGAGTTGTAGTGGGTGCTGTGGATGCGGTGTAGGAAGTGCTTCTTCCCTTGGAGAACATGGCGGAGATGTGTACGTATAGTTTTCTGGGCAGCTATCACATTTTGCGGGAGACAGCCTGCTTCTCCTACTGTTCCTGATGCAGAGGAACCCTTCGGGAGGCCAAGGCATATCCGCAGGCAGTTTGTTCTGCTCGACGTAGAGAATCTTCTTGTTTTTTAGAGATAATCTTTGAAGCAGCAGCGAACAGTACCGCAAGGTTCCTTCAACGTAGGCTTTTTTAAGGAGAACCTTTGATCGGCAGTTGCTGCCCACCATGTTCCCGCCATAAACGTGAAAACTTGCGATGCAGCGCTGATCCTCTCGCAGTGTTTTTTTTATTTGAGTTGAACACGACAGATTGCTCTCTATCAGAACACCAAGGAATCGCTGTGATCGTACATACGGTAGTGACCGTCCACTTAAGGGGAGCGGATATTCAGTCATCATTTTCTTGTAAAAGCCATGGCAACACTCTTTTCTGGAAAGACACCAAGATGTGACGAAAAGACGAAGAGATGTGCAGTAGCTGAAGACGTTGCTGGGTAATGGGTAATAGATGTTCCAAATGCAAATGTCACCTGCATAAATCGTTATGGGTGCGCATTGGGGAAGTTTTCTTATGTCTATAAGGAATGTTGAACAGGAAAGGGCTGAGAACCGCTCACTTATGTACGACCCTCTCCACTGCATGAGTGTTGGACAAATTGGAGTGCTCTTAAAAATTTGTCTGTTTTAGTGTCCCACCCATTTATACAACCCTCCTCCGATACCAAGAATCGCCAAGGCTGCGAGTATTGCATGGCGAAAACAGAGTCAACAGCGGCCTTGATGTCAAGAAACACGGCTACCGGGATTTACCCAGCCTAAAGGTTCTCTTGAAGTGATGATACGAGGGTGATGGAATTATCAGTCGCCTACCTATTTTGACGGAACCCGTTAATTTCTTGGAGATACTCATTTCCGCTTTCGAGGTACCAAGTGATGCGTTTGCAGACCATTCGCTCCAAAAGCTCACCTACGCAGCACGGTAAGACGATGTGCCGGAACGATGCGTAGCTTCTTGGCAGCTCTCATTCTTTCAAAACAGGCAGAATTTTCGCCAGCTTCTATTCTGTGGGGTAGTTTTGCGATGGAAACATAGGTCACTTCATCATGACCATGAGACGTGCGTCTGTTTGGTTCCGCAATAGCTGCGGATAGCTCTTCAGTTGTGAAATGGAGGTCCAACGCTGGCACTGCCGCCTGTAGAATACATTATTGACTATATGCGGAGAATATCGAAGGCCCTGACCCCACTGACAGTAGCCAGCAGTATTCTTCTGTGACTTCATTTAGGGATTTCTGTTCATGCAGAATGAGTGCAGCGAATAGGTGAAGCTGATGGGGTGGCGTACGCATACCTCTAACAATTCGCCAAATTTGTTCTACTGGTTGGCGTACATCCAGCCTAGAAAAAATATCACACCATCTTTGCTGCCTGAGTTAATCCAAAAAACGCCGAGAGTGACGTTATGCCTTTCGGCAGGCGCGGAGGTCTTCAGTGTTTTTTGTAAGCATAGCTTTCCTTTCAGTTCGCCTGCGAATAGCGCACAGCCTTTCAAATTCCTCATGATTTGAAGGTTGCCTATCATTTTTAGCTATAATTCGTGTACACGCTCTCAGGCACTGAGCCATTGTCGATATTAATTAATCATTCCGGTTTGCGTAACTAATTCCTCTGCTTGTAACGTCCTTTTATGCATCCCAGAATGTAGATTTTACAACAAATTTCTTTGGCGTGATCTGCGTGCGGACAGCTGATATGAGGCCTGAGTAATAGTCATTTCCACGTGTTTCGAAATTGGTGCCCCAGGCAAAGTTGTGGGCAGCTGAACTTGTTACGAAGGTCGCGTCCATGCTGTGGCTGTCGTCAGGCACAGGAGATAGGGTACGCTGTGGTCAATGAGCGGCTCAGTTGAATGTGTTGAGAGAGGTTCTGAAAGCTTGCCACCTCGGGCACTTGTATGTGAGCTGCCCCAAATTTCATTGTGAGCATTGAAGTCTCGACAAATAATATGCCGGGAGGTGTCCTTGCTATCAAGTTTTCAAGCAACGGTGCGCCGAATGGTTTGCCTGGCTCAAAATATACTCCAATGAGAGTGTTCTCTTGTCTCCCAATTACGTTTACAGCGCGCACGTATTCGTTGTCGCTGTGAGGCGGGACATCAACCAAGGAGGCCGGTATATCCTTGCGGAAGTCCACCCAAGCGCAGCCATACGGCTACAAAGGAAAGCTATCCCCCTACGGCTACAAGGAAAGCCCCACTCCACCTTGGGGATTCCCCTAAAACATTTGGGCAACCCTTCCCACTTCGAGGTATTGATCAATTCGCTCTCGCCCTACCATAAGCTTGCCGTACCGGTTAGAGCAATTGGCAGAGCGACTGCTCCGGTGAAGCGGTGGCCCGGGTTCGAACCCCGTACCTGGACGAATTTTTCTTTAACTGCGAAGTTTCTCAGAAAGCTGTATAGCTTTCCTTTGTAGCTGTATGGCTGCGCTTAGATGGACATCAACGAGTAATTACTCCCTTATTACAAATCTACTCCACCTTGGCGGATTCCCCTAAAACATTTGGTCAACCTTGCGAGAGCCTTTTAGTAATCTGTTGAAGTCATGTGGTCGTGGTGATCAGTGAATATGGTATCCAAGCAGTATAAAATTTGCCTCGATGCGCAATTCAGGGATGAGTATGAAATGAAAGTGGTACGTTGGCACGAGCTGCCGGAAATCAGAGAGTTTCTACCGTACACCATGGGCGTTCTATTGGAAAATGGCGCACGTGCGAAAGATGTTGTGGATTGTCAGCTTTGGTTAAGCTGTCACTGTTGAAGCCATGATTATTGATGTCTGGTATTACGCCCCTGAGGAGCATAGGAGGCCGACACCAACGGCTTCATTGCAAGGACAGCTTCCCCTTCTGAGACAGCTCGTGACGAGGTGTTGGCGCGGACAAGGAGCTGATGGCTGCAAACAGCAACGGAATCAGTAGGCATATCATATCTTGTTGAGTGCTCCCGCTTTGCTGCTTATGCTAGTGCCGCCGCTGCTGCTGCTGCTCCCCCGCTGTACCACATCACATGCGGATGCCAACATAATCGTGCAGTCGTAGACATACATAGTGCGACGTCGGAGAAGTGGGAGGTAGGGATTTCGAGCTGGGAACCCGGACATCATCTTTCACTGGTCGAATGGGCCCAAGCTGCCGCAGTGACTAGATTCCAGCCAACAAGACTCTCAAGACGTTGCGAGCAATGAATAAACGTTTTATCTCTTTCTCTCTCTGTGCATACTGGTGACCAATCAGCGCGCAGCTTGAGGGTCATCGTCAGCACACTAACAACTAAGCGTGCGCCCGAAATTCCTACGTAAATTCGCCTTCCACTACAGCTGCTTTTAACTCCAGTTCTGACTCAGTCGACTTTTGTTTAAGATCCAAAACCAGAAGATTTTTACTTTTACCTGTGTTCAATCAATCCACCAGTTTCTCGGAGTGCTGCTTGACAGCGGCTTAAATGTTAAGCTCCAGCGTTCGCTTCTTGAAGCACTTGAACTGAATCTATTTACTATTTATATAATTATTTTTGTATTTCGACAATTCCTAAAAAGGGGCATTACATTAGGGATGTTCTGGATAAAAATATAAAATATAACATATTGTGTACAACGCCAACATTAAGGTTCAAAATACAAATGAAACAGGCTAACAACTAAGAAAATCAAGATGCAAAATGCTCAAATGCTTTCAAATACAAAATAAACACAAAACAAGAATAAAAAACAGGAAGAAGCGCTGAACGGTGGGTAGGAATTCCATAACGAATTAGAGGACAGTAGAAATCACAAAGAGAAACAAAGTTCCTTACATCAACGTCAGGGTGGAAAGGTACACGAAGACTTAAGATGTCTCTAAATATTCGAGCTTATCTTTGAATGCAAGCGTATCTTCTATTACTAAAGCGCCATTGGGAAGGCCGTTCCAGTCTTTTGCTGTTCGGATGAAGAAAGACTGCACAAATGTTTTTGTTTTGGTGCTCGGGTATGACAAATGTGGACTGCTTTTTGAAGAGCTGAAAAGGGGGAGTGTTTAGTGGCATAGATGCTTAGCGGCAATGAGTAGTAGAAATAATTAAAGTGGGCTAAACTGGCAAGTTTTCGATGGTGCTTTAATAATAGCAAGCTAGATCGGTTCTTCAGATCGGTCACATTAGTGTAGGATGAATAATCCGAATAAACAAATCTAATGGCGTGATTTGGATAGTTTGTATGCTTTCAGAAAGGTATTCCTGATGTGGGTTCCAAATGGCGGCGGCATATTCTAAATTTGGGCCTAATAATGTGGTGTAGGCTATTAATTTTTACACGTGTTGGGGCAAGATAGCCAAGGGATCAGCTGGATGGTGCAGTGATGTTGCTGATCAGCATTGACCACATAAGATTGTCAGACAGGTGTAATCCAAGATGTTTGTATGTTTTAGTACCATGTAAACGAGAACCGCAAAGAAAGCAGGTATATTGAGTTTAGTTGCACATGCACGTGTACCGATATTACATTTAGCAATATTTAAAGACATTTGCCATTTTCACAGCAATTTCCCACTGCTAGTAAGTCACGTTGTAAGCTAATACTACCTTCATGATTAGTCATTGTAGCATAAATTATACATCATCATCATCAGCCTGACTACACTCACTGCAGGGCAAAGGCCTCTCCCATGTCTCTCCAATTAACCCTGTCTTTTGCCAGCTGCGGCCACTGTATCCCCGCAAACTTCTTAATCTCATCCGCCCACCGAACTTTCTGCCGTCCCCTGCTACGTTTGCCGTCTCTTGGAATCCACTCCGTTACATTTAACGACTAGCGGTTATCTTGTCTTCGGATTACATGCCCTTTCCAAGCCCATTCCTTCCTCTTGATTTTGACTAGGATGTCATTAACCCGCGTTTATTTTGTCACCCACTCCGCCAGCTTCCGATCTCTTAACGTTACACCTATCATTTTCCGTTCCATAGCTCGCTGTGTTCTTCTTAACTTCAGCTGAACCCTCTTTGTTAGCCTCCACCTTTCTGCCCCATAGGTGAGTACCGGTAAGATACAGCTGTTGTATACTTTTCTCTTGAGGGATGTTGGTAAACTGCCATTCATGATCTGAGAGAACCTGCCATATGCGCTCCACCCCATTATTATTCTTCCAGTTATTTCCCTCTCATGATACGGATCTGCGGTCACTACCTGCCCTAAGTAGACATATTCTCTTACTACTTCCAGCACCGCGCTACCAACCGCGAACTGCTGTGTAAATTATACAGTCGTCTGCAAAAAAGCCATATGTTATTGTTCATGCACTCAGGAAGATCATCAGTGAGGATGAGAAAGAAGAGGACGAAGCACCGTTCCCTGTGGGACGCCGGAAAGAACAAGGGCATGGTTAGACGCTGCGTTATTAATTACCACAAAATCATTTCTCTCATTAAGGAATTTTTCAGTCCATGCAAGGAAAAAGGGGTTAGTTGGTCTTGAGGAACTCTGTCAAAATATTTTTCGAAGTCAAGAAAGATATCATCTGTTACTGAGTTGTTATCTATAGGTTAACGTAGAGGTGATGAAGAAAAGTTGCTAATTGTGTTTCGCAGAATTGTGTTCCGCTTTACGGAATCTGTGTTGCGCTGGGTGTGTAAAATTGTGGTGCTCAAGGTGCTTGATAATGTTAAATAATATTTTCCATTACTTTAGGTGATGCGCTGGTTAATGATATGGGCCTGTAATTGTAAATAGATGACCTGCTGCCTGATTTAAAGATTGGGACAACCTTCCCAATTCTTCATTCACTAGGTGCACAGCCCGAATGAAGAGTCCGCATAAACATTAATTGCAGAAACTTGCTAATTATCACCTTTCTATTTTTAATACCTTAGAATTTATGTTATCGGTACCGGCAGCTGATGACAGCTTCAAATTATTGATTATATTAATGATACTCGTAGGTGTAAGATGTAATTCATATTCGTGCCATCGCTTCAGTGATCAGCGGCAAAGGACTTCGGGGAGCTGAGGCTGTGTTCCTGTGAGAAGATTGAGCAAAAGAAGTGGTTGAAGGCTTCTGCGCAATAAATGTCATTGAGTGGTCTATCATAACTGTCGGTGCTAGTCACCGCAGCGTTTTGCGATGGAGTTATTCTTTTCCAAAACTGTTGGGATTTGTCCTAAGCATGTTTGGTAATTTTGCGTGAGAAAAATTTTGCTTTCGCTTCCGTACACACTTCGCGGCTTCCTAATTATGTTTATTGCATGTCTTCCACATACCTGGGTTATTTTTCAAACTTGTAGTCCTGTAGAGCCGTTTAGTTTTATTTATAAGTTTTTTTATTGCGGTATTGAACCATGGAGCTGCAGCTTTGTTTTTAAGTTCTGTTGTTTTCAAGCTCATTGTTCGCACGTTCTTTTACTGTATCACTCTTCGCATTCATATCACTAGTTTCTTTTTTATGTGAAGTAGATTACGAACTGCTGCGCTTGGTTAGTTACAACTCTTTGCAGTGAATCAATCGTCAAAGGCCCTAGGTTCTCCTGAACTTCACCAGATGCAAGCAACAATAGTAGCACAGACTAGCAATCAATAAACATTCCATAACATCAGCGACTACAAAGCAGAATAAGTACGCACCTGTGATCACTTCGGTACGGTGTAGTATTCTGACGAAAACAAACCTGCAAAATGAGCCAGACCAGCTGATACATGTTGTGGGCAAAGTAGGTGTAGTGCTCTCTGTAGTCCATGTTTACGCTGACCTCCTTACAAAGTCTAAGTCGGTGATGTCCCACTAGAACTATACCATCCAACCAATGTGGGATCAGCCGCTGTCGTCTCAAGATGACTAGCCAGGAGCAAACTTGGCCCGTATTTGACGCTTGATGTACTTGTCATCTGTGATGTGCCGCTGCTATAATGAGCCGTCAAGATGAGTTTCAGTGCATGCTCGATGCTCATCGTTGTCATTAACGACCATGACACCATCTGCAAAATGAGCAAGTACCGCTGAAACACGCTGTCCGCAAGGTAGGTGCTATGCCCTCAGAAACCTCTATTTGCTAACGTCCATTCGAACTATACTATACAACCAACTGGTAATCAGCCTCTGCCGTGCCTAGATGACAAGGCAGGGTCAAACTTGGCCCGCGTATGGTGCTTGATGCAGTGGTCATGTGCCGTTTGCGATATCGCGTAGTAATGATTGGTTCCAGGCAAAGCTCAATGCTCGTTGTGGTCATTAGCAACCACGGCACCATTTGCTAAATGAGCAAGATCCGTTAAGAGATGCTGACCGCAATATAGGTGTCATGCGTCTCAAGCTTCGGTTTACGCGCTGCTCCTTATGTAGTCGCTCCACCGGTAACGTTCCACTCGAAATGCATCATCCCAGCAATGAGGGCTGAACCTCTGGCGTGTCAAAATGACTAGGCAGGAACAAACTTGGCCCATGTCCGGTGCTTGATGCAGGTATCACCCGTGATGTGCCGTTGCCCTATTGCGCCGTTGATATTGTTTTTAGGCCATGCTTGATGCTCGTTGTGGTAACTGGCAACCACCGCACGCTCTGCATATTGAGAAAGATCAGTTTAGACATGCTTACCGCAAGGTGGGTGGCATGTTCTAAGGTTCAGAGCAGTTGTGTCTAATCAATTTAACTTTGAGAAACAAATTAGCTCACTCATTCTCTGACGCTCATGAATGCACGCTACACTTTTGCAAAACATGCAATAGCACACCGCTTGTCGTACCAAAATGCGTCTGAACTCTCTTAGTACGTTGAGTGAAAATATCGAAATGGATATTATGAAATCTGAATTCATTTCTACAATATGGTAACTAGTTTTATGTGGCAATGCGGACATGGAGCCTTTACGTTTGTATTTCTTCAACGAAAAGCACAAACTTCTATAAAAGAAAGAAAATCGAAACAATCAAAAAGAGCGATTTTTTAAAACCTTATAAGCGACCTTTGTTTCTAACCTTATCTTGACCTTTAGTAGACGTCCAGTTTTTTTGGAGTAGTATATTGTCAGGAAGGCAAGTATTTGTGCAGCCATCGACTTCAAGACAGTGACTCGATGGCTTTTTACAGTATTTTTGTTTGGGTACTCGATTATACAGAAACTTTGCCTGATCCAAATTCAGACAAAGAACAACATAAATTATGTTCTGGACAGAGTCTTAGATGTAGCCTTGCTGCGAAATATGCCATTTGAACGCAGAAATAAGTTTGCAATGACCACAAGAGCAACGTTCTCGAATGACGTTTCTGAAGACCAGCTATGAGGTCAAGACCTGTCCTTGTTTCGAAAAGAGCGATTAACGCCAACAAGCAGATGTATAAAAGCACACACCATTAGCACCTATGCACCAATAAAATTGACAGTCGTACTGTTTATAGCGCGTACACGACATGCTCGCAATGAAAGTTTGCGCTTGCCTTGTTCTGGTTCTATGTATGGCCTCTGCACACCAAAGTAAGTCGATACGTTATAAAACTCTTTATCTACATCAGCTGCATAGCCAGCCTGTTTTTCAAATATTGTTCCGAAGTTTTAGTCCTGCAAGTAAATGCAGTATGAATTATTTGGGTCCCGAGAGTTCCGTCAGTTTTTGACTGATGGAAAGTTTGTAGAGTGAATGCGTACTCTAGAATTTTAACTAAGCACTAAGTGAATGATTACGAGCCTGCAGTACATCAAAAATGACGTTTTCTCTCCGTTACCGCCAGGTATATTTGCACTTCCTTTACTGTAAAATAAGACTCTCACTATCTAATTTCTTAACTGGCGCGTTGTACTTTATACCACAAGTGAGCTAGGAGTAGTTCGCCGAATTAAGAAGCATACTGCGAAATACTTCAAATAGCTAACATTTCGTCAGACAGTGTACTTTTTCCGCTTTTTCAGTGCGTTCTTCGAAGACATAACAGTCTCGAATTGACCGCTGACTAAACGCTGATGCCGGCTCACTCAAAAATGGGTTCAGGAAGCACAGTCTTTGTTACGAGTGTTCTGAGACTTTTCGGAACCGGTGCGGGCTTCGTTTATCCCGATGAGAGTATTGGTGAAAAATGTTTTTAAACAGGCAGAAACGTAGCCGTATATTACATCATACGCTTATGACAAGAATCAGAATAGTGAAATTAGACAACAGAACAACTAGAAGCGCCATAATACCTCCTCTACACATATGCACTAATGCAAGTCAAGGCAGCAGAATAACACATGGTTTCCGATTGAAGTCATCAGTGTAAAGTGCGCCCTTTTTCACTTAGATTTTGCTGATGTGTTGCCTGTTGGCAGGAGTGGAAAAGCATCTGCTAAATGCTATCAAAACGAAACCACGCGGCGCACTCACTTCGACCTTCTCTGCAGAAAAGGCCACGCATCGCATGAATGCGATGCCTGAGCGCAGACGGAGCATGATCGTTTCAGCAGAGCAGCTGACACTGAGAAGAACGGCAAAATTGTACATTTGGATTGCTTTCAAACAGATGTGAGGTGTCACCTGTACCTCCGAGCGAAACATGCGCCAACGATGACAACGGCAGTCATCCCTCTTTATTTCTGAAGCACCACTTTTAACACACAACATAGCAGGTCTGAGACATTCCCCACTTTACCGATGTGAGCTGGGGCCGCCAGCTGATTTGTTTAAAACATTTTAGAATTGACCTGGATGGAATGGAAGTTTTACAGTCTTTACATTATTCAGACATGGGTGGTTTTCGTAGGCAGCCTATCATTCTTTTATTTTTAATGCGGCTACTCTCACCACGTTTAACCGATGGTTAGGAACCCTGTAGTCTTGACTACAGCAGGGCATCTGAAATTCAAAACAAGGCGCAAAGTGTACGTTATGTTCCGCAGTTCCGTCGTAGAGGGTATGAGAGATGTACTGGGACCAAAACTGAGTGGGTTCAACTATTCAAAGTTGGTTGGTACACAAGTAAAATTTTCCACTAAGGAAACCGGAATACGTCTGCGGGAAAGCTAAAAAACAAAACATCAAGAAGAGCAAAGTCACAAGCGAAAGAGAGAAACACAACCAGCACCGCATACGTTTCGTTTCTTAGGCCGATGCAAGCTGTGGCAGACTGTGGCAACCTTTAGTCGAAAGCAGGTATCAGCGCGCACACGAAATCATAGCCGTCGGTTTACTGTTCCGCAACTGTTCGGTTTCGCGTTGCAACACGCTGCTAGAAATTTGGAGCCGCCTAGACGCAGATGAGCTCTCATGCCACGGTCGGCTTATTGAACAAATGTCGTCTTTCATATTTGACGCCTCAGCTACCAGCTTCACGAGTTTTCTCAAGTTGCGCGATT
Organism: Amblyomma mixtum; assembly: GCF_055824585.1. Taxonomy (NCBI): domain Eukaryota; kingdom Metazoa; phylum Arthropoda; class Arachnida; order Ixodida; family Ixodidae; genus Amblyomma; species Amblyomma mixtum. The sequence continues at coordinate 124,624,637 of NC_143019.1, read as the reverse complement.
TTCTGCTGAGGGACGTTTTTTCTTTGCTGAATTCTCGCATCCTCATATATCGCAGTAATTCACATGATGCGCTATTAGATCCACTTTGTGCTGAACGCATGAAATTCTATGCAAGCATGTCATCGATGGTGTGGTTGTACGCGTACAGCTTTCCATCGTGTTTTCGAAAAACTACTTCAGCTGGCCTAGAATGTTTTTCACGATAGCATGGTCGGTACGGAGAATGTCCTTTCACCACGCTTCCAGGCGGCTTTGGAAGCGCTGAAGAGTGATACCTTATCCTGGGTCATCGCGCAGCCGCTGTTGAAGCCAATAACAAACAACGTCCAGTGCCATACTGATATAATTAGGCATTTCTAGCAGTAGACAAATCAACAAACAATTCAAGACAGCGAATGAAAGCACGTCCCTGCAGTCGCAGTCGAAGGAACGCGCGAGGCGGTCGTACTTAGCACCGCGCACCTGTGAGCTGACCTGCCAGTCACCTGATTAGGGATGGTTATCGGCGGCGCGATGAAATGAAACGGTTCATTATTTTGCGAGACGAAGCAAAACAATCTGTATGCGCCGCCAGAGCCCGCTGCAAGGCGTCGAGCGCCGCGAGTTCTTTACTGCAGCGGACGACGCGTCTGTCTGCTGAGAAATCGAAGAACTTGGACAGTAAACAACATTTAATCTTCCATTTCCTCAGGAAAGGGCAGTTAAAAGGCCTTTGCACGCTTTGTGGGGTCCAAAATGCTCTGCGCGTGTACTCCTCAATAGGAACGCCAGAAGAATGGGCGGACAGGACAGCCCCCTGAACACGGGAACACAATGCGGCCGCACCGTCGGACCGCTTGTCTATCTTCCGCCGCGGCTGCGGCCATAGTAGCTCTCGACGTCTTGAAAAATGACTAATAGCATGAAGTCGCCGGAAGAGGATCGCCAATTTTTGTGCTTCACTCCGGGTTTTGTGCTGCGCGTAGAAGGGTATTATTCGTCTCAGGTGTTGACAAGAACACAATGCAGTGATTGGACCAGTTCATGTACACTGCTCACATGGCTTTTCAGAGCGCCCTTAGCAAACAAGCCGCCGTACGCCGTACGCCTTTTTTGTGCATGTGTTTTCTTCGTGCGTCATCACAATTCTTGCTGCTCATATCTGCTCTCCGCACAACATATCTGCCATGTACTGCTTAACTTCTTTTGATGTTGTTCTTCTGATTATGAAGTGTTCATTTTGTAACTTCATGTGAACGCCAAGAGTGTATTTTTTATTACCTTTTGTTTGTATCCCCTCCTGCCTTGGCCGCCGCAGGGCAGCCGGCAGTATTTGATAAATAAAAAAAAAAACCAAAATCCTCGCCATTTCCACCGCCTCGCTTATCGCGCTATCCCATTTAAGCCAGATGTTTTCACCAGCAGTCAAGGCGTCGTCAGAGCACTGAGGGGGTGCCCTTTCCTGCTTTTAATATCTTGCCTATTCAAACAGACCTGAGGATGCCTACATATGGCCTCTAGATCCATTACGAAGGTACACTGGTGCGCACAGAATTCAACCCCTGTCATTTCTTCCGATGAACTGCAAGCTCCGGTGCAAAAATCCGCCCGGCCGCTTCCCTCTCAGGAGGTCCCGTCCACAGTCTCTGACTTTGGGACCTCCTTCTGTATTGTATTCCAGTGTTTTTTTATTCTTTTACCATAAACATGCAATAAACGAACCTTGAACCTTGAACTGGGTACCCGGGCAGAGCGTCATACCTGGCAACGAGACAGGCTGCGATGCACCAAGCGCAGTTCTTGCTTCCCCCGCCGCGGCGTCTGTGACCACAATTCCTCGCCCTCCTCCAGCCTACGTAGCACCCCGAAAAGTCGCACGAAACACAATACAAAATTACTGATCGATTTCCCAGTCTGGTGCGCACAGAATTCAACCCCTGTCATTTCTTCTGATGAACTGCAAGCTCCGCTGCAAAAATCCGCACTTTGGTGGGCCTATATGTTCCCCAGCGCAAAACACTGCTGCTGCCGCCCGCTTAATCCGAGTAAAAAGAGCCCGAATCATTGCTTCTTAGTTCGGCCTGCCCGGACTGCAGAAGCGATGGTCGTCCCTTTCTACTCGACCTCCTCTGGAACCACCATGTTTTCAAGGAGTACCGCGAAGTCTACCGCGAAGCTACAGTAACCGGCCTTGATGATTATATCCGGTCACAAGTGAGCCAAAGGGACTTCATGGCGCTTTTCTGCTTCGCACGTACTTCTGACATGCTTCGACTCCTTTAAGACTTTCGGGCTCGCCACGTTCCTTCTTTCCTCCCTCTTCTTACGCCACACTTCCACTGCCCACCTTTTTAAAATAAACTCTTTATCATCATCATCCTGCATTCATCGTATACAGTGCGCGCATCCTGGCGTCGGCAGGATGTAGGTGAAGTAAAAACGGTAACAAGATGGTTATGCCTCAGATTATCCTAGATCTGAGCCCATGCTGCCCGAAAATGTTTCGGAAACGCTCGCAGTGAAACTTCAACTAACTCTCGTAGTTTTAGCCGCAGACGGTGCCTGCACCGAGGCTACACAAAGAGAGGCTAGCACGGAATTCGTGTGTACAATATCCTACATTTGCTACAGAATATGATTCAAAAATTTAATTGGCTTTTACGGTGACAGGCTTCAAATGACTGCTCATACTTCTTGACGAGACAAAAACTAAATTTTCTTAAACCTTGCGCCTTCAGGGTGAAAGTACGTTGTCGCCGCCAATATGCAGTAGGTACACAACCTTTACTCAGTTATTTAGGCATGCTCATCTATCATTACATTCCGTTTTATGCCCTGAGGCAACCAACATCACATTAAAAAAAACAGTCCACAAACCACGAATTCAGAACACAATAAACAAATATGCCTTTCGCCTTCTGTTTATAGACATTGCGGACTCCGAATGGAAAACTTCTGATTGACTTTTCGACCATTCTGCTTCTACAGAGAGCTGAGAGAGCTTTAATGTACTTAAGGAAGGAAATTTTCCTACCAACTTCAGCCAAAGGGCCGCCATCAAAACAGAATTTCTCAAACTTAAAACGTATTTAGTGATTGATTTACTTCTAAATTTTTATTTATTTACGCTTCCCAAGCCGCGCAAGGGACTACGAATTGGGCATGAAATACGGCATTGTTATTGGGCCATAATTTTCGATGGTGGCCTTGAATTGGAGATGGGCCGCTAGCAAGACAAGGTTTACCCGTTCATTGGCTTCCCTTAGAAATTTTACTGTTATTTTTACGGAAATCAACCCGAACATTGGATTTGTAGCTCAGTGTTAGACAATTTTAAGAACTTTTTGGGAAGGATAGAAAGAGAAATGATCTGCAGAAGAGGAAACCGCTGCACCCATAAATACTTATAGGCAAAGGCTGTGAAGTTTGTAGAACTTCCTGTGCCTGTGACAGTTTCAAAAATGTGTACCTAATATGTCGTGCGGGCGCTGGATGCCCAAACAAGAGAAACCAAAGAATTAAGTCTGTTAAGAAATGTTCCCAAAGCGCGCAGCTACTGTCAAAGGGCGCGCAATATATGTAACGTAGCAAATTTAAGGTTGCTCGCAGAGATCTGAGCTGTAGTCACAGAATCGTCATGAAAATTATTCAGGGAAAGAACAAAACGTCTTTTGTCTCTCTGACATGGTGGCACTGATCAGAGTTAAAAAAGGGTATGCATGAAGAAAGTTTCATTAAAATTGCCGGTTAGCCAAAAACTCTAAGCTTTCTAATTAACATTTCATCGTTGGCTTGATTTGCCTGATTCCCATAGTATGTTATACGAGTATTTCGCGAGTCCCGGGTAGATATATTCTCGGATAAAAAAAAATGAAGGTTTATGCAGTCTGTCTAAAGTAATACAGAGAATTCCCTGCAAGAAAGGCTCCTTTAGGCACATGTATCAGGAGATCCAAAGACGGGGAAATTACGGGCTCGATGAAAAACCGCAAGATGACCAGACTATAGTCCTGATTTTGCCTAAGACATTATTTATGCTTGTCCCCATATTATCGATCTTTTCATTTAGGAGAACTAAACGGGCCCAGCAAAAGAGGGGAGAGAAAAGAGCGGAAAACGTGTCAGCCTGCACTCAGGGAATACGTGGCGGAGTCTAGCGTAAGGCTCCCAAGGTATTTCTACAACAACAATACAAAGAAGTGCGAAAGGTTTTATTGGAATGGCATCATGGCGACCGGCGTATACAACACCCGCTTCGACTGCGCTTCAGTGTGCAACCCTGGTACGTACGAAAGCTCCTTGCACTGTCATCTTCAGACTTTTATGGAAGCTAGTCTTTCTACTATTTCATAAAGAGTAAAATTCTTAAGTGCACGGCAGGCTGCTGAGCTCACAAGCTTATATTATGGTGGCATCGTGGTAACCAAAAGCTACCGGATGGAATGCTGAGATGACAAAATAAAATGTAATCTGTCTCAGTCAAATGTTTTCGTGGGTTTATGCTGGTATGCGTTTATGTTCCACAATTTTCAATTTTTGATTCAGATCAGCTACGCAATTATTTGTGTCTTGCTAGTCCAGTTTTTTTCGTAACATTGGGTCATTACATTACAATGTCATTAACCCTTATTTATCTTATTTATAAATAAGGCATATAGGAGACGAACGGACGAGTACATGTGATAACAGTTCTATATTTCCTTCCTCCGTCTCGGGATTTCCTACATAATGCAACCATCTTTCTGCTACATGAAATATTAAAAAGAAACATTTCTCACTAGGAAAACACACCGCTTACCAACTGAACAATCTGACCGCTCTTGATTATGAGCATTATTTTTGCGGAAAGTTCCTTGACTTCCTTATTAAAATACGCATGTAATCTTGTCATGGATATACGCATACGGCTGCTAGTTCTTCCTATCATACTTTTGTCTTAAGTCTCGGCAGGCAGATAATTACTTCGCGAGCAGGCCTGCCTTTTTGGCCGTATAGAAACTCTCCCCTTTAAGGCACCACCACTTTTTTTGACACCAATACTCGGCTCTGTAAGGAGCATCAGACATGACATAGTATTTTTCTTATATAGAGTGAATATTTCTGAGAACGCGTCATTTCGCGGATCTTGGCGCAGTGTACTGTCTTAACAGCTTAGCTAGTTCCATTACATTGCCATTATTCAGCAAAAACTATTCAAGCAGTAACTACTCTCTTCAGATGCTCATGTTCTTGATCAATATCGCTCTTTGTTTCTCTAAACACAGGTGAAACTGCCGGCTTTTGCACACAAGAACGACCGGCAGGTTGCGAAGTAACAAAAAAGTACGACTACAAAACTCTTTCCTACTATTACAACAAGGAGTCCAGGACGTGCGTCGAGTTCGAATTCTGCGGACCCCCTGTGAAACCAGAAACCAATTATTTTACCACGAAAACAGCGTGCTTGCTCCAATGCAGGTAAAGACCCTCTTCCTTATCGCCAAAATTTTCCTTTGTCGTCGCACAGTGTCGACGTCAACGTCCTCAAGCAAAACAATGATTGGCCACATATCATCCTAAGACCCCCATTGCAAACTGTCTCCGGCTTTTCTGAAATCCATAAGACCGCATAAATTAGGTTAGAATATATGATGCGAAGATTTTTGCTGCGTTTCAAATTTTGGCTGCCTACCTGGGAAAATTCACGAAATTTGTAAAGCCCAAAATACAACAAGACTCTGCTGTTCACATCAGTGTTTGCTGATATGGGTTGGCTGCAGTGTTAACAGTGGGTCTCAACATCTGCTACTTTTTTAGAGCTACAGAAAATAAAGGAAAATACCGATTTTTAACCATCCCCTGTAGGGTAAGAGCCGCAACCCTAAATAAAACTAAGAAGAAACTTTTTGGAGCACTGAACCACATAATACACCACACAATAAACCAAAAAAAAATAATGCGCCTGAACTATGGTTCACAGAAACTAACCAACCAAATTGCAGATCTCTTAAATCGCCATCCAATAATTATATCTACTATAAACGAAACCAAATCTGTAGGTACATTCAAAAAGAGTCTTCACAAGTATGTATTGTCTCTGAATCTTCTTGTAATGTCCCAAGTGCTTTTATTTAAAAGTTTTGTCTGCAATTCATATGTTTACGGTAAGGTGAACTGTACGTCTTTTATGTAGCGAATATGTATGCTACGTAGTACTCTGTATTCAATGACTGTCCTTCTTGTCATGCTCTGTATGATGTGTAACACGTTGCAGGAGGTTGACGCCTAGTCAGGCATGCTGTTGCCTTTTAGTCAACATCCTTGACAACTGTTTCGTTGTCAAAATAAACTTCAAACTTCAATGTGACAGTCACAGCCTCTCCCTCAGTGAAAATTCGTCAGCTACCATGAAAGCAACACTAAAATGGACTCGGTACTTAGATACTGCTCCCTGCTTTCGGCAAATTATCCAGGAACATGCGCTTTGACTTGCATTAGCAAACTTGAAAATGGTTGCAATTCAAACTACTACACACCACACCACACCTACAAGCAAACAGCGGTCGTCGATTTCACTGTGCTCAGATTACCTTTGTACAGGGTAATCAACGTTTATATTGAATGCACGAGCACATGGCCTATCTTTTCCGAGCGCCGGTGTGATACTCGCGGCTGCGCATCGAGGCAAATAAGCCGATGATATGCAGGTCCCTCTTACCCTGCTTCGTTTTTTTGGATGCGTGACCGTGTCGGATGCAGTGGAGCTTCCGCTAGCGCGGCCACGCACTCGCATGTTCCCCTTAAGAGTGCATGACTATGTACATGCGTGGTTGCACCCGCTGGGCATGATTTTACCAAACTGTTATTATCGGCCAAGGGAAATCACAGAAAACCGCAGCGCTATCTTGCGCAGCGCCTTTTAAAAGATAACAATGAACACGAACTGAGCAAGTGATAGTTGCGCTGTTCATACTGAGAGATATATAATTATCTAACGGTCACTTAATAAGGCAAAGATCACGCGGGGGTAAAAGCAATGCTATTATTGTGTGGAATTTTGATTTAAATTTCGCATGGCTTCTATTTATATGGCTGTTGCATGTTCCCAATGTGCTACGTATTCTCGTTTTCAATGCCTTCTTTTATATGTGCCCCTTTTGTTCGTTGCTTATTGTGTTTACCTGAATAAAATCATCTGTATGCGACTCTCCACCACTTTGTTTAGGTCAAACTGAGATTTCGCTGCAATTTAATCAAAAATTCTAAACTAATTTAAAAACGATGAACATTCGGTTCGATTATAGTTATTGAGATGCCTTAACCTCATATGCTGTAAAGGTACAAAACTTTGTTGGTTTATGGTTAATGGGGTTTAAAGTTCCAAAGCGACTCAGGCTATGAGGGACGCCGTAGTGAAGGGCTCCGAAATTTCGACCACCTGGGGTTCTTTAACGTGCACTCACGTCGCACAGTACAGGGGCCTCAATAATTTCGCCTCCATCGAAACTGAACCGCGGTGGCCGGGATCGAACCCTCGTCTTTCAGGTCAGCAGCCGAGCACCATAACCACCCAACTTTGTTGAAGCACACAACTTAGAAAGCACATTCCCGCTAAACTGCCTATCTTATATTTTATGTTTCTCCGCATTCAATATTCTTGGCGGACGAATTATTTCTTCCCTTATGAGGTTTCGGCTGTTTTATGGGCTCTTCACAAGGATTGTTTTACTATTCTCCTGCCGTATATTTCAATGCGCATGTATCACTGCCGTTCGCTGATATAGAGGCCAGGCTTGACCAGTGGTGGGCCGTCAGACTTCATTTACACCTTTCATATGATATTAAAAATATAAAATGAACAATGGAGGGGAAATCCTCAGGATACTCGCAAACGTTTCGGCAAGAGGACTTGTGCAAGTCAAGAAACCATCTGCTTGCCCTCTCTTCATCACGGATTGAAAATAGAATCATTATAACCAAGTAGAAATCGTGTCCGTGCCACGGCTGACCACGACTTTTCATTTTTTGCAGTGGATTTCCAATGAATTCCAATGGCAACGTATGAAGACGCAACCTTCACTTGAGTTTCTGAACGAACCAGCGCAAAAAACACAACGGACAAGAAAAAGGCGGAACACGAAGGACAGGAGCGCCCAACAACAAGGGTTGCTTCACTTGAGGATTCCTTGTAGAATTTTCGTTCGCATGCACTCTTTAATACCGTCAAGACGCTCTGCGTTATGGCGAAGAATATATGGGTTATGGCTTGAAGTCTAATCGAACTTCTTTTCAGTTTTTCTGCGCTAAATAAATAACTGGAAAACTGTTCACCTTGAACATTTCTTGTAGCAAAATCAGACGTGTTGTTTCTGAAGCGAAGCTGCTGACACAAGCTAAACTTTACAGGCTGCATAGTACCAGCATAATTTTACTCTGCACCCGATGGTAGAGCGATTTAAAGAGCCAGTCTCTTTCTTTACCTGCTGACCCTTCTCACTCACTGTCCTCGACTTGGGGCGGGTCTACCTAGCAAAAACTTCATTGGGTGTGCGTGACAGGATAAGACTGAGATGCCAGAAGAGGCCGAGGTGGCCTCTCAGCAGTTTATTCATCGTGTTTGCCCCAGCTCAAACCCGGCCCATACGGGGGTTGTCATGCGCTCCAAAAAACTTCACCCAGGTAGGATTTCAAGGGCTCACCCGTAAAGCACTCGCGGAATTTGGTTGCAATGTCCTCGCGCTATCAAAGGACAGTGGATCCGTCAGCCTGCAAATGCTACGTCCGCTCCTCGATGCAGCCGTGTTGTGCTGCTTCTGCGTGCCATCGAATGCAAAGCGCTTCCGCTGGTGGCGCCATAATATAATTCATGTAATTCACTGCAGCTTTTAGCCGATGCCGGGGCTGGCTAGGCAGGCAAATGTCAGTCGATTGATGTGATTATGTTACTCATCTGTACGCCAGGTCATTATCGTGTTGAACTATGTGACGCTGCAAGACCAAATTCAGGCAGACGCTGAGATGACCATCCCACACTACAGTTAGTCGCGCCGTTTCCTTTGCTCAACCACGCTCCTCACGTGGACGTCCAAACGTTGAGCAAATTTTCCGCCCGCTGGAACCTGAAGGCATGCTGAAATTGGTCACAATCGTGTCCTGTGCCCGAAAAATTCGAGCGTCAGGCCGTGCACTGAGAGTTTGCAGGTGTGCAGTGGAACATCTTCATGAGGGTGACGACATCCGAGTATCAATCCTGCCCCCTTCACTCTCTCTCCGCCATGCTACACAGCAAGATGGCTACTATGGATGACGTGCTACAGGGCGTGTACTATCGGGGACAAAAGTGGTATACTACACGCGACCGGAGCCAGACCAACGGAAAACTGCGTTTCAACGCCATCTGCAGGCGGCATCTCGGACCCAGACAGCCAATCTGTGACCTTTATTATCAGCAGGCATGTTTTTTGACTCGTTACAATGTTTCGTGCTTTTGCTCGCCAAAATGTCGAGCGGCGCCGCAGCAGTAGCAATCTGGTGGCCGTCTTTTCATTTTGTGTCTTCTTTTTAACAACGCGCGTTCGAGATATGGCTCCTGAGCCGGCGTTCGCACCGTCATGATGCGATCAAACGCCCGCGCGCGCGTTGCTAAAGGCCGATTCACACGACGGACCGTTCGTCCGCGGCCCGCGCAGTACGTGTGCATACGTCAGCACTTTGAGAGGCGCGCTAGATGCATGGATGGATGGCGGCCGACAGCGCGCCCCTCAAAGTGCTGACGCATGCACACGTAGTGCGCGGGCCGCGGACGAACGGTCCGTCGTGTGAATCGGCCTTAACTTGCCGTGGAAGCAGCGCATTTTTGAAACAAACGAGCCAAGCGACATGCCTGCTGATAATAAAGGTCACAGATTGGTTATCTGGGTCCGAGATTGCGCCTGTAGGTGGCGTTGCAACGCAGTTTTCCTTTGCACCGGCTCCCGCCGCGTGGAGTATGCCACTTTTGTCCCCGATAGTACATTCCGGGTATGGTAAGCAAGGTTTGTTTCGCAGGCTTAAAATACACGTACTACATATCTGACAACAGAACAGCATGCAAAAAAAATAAAAGCGCGTCAAACGGTTCCCACAATGCATTATCCGAGCATAGTAACAGGTGTAACAATGATGTCAACTCCTACAACGCTGCAGTCAAGGTAAAATTCAAAAGCGCCACAAGTGTCATATTTCTCGCATGCAATCAAATGCATAAAGCCACTAAACTTGCAATAGGAATAAAGCCAATTTACCAGAAAGGTCCACAAGACCACTGAGTCTTATGCCACATATACGAAAATACTGGCAGCTAATAACTGACCCGCGTCCAGAGGCTGTCCAGCACTGCCCTACTACATCTACTTCGACCGTTCTCTCGGTCATCATAAAAACTTGGACAGGTCGCTACTTTCAATTGGCAGGCTACGCTAGAGGGAACTTTTTATTTGCAATTTCTGCGGTATGTTTGACAGGACGAAGTGAAGTGCACGCCTGGGAACAGTTGCTGCAAGCTACTTTTGCACGTGGGCGCCAGGGTCACCTGGCTAACAGCGCGTAAAGTTGACCTAGACGGCAATTTTTATCAGCTTCATCTAGCACTCTACGGGGATGGCGCGCTATCAAAAGGTTTGCTCATTCAATCTCTTTGGTGGAAATAATCGGCTGTACTTGCTGCGGCCTAATATTATGGCGGGACCAGTTTTGGGCAAGTTGTAGGCGTTGCACGCGTGCTGCCACTACAGCGGTTTCGACACAACCTGCATGCATCATACAGACCTGGCTCCTCCGTAATTGCGCTTGTGTCCCCATACAAAGAGTAAGATAGGGCGAACTGCGTGTTTAAACCTCCAGTAACACAAACGTGGACTAAGTGAAGATACAAGAGCTGATTTACGGTTGGCTCAGAGCCAGCTATGTGCCAGTGGTCGTCATCCTGTGTGTATCGATCGCTTCATGCAGAGACGCGACACATCAGTAGCTAGGCCAGAAAAGACGCCCGGTCCTTTATTGCGCATAGATTTATAGCTGCGGCTGCAGCGAGGGAAAGGGAAAGGAAGAAGGGGCGTTGACATGTTATCAGGCCGCTTGCTTGATAGCCACATCTGATACATCTTTCCTCTGTGAAAAGATCAGTTTTGACAATGCTCTAAGAAATTTGCCGAAACTTGTGATCATAAGTTAGCCGTTTCGGTTCCATGCGTGGCCGGGTTGTCCTGCGTGGAATGGCTGGCATGGTTGATCCAGCAGCTGCACCTGATGCTGTGAGCTGCGTGCTTGTGGCAAGTCCATCACGTGGCAAGTCCATGCTTGATCCACCAGCTGCACCTGATGCTGTGAGCCGAGTGCTTGTGGCAAGTCCATTACGTGGCTCACCCTGGCCATCGGCGGCACCAGGACTTGAAGTTCTAGCCTCGGAGCGGATGTCCGCGTCGTCGTCGCTGTCATCGATGACGTTGTAGTGCTCTTGGGTTCGCAGCAGATGTTGCCTATTACGCCTTAGAAGACGGTCGTTGTCCATTCTCACGATGTGGGATCGTGGAGCCACCTTCTGGAGAACCATCGCTTTGCGCGACCATTGGCGGTCGTCACGAACCCGCACCGTGTCTCCTTGCTGCAGTGGAGGCAGTAGTTTGCCCTTGGACGACTGGCGGTGCTTGACTACCGGGCGCTCCTGTTCGACGCTGCATTCAGGCAGAATAGTGCGCAGCCGACGACCCTGCAACAATTCTCCCGGTGATTGTCCGTCCTCTAATGGGGACGCACGATATGATAACAGACCCATCCAGAAGTCGTCACGAGACTCTGCAGTTTTCTTCATAATGCGCTTCACTATTTGTACTCCTTTCTCGGCCAAACCATTCGACCGCGGAAATTCAGGGCTCGAAGTAATATGGACAAAGTCATAGCGCCGTGCAAACTCCGCGAACTCTTGGGAAGCAAACTGAGGTCCGTTGTCGGTACACACTTGGGCAGGAATTCCGTACCGCGCAAAAATAGACGCAACCTTTGTAACGACTTCGCGCGCAGTGGTGACGGCGAGTTTCTCAACGTCTGGAAAGTTTGAATGCGCATCAAACACCACTACGTACATGTCACCAGCGAAATGAAAAAGGTCGATTCCCACCCGGTGCCATGGCACCTTGGGTGTTGGCCACAAAATAAAAGGCTCAGAAGCTTGCTTGTAGGCGTACTTTTGGCATGCGCTGCATTTGCGAATGAGCGTTTCAATGGCACTGCCCATTCCTGGCCAGAAGATCAGGCCCCGAGCTCTGGCTTTACTTTTATTCAGCCCAAGATGTCCCGCGTGCAACTTCTTCAGCATCTCCGCTCTCATTGTCTTCGGTACGACAATTTTGCATCCTTTCAGCAGTATTCCATCAATTTCCGATAGTTCTGTTGCAAATGGCTTTAACTCTCCTTCAATCTTAGTTCCTTGTGCCACCTGCTCCAAGACTTTGCTCAAGTATGGATCCGCTAAAGTCTCACTTTGCAGGCGCAGTTTTGTTGGTGTGCTTACTATGCTTGAGAGGACCTGTACAGCATGAACGTCGACGTCTTCGGTTGACTCCAGGACGGCACGGACGGCAGGAGCACGGGACAGCATGTCCGCCAACAGCAGGTCCTTGCCAGGAACAAACTGCAGATCGTAGTCATAACGAAGAAGACGAATAAAGAAACGCTGCAGCCTTGGTGGCATATCTCCGATTGCCTTTTTTGCGATTGCCAGCAAAGGTCTGTGATCCGTTTCAATGACAATCTTGCGGCCATATACCAGCTGGTGAAACTTTTCGCATGCGAAAACAATGCCCAGGGTTTCTTTCTCGATTTGCGAGTACCGTGTTTCGCTATCGGTGAGCGCTCGCGAAGTGTACATGACTGGGCGCCTCTCACTGCCATGCTTCTGCTACAATGCTGCGCCTAACCCTAGCCCAGATGCGTCAGCTGAAATTTTGGTTTCTTTCTTCGCGTCGAAGAAGGCCAGCACAGGAGGCGTTGTTAACGCTTCGCAGACCTCTTTCCACTCACGCTCATGAGCCCAACTCCAGTCAAAAACGACGTTCTCCTTCACCAAGCTGCGAAGCAGGGACGTTTTATCGCTCAGTCGAGGCACGTACTTGCGGAAATAGTTAACGACTCCAAGCATTCTGCGTACTGCATTTTTGTCATTCGGGTGTGGCATAGCTTGAATGCTTGAAATTAGATCAGAACTCGGCAGTATGCCATTTTCACTGATGACGTCTCCAAGAAATGTTATTTCCTTCACACCGAAGGCACACTTCTCACGGTTGAACGTAAGACCAGCTTCCTCTGCCCTTTTCAGTGCTGCTCGCAAGCGCTCCTCGTGCTGCTGTTTGCTGTTGCCACAGATTAGCACGACGTCAACATATACATGAACCCCTGGCAGGCCGTCGAAGATCTCTGCGAGCGTCTTCTGGAAGACCTCACTAGCAGACGAAATCCCGAAAGGGAGCCGAAGGAATCTGTAGCGGCCGAACGGAGTCGCAAACGTGCATATTCGCGATGTGGCCTCATCTAACGGTATTTGGTGGAAGCCGGAGTTGGCGTCAAGGCGGGAAAACAGTCGCGCCCCTTACAATTCGCACTCAATGTCTTCACGTCCGGGCATAGGGTAGTGCTCACGCATGATGTGCTTGTTAATTTCTCTTGGGTCCATGCACACCCGGAGGCTTCCATTCTTTTTGCGAACTATGACCAAGGGACTCACCCATTCGGTGGGCTCGTCTACCCTTTTGATGATGGACGCCTTCTCCATGCGGTTGAGCTCTTCACGTAGTGGTTCCCTTAGGGAGAAGGGTACCCTCCTAGCTGGTTGTACCACTGGAACCGCACCGGGCCGCAGGACCATCTTGTAGTGTCGTTTCACGCAGCCGGTTCCACTGAAAAGGTGCGGGGCCGTTTGCTCTGGTGTTTCATGCCCATCCTGCATGTTAATGGCATCGACAACTGATGGAATGAGGCCAAATTGCAGGCATGTGTTAAAGCCAAGGATTGCTTGTCGGCCTTTTTTCACGATAAAAAAATTCGTCTCGTGCTTCGCTTTGTTCAGGAGCAGTGATGCTGTGGCGACACCCACGTGCTTGATAACGCTGCCATTGTAGGCAGTAAGAACCGCTGTACTCTTGCGCAGGGGCGTTGTACTGCAGATGCGTCGAAAGATGCTGAGGGGAAGAAGGTCTGCCTGGGAGCCCGTGTCAACTTTGAAACTGATGACGCATCCGGAAATCTGGCCTTGCATTGTCCAATCTAGCCCTGCTTGCCTGTTGACACCACATATGCTGACGTCCAAAACTTGGAAGTTTTCATCGCTTTCCACCTCTTCCTGTACTTGGTTGACTTGACGACTTCTGCAGCACAACGAGAAATGATTCATTCTGTTGCAAGTGTAGCAGCGCTTCCCGTAAGCTGGACACTGTCGCGGCGCGTGCGCCTGGTTGCACTGCTTGCAACGAATCCGCCTTTCTTTACCAGGCTGGTTTCTTACGGCGTAGTCAACGTGGACGTCGCCATTGGACCAGATAGCATTTTGCTGTGCGGCAGTCTCTGCTGCCTTACACATCTCTTCTGCTTTCTGCAACGTGAGACTCTTATCTCGTAGCATTTTTTCTCTGAGCGGGATACTATTAGTGCCGAAAACAATCTGGTCTCGTACCATGGATTCTTCAAGGCCACCAAAATTGCAGAGCTTAGCTTGCGTTCTGAGGTCTCGTGCAAAGGGCTCAAATGGCTCGGACTCACCTTGTACCCGCATACGAAATACATGCCTCTCGTAGACTTCGTTTTCTTTTTCGTCGAAGTAACTGTCAAATTTCTTGAGCAGCGTGTCGTAATCATCTTTGGACTCATCTTTCGCGTAGCTGAAGTTGTTGTAGATGTCCAGTGCCTCGTCGCCGGCAGCGCTTAGAAGGATCGCTGCTTTGACTGCTGCTGACTTTGGGGTGGCGGTCGACGTCGCTGTCAGGAACAGTTGCAGCTTCTGCTTGAATATTAGCCAGTTTCTTCTGACATTCCCAGTCAACTGAAGTGGTCCCGGCGGTTTCACGATGTCCATTGCTTCGGCTGCTTGAATAATCCAGCTGGGCACACCGGGCCACTTCTGACACCATGTATCGATCGCTTCATGCAGAGACGCGACACATCAGTAGCTAGGCCAGAAAAGACGCCCGGTCCTTTATTGCCCATAGATTTATAGCTGCGGCTGCAGCGAGGGAAAGGGAAAGGAAGAAGGGGCGTTGACATGTTATCAGGCCGCTTGCTTGATAGCCACATCTGATACACTGTGTACTTCATCTTCGTATGCAGGGTCCTCCACTATACAACGCTTAGCGTGGACGCGCTCTACGGAGCGTTAGCACATATGACGGGGCCCCACATTAAACCTAAAGGGCGCAGGCGCACGGAGGCCTTGGAGACGGTGCTTCGTATCGTCTGCTGCAGCGCGGAAGCGCCCATTGCTTGCTTTGCTGTCAAGCGCCGCTAGCTAACTCCGCGCTGACAGCACGAGAGACCGCAGAAGCGGCGTTGTGGCAGAGCGCAGTTCACTCACTAGAACGGTTTGGGGTTGGTTCCACATAATAAAAAATAGCCGGTTGTGTTCTCAGTGCCACGATCTCGGCTGAATGCATGTATTGGGGTAGCTCTGGTTTGGTTTATCTTATCGGGTTTAACGTCCCAAAGCGACTAAGGCTATGGGGCGCCCTAGTGGAGGGCTCTGAGTTATTTCGACCACTTCACATTCTTCCCATGCACTGACATCGCGCGTTAAACGAACGCCTTGCGCTTCGCCTCTATCGAAAGGAGGCCACCGCAGTCGAGATCACACTTGGGTCTCCCGGCTCAGCAGCAGGGTGCTTTCAATGAGCCAGCACGGTGAGCACTCTCGGGATTTGGCCGCACCCCGGAAATGACGTCGGTAACGGAGCACAGCTTCACTTTTTGCGCGTGCTGTCTAATGCGGATGAGATCTTTCATAACAGCAGCTGCTAAGCCGTGTCCACAGAGATGATGTTCCATAATGACTCCAGCGCGAAAGAGCTCCACGATTACTTGCTTCTACTTTGAATATTATTGAAAAATATAGAAACAACAAACACTATTAATGAGTTTGAAAAGAAATCAGAATATGTTTAATATATCATGCGGTTTTTCTTTATATGCATGTCATTGCTTGCAGCATTAAGCAGGCTGGACTACAACGTATTTGGTCGGAAGCTCATGCCACCAATCACAGGGCCCTATTCGCACCGCTGAAATGCTTTATAATGTGTCTAGATTTTATTCTTCGGCACCCATGCGCCTCAGACATTTCAGTGCGAGAGCACTACTTAACACGGTCAAACCGATCTAAGAATCTTGTGTGAAACCTCGGAGTAACTCGCGTAAGATCGCAGAAGAATTGCGCCAGCTGTAGCGATTGGGAGGACGGCATCGCACGTTCTGAACATGAACAACGATAAACACGGCTGCACGCACATTCAGATGCCAGAAACAAAAGGCGAAGAATGAACACATGCTTTGGCATGTCTATTCGGTTTACCTGCCATAAAGCTCCATTACTTTTTTCTTACCTCCGCTGACACTTTTCTGCTGGCATTTCCTTATTGGTAGAATTCGGCACAAAAAAGCGATTGTCGCTAATAACCTCGAAGAGAGGGGTTAACTAGGAACACAAATTTTATGGCAGTAAGCACTTCTGCTGTATCCTGCCAGTCAAGAGGTCCCTGACGCTGATAATCGCGATAAAGAGGATGCGGCACTTCACTCTCGATGTGTTAAACGCTTCTTGCTATACGGTACTTGGTGCCAGGGACCCCGTGATGTGGGGCTCTGGGACCGGAAGCGAAACATTGAGAGCCCTTTCATATGTAAGCCGGATACAACTTAAGTATTAAGTGAAGCTGGGCTCACATTCATGATATGCATACATAATTATTACACGATTGAAAAATAGGCTGCTAGAACCTTTCCTGGGACGTAAACAAGAAACTAATAATCTAAATATTAAGCTCCATAATTTAACCTCCCTGGTTCACTGACACAGTCGAACATAAAAATTACCGGACGCTGACGCAGCGTATCATCGAGCGTTAGCTCGAAGTTTGGCTAGTTTGGCTGTATCCGCTATAAATTTCGTTATATCTGGATCTCCACGTAATAAGGTCATTGTAATGCAGACGTATAGAGCATCAGAAGAAGAATCGTTTGACAACATTGCAATGTCCTCCATCAAGTAGTTTGGTAGTACTGGACGTCAGAAGATTCGAGAAATTATTGTTTCGGAGAACAATGGTCGACAGTACGAATCCCTGTATTACGCTAAATTTTTACTCGACCAGTAATTCTATGCTTCACAAGATGCTCAATCGTTTGGTAACACTCCGAAAATGACGAAAGCAGCATGCATGTGGAATTTAACACTCCAAAGCAGTACGAATGAATTCTATGGTGCTATTTATTGAGTTAACGATTACATGACGAGCTTGTCAGGTGTAACCTAGTGTCTACTAACACAGTTGTGTGCTGTTAAGTTAGCCCCACCTGTGACTGTTTGGACTTTAGGTGTGAATAAAGATTCGAGAAATTATGGTTCCGGAGGCGAATGGTCGACGGTACGAATCCCTGTATTACGCTAAATTTTTATTCGACTAGTAATTCTATGCTCCACAACATGCTCAATCGTTTGGTAACACTTCAAAAATTCTATGCCAATTAGATGGTTCACAGTCTATGTAGAAATGGTACCACACAGTAGTCCAATTCGGCTGTTTGCACACTGGGTTATATATAGAGAAACCAAGGAGCAGTAGTATATGCGCACATGTATGCATCACTTGAGTACTGCTTTTAAGCATACCGTTTAGCTATGCAACCGGTTTCGTCCCATGGTACATAGTAGTGCACCACCAGGCAACTGGTAGATACCACCCATGGTTACGTATTATAGCGGCCGTGCTGTAACATAATATGCTAGTTTCGTTTATGTAAACGTTAACCATGGTGGCCGCCATTTTTAGAAAATCACCTTGTGCCCAATACCTTGAGTACCGCGAGTAGTAGAGCTAACGCTCTAAAAAGCAATGTGCGCTCTCCTGCCTCTGCTAGCGACTTTGCATGCTCAAGTTCGGCTTCACGTGCAGCGCGTTGGGCTTCTGCTCGGGCCTTGGCATGCTCGCGTTCAGCCTCTGCTTGAGCCTTGGCGTGCTCGCGTTCAGCTTCACGTACAACGCGGTCTGTTTCTGCTCAGCGGCAACCCACGAATGCAGCTCGTCGGCATCTCGCAACCCGAGCTCTTTGCCTAATTGAATCAAATCCTTTAGTGTTGCCATCATTGCTTTTTACGGGCCCACGAAAGAAAGAAAAAAAAACTTGGCTTCATCCTCTCGCGTGAACGCCAAATTGTCGCGAATTATGTGACGCCTCCCCGACTGCCGAAGGGGAATGCTTTCGCGCGCAGGTTCGAAGAAGAAAACAAACGAATCAAACAAAACAAAGCGAAGACTTGTTGATACTTCAAATTGAAAAAGGCAATAAGAAAAAACGAAAACACCAAGAAAAACACGCACTCAACACGCGTACAACACAACAGATAGAAAGAAAGAGTTCACCTGATACATAGCGTCCCAGGTGAAGCGGCAATGCCTTGCAGGCGGCAAGGACGCGGGTTGATGACTTGAGATGCGTCGCTGGCTGTGTCGAAGGAAGCGGCGGTAGAGAGGCAGGAGGTGAGGTGGAACACAGGAAGACGCCGCTGAAGTCGTCAGCCGACCCAGGAACTTGGCAGCAGTAGCAGCAGAAAAAACATAGCGAAGTACCGTCTACGGCGTCCCGAAACACTTAGGCTTATGCAGCCTATCCAAGGAAGCCGCGACAGCACGGATCCTCAATCCATCGGCTGCCACTTCAGAACTTTAAAGGGACGCAGTAGGCCTGCGTCGGTGATGCAAGTGAAGTCTCCGGCAGCACGTACCCAACGTCCGACGGCTGCCACCTCCACGCTTGAATGAGCAGACATTAGCTGCGGTGTCTTCCTTCCCACCTCGGTTTTCTGACACGCCAGCCCTCTGCTCCTCGTGCCCACCTCGCACACATCATTCGCACGTGCACACGCGCGACGCGGGGCGGCACGCGCGGCGCTCCGCTGCCCGACGAACCACCGTCGGCGCATCGCGTTCAAAAATCCCTCGACGATTACCTGTGCACATCACACCTTCTTATGAAGTAAGATTGGTTTGGTTTATTGGGGTTTAACGTCCCAAAGCAATTCAGGCTATGAGGGACGCCGTAGTGAAGGGCTCCGGAAATTTCTACCACCTGTGGTTCTTTGACGTGCACTGACATCGCACAGTACACGGGCCTCTAGAATTTCGCCTCCATCGAAATTCGGCCGCCGTGTCTTTCGGGTCAGCAGCCAAGCGCCATAACCACTGAGCCACCGCGGTGGCCCGATTCGCTGAAGAGATTACCTTGCTAAGTCACTGAGGAGATGAGTTGCAGGGCATTATCAATGAGTTAGACTAGCGGAGCAGAACTGTGTGTCTACGAGTGGCATTCTGCCAGCGCGTCCTGGGCCCGCGCCGTCCACCGTCGCGTCCCAGGACCAGCCTGCGATGGGCACCCAAGCCCCCCTCACCCAACCCCCCGACGCCTCCCAAGGAACATTGCTTCTACAGCTTAGCGCCTGAGGGCGCTCCTAGTCACCACGATGTCGTCATTGACGCCGTCGAGAATGTCACTGGTGTCGACGGCGTGCTGTACCTGCTGCATCTCGGCGGCAGCAAGTATTTGGTGTGCGTGTGGTCCCTGGCGCACGCCAGCAAGTTATCTACGTCCGGGGCCGTCAACCTGGGAAACCAACGTGTCCCCGTCGATCCAGTGGGCCCGCCAGTCGTGTTCGTGACCATTTACCGACTGCCCCCGTACGTGTCCGACGACATCCTGGTCGCGGCTCTGGCCCCCTGCGGCAAGGTGCGCAGCGTCAACATGTCAACTTCCGGGACAACCCGCGCAAGTTTACTGGCACACGGGTGGTGCGACTGGAGATGCGGAACCCGGTACCCGGCACTGAGGGATGCAGCGGGTCTGCGCCCGGTGCAGCCAGGCGGGCCACATGGCGGCGGGGTGCAAGACTCCGAGGTGCGAGCGGTGCGCTGTCTTCGGGCATGCGACGGAGGGCTGCACAACGGGCCGCCAACGGTGCGGTGGAAAACACGCCACCGCGGACTGCACCCAGCGGCGGTCGTACGCGGCTGCAGCCCAAGCTAAGGTCCATGGCGAGACGGCTGGTAACGCGAACTTCATTGACGGCACCGAGGAAGCGGGGCCTACGCTCTCCCTCCTCGTCGCCGAGTCCCCAGAGGGCCCTAACTCAAAGTGCATGACATCAGACGACGGCTTTGTTGTCATGTCGGCCGATGAGCCAGCACAGGCGCAGGCAGCCGAAGCGCCCGTGATGTTACCTGCGGAATCATCGGCTGGGCCGCCGGAGCAGCTTCTGGCCCGGATAACGCTTCGCAGCAGCCGGCTTCACGACCCCGCACCGTGGCACTTGGCGCTGGGCTGCCGGCAGCTGCGGCTGCAACGGCAACCGGAGAAAACGAGCAGCCGGCCATGGACAAGACAACCCCCCGAGCAACATGGGCCGAGAGAGTCGAGTAGCCCTCCAAGGACGACACTTTGTTCGCGGACATCAACGCCTGGTTACCGGACTCCCAAGTCTTAGATGACCTCCTCGGAAGCCAGGCCAAGGTCAATTGAAATAGGTCGCGAAGCCGGAGCCTGAATGCGGTCCAGAACCAAGTGCTAGCGCCATCAAATTAGTGGTGGAACTGAAGCGCCAAAATGAAATGAGTGGACAAACACGACTAGAAGAGGAAAATAATTAGGACATATTTTGTGTTTCAAAAGCATTCGAAAACAATTGCAGTGATTCCTTTTTAAAATGTTTTAGTTGTGTGCATTTTGTTAGAAAGTATAGCACTTGCTTTTTAAAATTTTTATGACAGCGTTCGCTCAGAGCAGCGGCAATGGCAGCGGGAGGATGCCAAGGTTGACGGTGCTCTGATGTCATACCCTTTTCATATCTTTTGACCATTTTGCTTGCTTTTGTTTGAAACTCGATTCTGCTAGCCCTACGTTTTCCTCGTTGCTTGTTGCTCGAGTTCTTGGTGTGCATCGTTCGTGTACAGTTTCCGCTTTTCCCTTTTGCCAGCGCTTCTGTGTAGTTTCGTTCGGTTGGGTGCGGTTCTGTCGCTTTTGCCCCAAAAGGGCATCGTATGTGGCCATGGGGCCCCCGTACGCAAAAAAGAGGTGTGCGGTTGCACGATGTGCGAGCGATAACCTGTCTGGCGGCGTCACATTTCATCGCTTCAGCGCTGCACCTGCGATATTCAGCGCGACACCTGAGGCGAGGACGAAGGAAAAAGGCACAACGAGAACTGACTACCTGAAAATAGCGTTGGTGGTCGGCACTCGTCGTGTCTTCTTTTTTCGTTCTGGTGTCGGGTGTCGCGCTGAAACGTCGCGGCGTTCAGCAGTTTATTTTTCCCGCCAAGCAGCACGTGACGTTGACGTCACGAATATGACGTCACTAAAACACGTGACTTCAACGTCGCGTTTTTGTTTTAATTATGACGTCACTTTTTAGTTGTCCACGCATTTCGAAGACGGCGCTGGCTGCGCACCATGAGCCGCCATGTTTTGAACGTATGGGCTTCTATGCAGCCTACGCTACCATAGTACATCTACCTTGGCCAGGCGACGTGCGCTCAGAGTATCCCACGGAACCATTCTTCACCCGGCGACAGGGATGCTTTGTCACCGGTGCCAACCGCCAAGAAGCCTCTAGTCGGGCCCCACGAACCGGGCACGGACCGCGGCTCCTCCAACGATGAAATGTACTTCTAAAATGGCTGCAGGCAAGATGGCTATCATCAACTTTTTTTCTTTTAATTCCCATTTTCTTAACCCTTCTTACGCTGTCGTGGTGTGGGAGTGGTGGTGTTTAGGCGCAGCCTGCTTCATGGCAGTCACTGCCTGTTCAACGCTGAAGGGCGCGTTATCGCGTTGATTTTTATCATGGACGGCGCAAAATCCACGTCGTCAATGTATATGCGCCGGCCGTCCACTCCCAGACCAACGACTTATTCCGTTCTTTAGCACCGTTTCTTTTATATAGCCACCTGTTCTTTCTTGTTGGGGATTTTAACTGCGTGCTTGACCTCGACCGAGATATACGTTCAGTTGGTTAGGTGCGGCGGTGTTTAACGCACACTGTTTAATTGCAGCGCATCCTAATTGCCAATTCAGTTTGAGTGACACATGGATCCATTTACATGGCGCTGCGTTTTCGGGCACTTGGCATGGTAGGTTGAGTAGCAGCAGGTTTGACCGCATGTACGTCCCATTGGAATTTTTGCAGGCGGTCGTACAGTGCCGTGTCCTAAATTTTCAGACAGACGCAGGTCACGTGTCGGACCGTCGCCCGCTCTCACTTGTCCTTAACCTGCCCGGTCGGCCCGGCGACCATAGCGATATCAGGCGATTGGATGTATGAGTGCTGCAAGATCCAACTGCTCTGAGAGAAGTGCAGGACGCGGTCACAGAGTCGCTGGCGCGATCCGAGTTCCAGCCACGCGCCTGGGACTCCCTCAAAGAGGAGTGGCGGAGCGCGTACATCCGTGCTGGGCGGCGGAAGCGAGAGCGGGAGGCAGCTGACATAAAAGAATGTCTACGGCGCATCCGTATTGTGAGGCTAGGAGGATCACAGACTCCGGAGGCGCGAGCGTGCCTCCAATTTCAGCGCGAACGGTACTCGCGACTTTTATGTCAGCAGTTGCGCGCCGCGGTTGCTTCGGTGGCCCACCATCGCCACATATCGAACCCAGATGTCTAGCGCCTTGCATGTGATGCAGGGGCGACGGAGAAAGTGTCGTCACACGTCTCGTCAGTGTTCTGCGAGGACGGATGGGAGAGCTCTGAACGGCGGGATATAGAGGGGATGTTTTGCAATTTCTTCTCAGAACTGTTTCCCCGCGAGCATTCTGGTGCAGGCCGCGAATTTGCAGAGCGCGTGGCTCGTTTCACCTTCGATCTCCCGTGGCTAGACGACGAGGAACCGATGGCACCGACGTCCCCGGGAACCGACGGCGTCCCAGTAGAATTCTACAGAGTAGTTTGATCCCACATCCAACACGCTCTTGTAGCGACTTTGAACGCTGTTTTCAAAAAAGAGTTCATCCCGCGCTCTTTTGGCCGCGGTCGTATAACACCGCTCCCAAAATCCGGTGCGGACAGGCGCAATCCGTCAGGCTGGCGACCTATTACGCTTCTTAACGTAGATTATATGATCCTCGCAGCCCTGCTTGTCGCCCGAGTCAATCGCTTTCTTCCGAAGCTAATTAGCTCCCACCAATTTTGCTCGGTTCCGGGCCGCAGTATCTTCGCTCCGTTAAGCCTTATTCGTGACCTGATTGCTTAGGAGAAGGCGCTTGACCGCCTAGAACACGCCTATCTGTTCGAAGTGCTCACGTGTCATAACTTCCCCGCTGGCTTGATGACATTGTTAGGACAACGACGGTCATCAGAGCTTTCCCGTCAGGCGGGGTGTCAGGCAGGGCTGCCCGCTCTCGCCCGTTCTGTTCGCCCTCGCGATAGGCCCACTGCTACGAGGCGTGCAGGGCTCTGTTGGGGTACGTTGACTGCGCTGCCGGGCGCCACGCATGTCAAAGTCGTTGCCTACGCAGATGACGTCACCCTGCTGCTACGCGATACAGACAGCCTCATGGGGTTCTCGCGTGAATATGCTGAGTACGCCGTCATCTCTGGCGGCAAGTTGAACTCTAGTAAAAGTCAGGCACTGTGTTTGGGGCGCCCCGTTGACTCGTTGCCGGGGGGCCCTGCCTTCACCGAGCATGTCACCATTCTTGGCGTGACTTTCTGGGCGGGCGGCGTTTCTCCGCGCTCGTGGCAGCGGATTGTGAGCACCGTGCACCAGCAAGTGGCCGCGGTAACAGCGTCTCCCTTGCCGTTGGCGGAGAGGGCGTACTTTTTGAAGAATGTCCTGTGCTCTAAACTCTGGTTTGTGGCACGTGTGGCACTCCCTCCCACTCCTGTCGTTCGTGAGCTTATTACTTTGCTGCTCAGCTGGTTTTGGGAAGGCAGAACACAGCTCGTCGCACTTACACACCTTCCCCTCGCCCGCGAGAACGGAGGCTGGAGTAAGCCGTGTCTAGTTACCTTTTGCCGGGTGCTGTGCGTCAAATGGACAGCACACCTTGTGGACCAGTTGGACTATGTGGGGTGGCCTTTACTGCTATACTGGCTCGGAAGTAGGCGGCGGGTCCTGGTACCGCGCGGTCTCGGGAACAACGCCCTAACGGCGCTAACACCTCTTGCCTTCTACGCCGCCTCGGCACGCATGTATACGCAGTTGCAAGAGATGTTTCCAGATGGGGTTTGGCGCGACATGACTGCACCCAGGCTTTGTGAGGCCCTTTGTTTCTCCGAGTTACCGCTGTACATTTGCCAGACGTGCGCGCCCCACCCGAAGTGGGTGGACGTCCGTTCTAGCGATCTACCGCACGTGGTGAGAGATTTCCGGTGGCGCGTCGAGTGGGGCGTGCTCCCCACCAAAGAGAGGCTACACTCCTGGGGTGGGGTTCCAGCTGTGGATCGAGCTGCGTAAACTGTGGCCAGGTTGAATCACAGACGCATGTTCTTGAAGAGTGCGTTGTGGCTAGGACATTCCGTCGTTTGGCTTCACGCGCTTTTTCCATCCCTGTGTCGAGCGAAGGGAAACTACACGGGGCGTTCGAGCGACTCTTGATTCTCTCCATCAGCCTGATCCTTTGACAGAACAGGAACGCATCGGTACACTAGCGGCAACCCCGTCGGTTCATGTTCCTGATGCTAGCACGTCTCTTTGTGCTTTTATGGGGCTACCTAGATAGCCAACTCTTTACCCTTGGTGAGCAAAGCTTCCTCCAGAGGTGGTCGACCCGCCACATCCAACTCAGAAAGGGTACCGTGGCACTAGTGACAGCATACTAATGTATGCATTTGCCACACTTCAGGCGACTTTCTCTCAGCTGGCCACCCACAGTGTGTGTTGGAAATTTAGGTCTGTACTGCTATTTTTGTTTTGCTTGGGAAGTCGCAGGCCCACGTCTCTGCTTATACGTGTGAGCCCAAAGGACCACTGTATGACTGCACAGTATTAAACATGCTGTGTGGCCGGAGCTCCCGCAGAAGTCTATTTCATTTCGTTTCCCTTCATTTCAATTTGTATCAGTGACGTTCATACAAAGTGATTGCATATATTTGTGAATTCTAATTTCAAGACTTTTTCCTCGTGTGCCACAATGCCTCAGCACGGCCCGTGTCATCTGTTCCTTCGACTCATATATGAGCTTTTTTAAGCGACGTATTTCGTTTTTTTAACAAATTTTTTTCGACCCCGAGTGCCATAACCACTGAGCCACCGCGGCGGGGGTTATGAATTAAGATAATGTTAACGTTGTCATAAGCATCTGGTACGCTCGAGGTCACAGGGCAGTGCGTATAAAGGGCGGATAGTTTTTCTAGCACAATCTCACCGCCGTCCTTCAACAAATCTGGTGTTACCTGATCCTCACCAGCTGCTTTGCATTTTTCCATTGCTTCTGAGGCTTTCGTTACTTTTACTACCGATACTGGCGGGATATCCCATTGCTGTGCGCTTATGTTACTTTCATTAACGTTCTTATTGCATCGGTTACTGTGTAGATTTATGTAGAAGAGATTGGGTATTTCAACTATCTTATCCATATTGCTAATGACACTGCCCTCTTTGTCGTTTTACGCATACATTGGTTTTACCTATGCCTAATTTCCGCTTCACCGCTTTTAGGCAACCTCCGTTCTTTAGAACATGCTTGACTCTCTTCATATTAAACTTCCTTATCTCGGTTACCTTTTGCTTATTTATTAACAGCAGCGATGGCGTAGCGGTAGGGCGTCCACCTCCCGTGCAAGAGGACCGGGTCTCGAATCTCCGTGCCGCTTAATTCTCCAGCGGGGTTAAAAATTCCGTCTGTCGATGAAATTGCATAACTAGGCCTGGTCTCGGTGACCAAAAACGACAACGCACTGCCTCACGAGAACAGGATTTGGACTTCCTGATGTAGTACTTGGCCGCAACCTTCTTTGAACAAACAAATTAACCTTCGGCCGTCAGTCCCCAGCACCTGTGGAGTAACTTATCAAGGCGGCGATCAGACCTGTGATGCAGCGGAGGGTGCTAAGAATCATTGGTTCCGGACAGGCCGCCATTGAAAACTGAACCTAGCAACGTTTAACGCAAGAACCTTATCCAGTGAGGCTAGTTTAGCACTGCTGTTCGAGGAATTAGCGGGTATTAAATGGGATTTCATAGGGCTAGTGAGGTTAGGAGGACAGAGAGGCATATACAGTACTAAAGGGTGGGCACGGGCCGTGCTATCATCGATTACCAGACAGACGAGAACTAGGCGTAGGATTCCTCATCAATCAGGATATACCTGCCAACATAAAGGAATTTTTATAGTCTTAACGAGAGGGTCGCAGCTATCGTAATTAGGCTTAATAAGAGGTATAAGCTGAAGGTGGTGCAGGCCAACGCGCCTATATCAAGCCATGTGATGCCCAGATCGTTGAAAGCTTCTATGAAAACGTGGAATCGGCAATGACCAAAGTAAAATCACAGTACACTGTTCTGATGGACGACTTCAATGCGAAGGTAGGTAAAACACAGGCTTGAGACCAGGCGGTAGGTAACTATTGCAAAGGTTCTAGGAATAGCAGGGGAGATGTTAGTAGAGTTCGCAGATAGAAATAATTTATGGATAATTAGTAGCTTCGTATTTGGAGCAAAAAGAAGGCCATTACTGATGGTTTTCAAATAAAATTTCAAAACTCAACTCTCGTTCGTGAGGACTCAGTAAAATTTTTGGGAGTAATTTTCGACCGGCATCTGCTGTGGAACGACCGTACATATTATTTGCGCAGTAAACCGTCGCGCTCAGCCGACATAATCAACAGACTACGATCAAGTGTACCTGTTAGATGAAAACTACAACTATACTAATCAATAGTTCACTCTTATATGCATTATGGGCTACTTGTATGAGGTACGACAGCACTTACTAATACGGCAAAATTATTGTCACTACGAGAAAGGGCAATCCGTGCTATATTCAACACTTCACTCAGCCAGGACAAAGGAGAGGCTTTTACAAAACACGACTTGCTACGATACGCACGATATCATCATCATCATCAGCCTGATTACACCCACTGCAGGGCTACACCCTTGACTACACCCATTGACTACACCCATGGCTCTCCAATTAACCCTGTCCTTTGCTAGTTGCCGTCCCGCAAACCTCTTAATCTCATCCGCCCACCTAACTTTCTGCCGTCCCCTACTACGTTTGCCTTCTCTTGAAATCCATTCCGTTACCCTTGAGGACCAGCGGTTATCTTGCCTTCGCATTACATGCCCTGCCCAAGCCCATTTCTTCCTCTTGATTTCAACTATATATTGATTACGAGAAAGCATTTGACTCAGTTGAAACCTCAGGTGTAATGCAGGCATTGCGGAATCAGTGTGTGGAAGAGTGTTTTGTGAGTATATTGGAAGATATTTATAACGATAGCACAGCTACTATAGTTCTCTATAAAGCCAGAAATAAAATTCCAATACGGAAAGGTGTCAGGCAGGGAGACACGATCTCGCCAATGCTCTTCACTGCCTGCTTAGAGGAGGAATTCCGATGCCTGAAATGGGAAGAGTTGGGGACAAGAGTTAATGGAGAATACCTGAGTAATTGGCGATTCGCTGATGACAGTGCCTTGCTAAGCCACTCGGGACAAGAACTACAAAACATGATCAATAAGTTAGACAGGCAGAGCAGAACGATGGGGCGAAAAATTAACATGCAGAAAACCAAACTAATGTTCAACAGCCTAGCAAGGGAACAGCAGTTCGCAATTAGTAGCCAGGTGCTGGAAGTAGTAAGAGAATATGTCTACTTAGGGCAGGTAGTGACCGCAGATACGGATCATGAGAGTGAAATAACTAGAAGAATAAGAATTGGGTGGAGCGCATATGGCAGGTTCTCTCAGATCATGAATGGCAGTTTGGCAATATCCCTCAAGAGGAAGGTATACAACAGCTGTATCTCACCGCTACTATGGGGCAGAAACGTGGAGGCCAACAAAGAGGTTTCAGCTTAAGTTAAGGACAACGCAGCGAGCTATGGAAAGAAAAATGATGGGTGTAACGTGAAGAGATCGGAAGAGAGCGGAGTGGGTGAGAGAACAAACGAGGGTTAATGACATCCTAGTTGAACGCACGATATATGATAAAAAAAAAACTGGCTATATACATAAACGATCTAATAAAATGCAGCAAAGCTAAATTTGAGAACACATACCTTCATACGCCTGGAGCATACAACTTGCGAACAACTAATTTTCATGTCCAAATGTCCCAAAAAATTATGGCTACCAAAAGTTGACGTTTGTGATAGCGCGAATTTTAAATGTTAACGCACAGCTACTCTCTATTCCAATAGAAAACAGATATGACCGAAGCCATAAAATTGCAGTGCGTGATATGCTACTGTCTTGGCATTGCTGTGTCAGTAAACCTTGCCCTTTTTTTTCCTCTCAGAAAAGCGTTCTGTTTGGTGTACAGTGTTGTCATTTTAGCTTGCGTTCTGTGATATAATTTCGGTGTTGTCAAATGCTTCGAATATTTGCTTATTTGTGTAGACGGGCAGGCGTCAGTGATTTGCTTTTAGCGCCTTTTGCCTGTTCATCTTTGGTTTGCATATGTTTTCTGAACCAAAAAAAATCACATAAAAAATCATCTGCCCCCTCACAAAGCTCTTGGATAACGCCCCGAGGCGACGACGCCGATACGCTCCTCCACATTTTTGCTTCACCACCCATTCTTTGTCATTACGATCCAGATGCTCCCATAGAGCTCCACACCAATGGCAATGATGTCGGCCTGGGTGCGGTCCTCGACCAGCACAAGCCTGGCTTTTCTGAATACGTTGCCGCCTATGCCAGCCATGCTCTGACGAAAGTGGTGTCCAACTACTCAGTTATTGAAGACGGCACTCGTTGGGGCGTTAACAAAGTTCCGGCTATACCTGTACGGCCACACCTTCGACGTCATTGCAGACCATCATGCCGTTTGCTGGCTCGCTTCTCTCAAGCATCCATCGGGATGTATCGGCCGTTCTGCCCTGAAGCTTCAAGAATATGACATCCGTGCCGTGGATACTCGGGCTGCAAGCATTCTGATGGCGACGCTCTCTCTCGGTCGTCGGTGCTGTCGCCTACGCTTCTGGTTTCCGCGCCCTACCCTCCACTGACCGCCATTGAATATGCCCTCCGAGCAGCGACGAGATCCTTGGATTCCTTCCCTGCTTAATATCATCAGCGCCCTTAGCATGGCTCTACATCCTCGGACTCTCCACCGCCAAGCTTCCCATTTCTCAATCCGGGATGGTCTTCTTTACCGAGCAGTTACATGTCTAACGGCAGAAAATCGCTACTTGTCATCCCACGCCATCTCAGCTCAGAAGTTCGTGCTCGCCATCATGCGTACCCCCCAAGCGTTCATGCTGGCGTCCTGAAAACCTATGTCGGCGCCCTGAAAGCGTTTCCCACCCCTTGCTCAGCCCTTCTTCCGCAACGGCATCGACTTTTATAGCCCGCTTCCCTGCACTTCCACTGGTAACCGGTGGGTAATCGTCGCCGTCGATCGCCTAGTTCGTTATACGGAGACAGCCGCACTTCGCGCGGCGACGGCCCGTGGCGTCGCTCACTTTATTCGCCACCACTCCGTCCTTCGTCACGGTGCCCCTCGGGAGCTTCTGAGGGACAGAGGCCACGTCTTTTTCTCCGAGGTAGTTAAAGAGCTCCTCGCAGCATGCATATCCGTCCAGAATTCGACTATAGCTTACCTCTGTAACTTACTCTACTGTAGCTTACTATAGCTTACCACTTGGTAGCGGCGGAAGCAACAGAGGCTGTTGGCTCATACGCACCTTCTGTTATTCACAGGAATCGTCGATCACTGCCCTGCACCTTATCACCTGTCCCGCCGACCGACCGGCTGCTTTGGCATCGCTGAAGAAACTGCCATGCGCAATACCGACGCCTCCAAGCTTCACCGCCAGGCCCCAGAAAATATATAGAAAGCCCCGGAACAAGTCCCAGCTAGCACCTGGTAGCGGCGGCAGCGACAGAGGCTGTTGGCTCATACGCATGTTCTGTTATTCACAGGACTAATTTATTGCTGTTGATTAGCCCCAAAAATCTTGCTTATTGCTTTCGCCGATGCCAAGTGCGTTTGAGCCAAGTGTGGTTCAAAATATGCCTCGGGAACTTGATAAGTTGCGGAATGAACTGAGAGATGAATTTCAGAAGGGCATTGTTGCATTGCGAAGCGCAATCCAGAGAGATTTCCGTAAAGACCATCGAGAACTGACCACACGCGTCGACTATTGTAGCTCCCAGTTTGATGATTTAGATACTCTGCTCTAAAAGAGAAGAACAAGGCGCTGAAAGCTGAAAATGCACCACTGTCCACTGAGCAGGTTTCTTTGAAAAACTGCTGTCTAGCTATGAACAGCGCCTAACTGAGCTTGAACAATATTCAAGGCAAAAAAATTTCGAAATCAAGGGTCTTCCATTTGATTACAACAAACATATGCCTGAGATACTTCTGAAAGTTGGCGAAGCTATCATAGAACCGATAACAATGCAGGATATAGAAATTTGTCATCGTGTCCCGACAAAGAATAACCTACGCCCAAACATTATCGTACAATTCCGAAATCGGTGAAAGCGAGATGCTGAACTTGATAAAGCCCGACAATCAAAGATTACCACTGACAGTCTTCACCTTGAAACAATTAAACAGGCAAGCGTTGCCGATGGCAATTCTAACTCAGAAGGCGATTCAAACGGAAGCCTATCCCGGACTCGTGCAGCAATTTATGTTAACGAGCACCTTTGCCCCACATTGAAAAAACTGCTGGGAATGACTGTCACTTGAAAAAATGAGAAGAAATGTAAATTCGTCTGGACGAGAAATGGACGCATTTTCGCGAGAAAGGACGAATTGTCCGATGCCATCCGCATTGCCTGCGTAGGGGACATAGATAAAATAGTTTAAGAAAAGTACGTTCCCGTTGATTTTGTTACACTTCTTCATGACCACGCAGCTCTTCTTGCCCGCTGCTGTTTCTAATTGGCATTCGAAAAACAAAAATGTCACTTCTTTCTTTCATTTGAATGCTCAGTCATTACGCAACAAAGAAGATGAGGTCTTTACTTTCCTCAAGTCGCTAAAATTCTCATTTGATGTAATTATGATAACAGAAACTTGGCATCGGGACGATGAAGAAGTTCTAACCCTCGAAGATAATACATTTTTCTAGCATCGAGTTAAAACGAAAGGTGGTGTGATGTTAATGGTAAAAAAATCTTTTAACGGCTGTGTTATTCCTCGCTTCTCCATGGTAGTCGACGACTATAAAATACTTTCTTATAGCTGTGGCTCAAATGTGTTTTCAGTGGTTTATCGTCCTCCCGGTGGAAATGTGTCTTCTTTTCTTGAGTTTCTTGACGATTTTTTGTCCTGGGTAACTGACAATGGGCTGAACCTTCTATTAGGTAGCGACATCAATATAGATTCTTTAACATCATCTCATGAACAGCGTGAATTAAATATCTTGAGAAAAACAGCGCTTGCAGACAAAGAACCAGAACAAGAAGGACACACAACTGCGCAACTGTGTCCTTCTTGTTCTGGTCCTTTGTTTGCAAGCGCTGTTTTTCTCATGATGTACCCCAACCAACTCGCCCAGCAACACACCTTGCTGAATTAAATATGGTTTTGGATTGTAACGGTTTTTGAAACGTCATCTTGGAACCAACAAAAATGCATACAGGCTCATCTATCAATGTTTTTATCACCAATTTTCAGTGTGCATCAGCACAGTCTGGTGTAATCTGTGCTGAACTGAGTGATCACTTACCAATTTTTCTCTTTGCTGACCGTGTGAGCAAGCGTCAACGAAAGAAGCAAGTAGTTCAAACATACCAAACGATAAATCCAGATACCTTAGAACAATTCAGAGCCGAACTTAAGGAAGTGTCCTGGAAATACATGTACGAAAATAATGACCCAGATCTAGCGTACGACACTTTCATAAAGATAATTACAAGCATATATTTAGAGTGCTTTCCTGAAAAAACTTGCAAAAAGCCAAGTAAAGCTCGTAAACAGTGGATCAACAGAGACTGCCTCGAAATGATAACAAAGAAAAACAAATTATACAGCCGTTTCCTTTCTTCCAGAGCTCCCAATGACCTTACAGCTTTTAAAAATTTCAGAAACCAGATGACATCATTTCTTCGCCAAGCAAAAAAAGACTACATGAATAAGCTATTCGACTACAATGCAGTAAGACGAAGCGATCTTGTTTGGAAGGAAATTAACGATATCTTAAACCCTCAAAGAGACCCTCAAACCTGTACATCGATCACAATAGGCGACTGTACGTTACCCGGAAGGCAGCTGGCCAATCTCTTCAACGATCACTTTATTTCACTAGTGAGGAGTGCTCATGATCAACGCTCTGAAGAATATCTTAAAATTTCGTAACCCTGAAACTGCGTTTCGGTCATCGACAGATAAGCATGAGATTCAAAGTCACTTCGCAACCCTTCGTAATAGCAGGTCTCGTGATATAGATGGCTTCCAGGTGCAACCCTTTAAATATGTGATTGATATTATCAGCCAAGTAATGGAGTACATATTCAATAACTGCCTAGAAAACGGAGTATTTCCAAAGCGGATGCAAATGGCTAGGGTTTCTATTATCTATGAAAGCGGTGACAGAAACGACCTCTCTAACTATCGTCCAATATCAATACTTCCCGTCTTCTCAAAATGTCTAGAAAAGGTGATGTTTAAACGTATTGCTAGCTTTAGTAAAAAGCACAACCTAATAACTACGTGTCAGCATGGTTTCAATGAAGGTAGATCGACAGAGATCGCCCTTGTACAGAAAGAATTAATACTTGAACCATTTTAAAAGAGAGAGCTTGTTCTGAGCATATTTGTTGAATTTTCAAAAGTGCTCGACCGGATGAACTATGAGACTTTAATAGCCAAGCTACACATATACGGTTTTCGGAGCGTCTTTCTTCGGTTAATCAGAACTTACTTAACCTTCTGTTGTCAGGATGTCAAGACTGACAATCAGATTTCCGATATACAGTCTCTACGAGCTGGTGTCCCTAAAGGCAGCATATTGCGTTCATTGCTATTTAACCTTTACATAAATGATGTTACTAGTCTAGATAACAAATGTACATTTATAATGTATGCTGATGACACCAGCCTATTTTTTAAATCAACTGATCTAAATGATCTCTTTGGGCAGGCGAATCAGTGTTTGCTTTCCCTCCGTGAATGGATAGCCATTAACTCCTTGTAAATTAATACCAAAAAAACCAAAGCAATGCTTTTCCGTCCCAGAAATACGATAATTTATTTCCTGAGATTTTCGCTGTGGCTAGGTTCGGCAAAAATTGAGCTTCTCTCGGAATTTAAAAGAATAATTATTATGGAATAAACATATAGATACTACGATTAAAAAAATTGCTGAGGTAGTGGGTATTGTTTCTAGGCTTCGGTATTGTTTACCACAATGTGTAAAAAAAATTATCTTTCAGTCCCTATTTTCTTCTGTTATAGGATACTGCTTTTTGGTTTGGGGGACCACCACCTTTTCGAATGTTAGCAAGCTTCATAGATTACAAAAACGAGCCCTTAGAATCATCGTCAACGTTTCTCGAGATGCACCAACAGAAGCGATTTTTCGTAAATTGAATATAATTCCTATCCCGCAGCAATACTAACAAATCTTATTAAGGCAGTACAGAACTACAGCCATAAATACAGCTATCTTCTTCAAGGAACTGTACAGGCTTGAATGCAAGTGTTACAATTACAGCACGCGTACAAAAAATCATTTCATCATTCCGCAAACCCGAACTAATTACGGATGGCAGAGCATTAGTTACATCTTGCCTCTTCTAAACACAAATGATTAGTTACAGTGTCCAGATAACGTAATTTTTTTTACCTCACCCTACCGCCCTGATCCACCTGAGTACACAGCTATCTCAGACATCGCCCAAAAAGCTGAGGACTGCTGTCATCTAGCCCGCACCTATACTTCTGACATCCAAGGCTACCGAAAAGAACTGCGCGAAAATGCCAAGCCTGCTCCGATGTTCTCTGCTGGCTCCCTCGTTTGGTTTTGGGTTCCTGTGGACTCCGAATTTTCAACCAAGAACCATGGCCCTTATCGAGTCGTTCAGCGCACGTCTCCCGTCAACTACCTCACTGAGCCTGTTAGGCCTTCATCGGACCACCGCCGCCGTGGTCGCGAGGTTGTAAATGTTAGTAGCCTCAAGCCATACTATAACCGTCTGATCGTCTCTTCGCATTAAATCACCAGGATGGCTACTCCTTCCCGCAGAAGCCATTGTAAGAAGAAGACGGGGACGGCTCAGCTTCGCCGCGCTTCATCGCCATCGCTGGTGGCTAGAGCGCGAGTCTGGGTGGGCAGAAGCTGCTGCCTCCGGATGGCTGTCTTGTCCTACTGCGACCGGACTGCTACCTGCGTTGGTCGCCGTGACCATATATAAATCCACGTTTCAACATACATTATTTGCGAAGATAATATCAATTATTTAACCGCTTGAGTCACAGCGCTCGAATCCCCCAAAAGGGAAGTGAGCATTAAAATCCTCTGTTATCATATACGGCGCCGGTAGTTCATCGATCAGATCTTCTAGACAATGGACTGTTAATGTGATTGTGTTGGGGAAAACATACAAAACATATCGTTATTGTTTTTTAGCTCATGATGCTGACAGCAGCCGACTCTAATTTTTTCTTTAGTTCAATTTCTTGATCAGGGACGCCGTTTTGAGTGACAATTGCGATGGCGCCTGAGAGCCTCTTTGCCTGTTCGCGATCGCGTCGGAAAGTTTATGATGCCTCAGAATGTTCCTATGCTGTGTTCCAGCTTTGGTTTCCTGTAGACGTACAGGTGCAGGTAACATTGACACTAGAATATGTGTTATCTCCCTCTAATTCTTCAGCAGCCCTCTGCAGTTCCAGTGGATCAAAAAGTAATGTTTGTTTTGAGGTTTAAAGAAAAGAGATTTACTTTGTTTTTGGGCCCGTAATTAAGGCTCTGCCTTTTTTTTCGCTCGAGGCAGCTGTTCCGCCGCTGCAAAGCTCCCAGACTCGTAGTCACATCCATCGCCTTGCTAGACCGGCTGGGGTACGCGGAGAAGCCGTGGGTGTATGGCTTCAGACTTATCTCGACTGAGGCAAGTCCTGCATTGGAAATGGCAGAGCAGCCTTCGCTCGCGCTGCCTGGGGCGCAGATAGCCTTGGCAAAGGTTCGATGAAAGGCATGGGCAGGTGCCGGAGTGCTGTGTGGTGCACCGCCTCTACGTACCCCATCAGCGAAATTTTTGAGACACTGAAGGAGAATGAGCCTTGTGTGATTCCATACCGCCTTGACGCTTCGTCTAATGATATAGTTTGTTTGGTCTTAATGACTATGATTTTCTTTTCTTCCAAAAGGGACGGGCCCTCGAAAATGCCGGGTGCTCCCGCTGGCAGCTTGCACAACATGAAGTAGCGTCACAGTTCTGTTACTGATGACCTTTTGAAGGAAATTTGGTGCATGTTTCGTGGCGGCGACAGCTTAGCTATCCAAGGCCGCATTTCTGGCATTTGAAGCGTCTACGGGGGTCCGGCATGTATGGGCATACATGAAGTGTCATGTACCCTACTTCTGTTGTTTCAGGCAATGTGCTGTATTTGAAGGCCAGGACAAGTTGTTCGGTAGCGATTTCCATATTCGGTGCGCATTGGTTGCTTCTTTGTTATCGAGCCTTTCTTGCAGTTCATCCACTGTCGAATAAAGAAAGTCACTCTCAGAGATCGTTTTGAGCTATCTTTGAGCTGTGATGGGAACTGGGATTTGTTCCATGGTCCCAATGTTAGGAAGTTTTCGGGAGTGTACGTTGTTTTGGAATTTTAGTACCAAGTCACCACTAGCCATTTTGGTTACTTTGTAACCTAGGCCGAAAGCCTCTGTCAAGGACTATGAATGGGGAGAAAATTCTAGCTTGTTTTTATTCTACTTCACTGTGTGTTATGTCGTACTTTTTTTAAAAAAGTCTGCTACCTCGTTCCGCCGTCTCTAGTAAGGGCGATTGTTTTATGGAATGGTGGCAGCCATAAATTAAATGTAATGTTCGGTTGTGGGGCCAGCGCGCCCACCACGGAGCCCAATCAGGGGATCGGACAGCAACTTGCAAGTAAGTCCTGTCCAGCCCAGCTGTACACCACGATTGTAACCAGATATGGGGTAACTCAGAGTAGGTACTTGACACAAGGTTAACCCTCGCCACCTGGAAGACGGAAAAAACCGAGAAGGAGGTAGGAAACACTAGTGTTGTAAGAAACAGATAGGAAAGTGAATGATAGAGATTAGGATAGAAAAAAGCGACTGCTAATTTCTCCCTGTTTGGTCCGGCAGGAGGTGCCGTCTACAAGAAGCTGGGGCCAAAGTGTTGTGCTGCGTGTTGCTTCCGCCGAGGGGCCTTAAAGGTACAAACGCTCAGCATTGGATCAACCACCAGGATCCCCTTTTCCCCGGACACGGTGACGCCACGCACGGCTAAGCGCGGGTGCTCGGGTCCGTGGTGGCGCACTGCTCACCATCACCCCCCTGCGGGGATGTCCCTGCGGATGCTCAGGAACCCGTGGTGTCGCCACTCACCAACGTAAGCATGAATCAGATGCGCCTGGAGGTGGGAGGGGGAGGGGGGCGCTGTGCTTTTGGGTGGAAGTGGAAGTTAGCAAAAAGCGATTGGAGGATTTGTGACTGAAATGCAGAGATGTGGCATAAGGTTAGAATTGTAGGAAACTGTAGGTAAATATGATGGCGATTCTTAATGAGAATTGCCAACACAGTAAACAAAAAAAATAATAAAAGAAAGAAAAGCTGAGCATGGTGGCAATTGCCACCACCCCGTTTCAAAGGGGGCACTCCTATCCATCCATCCAGCCATCCATCCAGCAACCAGAGGGAATCGGGTAAGAAGCTATTTGCTATCCCGAGGTGGAAAAGAGAGACAAAGCGATGGGTTTTATGGATGCACAGAATCGGGCGGAAGAAATTTGTTGCCACGAATGGTACCCATGTCTGTCAGCTAGGCGCTTCTCTGAATGTTTGCAAGCATTGATTTTGTGATTATTTACGTTGCCAGTCGACCAGTGAACCAAGTTTCCCGTGATTTCCGGAGGACGCCCATGTACAGGAAAAGTGCTCGGCCGCTCTTACAGTGCTTTGCTTGAAACGGATCTCTTTGGCACACAAATCAGCCTGCCATGGAAACACACTGTTTCAACATTGCATTCCATTGTGCTCTCTTTAGGTCATTTTTTTTTCAGATTCATGCTCCTGTTGCTCTCATTCATACTTGTCTAACATTACACGCGCCGAACTGCGAATGGTCGGTGAAAGTTCGGCGCGCATTTTATTTTTTTCTATATAACGAAGTTAAGTGTTGCATATCTAATCATAAACTCCTGAGAGCAAATTCTGATCTCACTTCTTGAATGACAAGAAGCGAGTTTCTTGTGATTGCGAGCGTCGGCTTCGGTTCTCTGATATTAGCTTCACGAAAAAGTGGCCCTGATGGATTAAGCGTTCATGGAATACTTCACAGTGTTATATTTTAATTTGATCGCGTTAGCTTAAAGTGCGTTGACTATTGATGCACCTTTAATAATTGCGTTTGCTTGTTTCGTTGGTGACTATTCTAACATGAAACTGTTTCGTATGAAGGGCATATTTAAGAGAATACTGCCGCGAATCTTTGTAGTGTTTGTTTGTTGTGTTTATTTGTTCATGCTTCAAGGCTGCCGGCACGCCGCTTTATCGCTTCGTTTGTGACGCAAGACGCGCCTAGAATTATCTCGATTGATCGCATCCGGGGGGAACCGATTCTAGTTTACGCCAGAATTTTTTAGTAACGAACCTTCTCGAAGGTTCGCTATCAGCTTTAAAAAGAGCACGGCCGACAGCGGCGGTCATTCTGTTCGACGACCGCCGAGCACGCTTGTTGCGCCGCCGCCGAGTGATTCAGTTCTTTGCCGGCGCAAGTCAGCCCGAATAAAGAGTTCCGTTTCGAAGACATTCTCGCTGTGTTCCTGTTCGCCGGACTGCAGTCACCACTACGTGACAATACTCTATTGACAATTCAGTGCCCTCATGACATCATACTCGGCCTTGATTTCCTTGGTGAGCACGCAGCCCTTATTGACTGTGCTACAAGTGTGGTTGAGTTGGACCTACCGTTCCTCTCTGACCCACCTGCCCCAGTTGTGCACCGTCTCTGTACTGCCGAGTTCATCCGGTTTCCACCTGAAGCCGCTACTTACGTATTGTTTAAATCGGTTCCACCTCTTCCTACCGGCCAGTATATCATCACTCCTGTCCTTGATATTCCCGTCACGAAGAATGTTGCCCTTGCCCATACAGTTGTTACAGTCTCGGCAAACAGCGCATGTCTACCTGTTCTCAACTTCAGCACGCACGTCCAGACGCTTCCTCAAGGCATGTTCCTCGCCACGGTGTCCCCTACCGACGACTACGTGATCTCCGCAGTCACAAACTGTTTATCGTCCTCTCCGGACGATCATGTCACAGCTCTTTCGAGACCTGACCACTTTGCCAATATGATCGCTTCCGATCTCTCTTCTGACCAAGCAGAGGCGCTTACCCATCTTCTGGCATCTTTTCAGGACATATTTGATTTCAATGACCGCCCTTTGGCTCGTACGACTATTGTGAAGCATCGTATCTACACCGGTGACGCCGCTCCTCTGCACCGCCGGCCTTATAGGGTGTCCAGTTCCGAACGCCAAGTGATCCAACAGGAAGTCGAAAAGATGCTCACTAAGGACATCATCGAACCGTCGTCCAGTCCTTGGGCCTCTCCAGTCGTCCTTGTTAAAAAGAAAGACGGCAGTTGGCGTTTCTGCGTCGACTATCGCCACCTGAACCGCATCACAAGAAGAAACGTATACCCGCTCCCTAGGATCGATGACGCTCTCGACTGCCTCCACGGATCTCAATACTTTTCTTCCATTGATCTTCGTTCCGGTTATTGGCAAATCACCTTTGACGAGCAGGACCGCGAAAAAACAGCTTTTATCACGCCTGATGGTTTATACCAGTTCAAAGTCATGCCGTTCGGACTTTGTAATGCACCAGCTACTTTCGAACGGATGATGGACTCACTACTTCGCGGACTTAAGTGGACAACGTGTATGTGCTACTTTGACGATGTTGTTGTCTTCTCGCCCACATTTGCCTCGCACCTTCAGCGTCTCAGGAGTATCCTGACTGTCTTTCGTACGGCTGGGCTACAGCTCAACTCGTTCAAATGCCGATTCGGCCACCGCCAACTCACCATTCTTGGACATCTCGTCGACGCCTCCGGTGTACGTCCTGATCCAGCTAAAATTGCAGTGGTGCAACACTTCCCTCGTCCACATTCCCAGAAAGACGTGCGCAGTTTTCTTGGGCTGTGTTCCTACTTCCGCCGTTTTATTCAAGATTTTGCTCTTATCGCTCGTCCCCTCACTGACCTCCTGAAGACCGACACAGACTTTACCTGGGGCACTGATCAACAACGTGCATTTTCCACGCTTGTCCGCCTGCTGACATCATCCCCGATTCTGGCACATTTCGATCCCGCGGCCTCAACTGAACTCCGCACGGACGCCTGTGGCTACGGGATCGGAGCCGTGCTGGCTCAACGCTCCCGGGGCCCACACCGCGTGGTTGCGTATGCTAGCCGCCTGCTGTCACCTGCTGAGCGAAATTACTCCATCACCGAACGTGAGTGCCTCGCCCTGGTTTGGGCTGTAGCTAAATTCCGGCCATACTTGTTCGGGCGTGCTTTTTCTGTTGTCACGGATCACCATGCCCTTTGCTGGCTGTCCTCGCTGAAAGACCCTTCCGGGCGTCTTGGCCGGTGGGCGCTACGCCTTCAGGTGTATTCGTACACTGTCGTGTACAAGTCTGGACGTCTCCACCAAGACGCTGATTGCCTGTCTCGGTACCCTGTTGAGCCACCTGCTCTCAGTGACACTGACGATAT
Source organism: Amblyomma mixtum (assembly GCF_055824585.1). Classification (NCBI taxonomy): domain Eukaryota; kingdom Metazoa; phylum Arthropoda; class Arachnida; order Ixodida; family Ixodidae; genus Amblyomma; species Amblyomma mixtum. The sequence continues at coordinate 124,584,314 of NC_143019.1, read as the reverse complement.
CCCTTCCCTGTTTGGCATTTCTGATCTACACAACATCGCCGAGGAGCAGCGCAAAGACCCATATTTGCAAACCATCATCGAGGGCCTCAGCTCTGGAAGCTCGAAGCGGTCCCTGCAGCTCTTCGTTACCGAAAATGACATCCTCTATCGCCGCAACTTCCGTCCTGACGGGCCCTCTCTCCTTCTAGTCATTCCCCAGCAGCCACGGTCTTCTATAATTGCAGAACTCCATGACCTGCCTGCCGCTGGCCACCTTGGTGTGGCACGTACTTACGACCGGATACGGCGCCGTTTCTTTTGGCCTGGATTATACCGTACAGTCCGGCATTACGTCACCACTTGCGACCTCTGTCAGCGCAGGAAGAAGCCTTCGGTACCACCTCCTGGTCTTCTGCATCCTATAGACGTGCCTGTGGAACCGTTCCACCGTGTAGGGCTCGACCTCCTTGGGCCATTCCCGACCTCGGACTCCGGAAATAGGTGGATCGCGGTAGCCACAGACTACGCCACTCGGTATGCGATCACCCGTGCATTGCCTACGAGCTGCGCGACCGATGTGGCAGACTTTCTTTTGCACAATCTCATTCTGCAACATGGTGCCCCTCGTCAGTTACTCACAGACCGCGGACGCTATTTCCTGTCCAGAGTTGTTGACGACATCCTGCGTTCATGTTCTACCAAGCATAAGATTCCCACAGCATACCACCCGCAGACCAACGGGCTAACCGAGCGTTTGAACCGAACATTCACAGACATGTTGTCTATGTACGTCTCCCCCGACCACAAAGACTGGGATCTCGCCTTGCCCTACGTCACGTTCGCTTACAACACCTCGCGGCATGACACAACTGGTTACTCTCCTTTCTATCTCTTGTACGGGAGACACGCCGTCCTGCCTTTGGATACACTCGTCCCATCTGCTGACCGTCCAGTCACCGCCTATGCCCGTGACGCCATTGCTCAAGCTGCAGACGCTCGCCAAATCGCCCGTACTCGGCTACAAGCGTCCCAGCAAGCACAGAAGTCTCTGTATGATCATCACCATCGCCATGTCACTTACGAGCCGGGGTCGCTCGTTCTTCTGTGGTCCCCTTCCCGCCGCGTCGGTCTTTCTGAGAAACTTATGTCCCCCTACCATGGTCCTTATCGCGTTGTGCGTCAGGTCACCGACGTCACGTATGAAGTTGCACCTCATACACTTGCCTCCTCATCATGTCGACCATCCACCGATATTGTTCACGTTACGCGCCTCAAGCCCTATCACGCCGCTCCTCTCTCATTGGCCTAGCACCGGGACGGCGCTTGTGCCGCCGGGGGTCATGTTACGACGTAGTGGAAGGGGAAGACGAAGTGGACTCCCGCGTGAAAGGGACGAACGAAGAAGAGGTTGATGGTGCTTCCTGTTTGCGCTGGTGCTCCCGGCTAGGAATTATTCACCTACGGCTTGTAAATAAATGTAAATAGTATTTCCCCGTAACAACATTAAAGCCCTTAAACAATTTTCTTCCTTTTTGATGAAAGATCTATTTCGTTTTTTTTTTCATTTTCCTCTCACCACTTGCACTTTCTCGATTCTTAGCTAATTTGAAAGTGTCCATTATCAGTATATATTCTTTATATGAACCAAGCTTGATTCCTCGAGGAATTCTAACGTGGTATATTATACTTAATGGGAAATTATGAACTGTATGGTTCCTATGGCAAACTGTTTTCTTGGCGAATAGAACGTTTATTTAATACCGCAACTTTCTGTCTGAAGTAAATTTGATTCCTTAGTTGTGATATGCGGTTAACGAAGTAAATTTGATTCCTTAGTGGTCATATGTTGTTAACGTTTTGTTACTTGGTAAAAATGAATCTCTATAAAAATATTCGCTATTTAAACTATCATCACGAGCGGTGCAGCCTGAGACATTCTTATGCTATTTTTTCCACGATGTCTTTTCTCTAGATCAGTTCGAGAAAGTCCGACTGGATGGAAAGAAGAAACTGACATAGAATACATGGCTTATTATTTTTTCTCACATTTTGCCGAAAAAGAAATGAAGGCGAGGTTTCCTCGCCAGCCACCTGTGTCGGCATGCACCGCTTATTTATATCATGTAATTCACTATGCACAGGGGTGATAAAAAGAAATGCCACCAGCACCGCGCCTGTGTACTTCGCTGTGCACATTTCCTTTCATCACTCTCTTACTTTAGCGATAGTAAAAAAAGAAAAAAACGTTGCAGTGTGCACGATTGTCTCGTGGACGACTATAGCGCATTTCTATTGCCAGTCAGGTTAAATACGTTATGAAAATAAATGCGAACAGTGGAGCTAGTACGTACCGCGCTGTACGCATTTGCTATCGGGGCAGTATGCTTGTATGCACACCCAGGCCATATCTACAACCCTTTTTTGTCTACTTTTTTTTTACTAGAGATGTTTGCCATTAGGCATAATGAGAAAGAGAAATATTTAGAAGAAAGAGTGTAAACGAGCGCCGCTTAAAAAGTGGCAAAGTTCTCAATACAGCGGTCATCATGTGTTCACTTGCGATAGTCGCCTGCAACGTCCCATCGCAGGCCTACCTACCCTAGGAAGCGTTGTCTCACGGCGGCTGTAGCCGGGCAAGTCCACAGCGTTTTTCGTAACACTGGTCTGGCGCAGCTCCACAGTGGGGACACTTGTCCGTCACTTCGAAATGTTTGTCACGCCACCGATGACGCACAGAAGGAGTCAGAGCCGCTCTTGCCCGAATCCGGTGCACAGATGCTTCCTCTTCCCGAATGAGTCTACGGGGGAGAGGGTACGAACACGGAGGAATTGGAGCCCGTGTTCGCTGACGCAAAGCCTGTTTCTGGGAAACAGGGGACAGAAACGGGTTAGCAACAGAGCAGCCTTGTGCTTCTTTCGTTGCTTCTGTGTATTCTTTTCTTATTCTTGTGTTTATGTATTTTTTACTCTTTTTATTCTCCCTGCAGTCTCCTATCTTATTGTTTATTTTTTTGCGGCGTGTTTTTGTAACCTGCACTTTTGTGCATATCATGATTAACTCTTTAGTGTTCCGCGCTCTGTGGCTGAACTACAAGTAATTTTTGTATTGGACCGGCCACTAGCTTTGTAGCGGTCGGTCCAAACAGTGTTAATGTATATCACCTGTTCTCGCAAAAAAATTTCCATTAAAAAAAATAAGCACACCCAATCCGCAAAGCACGCATTATTCTATATAAAATCCACACCGCGGGGCCGTCGCGTCAGCCGCCGACAGAAGCGCTACTTTGCAGTTGCTCGTTTTCCCTGCGCCGCTCGTGCCTCTACTGGCCAAACGCTATCACATGATTCAAAAGCAACCATAAATTGCGAAGAAGTCAACTCATTTGCATCATTAGCACGAGACCACCGCTGACAGTAAGCTCATACAGCGACTGTTCTCGTGCTTTGCGCCATTTTTCGTCCCAGAGCACATGCTTACTGAAAACGGTGTTTTCTTGTCAATAAGACGCATTTTTATCACACGCGTTCGCTATTTTGTTGAAAAGAAAACGTTTGTGATTTGCGGCGTTTACAACAGATCATGCCCGCCATCTATATGGAGATTATTTAGTTCCTAACGCATTGAGGTAGGCCTTGGGGCAGCCGACGCACTCCTAGCAAGCTGCTACATTCAATTCAACAGTAATTTGCCTAAAATAAAGCAAGTTCAGTAGCCAGAAGCAAGCAAATTGAGCCTGAACTCTCTCTAACCCCTGCACCTAGTCTGCCTCCGGCATGCGAGAGTTGCGGCTTTCCCTCACAATTTGGATGTTTTTTGTTTTGGCAACTCGGCAGACCTCGCGCAAATCTAGGTAGTTATACAGAGATCACAGTCGCCACAAGGCGACGTCGCCATCTATGAAGAAGTGCCGAAAAAATGGCGGTTCAGCATTCTGCGCATCCTCAATAGATGGCTGCAGCTTGCTTCCTTCCTTTGTGACGAATGGAGATAGTTTCTGTCATGGTTTCTGTATTTTTTTCTCTCTGCAGAAGATACTCTGCATCGCATAGAGGAAGAAAAAAGTGAAGGAGAGGCTGTTACGTGATATGTTTTGAAACCGGAAACGCGCTCGGCGTCTCCGCGCGCGCATTTCAAACTCAGCGCCGACGCTGGCCCAAAGAGACTTTAGTGCTAGCGGCGCTTGGTTTCTGGCCGTTGTTAGTACGGGAAACCTAGGAAATATTCGAGCGAGGCATTCGGCGCTTACAGCATGTGCGATAAGCCCGAGGAGGAACTTTCGCTTACACTTCTTGCGGTGGCCCGCCATGGTAAGCAGCGTCTTTGGCAGCTTTTCCCTGCGTTGTTTTTCGACGGCGGGGTACGTGTCCCTGAATTCCTTGCATGCTGTACTTGGCGAAATAGGCTTGTATGCTTTGATCTAGTTCATCGTAGTCTCGTGTTATTCGCAGTGCTTGATGGTTCGTTTCACCAGATGAGGGGAAGGGCACAAAATTTTATTTGAGGGAAATTGTGTACTCGCAGATGCTGCCAAAATATAGCAGAGAAAATAAAATCAAATATGACATTCTTTGAAGATCATGCTTGTTTGTGTTCTAATTTTTTTATATAAACTGTTATACAAGGTGGCATTGTAATATAACTTGAGCCTCTGTGTTGTGTACCATCTTTCATTGCTTTTTTATACTCAGTGTCTTCGATAGCGCTGTGTATTTGTGTTTCATGATGCTTCCGAACCAACTATTCTACCTTAATCCTGTGTAAAGTACGGCCTTCAAACTAAGCTAGCTAAAAAGTTTTAGTACATGGCTATTCTGCAGCTGTCCGTGTCGAGTTTGCTGGCACGAGGCTTACATTTAAATGGCCCTCTACAGCACTTCGTATTTGAGAGCATAACAGTTTTTCAGTGGCCATCTGTTAGATGTGGTCGTGACGTTGGGAAAAAAAACGTTTCTAGGATGAATTTAGAGCTTCGTGCATGAGAACCCTGAGCAAGATTTTTGGTGTCGTGTTGTGTGCATGCTAAGCTCGCATATAAGCGGCCCACATGATCGCCACATTTTAATCATGCTCTATGGTAGAGAGCAGAACCCTCTCAGTTTTATGCTGAATGAATGTGCAGGTGTCTGCTTTCCGCTCGGTCGCGAACAAGCTGCCATGTATGGTCACACCCAGCTTGGTGTTCAACCTGCCTTTTAGAACTGCTTAGACTTCCTCTGCAATCAGTCGATAAGGATATGTATAGTACTTCCGTACTACTGCTCTTTTTCTTGCCCACTTACAGGCGCAGTAGAAAATCCGCAATTTCTGGTTGAAGCACATTCCTAAGCTATTTCTCAATGAAAAAGAGGCACTACACTGCACTGTCGCACGGGTGATTTTGAGCGGTTTCAAGTCACGGTATCGAATCCCATACTACATGCGTTCGAAGCGACTAAGATAAACATTAAAAAAGGTGCCCTGAGTTTCTTGCGTTCAGCATATTTTGAAAAATTCGGAAGCCGTGGTTTTACCCTCATAAAAAAACTGTACAAAAATGTTGTTTCTACGTTCATGCGCAGGACGTGTTGCAACCTGTGCGTCTTTACTTGAATAAAAAATTAGCTTGCAATTTAGAGGTACGATACGTAGTTACAACATCAAAACAAAATAGCGCATTAATTTTCTTTTTGTATCACATTTGTTTGCTTTTGTCACATTCCATATGTTCACTGGGAGTTCCACACGACACATTCAACTAAAAATCAACCATTTGGTAGAAAAGCAAATTTATTCAATTAAACTCCACTGTGTGCAATTAACCTGGTGTTAGTTCTTAAGCATTAGTTCGAAAACACCCTGTAAAATGTGTTGCGAATGTCTTCACGCAGACTGTGCCTTAAAAATTCAGTGTTATATATTCATTTTTTATTTTGTCCTGTGACGGTCATTATTAGACTCATCATGACATTATGCATCTCTTTACAGGCTCGATGCATCGTGAGGTCATCGTGCTACAGCTGCACGAGGAATTTGTTTGAATGCAGTACAACAGTCCTCTTGCAAGACTGCAACGATTACTTCCGATATGGCTGATCAGTTCACTGGAGGACAGCTCCGTTAAGCACTTTATGGATACCTTAGCCATGCCACAAGAGCTTGCCGAGTTGCGTTGTCCAACCTGAATCATCGGCACGCAGCAAATTTGAAAATAATTCATTTTCCCCCAGCCTCTGCCACCATGTTCTTGGGCCCTCCTCTCCATTATTCCCCAGATAGCTGGTGGTAGCGCAAGCTATCCTATGAGCGCTAGAGGCGTGATCCTTGTAACTCGATACAATAAACGGGTATTTTGTCCTGAATTCTTCGGAACCCTCATTTATGAATATTTGGTAACTAGAATGATGCATCCACAGTGCCGGTGATTGGCCAGAGAGTTGTTATTTTGCATGTGCCAATTTTGTAGCGAAAGCTACATTGACCGCGAACTTGCGATTTCGCTCTGCCGGTGCTCCGAGGAGGCACAAAGACCGACCTTGAGCCGTTGCGCTGGCCGCGCCATCTGGCATGATGTCACACCGCGCGCCTCGCCGCGAAGCCGCCGCCGCCGTTTCGTATGATTTCACCCCGCTTGCCTCGTCGTTGCGATAGCCTCCGCTCGCTTGGCCAGCTGTGTCGCATGTCTGGTAACATGTCGGAGGATAATAAACGAGAGCTCACGTGCGCCGCAACCGCAGTTGAGGCCTTTCGCTACTTGTATCCTGGCACAGCCGAGCTAAGCCACTGCCAGTGTTTCAAAAGTAGGACAGCAATATTTAAAAGCTGGATATCAATGTTTGAAAACTCGAAGTCAGTGTTCGAAAGCTGGAAAGCCAGTCCGAGGCCTTTACTGGCCCATCGGCGGAACGTTGGCACGAAACTGGCCTGAGAATCCAGCCAATATGTCAAAATGGTAACGCTGTGCCTAAATGCCATTGCACGGCCTAGGTTCATGCCAATTTTTGTCAGTTACCGCTCGGCGTTCCTACAATGCTGTTGTGCTGCTTGGGTAGGCTCGTCCATGGCAGGGAGGCAGCCACCACGCTTTACGCCATGCTTCAGAATGTCACAGATTAAGACGACATCGACGTCTCTACCGACTTTCAGCGCGGAGAAGAAGACCGACGATTTGCCTAATTGCGGGTCAAGGATCAACAGCGCACCGACGCCCGACTGTGCAAGCTACGCCTACGTCACGTGGAATATAAGCCAGATGACCGTGTATGGGTGTGGACGTCCATTCGCCGCTGTGGACTTAGAGAGAACCTTCGCGTCGCTACTTCGGCCATTACAAGGTCAATCGTTGAATTGCCCCCCGACGGAGCGACAGCATCACAGCGGCGTCGTTAACCCCTAGAGCTTGTGCATGCCGCGCACCTAAAGCATTATTACGGACGCTAACGGACGCTTCGTATTTGGAGCCCTAGTGTGCTCTTCGGTGCTTACTTGCTCTTATTTTGTATTGATTTATTTTTTTAAGCATCGAGCCGATGCTTATTTCAGAGAGAAGTGACGCCGCGAATCTTTGCAGTTTGTTCGTTCACGCTGAAAGGCGCCTGTCGGTGGCTTTATGATTTGTTTGCGACACTAGTTGCGATCAGACTTGCCGCGATTGATCGTGCCCACGAACGCCTTGTATACTTTTCAGACTGCTGTCTTTGCATCTATAGTTCCTTTCCTCGAAGGTTCTTGCAAGCTTCAAAATGAGCGCAGCCATGAAATGCAGACATCCTGTTCGCCGACCGCCGAGCATCTTGTTGCTTTCGGCGCCGCCGAATCGTTCAGTCCACTGTGGGCACAGCTGAGCCCCAATAAAGTTTTCGTTCAGGAGAAATTTTCGCTGCCTTACTCACTACCTGGACTGCAGTTACCACTGCGTGATAACATCGTCATTCACTCCCAACTGTCATTTGTTTTCTAAACACCAACCTGGCTATCAGCATGACTTTCGAAGAGGTGGTTCAGTTGAAAACAACCTTGAATGGTACGACTACACAGCGCTGACAGACGGGACGGAAGAAGACGAGACTAACACATGCGCTTATTAACCAAATGTGTATTGCGAAAAAAGGGGCAATGTAAAGCATAGAAGGGAAGAAAATGCGAAACGAACATGACCTACATGTCACGTCATGTTCGTCCCGCAAGCTTTGGGTGTCTGGACGGTCCGTGCGTTCAAAATAAGCCGCGGCACGGCCATAAGTAAACATGCGCGGCCATAAGTAAACGGAGCACGCTATTGCGTCCGAAGTGCAATCACGCTTTCTCCATTGGTAATGAAGAAGCGTTGTTGGTCTACAAGAAAGCCCACCAACCTCCTCTACCAGCCTGCGCGTACCACTGCTGGAAATTTCAATTAGGTGATGCGTGAAAAATATTCGAAGACATTTGCGTGCTCCGTTTACTTTTGTCCGGGCCAGTACGTTTAATGTGTACGTATGTGTATGTGTACGTATGTGTACGTGCACACATGTGTACGTATGTGTACATATAATGTATAAATCGCAACGCTGCTGGCATGGCTGGATTCAAACTACTACTGCCCAGTTGCTTTGCGCCTAACCTTGAAGGGAAATTTATATAACTAGTATACACTGGCTATTCACAATAAATCGTCTGCTCCTTGCAGTAATCTGATTAGTTAAGTCCCGTAGTCACCACCTCGAAGGCAGACAGGTAGCCCGTCACCTGAGGCTTGACCCAGACATTACCCGCCATCGATTGCGGTTTTTTCACTTCAAATTATTCTCTCTAATTGGGGTAATGTCCACAGCTTCGGTATGGGTACTCTAAGTTTGTGGTCGCTGCAGACACCAACTCGGTGAAACTCTTGGCTCACCTGCTGTTGCCAGACTGCAAATGTAGGGTACTGCGTATTCCGTGTCATCTCTCGAGAACCATTATCTTTTACTACATTTACAGACAGCTTACTGCCTCGTCGTCACTGTATAAATGCGCAATCGAAGTCTATACTGCAGCACTCTCTGTGCCTGCGAGCTAGATCACCCAGTGTTGTAAGCGCTATAAATAGCCAGGATTTAGGCAAACGAAAAATCGATTCGTATATTTATTGCGATTCCTTTGTCGGCTTGCACATCAGTTTGTTTCTCGCAGTAAAATGGTGTCTTCATTGATCTGTGCTCTCTTCGCGCAGTCTCTTTTCCTAGGGTTATTCGGCTCTACTTTGATTACCTGCAAATTAGAGTCGATATTTAGGATGACGGAAGCTCTAATATTATTTGTTTTCGGCACTCTGATAAATGTTTTTTCGACGCGTGTTAAGGGTAGGATTACCGTACTCATCAGGTAAACATTCCCTATAGCTCAGGAATGCTCGACAAACGAACGTTGATGAAGAAGTACGCACCTGTTTGTCCATTATCAAGGCCATTTTTTGTAAACCCGCTGAAACAAAGCAGAAGTCCTATTTGTAGAAGCATAGAAATTTTTATATATTTTCCTTAAATATGTTATCATGTGTGCAAGAAGCATATAAAAGCGTCCTATAAAAGGGGACGCTGTAATGAAATTTTTTTCATACATGACGTTTAACGGAGCTTAGCAAAGGTACGTAATTTTCCCAGCTGATTTCAGACATGCATTTTATTTGAGGTTAACTGGCGCATTCGCTGAATAATAACAATTCGATCTTCTGCAAAGTTATCCCGGAGACTTAATTTTTAATTAAGGAAATTTTGTACAAGCAATATAAGTCAACGAGTGTGCCAACGAGCCAAGTCAACGAGCCCCGTTGTGTGCAATGAACCTGTTAGTTTTTTTCTTTGGATGAACTGTTTTCATGTAAATAAAAGCTAAACTACAGCATGCATATATATTCATACAAACGTGTCTTACAAAAACAATCTTCAACGCTATTGCACGTGCGCATTCACAAACCATGTTGTTATTGCACTACTCGCTGTTTCAAGATTTATTACCAAACCAGTGATTAATTCTACCTACATTTTGTTCACTAAATAGCGATGGGATGAGTGATTGCAATCGTATAACACTTCACAGCTGAGAAGATCAACGAACTGGTCCCGTAGTATCCTTTGTTAAAATTTATTCCCTCGCTTGCCTAGTTTATCTCTTGTATGCTGTTGCTTTTCAGTCAGAGAAATGTGGAATTACAAGCATCAGAAGCTCTGATCGTAACTCTTGAACATATTCAAGGCCTCAAGGGGCCTTGAAGGTATTGTAATAACTAAGAAGGTATTGGTACAATTTACGATGATAAATTGGAACGTGTTGTAATCAGTAAATCTCCTCTTCATAGTGATACCACAGTAAAACTCTTCCTTGGGCTTGTTGGTTCATGCTTGAACATGGAAGGAAAACGGCGCGAAAGTAGAACGCGAACTTGTCCGGTCGCTGGCCCTGTTCTTTGTGTTTTACGCTTGCCCTCGTTGGTCGCATCGTTTTCAATACATCTTCAAAGATGATACTAAGATGGCTGTGCTCCGTCATCGGAGCAATTCTCAATAGGCCGAGACCGTCAGAGCCGTGATTCTTTGAAAATTTTTAACGTTCAAATATCCGAAACGTAATTTTCTATTTGTCTACTGTATATTTCACTTTAATTTTTGATCATGAGAGAGGCGAAGACACGAGGAGCAAAAAAAAAGCATTCGAAAATTTCCAGCATAGTCCTGATCCTGTATGCCGCGTTACCGTTTAAGTATACCAACGCTCGGTGCCAGACGTGGGTGGACGTGGGTGATACCAAATTCTTGAGCGTAGTTTACAAATCTGACACTTTCAAGGCGCTAGTTGTAGAGTAGCGCCGATTAAATAGTTTCAGTTTTATTCGCAAACAACCCACATATCTTCTCCCTCAGCAGGCTTAGTGTGGCCGTTCTCCTGTAGAGCATTGCATAAATTCCGTGCACCTTTTCTCCAGCTGTGCCCACAAAACAAATTTTACGAGCACTAATCACAATGCTACATTGCCTTGCTATGCTAATATAAATGTCGGACATTCCATTATGGCAGATTCTCTCAACCTAAAAATTTGCTGGCGTTTAGCTTTAGTTAAACCTGGTAGGTTGCGTAAGCATCCATAGCGTTCCATTCGGAATCATCACCGGTTGTAGACGATTCGGTTTCGATACAGGCGCGGTGCGCCCGTCTAGCAGCGTCTTGAGCGCGCCGCTTAGCAAGGCGCTGTTCGCGTTCTTCATCTGTCTCCGAAGCCCGTTGTCGTTCCCTGGCTTCGTCAAGCCGACGTAGCCTCCCTTTCTGTTTATCAGGCGGCATAACGACGGAGCTTGTTGTTGTTGTTGTGTGACTGAGAGAAGGATGAAAAGGAAATTGCACGGGCCTGCTACTGGCTCGAGCCAAGCCACCACCGCTGCCACGTGCAGATAGAGGAGAGTTAAAAGATCAGAGGAAGGAGAGAGAGAAAAGGAAAAGCGCGCGTCGCAGCAACAACTGCGTCCGCCGGAGCGGCCGCTGCTCAAAAAACAGATAAGCGGCCGAAGCCGCGGGAACAGATACTCTCGACGGAGTTGTTGTTGTTGTTGTTGTGACTGAGAGAAGGATGAAGAGGAAATTGCACGGGCCTGCTACTGGCTCTAGCCAAGCCACCACCGCTGCCACGTGCAGATAGAGGAGAGTTAAAAGATCAGAGGAAAGAGAAAAAGGAAAGGAAAGACGCGCGTCGCAGCAACAACTACGTCCGCCGGAGCGGACGCTGCTCAAAAAGAAGCGGCCGAAGCCGCGCTCGCCGAAGCGAGAACAGATACTCCTCGTGGCCGAAGCCGCTCACATCGACGGAGCCGTTGTTGTTGTTGTGACTGAGAGAAGGATGAAGAGGAAATTGCACGGGCCTGCTACTGGCTCGAGCCAAGCCACCACCGCTGCCACGTGCAGATAGAGGAGAGTTAAAAGATCAGAGGAAAGAGAAAAAGGAAAGAAAAGACGCGCGTCGCAGCAACAACTGCGTCCGCCGGAGCGGACGCTGCTCAAAAAGAAGCGGCCGAAGCCGCGCTCGCCGAAGCGAGAACAGATACTCCCGACGGAGCCGGCAAGCGAGCGAACGTTGTTGTTGTTGTTGTGACTGAGAGAAGGATGAAGAGGAAATTGCACGGGCCTGCTACTGGCTCGTGCCAAGCCACCACCGCTGCCACGTGCAGATAGAGGAGAGTTAAAAGATCAGAGGAAAGAGAAAAAGGAAAGAAAAGACGCGCGTCGCAGCAACAACTGCGTCCGCCGGAGCGGACGCTGCTCAAAAAGAAGCGGCCGAAGCCGCGCTCGCCGAAGCGAGAACAGATGCAAAGAACTCGCGAGCGAACGGCAAGCGAGCGAACGCATTTTATATCGCCCCCCCCCCCTCGTTCTCCAGCCTCTTCTCCACACTCCGCAGCTGGCGAGAGCGCGGTGACGGCAGCGCCTCCACTCGGCAGCGGCGCGGCTACAGCTGTAGTGCGCCTCGCCTCGCGCCGCCCTTCAAGGTCAAACGTGCCTCGCGGCCGCCCCGACTCGAAGGGCTGAAACCTGTCGTAATATTGCTTACGCAATAAAACGCAAGGAATCATTGTACATAAACTGAGTCTACAGAGATAAAACTGTCTCATTCCCTTTGCCTGCAAAGCGGAAACTTAGCATAATTTGCCAGAAAACCCTACCCCGAGCAGACCCAACTTCTTTTACAGACAGAAGGAGAAAAAAAAGTATTATTCAGCAACCCAGGACAGGATTGACACCTCAACTTTGTGAGTTAAGTTTGGAGCTTGTCTTGGTGAGGCTGTTACCGAACCTTTGGATCTTGTGAGCAACAAGCAATGGCGACATAGTTCGCCGTAGTACTGCAGGATACGCGCTACAGCTGTCAAGAATAAGGTTACTGTGGCGTAGGCATTATCGTTGATGGTAGTGCGGTGACTAAGTGGCGCATGAACACATCGAATAGATATCTCTACTACCAGTGTAGGCGCCCCCTACCTGACAGCGCAGATGGCCAGGCGATTGAGGAAGCGGTATTTGTTGAGTTCATTGAATAGAAAACTGGAGTGAAAGCCTCCACGGAAAGCTGTAATCTCGGGGATGAAGACGGAGATGAAAGTGACACACCAAACACTTCAGAAATGCTTTACGTTTCGACTCCCACACGGAAGCTGAAGGTAGCTCGCAGAGGTGCCCTGAGTGTGGGCATAAGCCCCATTCATTTCATTTCTTCCTGGTGACCAGATAGCCATTTGAGAAGGAAGTGTAGGTGTGAGTGCAAGTGAAGGTAGATGTCTGGTTGGGCGTGGGTATGCCCCGGGAGCATTTTGATGGCACAATCACGGTCCACCTTCTCACTGTCTATGAACATACTAATGGTGTTAGTTTTGTGAGGGGGGAGGTGGGGACGTCATTAATAGCACCAGAAATCGGTCGTCTTTTAGTTGAGGTGAGGTCCTGAACGCTGTTGTGATGACGTGCATCCTGATGGGTAGAGCCTAGGGACGTAGCCGTAGCGTTACATTCGGAGAACTGTCACGGCAACAGTTGGGCCCTCCGTACATGTGTGTGTTCCTTTTTTGTCTCCCGCCTTCTTCACGCAAGTACGTACCCGTTCAAAGATGAACCAACTCGCCCAAACAAGAGTACTACTTAAACGAGGTTGGGCAGTGCAAAGTCACAAATCGGTTTTCCTTCCTTTCTTGTTTTCCTTATTATTAGTTGGCGTACCTACATGTAGATTGACCGTCTACGGCTCTTGTTCTTGCGCGGGCAAACAAGTTTCATTTAACTGTGCTGGTCGTGAGCATGCTTCTCACGTCGGTGTACTCCTTCGCATGCCTGAGTGGCTTCTGGCTTTGTTATCTAATTTTACTATCACTAATCAGCTGATTTGTCATTACATTTCTTGGATACCGTTTTAAAGTTCTTGACCTCGTTGCGTGTTCCTTTCTACACGGCTTCTAACACTATACATAGCAGCCCCGGACACAAGCTCTCCTGAGAGGTCATTTTCTTCAATATTTAAGCGGGCGTTGCAGCTGCTATGGTGTGCCACCATTAAGCCCCCCGGAGTATCTGGATCCTTAAGAACTTCCTTCTTTTGGGATCAAAAACAGAAAGGACTGGTAGCTGCACAAAGCTCAAGAACACTTTATATCCGATCACAATTAATGAATTACAAGCTCTTGCTTCTCGACGTCCGGAAATTGCATATGTATAAAACCGTTCCATATGTAACCGTTGCATATGTATAAAAAAGCAAAGCTTCTTGAACGGCAAAGACTCATTACAATATTTGTCGTCTAATTTCATGGCTTTTACATTTTTCATATAAGCGGCATGCACTGCTTTGCTGGTTTTGGACTGATATAGTTCTAGACTTCGTGTGATTTTCTGTTTACTTACTAAATACGCAAAAACATGGAAACATTGGTATCAGTTATGTCTGCCACGATTTTTAAGAGATACGATACATTCTTTTATTTTCAAAAATACATATTTAACTTGGATAGACAGTGCACACTATTGCATTGTCAACGGCAATGCAGTTGACAATGCCGGCAATGCGTTTGATCTCTTCACAAATCCTATGGGAAGGCCGCGCTGCAACATAAGCCCCCCCCCCCCCCCCCCCCCCCCCCCACCGAGAGCAATTTCTGGCTACGCCGCTGCAGGAGACGACGAAGGGTTACGGGAGGTACGCGCGTGAAGTAATGGTTCTGCCAGGTTCAGCTAGAACAACGACACTGACTTCTTTCCAGATGCTCTGGAAGTTCTCTGTATCCTAAGCGAGGTTTTTATCATATAATAGATCAACAATCAGGGAGGTTACAAAGCACGCCAATCTGTCCGCGATTTCAAAACCACCACGCGGAAATCGGGAAAATCAGAGTGGGTTGATACCTTGGTCGACAACTTCAAGGTCAATGTGTCAAAACCAGAGCCGTAGTGGTAACTAGAAGACGAAAACATACGCAAGAAGCACTAAACCAATCATGTGCGTACCGTCTGCACATTTCATTGCCCTAGGAAGACATTGTTCTTTACAGCAAAATAGACACCGTAACAAAATATGAGGGTACTTAAAATACACTATAGAAAAAGTTACGTTCTTCCTGTGATATATCCCGATCACGATATCACGATATAGCCATTCAAAGTCACTATCCGCCAGCACGATAGGGACAATGCTCACCAACGTTTGGTTCCACCACGGCACCTCTTTCTTCCTTTTTTCTTTCATTCCCTCCTTTCCCACATTTCTTATTGTGCGGTCCGGGTGTCCACCGGGATACGTGAGGCAGTTACTGTGTCATTTCCTTTCCTCAAAAATAAATTTTCAATTTTCATGCTCAGTTCAAGCCCCCTTAATCTCGCACGATCACGCTTTTAATTTTTCTTTTCATGAGCTAGGATAGTTCTGCCGTAAATAAGCGCTCGTTCTTTAAAAAAGCCGCGATGTAAAGACAGAGGCCTCTTGTGCGTAGCGTATCAGAAGAAAATAAAAAAATTGCCGACGATTACGTTACTTCCTATTGCGAAATTTGAGCGCAGCACATCAGCTGTTTCAGCTTTTCAATAGATTGAGGCAAAGAATTCGAGCAAGACATGTGTGTAAAATTCCGGACAACTTGTTACTTTTCACACATATTCCTTGCTCAAGAAACACCCCGCTAAAAGTTCTTGATTGTCGTGAAAGAAGCTTTGTGATTGGAGAAAGATAAATACATAACCGACTTGCTGCACCAATGCCTGGCTCTCAAATAAGAGGTCAACGCAATCATTTCGCGAGGTTGTCACAGCCGTGGAAGGCGTTACGAGCGAGAGGAACCAGATGTTCTTCCACATGAGTGGTAAGGACTTCCTTATTATTTGTCTCTATATCTACATTGAAGTCTCCACCAACACTGCCACCCTCGCAGGTAGTTAATGGATGGTCGCGAGAGTTCGCTCACCGTTGTCAGAGCTAACGCATACGGCTAGCCTACACCTTTCTCATCACCCCCCCCCCCCCCCGCCCCGCACCTATAAGCGAGATTCAGGCGTCCACTGTCCCAGGGAGCCAGTTATGCGCGTTTCCTTTCCTTAAAATGATCGGAGTGTAAAACATTGTCAACGGTAACGCCAATGAACACAACGAACGCCGAAGGCCTATGGCTTCAGCGCTGCGTTTTGGCACAACATTGTCAATTAGCGCATCGCCACATAGCTTAAAGCACGACTAAGGTGTCCACTGTTCCAAGAGGGCAGTTTAGGGCCTTCCCCCTGGTTCAAGTGTCCACCGAGATGTGTGAGACAGATTGTGCGTCATTTCCTTTCCTCAAAACCCAATTCACCCATTTTGCCCTCTGCTTTCCAAGCTCCTGCTCCATTGGTTTCGCAGCAAAAAGCGCGACTAAGGTGTCCACTGCTGGTTACAACGGACAACGGCGACGGCGGCGCCGCGACACGCAGACACGGTCGCCAAAGAGCTGTGCTCTAAAACATTATTCTGGGCCAGCACTACGACCCAGTGAAAAGAAGCACTTGCTCTGCTAAGGCCAACTGGTCATATGCCGAGCCTAGAGTCAATGGATAAATTTTTCGGTGACTAGTCGAGCCGATGTGAAGTCAAGCACCCCAGGAAAAATGGAGACGACAAGGAAAAAAAAGAGAGGTAATGGCATTGTTACATGCGTACATATTGTGTTCTGTGAGCCCTCGGCTCACAAAAGTCCGGACAGTGAGCTCTGTGACGCCATCCGAAGTCGCGGACCGTTCGTCGGGTGGGGTCGGGTCATTAACGGCTTTATCAATAGGGTTTGGTTTGGTTTATGGGGTTTAGCGTCCCAAAGCGACTAAGCCTATGAGAGACGCCGTAGTGGAGGGCTCCGGAAATTTGGACAACCTGGGGTTCTTGAACGTGCACTGACATCGCACAGTACACGGGCCTCTAGAATTTCTCCTGCAAAGAAATTCAACCGCCGAGGCAGGGCTTATGCAAGGGACTAATTCGAACTCTAAAACATCCGCTGGTTACGAGGTAAGGAAAGGCACACTAGAGGGTCACTTTTTAGATGGACACCTCGACGGCACCGTGAGAAACTAAAAAGTGAACGCTAGCTAAATGCGTGGTTAAAAGGTACTGTTCGCGTTCTTCCTTCTGCTCTTCGCTTTTTTTTTACAGGCGAAACGTTTCTATATCGTATATGCTCCATAACCACTGAACTACGTGGCATGTTTTTGCACGCAGGATTCCATAAAAAATTAGAGAATCAATTTTATTTAGTAAATAAGAACGGTAAACTGGGCTAGTTGGTAGGAATTCATACTGAAAAATACGCAAAAAACGAAGACACAGAACGCTTCTCATGCCTTCTCGTTCTGTGTCTTCGTTTTTTGCGCAGTTTTCAGTATGTATTTATTTAGTAGCCTACTATTTTTTGTGCATGAATGTTGAGAGGATTAGGTATGAAAATAGAATTTGCTCATAGTGGCTGCAAATAATTTGACGTTATCTTTGGGCCTCTTCGAATGTGTAGGCTTACAGTGAGAATTGAATTTTCGCATTTCAGATCGTGCAGAAGGGTTGCGTGCATAAGACCATCCTGCTGCCAAGTGCTCGTTTTGGCGCAAGCTATATTCAAGGCATGACTGAGTATCGTAAACTGTGTTCGCATTCAAGAACTTTAGAAACGTGTCTACATGATAGTAACTTTCAAAAATCCCTTCTACTCAGCCATTTCTCAACTGCCGTCAAAGTGCACTTTATGCATGCTGTGAACACACTATTTAGGGACGGCCAAGCAACGTAGCGTTCTCTCTATTAGGTGTTCAGTTGGGTAATTTCGCAGAGCTCTTTTCTAGGAGGATGTAGAAGTTTACCCGCATTCCAGTAGGCAAAGCGTTCTTGTTGGGAAATAGTTGGTTACTTTACGGTCTACCGGAGGTCCACAAAAGCTGAACTGTTCGCAACGCTTGGCCTGTATGTTATAATAATATCCCGTCGTAATGTAAGAGTGCCAGCCTCCCCGCCAACTCTGAGGTTTAGTACTGCATCCGAGCGGCCGGTTTTGAGCGCAAATCGAAGCAGATTCATCTGTAATAAATAAACAGAATGAAAGTTCAGCGCTGAGTCGTGAAGAGAAATAGCGAATATTTAAACACGGGCTTTGGACATGCAAGACAAGCGGGCATATATAAATGCGATTAAAGAAAGGAAGAACATTCAAACTGAAACAACACTATAGGACGGAAAAAAATGCTTACAACGTTTTCGGAATGCTTCTCCTCCCGAAAACCATTATTTTAGAGCTACCTGTCACCCGACCAGCCTGTATTAAGCATGCAGGTCCCCTCATATCGGCATGCAGTCTAAACGAACGGCTTGCGTAGCCGAAAGAACCTAAATAAAGTGTCCTAGCACTGGGATTGGCACGCTTTGTCTAAGCGCATCAATAAAATTTCTTTGTTACTCTGGAGGTTACATTACAGTATTAGACAAGACAGGAAGGAGATGCTCCATGTAAGCGTACTTTTGTTGCACCGATGTGCGCAGTCCTGACGGGTGTCAAAGACGCCGTTTCCCAAGCAACCATTCCAGTAGAACCATTCGCACCTCTTCGCCGTGGAATTGTAGAAGTACTTAATAATCTTTACTCCACACTCTGGCACGTATTCCATCAGCGGCTCCTTACAGGCGTCTTGCTGACGCCTCCACCTGGAACTGTGCCCAGTTGGTCCC
Organism: Amblyomma mixtum; assembly: GCF_055824585.1. Taxonomy (NCBI): domain Eukaryota; kingdom Metazoa; phylum Arthropoda; class Arachnida; order Ixodida; family Ixodidae; genus Amblyomma; species Amblyomma mixtum. The sequence continues at coordinate 124,565,646 of NC_143019.1, read as the reverse complement.
CCTGCAAAATGAAATAGCGATTTACCTTAAATTGTCGTGCGACCGAATTCTTAAAGCAACATCCGAGTTTGTCACTAACATAACCACAGTAGTATAGTTACATTTCACTAAATTCAACGATGCTGTGCACCGGTTGGACAGGTGGTTCTATCAGTTACTAGTCTAGGAATCATAGACACGTTATGGATATCGGCTACTTCTTTTTTCGTCATTAAAGGTAATCAGAAAAGAGAAACATCTTGCAACATTTCGCCTTGCAGCGAAAGTAGGTTGTTGAATTTGAGTGCAAGCACGGGTCTACGCACTTTTGGAACGCATATATATTCTTATCTTTACGAACTCAAATAAATAGGAACTTTGTGCGTTCAGTTAGCCCTTCTCCTCTGTTTAAGAAGAACAGCGCGAAAAGACAAGGACCACAGAAAGATACACAAAGAAGCGCCGACTTTCATCAAAGTCAGCGCTTGTCTTTGTGTATCTTCCTGTGGTCCTTGTCTTTTCGCGCTGTTCTTCTTGAACATGGCATACCAACTCGCCCAAGCATCAGTCCTCTGTTTAATCGGGCACAGTGTTGCCTTAAATCGTCGTATTCTAATTTGTCTCACATTCTGCCGTTTTCAGTGATAAAGCAACCTCAGCTATATAAAATGTGCGCAAGAATATAGAATCACTGTACTTTCCACGCGGCAAAAAAAAAAATAAATTGCTTTGCCGTTCGTTTTTTATCATAGTCGTTATTCCTGTCGTGTAGCCGCAGTTCAAAATAGCCGCGACGAGAACCAGTCCCATGTATAGCAAAACTCCTTCGCTACTAAATCTACTTCCGCGGCCGCATTTTCCGCCACTCGTTTCGCAGTCGATTCTCATGTGTTCCTAACACTATTATATCCCCCTGTAGCACCAAAGCTATCAGCAAAAAAGCACTGTAGGCTGCAAGATCCGGTGTGACAGACTAGGCAGACAAAGCCCAAGGGGCAAAGCAGTGAATAGAGAAATCGAGAAAATGGAAATTACAGAAATTCATGCTGTGCTCGCAGGAGATGATAGCTAAGAAAACAACATTTTCTAACCACGCTTTTGACTGTTTAATTTCAGGTATGGCATCACTACGTGTCATCGCGCAGAAAAGCGGAAAACGCGCCTTTTGCACGATAGATTGCCAGCAAGAATTTACTATAAGTGACTTGCACCTTAAGCTACCCCAAAGCATTTTCATTGTAGAATACATAATAGCCAATGGTTGGTGTTTCAAAGTGAAGAAATTTTTCTATATTCTAGAATGCCTCCAGTAATAAAGCTGACTTTTTGCTGATGGAAACCAAATAAAACTATATTATGTTCAATCCTATACTATCAATGAGTACATCTGCAAGATGAAGGGCGCCAGAGCTTATAATTCACAGCTAAGGACTGTACATTAGCGAGGGGAAAAGTCCCCCAAGCAGGTTCGAGCGTCCTCCGAGGTGGGGCTCCGTAGGATCCAGAAAACTGTCCCAGACCGAGCACGTCTGTAGATAGAACAAAAATAGTTTTAGTTAAAGTCAATCAGTCATAGATGGGTAGAGAACCGTGCGGCCGAGGGTCGAGGAGTGGTTCAGGCGGGGGAATCCGCTGTCTGTCGCTAGAAAGGCGGCGAGCCCAAGCACCACCGCAAGCCTGTTCCCGCAGAGGCTGGAAATCGGACGTAGAGCACTCGCAGCAGTGGCTTCGATGAAGCACCAAAGAGAGGAAACGGCCGCCCAGGACTGGACACCAGGGCACGGCCAGGGAGGCACCTTTTCACAGCAACCTTTTCACTTACCAAGTTTATTTGCGACTTCAACAGCGCTCATACTAACATCTCGTTTTGCTCTTCGCATTCAATCTCAACAATAAATTTTCTGGATGCCCACGTCACCATCATGGCAAACAAACTTGAGACTGCAGTTTACAGACAACCCGCAGACCGACACCAGTACTTACACTTCCAGAACAGTAACCATCCATCGCTTACCTCCTAAGCTTACAGCCGTTTACAAACTAACTTGTAAGGACGTCATGTGAACATGTGATTTTATTAGGGATATTATTTTCAACTCATTTGAACACGAATAGGTTCGCTGGGGTGCGAGCCAGATTTCTCTGAGCTTTTGTCAGCTCCTCGTCGTAAGCACAGATATTCAAATTGCTTTTGGACGAGGCAGCGGCCATCCTAAAAGCTGACAATACAAAGCTCTAAGGCGATTTTTGCTACGTGGTCTTCTCCGTGCCGGTTGAAAGGCAAGCACTGGGGACCCAATGTAGAGGCGTTGTGATTCGGACCGTAAGGTGTGTATGGATATGGGTACGCGCCCTAACAGCAGAGGAAACACCCACTCACGATACTATTAGTGAGTGTCTCAGATAACTCGATTCGGCTCTGCAGTGCAGGACTTTCTAGTCTCACGCATTTCACTTCTGAGCATAGGAGGAGAGGAGGAGAGGGAGACCTGGCTCCAGAGCTTTCTTCAGCCGCCTTAGGAACACTGTATTATGTTCAAAACTTCCGTACATAAAACGAGTAACGTAAGCATCGTGTTGCAGGCATGTTTAACTACAAACGTACTGCAAAGTATGCGAGGCACACGGTTCCATGCACCTTGGCAAGTAGATACCTATTCCGAAAGAAGGCAGACTTTTCCAAAATGTATGAGTTGCCAAGTGACGCTGCTTTGTTCGGCTAGTTAATATCCTATAGTGTAGGTTCAAACAGCGCACACAGATTAGATTTGCCGCCACGGTGGCTTAGTTGTGGTGCTCGGCTGCTGAACCGAAAGGCGCGGATTCGATATAGGCCGCGGCGGTCGCATTTCGATGGAGGCGAAATGCTAAAGGCCCGTGTACTCTGCGATGTCAGCACACGTTAGAAACTCCAGCTGGTTGAAATTTCCAGGTCCCTTCACTACTGCGTCCCTCATAGCTTGAGTCGCTTTGGGACGCTAAACCCCAGAAAACCAAGCGAATGAGGGTGGACAGTGGCGGAATAGCCTTGCGTTCGTCTTCCTCACTGTCCATCCTCATCTGTGTGTGCTGTTTGAACCTTTATGATTACCAAAGAAAAAAGTGTGCGTGCACAAAGCGCCGTAGGACTTATTTATTTTCAGTGCATATCATATGACTTGTATTAAACGCGGTACGGGCCGTCGTTTTTCTCAGGCGAGACGCTGTAAAGGCGCCTCTTATCCCCTCATACGACGGCCCGTGCCGCGTCCTCACCAGGACGACAAAGTCAGCGACAATCCTGCTCGATGGTCGTCAAGAGGTCGTCTCCCTCGATCGACTCAAACCAGCGTACCTCGAGACACCTCCCCAGGAGCTCCCCTCAGATGTTGCCGGCCCACCTGCAGACCTGCTTGCCGCTGTGGCTAATCCATCTCTGCCCCGTCGGCGCGTACATTTCGCCGTTCCGTCTAGGCGGGGGGCCCTATAGCGCCCGGCGACGCTATAAAGCGCCGGCGCTAAGATCGGCGTTACAGCGCGCGCTAGAAAAAAATAAAGATGGACAGCGCGTGCTCGGGGCGCACGCCCGGCACGGGCAGTTCGGAACTAGAAGCCTGCCACGCTGGTCGTCTCTCTCTGGTGCTCCACTGCGACCCCGCAAAATCCTCAACAGTATCAAACAAAAATCCAAAAGCCTTCGCTTTCAGCACAGGCGACGAAGTGATAGAGATAGGCTTAGGGTTTTGCCAAATTTCCTTTCTCCCTCTGTCAACCTTGAGTGCCAGATTCGGTAGGGTTCTATCCGCTATTAATACAGAGGTTTTATTTCTTTTCGTTTTCTGCCCTTTCACAGCATACACCTATATTAAACTTATTGCATCATTGAAACATGTGATTGTGTGATTTACTTGCAATTCTTCTTTTCGTGCGTTCATTTGTTTCTGTGTGCTCGCTTGCCCACTCCTGATGGGGTTTACTTTCAGTCATTATTGATGACATTTATAAGGGAAGATGTCGTGCATTTGTGAGCGAGAGAGAAGAAAACCAGAGTGGGGTGCCAGGAGTCGGATCGTCAGTGGTGGTTGTGCAGAGCCTGCATGTGATGCTGTGCTGTGCATGTGCGAGTGAGCAAACAGTAAAATTTTCAGTGTTTAATGTAAGATTCCACAGTCCCAGCCGTAGGACCGGGTGCGAGACACGGCCGCCCGTCAGGATACTTTAGCAGCCCACGAATTGGTGCAGCGTCGGGAAAACAGTGCGGGCAGCCCCGTGCTAGTTGACGCGGCATTTCGCATCACGGCGCTCGTCAGCGCGTCATTAGTGACTCAGGTAGCTACTTTATGTCATACCAACTTGCGCTAAAGCGCCATGGTATCCAACACTTGACACCGTCTGTAAAGTACCCACAATGCAACAGGCTGGTCAAACGGGAGAACAAAAGACGTACTGACATCTTCGCTCTTTATGTCGGCTCTTATGTCGGTGAAGCCGGCAACAATGTAGGCATCACCCTTCTTACTAATCTACGGACATTCATCGCTGCTCCCGTTATAAAGACAGCTTTTCCAGTCCTGGTTACATAAAGCCGACATACCGGAGTTGTTTAAGCAACGCCACTTCGATGCTTGGCGTCAGTTGCTCCGTGCCCTGGCTCGGGCCCATGCAACTTAACGGCATCCTCCATCTTTTCAACCTGGCAACGTTGTCCTGGTGCGAAGAATTATGCACTCGGTAGGACGGCAAGAATTAATGCTGCGCTTCCAACGCCCTCTTCCGTGTTCTCTACAATTTGGGACGATCGAGTGACATACCGCCTCGAAAATCCCCGTGTCCATCGGCGGCCTGGGTATCACCGCATCATCCCTGAACACGTCTCGCATATAAAACCTAACATTGACTCTGGACATGGTGACCTATGACTTTTCTTCTTGTCTCCCCCTCCAGACTCATTGGTAGATGCAGCGTGGACGAAGTGAATCTGAGGTGTGGTTGGGAACGAGAAAGAAGGGCAGATTCGGGTGCGACTAGCCTGAGTCGTACGCTGGCGGCTAGTGCTGGTGGTTTGAATACAAAGCTATATTTGCCTCTGCTCTTCTTTCATCCGCTTCGTTAGGCATTTTGCTCCAACTATCGCTCCACTGACACAACTTCTCGCAGGCAGCCATGACTTGTCGGACTAGTCTCCTGCGTGCGACGAAGCTTCCACAACAGTGCGCCGTATTCTCACATCCCTTCTAATGTCGCTTCATTTCAACCCTTCAATACCTAGAATTTCCACATCGACGAGAGCGGCATCGGTGTGGTGCCGCCCCAGCTGAGCGCGAACGTGATTTCGAAGAGTACGGCGTTTTCTACGCAGCTGCGCATTCACAACAGCCGAGTCTATTTATGCAGACACGGAGAAGAATGCATGGCAAATTTTTGAACGATCACAAAGTCCCGCCCTTTTATGCACGGCCATTCGATGTTCTCTCCGATCAGCATGCTTCACTGGCTGTCTTCTCTCAACGATCCATTTGGCCGCCTTGTTCACTGGGCTCTCCGTTTACAAGATTACGATATTCGAGTTAATTATCGCTCCGGTCGTAAGCACTCACATTCGGACGGCCGCTCCCCTATGCCCTTGACTCTGAGCCACCCTCAGACTCCGGCCTCACACCTTCTCTTAATACTACTGATATGGCTTCTCAGCAGGGCAAAGATCCTTGCGTTGGCTTCATCCTCGACTTCCTAGACAACCGCTCACAGTGCCTCCCTTTTTAATTTCTCCGCCGTCAAGCCCGCCACTTTTTCATACGTTACCGGCTGCTTTACCATCGTAGCTACCTATCGGATGGCCGCAAAAGGCTTCTCTTGATTCCACGGCATCTCCACTCCGTCATTTGAGCCAGTTATCGCGATGGCCCACAGCGGACTCATGCCAGATCTCTGAAACATTTAATCCACTTGCATCCTCGGTACTACTGGCGGTACGTGTGCCGTTTTGTCCACCAGTAGGTCGGCTCTTGACTGTCAGCGTCGAAATCACTCACCACTCTGCTGCTCCTCTGCAGCCTTTACCTTGTGCAGCCTGGTCATTCGACCGTGTTTGAATCAGCATTTGTGGGCCTCTTGCCAGCACTTCCCCAGAGAACCGATGGATCACACATAACGATCGATCATCTCACGCGCTATGCAGAAACTGCTCCGTTAACAGCTGCACCGCATGTCATCTAAGGTTTCATACTTCAGAACTGCTACATCACGGTGCGCCCCAGGAATATTTTAACAATTGGTGTCGCATCTTCTTCTCCAATGTCGTGAAAGCGCTCCTTGAGGAGCGTCCTATCGTTCATCGCAAAACGCCCTCCTTGATTTTTTTTCTCAATGACTGATATGCCCATACTGGATGTTATTCGACCTAGAATGCCAACTGATATTACGTTTTTTTATAGCATTACCAAATTAAAACCAAAATATTAACTTAATGTGCTCTATTAGCGAGCAATTTTTATGCATTGCAAACTCACCACATCTCGCAGAGCAGAGTAAATTAGAGCAGCAGTGTGATCGTCATTCCTCTTTTGTTCAGACTGAAGATGACAGGTTCATTCAAGTTGGCTTAAACCTTTGGCGGATGATATCACAAGAGTAGTAACGGCTTCGGGGGAAATATTTTGCATCCTAATACGCCTTGTTACTCCGTGACACTGCTTTAACCAACACAAAACGGCACTGCTTTGGAATTAGTTACGAATTCTGCATTCTCAAGTGTCGATGTCGAAAAGCGCGCCCTTTGGGAATACGGGCAATTCCTAAAGGACACTCTCAGCATGGCAGTTCTTGCTGACGGCGCTTATTTCGTTTTCTTAAGAACACATCCCACGTCAAATCCGACGTCAGTGGAAGACGCCGTAACATATAAAGATCAAGTTGCCGTACACAACAAGAGCATGAGGAAAAACGTCACAATGTTTAATTCAGCAGCACCGTCACTGAGCAGAGAACAAGAACACATACTTAGCAAAGAAAGTGCGACATTCTGCCCGCCATCTTAATGTTTTAGAACTTCGGAGGGCGTGACACAGCTCACTGTCCCAACTGTCAGAGGATCAGTGCGGATAAAGAACACATTCTGCACTTAAGTAGCGCTGACATTTCCTCCCTTTAATTTCCTCACACTTCCTCTCCCCGCTAAAGCGCTTGGCCTCTTTTGGTCTCCACAGATGACCAAAGGGCCTTAGCGGTGAGCAGTAATTTTTTCTGGGCTTTACTACCAGCCTCGAATAAAATTTTTACTCCTCCTCTGCAACGACTGCATCACGGAAACTGTTTTGCTTCCTCAAGAAATTGGATTTCCTATGCCTAACACAACAAAAAGCTTTGCCCTTAAAGACCTCCAGAGAACGAACCACGGCTGAAAGTGGAACCATTTTAGCATGTCGTGAAAGGTAGAGACGCGCTTGTGAAAATATGATATGAAAAATATATTCAATTCCTGTCGTAGAAGAAAATCTGCAGGCGCCATGGTGGCTTAGTGGCTACGAGGCTTGGCTGCTGATCCGAGAGACGCGGGTTTCAACCCGGCAGCACCGGTCGCATTTCGATAGAGGCAAAATGCTAGATGCACGGGTACTGTGCGATGTCAGTGCACGTTAAAGAACCCCAGGTGGTCGAAATTATCCAAAGCCCTCCGTCACGCCGTTCCTCATAGCCTGAATTGCTTTGAGGCGCTAAGCCCCGTGAAACAAAAAAAAACAAGGAAATTTCTTCGGGCAGTGACGTTCTAACGCATCAAAGTAAGGAGTTCAAATTTCCTTCACCGTTTCTTCAACGCGACTGTGTTTTAACCACATGATTCTAAACTTTTCCCAAGCGCAAACAACGACGGCTGACACATTTAGGTGCTTCAAAACGCACTTTGCACCCGCGTTGAATATTAACACCAGAGCATGAACACACTATGCATTACCTTCGAGCCCTTGAAATTATGATTTGCGTTAGAGATCCTATCGAGTACGCATACCTCCATATTTTAGACATTATTCTAATGGCGCCAACTTCTATATAGCGTGTACTATCGGGGTCATTTTGAAATTTTCGCCGTTATCATTGTATTGGCTGCTTCATTTGGAATAAGACTTTTTTTGTGGACATACTTAGTTCAGATATGCATTTACAGGTGCAGTGAATTCATAATGGCACAACGTGCTTGGATATCAAGAGCCGACTATCACGTAAGTGGAGGTTAGCCTCAAATGGCACGACTTGCTTTGTCTAAGAGGTAGTAGCCAAATATTTAAAACGCTTCCTGGAATTTTTTACCCATGGATAACATCGTCACCAATTAAAAAAAAAATATTGCCACGAAGCCACACCTTGTACGTCTGACGTCGTCTACAAGGGAGTTATAGCCAAATTTTCAAAACGCTGTAAGAAATATTTCAGCCACGGGTAATATCATCACCTACAGAACACAAAAATGCTGCCCTGAAGGTTGCTCGGGTCTCTTTACGTCCTTTATCTATCTACATCAGCGCATTCGCGTCACATTTGAAGATCGTGAGCCGAGGCTGGTCGCCCAGCACATGACCGCTCGACGATGTTAAACTGCAAGCCGACAAATGAATAATGTCACGCGTGTACTCTCTACGATTTTCCACTGCCAGCTGATAAAGCGCAGGTCCCTACGCTTCGCATAGTAATAGTAGCAGCAGTAGTGGTAGTAGTAGTAGGACTGGGGAGTAGTATCAGCAGTAATTGTGGTAGTATCAGTACTAGTAGCAGTAGTATTAGTAGTACTAGTAAGGGCACCCAGCGTCTGCGATCACGTGACAATCCTGGGGATTAGCCGATGTCTCACAGATCACGCTAAATTCGTCATTATCAAGTGGCGCGCGGTTACAACAGAACGGTGCCTACGCCTTAAACCCCGCTCAAGATTCTACCCTGACTTGACATGGTGGAATCCCTACATGGCCCTACATGGCCCGCAGCGCAGTAGCAGCTGCAGCAGTTAAGATAAAGCAGCCAGCGGCGACGTGACACATCAGTCGCGTTGCTGGAGGGCGCGAATGCAGCCTGGACAGAGCGTCCCGTCGCTCTAAGCTTCGCGTTTGGGGAAGGCCACGGCATTGTTCCCAAAACGAAAACACATTCATCAATCACTAATGCCTGATAGCATGTGGAGCAGCTAGCGCTGCTTATCTGCCTCGTCATGAGAGTAATCGCCATTTATTTTTCTCAGAAAGTTTATGACCATCTCAGCGGGGTGTCTGAAAGGTTTCGAGTCTTCTATAATTAAGAGAAAGACTAACGGCCATGGCGAAACGAATTCCGACGACCCCTCAGTTCGCTTAGCAGCGTTGCTGGTGCCGCGTTTTTTATTCCTTGTGACACAAGATCGCCGGGTTACCCGTTATACAATAGGTTTCTGCAAGCGTTTTTTTTAGAATTACCATCTTTAGATAAATTACTTCACACCACATAGGTATGTACGCCATCAGTGCAAAATGCGGACCTGCAGTATTCGATCTTGATAGCATTACTCTAATATAAGAACAAGAGACTAGGCGAAACTAATCCGCTGGCTTGATATTGTCTAACAATGCGCAGCCAGGGTACTATTCTACGTGAAATCAACCCTGAACCCGCCAACGTGTCTCGCGTGTGCATTTTTTCCTAAAATATAGTGCCATGATCATGGCATGCGATTACATTTATTACTGCACCCGCCCTGCAATGCGTCTAAACGTGAACCGAAAGAGTTGGTAACCCTACTAATCTTTGTTATTCGCAGAAGGTATATAAGTCGAAATCGTCCTCAACAAGCAGCAACTGCACCTAGTGACCCAAACTGCTTTCAAACCATAGTACTTGAACTATTTACATCAAACCGTTTAGATCCCCTCGAGCATGGAGGATATATTTTGTTTTTATTACGCTTATTTTTACTTTTAGCGTTTTTATCAATGTCGCTTGTGCCGAGCCACGTTCTTCGTTTTTATTGTGCCATTTTCCTCCTCGGTGCTTCATTTTGTACTAAGTGCCTCTTCTAGATGTAATGAGAACACCCTAAGGGTGCAAAAATTAGGACGCTTAAGCTCCGCCTTAAGGTTATAACGCGACAGCGTGAATTGTTATTTGCTACTTTCTTTCCTAATCAGTAGCTCTCTCTAATTACGCACGCTTTTCAGCATACATCACTACGCATACTAGACCATGCTACAAAAAACAAGACACACGAGATGTCCCTTTAACCAAGTCGAGCAAAACTGTATCAATGGCCTTGGTGTACCGTGTCTGACTCAAAACCCAAGCGTCAAGGGTTTGAATCGTAACTAATTGTCGCAATTTTCTTTGTAGCGGAATAATTTACTTTCGTCCTTCTATACCACAAAGTCATTTCAGCACGCTACCATACCTCAGTAATATATTAGCTCGAGTTTCAATAATTTTCATTCCACAGCCCAACTTGAGACGTCACAGCCCTGTGGACCAATCCTAAGTGTGACAGCACACCCGGCTTTCCCTTCGAACATAGTTTTAACGCTGATGCGTTAAAAACAAAAATGTGCAACCCTCTCCCCCTTCCCTCCTTCAAAGCCGGAATTGCCCATTACGTAATATATTTCTGCTTCATGTGACCAACGCGACGAAAACCTCGACTGCATATACGAGAACATCATGTTCGAATAGCTTTATTTTATTGAAAAATCGTGCTGAAAATATTAGAAAATCAGTTCTTGACGAATAGCCCGAGGATACTTTGAGTTACTATCGCGCTCAATATGACTTGCAACCCGCGAGCGAGTGGCCGCAACGTTTTCGGAAGCATGGTGAGGCCGACAAGCGTCGCGCCTGAAAGCTAAGTGTAAAGTAAGGTATAAATGTCCTGTTTGTGTCAATCAAGTGTCGTTCTTTTGTTCCCTCAGAGCTAGGCCCGCTGTGGCTGGCGTGCGCTCGGTAGCGTACGCGATCACGGGGTGGGGTCCGGCGTTTTTGAACTGTCAGCCGCGGTTAAACGGAGGAATCGTGTTTATCCCCTACAATAAAATCCCCATATCTGGCACTCAGCTTACTGCCTGCTCTTGGAATATTGGACGACTGCGTGTTCGGTTTAAGCAATTCACTTTGTCTTTACTTAGCAAGCAGTAGGCCTATCGTGAACTTTGATCACTAGGACCTTCAGCATGCTTTCTGAAGTGCGAGGTGGTGTCCGCTGTTCGACCTGCCCAGCGCCGCCTCCGCATCCCTGCTCCGCATCAAGGGAGCGCGAGGCCTAGCTCCCGTGGAGTTGCCAAGCCCAAAGCTAGTGAGTACGGAAGCCGCTTGGGTGGTTCTAGTTTTGTGTATGTATTCTTTCCTGCTGTCTTTAATTCCACTATGGGACTCGCGGCTCCAGGAGGCGGGTGCCATCGGGCCACGGAGGCCGCTACTTGCTTGCTGGTATTGCAGCTCGGCACCGGGTCCTCCAACAACGTCCGATGCGGTGAGCGCTGACAGCTCAGAAGAAGCTTTATGTAGTGAGCGGGGTAAGACCTCCCCGCAGAGCTTACGTATACTCGTGGCTGCGCGCACGTAGCACTTTTTGGATCTTTGTTTTGTTGATGGTCATTGTCAGGGTGGTAGGCAGGCCCTAGGCTCTTCGGAGGACTACGTCGGAAACGGCCAGCGCACATTGCAGCCCACCCGTTTTTAAAACCTCGCCTAACTTAGCAGTCTCGTTCAACTAAAGAAAGGGCAGTTCACTCGAAGACGACGTCGGTGTTAAAACGACCTTGATTTGCTTTCGTTAGTGTGGGTTCTCACGAAAACTTAAACCAAGTATTTCAACCACTGTTTTGAGCAGCGCGGAGCCAAAGGAGTTCGAATATAGGAACACCATAGGAGCGCAGAACTTCAACTTTATTTCTTAAAATGCCGAACTACTGCAGAAATTCAGTCTTTAAGCGTCTGCCAGGAGTACACAAGATCTAGACAAGTAGGCAAGCGGATATCAAATGCAAATGCGAAAACACAAAAACTAATTCTACCAGAACTCGATACTAGTGCAGACAAGAAGTCAGGACCGCATATCATTCAGAAGCAAAAATGAAATACCCATCTTACACATAGCGTTAGGCATGTCTAAGAAAAAAACCAACGGAATCTCTTTTTACAAGTGGATAAGAACAAAACGTTCAAGATAAAATTCGAGGCAAGTATACATAAAAACGTCCAGGCGCAGTGAAAACAATAAAACGCCTGGAATACAAAGGTGCTACGAAGCCAAGAAGATGCATTGTTGCTGATATGCCACGAAAAACGCAAAGCGATGTGCGTGCGAGTTCACTGGTATGTCTATTTTCGAGGGAACGCTTACTCTCCCCAACACAAAAACAGGTCCTCTAAAGTGGTCGCGCCCCGGCACTGGCAGCACAAGCACAGATGTCCCTATCCGAGCTAGGTAAACATTAAACACGGTAACTTTATGCTATATCTCTCTGACCGCGCAATAGCACTCCTAGAAAGAGTGCGCGAATACGTCAGCAGACGCAGCGGTAGGAATCCGTGCGGAGCGGCACCCGTGTACTTCACTTTTACGCAGTTCTCTGGCTTCTAAAAGCTTTGTTGCTGGTAAACATAACATATTTGCTATCACGTGACCCGAATCAATCTGTTGTGTGTTGTGTTGTGTTGTGTTGGGTTTTATGGCGCATAAGCAACTGAGGCTATCATGCGCAACACATGGGGTAAAATTCATGTTTCTAGAATTTATGTGTTACAGTTGTTGTAACCTATAGTTTGTATAGGATATTTGCTTCTTTTAAAAGTTAAATGTGCAGGACAAGTCGACAAGTGCATTCTCTCCCAAAACCAATGATGGATGAAAAGGGATTTGTTCATTGTAAAACCGTATAAAATGTTTCTTCCTCTATGTTTCGAGCTTTCGACATGAGTATAGCAAATGGTTTACGGTGAGGTCATCTCCGCATGCGTCACAAATAGGTTTGTCTTGTTTTGTTAGTATGAAGTTGTGTGTGAGGTGTGTGTGTCCTATGCGAAGACGGCATAAAATGACTTCCTTAATGCGTTCCTGGTGAGTACATGTTTTCCATTCGCCCAACACAGGCTTAACCAAGTGGAGTTTATTATTTATTGTGTTATTCCATGTTGCCTGCCATTTATCCCTTAGTTTAGAAAGTACTAATTTCATGTAATCTTTAAAAGGTGAATTTACTTTCTCGATTTGTTTGTTCCGGGCTTGAGCTGCACATATGTCTGCTCTTTCATTCCCTTTTATACCGACGTGACTAGGGACCCAGCAGAATTTGACGTTTAGCCCGTGGGCAGTGGCTGTTATTATGTTATGTATGATGTCGCCGAGTAGTGGCGTGACTGCATTTCTGATGTGAAGCGCTGTGAGTACACTGAGCGAGTCTGTGAAAATAACGCTGTTGCTTATGTTCTCGTTTACTATTTTCTCTACCGCAACCCAGATGGCATAGCATTCAGGCATAGCATTCAGCAGTGAAGATGGATGCATACTGCGGAAGTCTTATTATTTTTTCACATCTTCTCTGTACTACGGCACTTCCAACACAATCGGCTGTTTTTGAACCATCAGTAAAAACGTTTCAAGGCCACTATACCTTTCCTCGAGTGCGAGGAATTCTTAAATGATGTGTTGTGAGGGAGTTTGTGTTTTTCGGAACTGTGTAAGCGTGAGATCACAGCCGGTGTGAAAATTATTCCATGGGGCAAGTGGGTCCCGTCTTTGAGCCATGTTAGGTAATGCGTCGGCTATGCCCAGATTCTGGCATATCTCTTCGAACCTTAAAATCAGAGGCCTGGTAGCTTGTGGTTTGTTCCTGAATACTATTCTAGAGGGGCACTTTGTTATGATGGAATAACAGATGTGTTTTGGCATGGATCTGACTTTGAAAACATATGTACAAGTAAAGGCATTTCTTCTGACTTCTAGCGGGGGTTCATTTGTCTCGACGTAGAGACTGGTTATGGGCGATGTTCTGTAAGCGCCACATGAAAGGCGAAGGCCTGAGTTATGTGTGGGGTCTAGTCTTTTGAGATATGATGGCCATGCTGATCCGTACACTACGCATCCGTAGTCTAAGATGGAACGTGTCAAGGAGCGATAGATGTGTAGGAGGCATGCTCTATCAGACCCCCCGTGTTTTCGAGACAGTACTTTCAATATGTTCAGTGATTTAGTGGCTTTCTTTGTAGGTTATTTATCTGAGGTAGGAACGTAAGTTTTCTGTCAAATGTTACGCCCAAAAATTTATGCTCCTTTTTCACAGACAGTACTGTTTCATTTAGGTTGAGTGTGGGGTCGGCCTGTAAGCCTCTCTTCGGTGAAAAAAGAACGGCGACTGTTTTTTTTTAGGGGAAAACTTGAAACCATTTCATTCAGCCCAAATTGCCAGTTTGTTTAACGTCAGCTGTATTTGTCGTTCACATGTTGAGAGGTTCGTGGAGGTGTACGCTATTTGAAGATCATCAACGTATGTAGAATACATAAGACTTTGGCATTATTTTCACAATAAAGAGAGTTGTACTCAGAATACACCCCTGGGGCACTCCATTTTCTTGACTAAAATTCTTCGAGAGTGTTGAGCCAAGGCGGACTTGGAATGATCGGCCAGAGAGGAAATCCTTTATGCAGTTTAGCATCCTGCCGCTGATGCCTAGATCTGCAAGGTCACGAAGAATACCGAACCTCCACGTGGTGTCACAAGCTTTTTCCATGTCGAAAAAACTGCCAGGCAGTGTTGTCTGTGAATAAACGCCTCTCGTACTGTATTTTTAAGGCGGACTAGATGATCGGTTGTTGAGCACGCTTTACTAAAACCGCATTTATGTATATCTAGCAGTGCACGGGACTCAAGGACAAACATTAACCGGATATTAAGAACACTTTCAAAAATTTTGGCAAGACAATTTGTGAGCGCTATGGGTCTATAACTACCGGGGGAACTTGGTGGCTTTCCGGGTTTAAGGAAAGGTACAATTACTGCTTTCTTCCATGCCTCAGGTAGCTTCCCGGAGACCCATACTTTATTAAAAAAACTTTAAAAGTGCTTCTACAGTAGGTTCTGAAAGATGGGTCAACATCTCGTAATGGATTTTATCAGGCCCGGGTGCTGTTTGCTTTCCGGTGCAGAGTACTCTATTGATTTCTGTTGTGTCCCCTTATTGCTTTTGTGTGTGTGCGCCCCCGCATTCTCCTCCTAACGACCACTCGCATCCTCCTCCTAACGACCACTTGCCCCTCGTCGCACGCTGTCGCCAGATGCCCCCCCATGGTGCGCCCCCGCATCCTCCTCCTGTTTTGGGAAGCCACTCCCTCCCGTGGACGCTTCTCCGCTCCCTCCTTTCTTCGGGCGGCCAGTTCGGCTCCTGCCTCGGTCGACGCTGGTCGCACCCTCATCGGCTTTAAATAAACGAAGTCTTAAAGTACCGTGTGCGTCTTTCGCTGCATTCAACACAGCGACCGGACACGACAGTGGCGACGAGAAAGTGGATTCGACCCGCGCTACGCAACGCTATTGACAAGCCATGGCTACGCGAGGGTTTCCCAATCAGATACCAGAATTCAACGGCTCATCGTGGTCATCGTGGGTTGGACGCCTTCAGTTCTACTTTGAAGCTAACAACATCACAGACCCAGCCTTGAAGAGGGCCAACCTGCTGACGCTGTGCGGGGAGCAGACCTACGATACTGTCTGCGCCCTTATTTAGCCAAGCACACCAGCGGCAGTGTCTTACGACGACATCGTAAAAGCGCTGCAAAAGCACTACGACCCAAGGCCATCCTAGGTCTACAGCCGGGCTCGCTTCCAACGACGAGATCAACTGGGAGGAGAAACTGTGAGCGCCTACGTAGCCGCGCTCAAGAAGCTCGCTGCCGACTGCAATTTTGGAACGCTGTCGACAACAGCTACCGGGCAGGAGGGAGACGCAGCTTCTTCTGCTAACACCACCATGCTTCCCTTGGACGTGATGTTACGCGACAGATTTGTGTGCGGACTGAGTGACGAGTCACTGCAGCAGCGCCTGTTCGCTGAGAAGGACCTCACATTCAGCAAAGCTTACGACATCGCCGTTCGAGCGGAGAGCGCCGGTCACCAGCAGAGAGGGATTCGCCTGAACACCGAGCCGGTACACCAGACAAGCAACCAGGTGCGCAAGCCTTCTGTTGTTGTAAAATTGGTCAAAAAGGCACAACGCTGCTGGCGGTGTGACGACCAACACAACCCCCAGGGATGTCGATTCCAGTCAGCCACGTGTAATTTTTGCCACAAGCGAGGGCATATCGAAAGAGCATGCATTACGAAACGGAGACTTGCCAAGATAAAGTCACCTTCCCAGCCTAATCAAAGCGTCAACGCCTCAGAGAATACGCCGCTATCTGATCTCCATGGAGCAACATCAGCAACACCATCTGTGTTGTACGACCTGAACACCATGAATCTCGGCACGCGACCGAAGATTTTTACAGAAGTAAGCGTACATCACCAGCTGATTAAGTTCGAGGTGGACTCCGGCGCAGCCTGTACTCTGATCAGTGAGGACACGTTCCGAACTTCATGGCCATCTGACGCACCCGCCCTGCAACAAGACGACACGCACCTGCGAACGTGGTCAGGACAGAATCTGCCACTATTGGGCTCTGCCAACGTGCAGGTTAACTACAACGGCCAGACCCATACGCTACCTCTGCTTGTTGTGAAGGGCACAGGATCAAGCCTTCTAGGGAGAAACTGGTTTTCTCCACTAGGCGTGATGATATGCGGCATACACCAGACGCCGAGCCAGAACATGGTTGAGCAACTGCAAGAGAAATACGAAAGAGTATTCTCGGAAGAGATTCCAGGAAACGAAGGGCCCCCGGTCACACTGGAGTTGTTGGACAACGCGCAACCCAAATTTCTGAAGGCCAGGCCGGTGCCGTTTGCTCTCCGAGATTCAGTTGCAAAAGAGTTGGACAAACTGGAGCAGCAAGGTGTCATCGAGCCGACGCAGCATTCAGAATGGGCCACACCACTTGTCGTAGTTCGCAAGAAGAACGGAACCATACGCCTCTGCGGAGACTACCGGAGCACCGTCAATCTTGCGACTAAAGCGTCCTCTTACCCGCTACCGACACCTGAAGAAGTATTCAGTGTACTACGTGGCGCAAGAGTCTTCAGCACATTGGACCTCACCCAGGCGTATCAGCAGCTGAAGGTGAGCGAGTCAACTGCTGAATTATTGGCAATTAACACACTGAAAGGCTTGTACAAAGTCAAGCGACTGCCTTTTGGCGTAGCTGCAGCCCCGGCCATATTTCAAAAATTCATGGAGACAGTGCTTCAGGGCATCCCAGGAGTTTGTGTCTACCTTGACGATGTCATCATCAGTGGCACTTCCACTGAAGAGCATGCAGTGCGCCTAGAGCTCGTTCTCGAAAGGCTAGCAAACGCTAATTTGTGCATAAGCAAATCGAAGTGCTGTTTTGCGTTGCCAGAGGTGCAATTTCTGGGACACCGAATTGATGCGGAAGGCATTCACCCTACCGAGGACAAAGTGCGAGCGATCACAGAAGCACGAGCTCCAACAAACAAGCAGGAGCTACAGGCTTTTCTCGGACTCTTGACGTTCTACGACCGGTTCTTGGAACAAAGAGCTACCGTGGCCAACGACTTATACCAACTCCTTCGGAAAGATGTGACATGGACATGGTCGCCACGCCATCAGCAGTCATTCGATGCCCTGAAAGACCTGATTCGAAGATGTACAGTCCTCCGCCACTACGACGAAAGGAAGCCTCTGCTTTTGGCTTGCGACGCATCACCGTACGGAGTCGGCGCGGTTCTATCGCAAACTGACGAGCAAGGAAGGGAAGCTCCCATCGCCTTCGCCTCACGTACGTTGTCGCAAGCAGAACGCAACTACGCGCAACTTGACAAAGAAGGGCTAGCCATCGTCTACGCGGCGACACATTTTCACCAGTACATTGCCGGCCGGAAGGTGACCTTTATAACCGATCACCGACCGCTATTGGGCATTCTGGGACCACAAAGGCCTATGCCACCAACTTTGTTTCCGCGAATGACACGTTGGTGCATCAAACTCTCAGCGTACGACTACGCTCTGGTCTACCGCAATGGGAGTAAACATCAAAACGCCGATGCGCTAAGCCGTCTGCCACTAGACGCAACTGTTGACGAACCATTTCCACCAGGAGACGTTCTGATGTTCGAAGCACTGCCAGAACCTCCGCTTACAGCAGGCACAGTTGCAGCATCTACGCAGAAGTGCGCAGCTCTCCGGCTAGTTTACACAGCTGTTCAACAAGGCAACGTGCATAAACTCAAAGGGGACAACTTCGACGCTTACCGCAGGCGAGCTACAGAGTTGAGCACCCATCGCGGCTGCATCATATTTGGGTCCCGAGTTGTGATGCCGAGAGAACTACGCGCACAAGCTATGTCTCTCATCCACGCCGGACATCCGGGCATCGTTGCAATGAAAAAGTGTGCCAGAAGCTACATGTGGTGGCCTGGCATTGACAACGACATCGAAACAGTGGTGCGAGAATGCAAGCCTTGCCAGAGCAGCCGGAGCGCCCCGCCGAAAGCTCCTGTCCCAGAATGGGAAAAGCCAGACACACCATGGCACACACTGCACATTGATTTTGCAGGACCAATTGAGGGCTGCACTTTCCTTGTGGTCGTAGATGCCTACACAAAGTGGCTTGAGATAAGGCAAATGGGACAGACGACTTCGGCAGCAGTCATTGACAACCTCCGATCACTATTTGCAACGTTCGGCCTGCCGCGCAAGGTAGTGTCGGACAACGGAACACCGTTTGTGTCTGCAGAGATCCTCAAGTTTTATCGCGACAACGGGATCCCATCAGTTACATCGGCCCCCTACCACCCAGCGACAAACGGACAAGCCGAGCGCTACGTAGCCGAGCTAAAACGCGCCCTTGAAAGAGATCAGACAGGCTCGCTGCAGCGCCGCCTTGCGCGCTTTCTCTTCAAGCAGCACACGACGGTTCAAAGCACAACAGGCGAGACCCCCTCGAAAATGATGTTCGAGCGTGAAATGCGAACCCAGCTCACAGCCATCCTCCCCGAGCCAAAGGCAGAGACGTTCCGGGAAGAAAAAGCAATTCCGCGCTGCGGCACGCTTAATGAGGGGCAGCGCGTCCTCGCCCGACAGTTTCTGAAAAAGCCACGCTGGGAGGAAGCTACAATTGTCAGACGCATAGGCCTGCGCTCTTGGCTCGTCAACATACATGGCACAGTAGCACGTCGACATCTCAACCAGCTGCGTAGATTTACGACGCCGTCTGAGAGCTGTCCGCCAGCGGAGAGAACACGTGCACCATCTTCCCACATAGCCTGGCACCTCTTCCCGGAAAAAGAGACTTCGCCCAGGACAGACCTAGGAGACACAGCGAACAACAGCCAGCCTACAAGTGTTTCTCCCCCGAGCGCACAAAGCCAGCGCGCCTCCACGCGTGAGCGCCGACCCCCTGCACGATACCAGGCAACTTTCTAAGGGGGAAGGAAGTGTTGTGTCCCCTTATTGCTTCTGTGTGTGTGCGCCCCCGCATTCTCCTCCTAACGACCACTCGCATCCTCCTCCTAACGACCACTTGCCCCTCGTCGCACGCTGTCGCCAGATGCCCCCCCATGGTGCGCCCCCGCATCCTCCTCCTGTTTTGGGAAGCCACTCCCTCCCGTGGACGCTTCTCCGCTCCCTCCTTTCTTCGGGCGGCCAGTTCGGCTCCTGCCTCGGTCGACGCTGGTCGCACCCTCATCGGCTTTAAATAAACGAAGTCTTAAAGTACCGTGTGCGTCTTTCGCTGCATTCAACACAGCGACCGGACACGACAATTTCATCAAAGGTTATTAAACTGTTGTATGTCTCGTTCAACCTGCTATTTGTGGGAAGTCTTTGTTTTTCAGCAGTGTTTTTGTACTTTAGAAATGAGTCGGTATAGTGGAGGGAACTAGAAACTTGAGAGAAGTGCTCTTCCAAAAAGTCGGCCTGTTCTTTGATGTTTGTTTGTCTGTCGGGGTCGGTCACAAAAGGGATTGTGAAAGCGGATAAGCACCCATTTAATCTATGCACTTGTTCCCACATTTTTTTTTTATGTAATTGAGCTCTTTATTGACGACACAAACTTTTGCTACGATTCTTTTCCAGCTAAGCGGCGTATATACCGGGCATTAGCTTTCGCTTTTTTGAAATTTATGAAGTTTTCCTACGTTGGGTATCGTAGGAAAATCCCCCAGGCTTTATTTTGTTTCTTTTTTGCTTCTCTACATGTTTGTGTGTACCACTGTTTATGGCCTGGTCGTACCGTTCCCGAAGTCTGAGGAATGGCTAACTGTGCTACAGCAATAATACATGAGGTAAATATTTCGTTCAGTTCGTCTATGCTAGAATGCTCTGTGGATATTTTATCGAGGCTGGCTTCAGCTCGGAAAAGTTCCCAGTCGGCTAAATGAAGCTTCCAGCGGCGTGGTTTTGTCAGGGTTACTGATGGTGGTGATGACATGTTAATAATAACTGGTAGGTGGTCGCTTCCATACGGATTGTCTAAAACATCCCAGTTAAAATAATTAAAAATAGAGGACAAACTAAAAGACAGGTCTAAACAGCTCATTTTTCTAGTGCTCAGACTGCAAAACGTTTGATTCCCTGTATTTAGTAAGCAGACACTGTTGTATAGAATAAAATCTTCTAAAATACGGCCTCTAGTATCTGTTTGTTCACTGCCCCAATAAGAAGAGTGCGCATTAAAATCACCGACGACCAGATACGGCTCTGGTAGCTGTTGTAAAAGTGTTTCTAAGTCATGCAGTGTTACCGATAGATGTGGCTGTAGATATACCGAGCATATGGTGATGGTTTTAAAATGGAGGGCGGTGACTGCAACAGCTTCATACTTGGTTTTAATCTTGATTTCACGGGTTGCAACACCACTCTGCACAATAATGGCAACACCTCCCGAGAGCCTATCAGTTTGCTCTCGGTCGCACCGAAAGACTTTACACTTCTTTAGGACATTTTGCTGTTTGGGACCTAAGTTTGTCTCATGTAGGCATAAAGCCACAGGGGAAAATGTTTTTAAAGTTCTTTTATATCAGAATAGTTATTTAATACTCCACTGCAGTTCCAATGTATAAGGAACGCCATGTTAGATGATTTTTTAGGGTGTCGTAAAGTTACGATACTGGTTTTGGGGGTGTCATTATTGAGCTCTTATTTTTCTTCTTCGCTCAAGAGAGCTGCGCCGCCGCTGAAGCGGAGGCGAGTTTTGCGTTGTGTCCATCGCCTCGCTAGAGGCTCTGGAGGTCCGCGGAGAACCCACGGGTGTGCGGTTTGCAGGCCTCTCACGACTAGGAGAAGACTTGCGGGCGGCCGACCCAGAGGCGGGCAAGCCCTTTTTGGAAAGTGGCAGAGCAGCTTTTGCTGCGTCTGCCCGGAGCGCGGATGGCCCTGCCTCAGGCTCACTGTGTGTGGCCTGGGCAGGTGCCGAAGCCCGGTGTGATGCCCCGCTCCGTCGCACCACATCGGCGAAATTTGTCTTGGCTGTTAACAAAAATGTTCCCTGAGCTAGTGCAAATCTTTTTCGTGCTTCCTGGAATGTTATGTTTTCTTTGCTTTTGATTGTTATTATCTCTTTCTCTTTCTTCCACGATGGGCATGACCTGGAATACGCGTGGTGTTCTCCTTCACAGTTAGCGCACTTTGGCACAGCGTTGCAGACATCGTATTCATGCTCATTTGATGCACGTTTGGCACAGGTTTGCCGGCCACGACAACTCTGCGATCCATGGCCAAATCTCTGGCACTTGAAACACCGGCGAAGATTGGGGATGTATGGTCTGACTGCTATTTTCATGTAACCTACTTCTATGGTTTCGGGGAGTTGGCTGGACGCAAAAGAGAGAACTAAGTGCTTTGTTGGAATTTCTTTGTCATCTTTTCGGATTTTTTATGCGCTGGACATTAGTGACATTCTGGTCTTTGAGACCTTCCAGCATTTCTTCTTCAGTCAGGGTGAGAAAGTCTTGTTCTGAGATGACGCCTTTCACAGTGTTGAGGGATCTATGGGCACTGACAGAAACGGGTATTTCTCCAAACGTTGCTATGTTTGAGAGCTTGGAATACTGTGTTTTGTCTTTTATCTGGAGTAGTAGGTCCCCACTGGCTAGCTTCGAAACCTTGTAGCCAAGGCCGAGTGATTCTGTCAGAGACTTGGAAACTATGAAAGGGGACATGATTCTGGCTTGCTTTTCTGTTACCTCACTATACAACATGGTATCTTGGGAAGATTTCTTTTTTTTTTGCAGGAACTGCGCAGTGACATCGGTCCGCCCTCGTTTCTGAGGGCGATCATTTGTTTGAGGAAAGGAATCCATAAAAGAAAATTGTTATTCAGCTGTGGTGGCAGCCGCCCACAATGGAGCCCAACCCAGGGACGGGACAGGAAGTTGCATGCAAGTCCTGCCCACGCCAGCTGTACACCTCAACTATAACCCAATATGACTCAACTCAGGGTAGTTGGTCACACAAGGTTAACCCCCGCCGCCAGGAAAAAAAAAGGAAAAACCAAGAAGGGAGGAGGATACAGGAAAGTTGTAAGAAAGGAGATAGGAAAGTGAAAGATGGAGAGGAGAACAGGAAAAGGCGACTGACGATTTCCTCCGGTCGGGTCAGGCCGGAGGTGCCGTCTACAGGAAGCTGGGGCCAAAGTGGTGTGTTGCCTCCGCCGAGGGGCCTTAAAGGTCCAAACACTCGGCATCGGCTCAACCACCAGGATCCCCTTTTCCCCGGACACGGCGATGCCACGCACGGTTAAGCGCGGGTGCTCGGGTCCGTTGTGACGCACTGCTCACCATCATCCCCTGCGGGGGTGTCCCTGCGGATGCTCAGGTACCCGTGGTGTCGCAACTCACCATCATCTGCATAAATCAGACGCCCCTGCGGGGATCGATCTGTAAAGCCTGACTTAGTAATTCCCTTTAGTGTCCCTTAAAGGCAGTGCTGCCCATGGTGGATGGATGGCCCGGTGATACGCCATGCCTGCCATTTCTGACTGGTGCCCTGCCACAGCAGGTGAGCATCAAATCTCCCCTCACTCAACAGAGCTTTTTGCACGGATGCCGGTGTTCCTGATAAGGTCAACTTGCCCACTGCTGTCCGTTAGGCGCTCGTAGGAAGTTAGGGTAGCAACTCGCATGTAGTGCTTTGATAATAAGCGCTTACTTAACTATTGAGTGGCCTCAACCATAATCTAGGATTGTCTTGTTTATGCCTCGTATATACTTCCAGGAAGCTCACTTCTCATTTAATAAAAAGCGCAAGCCCAGAAACTGCGAGCCGCTTCACTTCGCCAGTGAGACGACAATTTCAGGCGATTTGCGCTTAAAATATCCCAGTCATATCTTTTTGCAGAACTCAAGCCATGTCTTCCGTGGCTACATTCTGGACCTCAACCAGAAGGGAATTAGTGTCCGGTTGAGTTGTCCTACACTCGCAGTTGACTTTATGCAGCACTGCGGCCGATACTAGGTAGGTCAGAGAAGGAGATTGCCTTTATCCCTGTGCCATAGTGAGTGGACTCCACCATCTCCCTCTCAGCCCTACACACCCCACATCGTTTCTTCAGCTTCTCCCTTCACCCGACCACACCATTAGCCCGAACAAGACTCCCACGGTCAGAATACGAGGACAAAGTCCGATCTTTCCTTTCCTGCCTAGCCTCTTGCGCAGTGCCGGAGGGGAGTTTCCTGTTTACACGAGCCAGCACGCAGATACGGAGCACAACAACAATGACGAGGACGTCCACTAACCTACATGGCACAATATTCTTGCAATCTGCATTTCCACTCTTACACAGTTCCGTAAACAAAAAACTTGCGGATAATTACAGTACTTTCACAACTTTTTACACGGATGGTTCAAAAA
Source organism: Amblyomma mixtum (assembly GCF_055824585.1). Lineage (NCBI taxonomy): Eukaryota > Metazoa > Arthropoda > Arachnida > Ixodida > Ixodidae > Amblyomma > Amblyomma mixtum. Next base: position 124,541,727 of record NC_143019.1, on the reverse strand, counting down.
CAGATGTTTGTTTTGGGAACGCATGGTACAACGGAACTGGAATGAAATATTAAGGCTTCCACGGTGTGCATCTTTCTTCACTACCGAATATGCCATCTATAGACGAGAACCTTTCAAATAGTATGATTTAGAGGCTCGCTAAATGTACTTACAACTATTCATTTTGAAACTGCTATCACTCCGCTGCTTGGTGACATCATACGCAACATAGCCGGCATAGCTCAAGGACAGAATATAAAACTGCTGCCAAGTCATGTCGGATTTAAAGGCAACGAAAGAGCGGACTAGTGCCCTGATCAAGCTTGTGGCAAGCCGATAAAGAATGTAAATGTACCGTGTGAGGGTTGGCCGCTCCGGTGGCCCAGTGGTAAAGGCGCTCGATGGCTAAACCGAAAGACGTAGGTTCGATCCCGGCCGCGGCGGTCAAAAATCGATGGAGGCAGAATTCTAGAGGCCCGAGTACTGTGCGAGGTCACATGCACGTTAAAGAACCCCGGGTGATCGAAATTTCCGGAGCCCTTACTACGGCCTCCCTCATAGCCTGAGTCGCTTTGGGACGTTAAACCCCACAGACCACAAACTTTTAAGGATTGCATGAACTTCTTACACCGTAAATTAAGAAAAAAAAATAGTAGTCGCCTTGGACTACACTTGATAAAGGCAGTTTTATGTGAATGTTGGTCATGTTTGCAGCAGGAGTGTTTCGCTGAAGTCATTTTATGTCGCCTCCGTATAGGCCACACATATCGCACACAAAACTTTCTGTTCACAAATGAAGACAAGCCTATTTGTGAAAATCTGGAGATGAACTAAGAGTTAATCAATTTTTATTATCATGCATGGAAGTCGGGAAGCTAAGGAAATTGTTTTACTCAGCTTTGTATTGCAGCGGTTGAAGTGGTTTCATTATAGGTGACAGCTCGACAGATAAAAGCTCGCCGCAAACGGCTCAGAGCGCAGCTCAGTCTACGCACGTCTCAATCACACCTTTCAGCCACCACGTCTTCCCTTCGATTCCGAGCTCTTGCATTCACGTGTTCCTCCGTGCCTCATCCTCTGCGTGTAGTCTGCTCGCGGCGGAGACAGATATGGTTAAAAGAAAGTATAAATCGACGCTCTCTGTGAACCAAAAGCCTATGCACGCCTAGGTACGCTAAACGCAGCAATATTTCGGATGCTACGCCGTTTGTACATTCGCACTTTTAGTAAAGCGCCCACAAACCTACAAAAAGCGATGGCTTCAGCCTAGTGGTGTCACGATATCGTTAGAACTGGAACTTTTTGTCAACAGATGTTCCTCTATATGCCGACAAGCGTCAGTTTTAACTATAAATAAAAGTAAAGCAAATTTATCACTCATATGTTTTTATAGGCGAAATGACAGGAAGCGATGATCGGAACCGCAATTATATCCAATTAACGCACAGAACAAGACAGTAGCAACGACAAATTCACTCCGAACTGGCGAGGGGTCCTGCTTTGAACGGGCCGCCATGGATGTCACCGTGGGAACGAAACTTGTCCCTGCAGTCGTATTCGACGATGAATATGGGCGCGGAATTTTCCCCGGCAGCAGAAATCGATCCTGGACCGATCGGGCTTTCCGTTCGGCATTTCGGAGAAATCTCTGTCCCGGCGGCAAATTCCGCTCGCTCTCGCCATAGAATGCCAAGTGTGAACGAATCATAAAGGCATTACTGAGTCTCTCGGCACCCGCGATTGGCGAAGATGCCAGACACTACCATCCTTCTCAATCAGCCATGCGCAAACTTCAACGGCCATTAACAGTAGATTAAAGGACATGATCCGCAAGATCATCTGGGAAGAGCTTTTCTGACTGCTGCCATCTTTTTGGCCGCCTCAGGTTACGTCGCTTACGTATCAGCGGTTCGTGAAGAAGTGTTCGCCAGTCCTTACACGCTACCCAAACCACGAGTCAAAATGAAGTCCCTCGGGCCATTACGTACGACGCCTCGCTGCGCACGCAAATACGCACCGTTGGACCCAGAGCCGCGTCTTTTGAAACATTTTCACGACTACAGCCAATAATCGGTTCAGCCATGGTTCAACCGACCACGATGGCGTTTGGAGAACCCCTGACTTGTGCTTCCCCTCTTCTTCCACTATCGCGAAACCGCCCACATCCTATGTCCCTTCCCTCACCGATGAAAGGGCCCCTGAGGCTTTGCATACGAGGCAACGCAACCTCGAGAACACGACCACGAGAGATTGACAGCTACCAGAGTCAAGAAGAGTGCATATCAAGTCGTCCTCGATCGCCATCGCCGTCAGCTGACGGGTTTGCATTGCTACGCAGTAGCTACGCCGCGAACGCCAGCTCAAGTTGCTGGCCGACAAATCACGAACATTCTCCAGCGACCACACCGCACGAAAACACCTTACTCACTACGCCGACGCCGCATGCAAAGGCGCTCAACCACGACGCGCTCCGACATTAGAACGAAGCCACCACCCAGAATAGCTCCGACAGGCCGTACCCGTGATTCACATACGCGACACAGCCGTGACCTGACGCCGTGGACGACTCGCAACGCAAGAGTCAGGACATCCAAATTCGAAGTGGTTATGGACGGCTGTATACTTACCGGAGCCATTTATTCGGTGGTTAATGAAACATTCGCCGCGCAGCTGACGAATTTTGTGAGGGCCCAGAAATCCTCACGGCAGGAGGCCACCTTGTCACAACATCGGGATTAAGTACAGCGCGGATGACCGTTAACGGACTACCTATCCTGCGACCTTTGTAGTGCTGCAGCAATGTTCCTGCGACGTGGTATTGGTGATGTATTTCCTTAGTGAGCACCTGGCGGTCATCGACCTTACATCCAACCTTATAACGCTATCGACGGACAAAACCTTCCCTTCGATGACAATCCTGAACCATCATGTTGCGGTGAGTGTCATGGATGAACAAGTGAGCGTTCCACGCCGCTAAAGTGTCATGGTCGCCGTAGGCGCCACAGAAGCCAAGAACATTGAGGCAATCATTGAGGGGAACACGTAGTTGCTTCTAGACCGAGGAATCGGCATCGCAACAAGCACCGCCCGTTCACGCAATGCACAAGCTGAAGTACTGTTGACAAGCTGGCGAAGAATACTGACACCACCAACATAGGCACGACGATTGTATTTCTCGAGGAAGTCACTGACAGACGTGATGCATTCGCCCTCCCCGACACATCCAGAAAAAGACTCGCTATCTCGCGACCACAAGCCTACCCTCGTCATCAACCCAGCGCAGAAACGTCACAGACAAGACCAGGTCCACAGTCTCCTTTAAACTTACAGCGATTGTTTATCTGCCTCGTCAAAGGTCTGATTAACATGTGCCGAGAAACAGCATCTCAATACACCCGTGAGGACACCAGCCTTAAGTGGAAAGCTTATCTCGTTTAGTTAAATGATGTAGTAGTCTTTTCCCCGACCATTCACAGTGATTTAAAAAGGCTTTGGACCTCCGCTAGAGCCAATTAAATCATCAGGGCTCATGATGAAGCCCGAGATCTTCCCTTTCGCTTACGAGCGACTGCTGTTTCTAGGCCGCATCGTAAGCAACAATAGAATGTACACGGGCCCGCAGAAAAGCGTTTCTACTGGAGAATACAACCAACTGACAAGAAACCTACATGCCGATTCTTGGGGCAGCTACCAAAATCGGCTATGCCATTTAAGTGGGCAGCTCCGCAACATGAAGTATTCCAGAAATTTACGCGTTGTTTACAATCGCCGCCCGTATTCGGACACTTCGACGAAAACACCGAAACCGAAATCTCTATAGGCGCATGCAGCGTGGAATTAGGCGCCGTCCTCGTCCATAAGCAGCAAGGCATCGAGGGAGTAAGAGCTGACGCCATCCATTCTTTGTCAAAGACGGAGGCCAACTATTCCAAGACGGGAATCGATGCCTTGCAACAGTGTGGACCACGCACAAATTCTGTCTCTACTTGTACCGCAAGCCTTACTGACGGGTCACTCGCCATCACGAGCTGTCCTGGCTCGCCAGCACGAAGGAACCGTTTGCCCGCCTCGCTCGCTGGAGGTTACGACTCCAAGAGCTAGACGTCACCGTCATTTACAAGTCCAGAAGTCAGAAGCACTCCAACGCCGACTGCCGGTCACGACCCTCTCTAGATAAACTGCAGCAGAATGACGACGACGATGCTTTCGTATGACCAATCAGCTTCAGCACTTTTGCACAGCAGCAATGCCGAACCCCGGCCTCCAATGCTTCAACGAGATCTTGGAATGGCAAGGCTTCTACCCCCTGCACCCCCCCCCCCCCCAACCACTGAGTTCAAGCGAGCATTATCTTCATTCCGAATAGAGTTCAGTTTCTTTTCAATGCAGCTCTCGCTCAATAAACAGTTCTATTTAGAAAGCTTTTCGCAGCCTTCCTGATCGCCGGACTGCCGTCAATAAATCGTGACAATACTACTTACTGCATTCGCTGTAAGGCATAAAAAACAGCTTATATGCGAAATCAAGGATGCGAAATCCACCTGAAACAAACAATCGCTATATGGCATAAAACCAGCTTATATGCGAAATGAAGGATGCGAAAGCCACCTCAAACAAATTACTGCTAGGAGAAGCCAACTCTTAGAAAAGCATCATTGTTCGAGGTGTACACAGCAGTGTAGATTGCATGTCAAAGGGTTAAACGATGCTACTGGGAATATGAGATCGACTGAACGTTCAGAGCGCACACTTGATGTAAATTTAAAATGGCAAAAATATGAGATGGCGCTAAGCCCCCAGCGGAGCAGAAACTTGGCGCCGTCCGGCGCCGATGCAAAAAATCCTGTTTGGCTGGAGGGCAGTGACCTTTCCAGACCGGAGAAATCGCATTGGCTGGAGTTACGTGACGTCACCAGACCAGAAGTGACATCACTAGCCAGGAGAATAATCACTGGCTGGAGGGAAGAGACGTCATCAAAGCAGGTGCGTCTTTGGAAAGCCTGGAAGTGGTAACCACGGCAGGTGGATTTCAAGAGGCGCACCCCTGGTCTCACAAGCCCCATCAGTCACTTCCAGCCCAGGCATCAATAACTTCAAATGATATCACGTTGCCAACACTTAAAAAAATTAGATGTCTAAGAGTTTTTATTTGGATCAAGTCAGGTGAGATACGCGCAACTGCCTCACATGGGAGCTAGTGATACGCAGCGCCCTCAACGAGAGGCACAAATATACGTATTCCTGTTCGCTACTTGCAGTAATTTTAAGTCAGGGGCATTTAACTTAAATGAGATACCGAACGATATGCTATACTTCCCGCCGCTCGAATCCTCCTCATAGCTGCCCCTGTGTATTAGAGCAATGGTGTTGCAATGACCGCCGCCTTCAGCAGCGTCTGCAATTAAGTTCCGCGAAACCGAACTCCTCCTGAGAAATACACCTTATTTGCGGCGCGCCCTTGAGAAATCCTTTGAGCGAACGCTCTATCGCAGTCGCGACCCAGTTGAGGTGCCTCATAGCACAAACACCCCAGACAACACCAAAGATCCGTAGGACGTCCCAAAAATGTACGCACGTCCCACATCCCTAACAGGACGTCCCTGGGACATCCGTATGAAGTCCGCACTGGGATTATCCCGGGAACAGTCACGGCTCGAACCTTACACGGACATGACGTCCGTATGAAAGCCGCGGTGGGATCATCCTGAAAACAGTCGCAGATCGGTTGTTATAAGGAAGTGTTTATATTCAGAGGGTCTGAATCGTGCAGATGGCCATACAATTCTCATGAGCGCTCGAGTGGCACGCTCCACTGTCCTTTTCCGACGTCTTTGGCTAGCGGGCTTCATACAGCTGTTTAGAACAAGTAAACAATAATCCATGCGATGTATAAGCGCAAGATGTCACAAAGTAATACACAACCCAGTACTTATTTTTCGAAAGAGCCAAAAAACCGTTAAAAGCAGAGGGCCATTAGCTGAATACAGAAACCCTAAACTTTAAAACTTCGAAATTAGGGAAGGGCGACCTAATTACTCTAACTGTGAACCTGGCTCAAATAGTCTAATACCCGTTTTGTTATAGCTATCGAGGGTAAGCTTGCACTCTTCTCCTCCAAGATCACAACATAACCACCTTGACGCCAATTGTATTCCCGCCTTCCGACCATAACAGCCACTGACGATGACAGTGACACCACAGCAAAAACAACTGGCCACTTGTTCGTGCTCTTAGAGCAGCGATCATGAAACTTAATAACACGCATCCTTTTTTGCAGTTATTTTTTGGTTTATTTAGGATCACAGTTTTATTTTTGTCTTAGGTACATGTTGCTTAAAAAGGCTCTTTGCTCATTAGCTCAATGGCACCACCATCGTCATCGCACTACTGAAACAAAAAAAACAATGCAAGTTATTTTGCTTAGCTTGGTGGTTTGAGGCGTGTATTAGCCAGTTTTCCGTTTTTTGGACCAAAATTTCAGGTAATTATTGACGTTCTTACTGCATGTTGGTTGCGTAACGAGTGTAAATTTTTTTACGTATTCAGCAAGGTTCCAGCAGCGGGAAACACGGATGGCACATGCGGCAAGTGAAAGTAAGTGGCAGTCGGTAGTCCTCGCCTGGTGTGTGAGCCGTGTAGCGTGATTTCTAGCTTTTGAAGTAATTTTTGCGGCGGTATTAAAGTTCAGTGACTGATGCTGGCTCAACATGAGCAGAAGCTTACTGGGGGCCAGTATATTAATCTGGTGACAGCATAATGGCGACGGTGCCGAGGAGTAATGCTTACAGGCGTGCACGCCGAGAGGCACGTCGTGATATTGAGCTAATAGCGTCGGCTGCTGGCGATGGTATTGCATACGACCCTTCTTAATATGATCCGTGTGCTGCTGCAAAGTTGCAAGAGCAACTAGATTCTAGCTCGTCGCATGTTCCGTGCCTTCAACATTCGATTGAATATGCGCCTAAAGTTCCTGTTCTAATTTTGATTTGGTTTATTGGTTTGTTTGGGTTGAACGTCCCAAATCAACTCAGGCTCAGAGGGACGCCGTAGTGGAGGGCTCCGGAAATTTCGACCACCTGGGGTTCTTTAATGGGCACTGACATCGCACAGTACACGAGCCTCTAGAATTTCACCTCCAACGAAATTCGACCGCCGCGGCCGGGATCGAACCCACGTCTTTCGGGTCAGCAGCCGAGTGCCGCAACCACTGAGCCGGGTCGGGGCTTTTTTAATTTTGTATTCTGTTTATAACTGTTGCATGCGCACAGTTTTCTTTTATTGGTTTGTTACCTAGATATATATAGTATTGAAGAGAACTATTGCAATTTCATATGAACTGTATGTGTTGTTTGGGCCTTTTGCATCCAAAAAATGAGGTCATGCATGTTTTTACGTATGAATTTTTTGCTGGCGAGGGCCAAATCTGCCCCTGTGTCACATGGATGGCTCATAATGAAGGGCATATGCATGTTTAATTGTACCACCTAGGGATACCTCACAACAGCATGCCAGCTGCCTTCAATATGATAAAAACTGACTATAGCAATAGAGTTCCCCACTGTTAACTTGAGAAATCCTGATTTTATTTTCTTGGTCTGATTTCGAACCTAATTCTGTTTTGATCTAGAGAAATCACATGACTGTGCAAGATGGAGACACTGCAAGAGAAAAGACATCTTGCATTCTGCGAAGTATTCTAACATCTGAACTGGCTTCTAGCTACAGCTGGTATGATGCCAAGGGAAGAACAGGCTCTGTGAGCTGAATATATGCAAAATCATGTGCAGTAAGTATTATTTGGAGGAAGCTATTTCAAATCTTAAAGGAACACAGGTATAAAATTTTAAACTCAATAAGTGATCCTATCTTTGTCCTGGGCACAAAGGGTTTTACTATTCCAAATTCTCTGATTTCACTGATTCCACATGCCGAAAATCATTGACAGAGGAGCTGTTAGCCAATGCTGACATCTATCATCTATATATGGACTGGTTGGCAGAGTCACTAGCAAAACATGAGGTAAGTCCTAAACATGCCATCACATGATGCCATAATGGACTCCAGCACTGGCATTGACCTGACAGAGACCAAAAGTACTCATATAAGACAGTTTAACTGTTCACACTGTGGACTAGATATTTAAGCTTATTTCCATGAATAATAGGCTTTTACGTCTCATTAAAAGCAGAAAAATGAACACCCCAGAGCACTGTGTCTGTATCCCTTTAAGACTTCGAATATAAATCAGATCACAGAATCAATATCTACATTAAGTGTTTATAATTGAATTTGTAGGTCTTGGTAGGATTGTGTCAAGACCAGTGATATTTGCTTTGAAAAAAAAATGACAAATTTCCATTGTTTCTTTTCAGATCTGCACATTCACACACTTCACAACTAGCCACATGGATTTTTGTTGTCATCTGGTTCATTGGCTCATGGCTGCAGTACCATGAATGTTACCACAGGTTAGAACAAGCTAGAATTACAGCTTTCATAGTGTGAATTTGGGACTGTTTTCATACTGCCTGCGCAGAAGGCATGGTCCAGCAATGGAATTGGTTATAAGATGTGTAGAAATATGCCATCCTTTGTTACTCAAGCCCACGCCCTTTGCCTGCTGATTCAAAATTAAGGAAATGCAGTAAAGTTTGGCTACAAAAATTTTTAGAGGTGAGATATATTTTTCTATAAAAAATACATAACATATACCCTCTCATCTGTATGTAGGTTGCCTAACTGACCAGCAGACCTCAACTCGGGCACAGCAAACTACGCTGAAAGAAATCAAAAAGGCAGCCATGTCATGGTTTCGGCATGCAACTGAACGGGTAATGCGCAAGAAAACTGGCTCCTGAGCAAAACTAAACGGTGAGTGTGTTGCTAGTGTGCTACCTTTTTTTGTTGATATTAACATCTTGGGTTGAGGATTTTTCATTCGAAACTGTTGATATTTTTCCTGTGACACTGTGCTGAGAGATGATTGATTTTTAGAGAGCACAGAATTCAGTAGATTATTTCAATAGATACCGTGAAAACTTCTGCATATCAGCTTGTGTAGTTAGGTAGAATCATGAAATGTATCTTTAAGTTAACTTGGGTATTCTTAGCCTGCTAAGTCCTCACGCACCTCTCTTTACTTGGCTGTCTGTTTGTGGTGGTTTTACTCCTGGAAGTATGTACATTTACTTGTGCAAGGATTAATTCCTCGTGGCAAGTACCATTTGGTGCCAACACCATGTGAAGGTGCTGCAATTTGTATATTGTGCTTCAAGTTTGTTTTTTTTCAAATGCAGTCAGTGATTGAAAAAAAGGTGAACTGAAAGAAGTGTCTATATGTATTGGCTTTTTTTTGTCTTTCTTCCAGCAAGGCAGCCTATTTCAGCATTGGCCCAGGTGGCAGGATTTCTGCTTTACATGTATGCATGACTCTTCTTTTCGATGACACTATAGCAGAACCGAAAAGAAGACTGCCTAGAATGAAAAGACAAGCAATATCTTGAAAACGTGTCACTTTATTGATACCTAGCAGTTGTAGTATACTTAAAGTGTCTAGAAATGCGATGCTTTGTGCATGAACAATTTCTTTTTCTCTGATCAAGCTGGGCATTTTGTTGCCCATCTGAAATTTGCTTGTATCGAGCTATACTTGCTGTTTTGGTCTCTAGTCCCACTATGCTTGTGTAAATTTGTTCCCGACTGCTACTACTAGAATTATTTTTCACCCCCGTAGTGCGTTTGTATTGCTGTTCCAGGAAAAAAAAGAGGATATGTGGATTTTAATCACTTTTATTGTCTATGTAAGAGATGACCATAGTTCCTGTGGCTTGTAGCAGTCTTGTAACTTGTTAATGTTAATATCATACTATATGCAGCGTGTTTTAGATTTTTTTCTTCTGGCCGTGCTAGCTGCCTTGAAGCCCATCTACTCCTTATGCACACTTATACGTGCTTTTTATTTCTAGTCCTGTGCTTGCTGAAATGTGATTCTGAATGGTTGTGCTTGTGTCAATATTTCAACCTCTGATCTGTGTGCATGTATTGCTGTTATAGCAAAAAAAGGCTCATTTGTGATTTAATAATCTTTATTGTTTTGAGTGAGACAAGCATAGTTCCGGTGCCTTGTAGCAGTCAGACAACCTGTCTTATTTTAGTCATTCCACGTGCAGCTTGACTGAAATGTTTATCTTCTGACCATGCTAATTTCCTTGAAGGCCACCTACTACTTATGCACAGCTATATACCTGCTTTTATCTCTAGTTGCATGCTTGCTGAAATTTGATCCTGACAGATAGTGCTTATGTTATTATTTTAATCTCTAATCTGTGTAGTTGGGTTGTATTACTGTTATAGCAAGAAAGGGTCATTTGTGTTTTAAGAACATTGATTATTCTAAATAAGACAATAGTTCCTATACCTTATTGCAGTCGCATAATTTGCCTCATTTTAGCTATGCTATGTGCAGTGTGATCGAGATTTTTTTCACCTCTGCTGCGTATGCTTGTATTGTTGTTTCAGTAAAAAAAGTTGCATTTGTGTTTTTAGTTTGGTTTTTTGGCGTTTTACATCCCAAAGCGACCCAGGCTATAAGGGATGCCATAGTGGAGGGCTCCAGATAATTTCGACTACCTGGGGTCCTCTAGCGTGCACTGACATCGCACAGTACACTGGCCTCTCAACTTCTCGCCTCCTTCGAAATGGGACTGCCGTGGCTGGGATCGAACCCACGTCTTTTGGGTCAGCAGCCGAGCACCATATGACCAATGAGGCACTGAGTGGCATATTTGTGTTTTGTTGCGTTCATTATTTAAGAGACATAATATTCATGCCTTACAGTATGCCACTACTGTTTGTTTTAATGTCATGCCCTTTGCAGTGCAATTAATATTTTTTGTTCTGACCAAGATTATCATCCCGAAGCCTGTTTAGACCTTACATGACTTATATGTTATACCTGCTGTTTTAGCCGTATAGTTATTTTGAATCTCTCTATTTTGCAACTCTGCATCTGGGGTTGGCTTGGATACTTATATATTGTATTGGAATCCTACTGCTTCAAGTTTGAAAACGTGATAATTTTGGCTCATACTAACCAGACAAGCTAACCAAAATTAATGAAGCCTATTACACACATTGCGAAGGAAGGTCTATGTGCACACCATCCATGACCTTGCTCTTAATAACGAGAAATGCCTGAGAGGAGCTGTTAAAGCTGTGTTAGTGCTTCCTTTATGTGAGTTGTTCTGTTTCATGTGCTGTTATTAAAAATAAAATTCAGCTGTGAATCAGCATTCGGCCTGATCATCAGCATGCCCCATATATTTGAATAAAACTATTTTAGCCAAAGCTTTGTGTTTTAAATCACTGTGCAGCATAATCCAGGCCTGTGTTCTAACTTTGTGTCGTTTTTACTATAGCATCGCTCTCGGCCATATGCAATTGGCCGAAATGCCAGAAGCGGAAGCTGGTTCTGTTGCGGCTACGAGGCACTGCTTCTGCTTCTGGTATTTTGGTCAGTCATGCGTGACCAGTAGCGACACTTTTCAAAAGGACACGAGGTTATAATGGGTCCTGGCCAAGGAAAAAATAAAAATAGTAACGTCCTATTGCAGTCCTGCGAAGGTCCCAAAAATGTACTCAGACATCCGAAGGACTTCTTTCGGCGTTTCACTTCGGATGTTTTCAGGATTTTTTCGGGACATCCGCGGGATGTGCGTAAAGTCCTGCCGCGGACATCCCAAGGACGTCCTTAGGATGTAGGTGTGTTGTCTGGGACATTGATCGTAGGGCACCTTTTCTCTGCGAAATGCGCTGTAAGGCACTCTTATCGTCGTCTCTGAGTGAATCATGAGCACTGCAATAAAAAACAGCTAACAGAATCATTTCAACGAACACGAACTGCGAGCGAAGACTACAGGCAAAGCCACGAGACCTCTTCCTTGCCGGGCTGGCCCATTCTCCGTCGTCTGCTTCGTTACAGGTTATGCCAAGCATGATGACATCATCCAGAGGGTTCCGCACAACATTCGCATGTTTGAGAACGTAATTAAGAAGTACGTGCGGCTGCATTAAAATTGTTTTGCAGGAAAATTAAATTGTCCTCAAGAGTTTTGTTTTGCACACAGTTTTGACCAAGTGAACTTAAAATACAAATTTCATTGCCATCCATCAAGGCTGAGAAATCACAGCAGTTGCCTTTTAAATCAGGTATCTATTTACATGCACTAGTTAATTAATGTCGACCGCATTGCAGAAGCAAGTGCTTTCTTTTACCTTTTAGTAATTATTTTGACGATGGAACAGCCTAGGATACTACAAGTACGCATATTTGTCATAATTTCATTAGAATCTAAGGTTACTGGGTTGAAAATACGCAAGATAGCAACGCTTGCCTATTCTATTAGATATTACAATATGAAATGTGACAATATCCGGATAATTTGAACCACCTGGAGTTCTTTCACGTGCACTGACAACGCACAGTACACGGGCCTCCAGTATTTCGCCTCCATAGAAATGTATCCGCAGCCGCTTACAAGACAAGACAAGAGAGAAGCACAGCGCCTGTGCTTGCGTCCTTTTCCTGTCTTGTCCTTGATGTTACTTCGGTGTAGCTTTTAGTACTTCAGGCGAAAAACGAACGCATGTTTTGTACTTTATAGCACTAGTACTCTAAAGCGCAAATTCTAAGCTTGCTAAATTCCCACTGAAAATTAACCTGTCTCAATAGGTGTCGTAAACTTACCAGGTCTAGCAGAAGCCAGGCAGAACAGAACAAAGAATAGTAGTAGTTTCATCCTCGCGACTCTAATCGTGTTAAGAGAGCAGATTCAGGCTTCCGTTCACAGACTCTTCGTGGAGGATTAGAAAACGTATTGACTTCGGGTCGAGAAAAATTCTCATTTATAATGTGCCTCACGTCCAACTAGCCCTCCTGTACACTTGTGCAAATGCGAAAACAAATCTGTAGTTCTTTGCAATTGTTTATGAAAGCTGCATTTCCAAAATGGCGCTTCTAATAAGCCATTTAGGAATGAAAGGTTATACCCCAAAAGGTCCTTGGCCGCTCGAAAGTTCTCGTCGACTGAGCTCTCTTTCGCTTTGTTAAGTTCACATTCCTCAAAGCTCATAGCATCAAATAATATGTTTTCTGCAACTAGGAATTTCGATTTTCATGCCTAAGATTAAGATATGGCTTGCCCTTGAACAACCACCTTGCATGAATAGCTGTTCGAAGTAAAAACGCTCCGCAAGGCAACGAGGAACAACGTCACCACACAACTGTGGAATCAGGAAGTATTTCTAAAGTAAAGGAATAGAATCTATTCCGCATATACTTTCTTGAAGCGTCATACCAAGTCGGTCGCAGCTGTTTTATTTTTTGTTGAGCTTGATCATGTTTTGTTTTTATTTTTTAGGCATATCACAGTGCAAATGAAAAGGCAGATTTCCTCTGAAAGCTTCAGTTCCGGCTTTGCACAACAGCTGTGTAATAAAGAGAAAAATATCGGCGAAACGTCTTTTTATTTTTTCAAGCCTCTTCAACTGTGTTTGCAATCCTCCTATGCTGCGTGGGAACCTACAAATTTTAGCAAATGTTCTAAGAGCGCCTCCTTCAATGACTTTGATCATGAAGTTCTATGTGGCGTGTACTCTCGGAGTCATAATGGCATCATTACCATATTTGAGCACATTGTTTCTGCCCCGCCGCGGTGGCTCAGTGTTTACGGCGCTCGGCTACTGTCCCGAAAGACGCGGGTTCGAACCCTGCCGCGGTGGCCGAATTTCGGTGAAGGCGAAATTCTAGAGGCCCGTGTTCTGTGCGATGTGAGTGCACGTTAAAGAACGCCAGGTGGTCGAAATTTCCAGAGCCCTTCACTGCGTCTCTCATAGCCTGAGTTGCTTTGCGACGTTAAACCCCAATAAACCAATAAACCAGCCAAACACCTTGTTTCTGAAACTCATGTAAGCATAATGCGATCACTGGGTAAGTCAATGATGTTACCGCGGAGTTTCAAGTGGCAAGACGAATTTTAATGTACAGAGGTATACGTGATTACCTAAGTTAAAGCGTCACACATGGCATGTTTTACTTCGTCCGCAAAAGGCAGCAGAGGACACAAAAAATCTGCACAGGATGTTAAAGCCAACCGGGAGACTATCGCCGTTAAGTTTATTCTTGCGTTTCTTTATTGTGTTTTTAATATCTACATCGGCGCTCCAGCGTATTCATTTTAGTTCTACAAGAAAAGGCCAGTCGCCTATCATATGTTCGCACAACGCTGCTAAACTGCTAGCAGATCAATGGCATGAGCCTGCTAAAAGAGCAATAGCACGAGCATACTTATGATATTTCGCTCTGTTCGCGATGATGTTGGCTTGATATCAGAAAATGTGTTTTTCATGTGTAACAGAGGATAGCTTAGGGTCATTGCCAGTGTGGTCACGGCAACTGCCCAGTTGAGTTGAGTACCGCTACCCCCAAGTTTTCTTCCCGAGTTGCGGACAGACGACCGCCCGATTAATTGTTTTTAGTTCTACGAAAGCCTGCCCCTCTTCTTAACTTTCTTCCCAGCCTGCGTAACCATTCCGTTAACATTGTTACATTAATGTCACTAACACAGAAAAGACTCAGAAAGCATTGAGGTGAAACTTTCATCATTTATTTTTGTTTCTTTCTTTGAAACCTCTGCTTGAAAGTTGCAGAAAAAACGTTCTCTTGGCGATAGCCAAAGCTGGTTGCAGGTCATATGACTTAGAAGTACTTCTTGCTGGGCGAGTTGGTTCATGGTTTTGCATTGACCTGCGTCTCCTGTGTCTGTCTTGTATGTTGCGCAATTGGTAGTCAATTTAAAATCCCGCCTTGTAATTATTTACGATTCAACAAAAGTATGTGCAATGCAAGATACTTAAACGCTCAACAAACTATGCGTGAAAGCACAACGAGGAATGTAAAGAAATGGTTATGCGTGAATTTATAACGCCGAGAATATTCACCAAAATGAAACAGTACATCAAAACTGATGAGATATTTTTTTTTCCGTTTAAAGACATAGCTTACGCAACAGTTACAAATTGTCTTTCTTAACATTGGAGCAAGGAACAGACGTAAATCCTATGTCATGCAAAATGCATGGAGAGAGGTTAAAGATGTATAATTGTCTTGATGAAAGTGCGCAGAATAGTGCAACAAAAATCTTTGCGGTGTTCTGTGCAGAAGAACGGCAAACTGAGCGAGTTGGTTCGTTGGCCTCATGTAAAATGACACATACCCACTACGGGGGAGTGGCCAAGACACAGGCGGGGAACTGTTGGAAATATTGGCAGCTTAAGAGGAAAAGGAGTAGTAATAGGTGCATATTGAAGAAGTAAAAAACAGCGCAGCGATGACGGACAAGGCAGAGGAAAGGAGGGCAAGCGCTGTCCTTCTTCTTTCTTTTGTTTTTTTCCGTCATCGCTGCGCTGTTCTTTACTTATTCAGTGTTCTGTGCCCTACGAAATAATTACTTTCAGAGAAGCTTCAATGGAAAGAAACAAATTACGCCAATGAGATGAGCTGTTCAGAAAAGTCGCCGAGTAGTTTATTCTAGGCGTATGTTGTTACCACTTCAAGCATCAACAAATTCTGCCACCCGCTGTCTGCGGTTGTTCTTAGAGCTAAGAAGACAATTACCTAATGCAGCGTTTCTAGTGGGGAGAGAGAGGTGAGGGGTTATGACGTAGAAGAATTAGGCTCTAAAACAACTGATAAACGCCGTTAAGTTCTATACACTCTCATCCAACTGCAATGCAGATGATCCAACGCATATTACAGGCTTAGAAAACCTTGCTTGTCTAAGTACAAATAGAATGGCCTTTTATATCCGCTGAACTCTAGCGACGTTGGTGCTGGTAACGGTGAGCAGCTTAATATATTTGGGGGGGGGGGGGGGGGCCTCAATTAAAATCTACATTTTCATTGCGAGGGACGTTTCAAGATTTTCTCACGCTTGCAGTACTGTTTAGCTGGATCAGCTGGGGCTCTTTTTCCTGAGTTCATTTTTAAACAGTTTCTATTCCGCTTAAGCACTCATGACTGGTTCTTCGCTACAGAGAAATGATTGAAAACATATTGTTCGTAGGCTCAAACAATTGCCTGTACGCGACAAAAGTACACTTTCGCATGGAAAGGCTATTGTTTTGTGTATTGTAACCGCTATATTACGCTGGTGTACCCACAGACACCGGCACAAGTTGGAGGGTAACTTAAAGGCTTGAAAATAGTTAAGTTATTCAGTTTCTATTTATTTCTATTTCAGAATACCCTAAAGGCCTAGCTGTGCAATACATACGGGATTGAAAGCATAGAGATGAGAAAGGACAAATAACCGATGTGCTCCGCATTTCTTTCGGCACAAAAGGCAAGCAACGCAGTGCACAAGCAAGGCAAAAATTCAATCCGTTCATGGCTCATGTATAAACGAAACATGGAATACCTGACTGAGCAAACAACATACATGTACACTTAGCAAAAACTGAAGCAAGCAATTTTTTCTATCAACAATGTGATTTGTACTGGTGGCTAGCAAATTATGCTTCAAAAAGAAATATATGAACAGAAAATATTACAAAATGTCATGGGTGCAAGGATATGTAAGTAATACAGTCTAGAATTTCGGCAGTTTCGTTACCTTCACATTCATCAGCCTGACCAGACCCACTGCAGTACAAAATACTCTCCCATATCTCTCCAGTAAACCCTGTCCTGTGCGAGCTGCGGCCGCCCTATCGCCGCAAACGTCTTAATCTCATCCGCCCATATAATTTTCTTCCACCACAGCCAAGCTTCCCTTCGTATGGAATTCAGTCTGCTACCCTTAAGGGCCACCAGTTATCTTGCGTTCGCATTACATGCCCTGCCCAAGCCCATTTCTTCCTCTTGATTTCGAGTAGGATGTTACACCTATAATTTTTCTCTCCATAGCTTGCTCCGCCATCATTAACTTAAGCTGAATCCTTTTCGTTAACCTTCACGTTTCTTCCCCATCTGTGAGCACCGGTAAAATACAGCTGTTATATACTTTTCTTTTAAGGCATGGCCACCTCGGTGTAGCACTTGGCGACAATATCCTATATGAACAAACCAGTTACGTTCACTATACTATGTGGCAAAGAAATCCGCTCATTAACGGTCAAAACTAGGATCGAGTATTGATACTTTCTCGTGCGCGCAAACACTAGGCAGGCTTTATAAGCATGATCTAGATTAGTTGAAATATAGAGGCCAGTCCGGTATTTATTTCAGAACAGGGAAGGTTATTGTTATAGAAGTTATGTGAAAATTATAAGCGAGCACGTTTTCTGTGTGTGCTAGTGTCCAAAAGTATAGGGCATGCTTCAATGCAGATATGCTTTGGTGGCGTGAGAACAATGAGGTCTTATATCTTGAAGCTTTACGTTGCACCAATTCGAGAATAAAAATAAGGTTATGCTAGTGAGGCTGCTATATTAGCCAATGATACTGTTACGTGCTTAGCACGCACGGGGGGTTATTCACAGAGGGGATCGGTCGGAGCAGGATGGAAGCAGGAAGCCTACCAGCGTCCCTCAGCTCTTTTTCTTCCTTTTTCTCTGCTGGTCCTTCATCTTCTGCTTCTTCCGTCGAGGCTCTGTGCAAGCACGTGACAATATTCTAGTGACGCTCTGATAAGAATTGCGTAAGCACGGTGTCCAGCGCCTTTGTTATTAAGAACCAAGAGGCGTTTCTGAAGGCCAAGTTACTTAAATGGTTTGTAGTCTACTTTATGTGGGTGTTCCAGGTTAGACTGTATTCATGTAGAATAGCGAGTTCTGGTCGCCCAGACGGTCGACATGTTCGACCTGTAAATTATGGCCGAATAAAGGTCTACTACTACTACTACCATTCAGGTAGACTCCGAAGTACATTAAAAGTAAAACTGCTTCAATTTTGCGGTTATATATTTAGGGGCGATTGGACTTCTGCAACAAAAAACCTTTTGGTTTAATGTGAACAAATCCTGCCTCATACTGAATCGCACTTGGACGGAACGGGGACAAGTATACGAACAAGAATCGCCATTTTCACTGCGGCAGCTCAACAAGCACGGTCAAGGCTCTTTAGTGGTTGTTGCTAGGCGTGTAGGCATGCGAGCACATGCGTTAACGCTTTTTAGTCTCATTAAATGTTATATGTCACTTCGATTTCAATAGTCATTACACATGGGATAGAACTGCGGCCTCATTTCTACAGAATCGAAATGTACGCCGATGTCAATGCACTTGAAAGAACGTCAGGCGATCAAAATTAATCTGGAATCCTGCACTGCAGCGTCAGTTGCATCGCACATGCACCTGCAGCATGCGAAGCCCAACATATGACGCATACCGTTACTCACTGAGGGCGAGCATGCAGCCATCGAATCCGGCATATGTCACAAAGCATACCTCCTCCAACCGCCGAATGTGGTTTACGTGTCTTTAGAAGAACGTTGCCTTTCGGCGTTGTTCGAACGATGGCAGATAGTCTGTTGTCCTAAGCGGCATCTGCGCACCTGGCCACAACGTTGGCAGGCAGACTTCACCAGATAATGGGTACGTTGCGGTAACATTGCCGTATGCTGCCAAACATTTGAAAACATTTACGGGATTGCCGTCACGTTATCGCGACACTTCTTATACTAGGTACACTGGTCGGATAGGAAGCCTACAAGCTACCGCGCTGGCTGCGTGGTTATGGTGCTCGGCTGCTGATTTAAAAGACGCAGGTTCGATCCCAGCGGCGGCGGCAACATTTCTATGGAGGCGAAATACTGGAGGTCCGTGTACTGTGCGCTGTCAGTGCACGTGAAAGAACCCCGAGTGGTTGGAATTATTTGGATCCCTTCACTACGGCGTTCCTTGTATTCTGAGTAGCTTTGGGACGTTAAACTCTGCATACGAACAATAGCAAGCCTGCATAGCTACGGTGTCATTATGTAGGCTAATGAGCTTACCAACGTGCGTGCAGTAAACCTGATCTCGGAATCATATTATTACGGGGGGTTAGCCCAGCAAGAGACGGCCAGGCCGCAGTCAGAAGACACACCTAACCAAATCGCCCAAGCACTAACTGCCACGTCCTCGTCGTCGTCCACTGCCGAGCGTCCAAACAACGTCGTCTTCGTATCGCGACTATGTGCCGTAACACTACCCCTCCCCCCTTCCTCCGCGGGGCGGAAGAAAGCATAGTCCTTGGGCGTTCTAAGGTGGTGGGTTTGAATAGTAGGGCTTAAGACGGGCATCGTGCACGAGCTGTGTGGAGGGATGACGTTACGCTTGCGGACAGCGTCCTTGAGTGGGTACGTGACGTAGACACCATCAGGAACGGCGGGAAACGGGGACATAATGACAAAGACTGCAGCGTCGCGCGGCAGGCGAATAAATTCATCGGTACGTAAGCGAGGCGGCTTGGTATCGGCGCTTTCGGAGCAGAGCGGCAAGTCCAAACGAAGAAGGCCAGTGGAGCAATCAATTAGCGCCGCGTGCGTCGTTAAAAAGTCGATGCCGAGGATCACATCGTGGGGGCAATGGTCGAGGACAGTGAACACGACAGGCGTAGTACAACCGGCTTTTATTTATTAATGCTTCTGGGATTCTTCGCTCACGGCCAACGCCGGCGACGACCAGACCGGCTTTTCGGCGACACGGGGCCCTTGACGCTGTCGAGTTGAAAGCAGAAGGAAGACGAAGCTCACGAAGCACAGTTTTGCGCTCACGAACGCTGAACAACTAAGCTGCCCCAGCTGTCTATCTAACAGTTGCTAAATGAGGAGTACTTCTAGCACCGAGTGAGGATGGCTTTGGAATGTTGAGGCCATGAGAGTCCCATTATTTGCAGCTTGGCAGATGTTCAAAGTGTTCGTGCGAACGGTGATCAAACTTGGCTATAATAGCATGCATCATGTAGAGTAAAGGCCACCTAGTGTTCACGTGTGAAAGAGTTGGGGCGGCGAACCACCCATAACCTCCGGCTGCTGATGTCACTTGCACAGCGTCACGTCATGTGCCAGGTTTCTCGCTGAAGCCTGGCACTGCTGGTCGCCGCAAGGTGCATAACCGGATTTTTTTTTTTTCCTCGAGGCATTCGCGCGCTTCTGCAGCTTCACAGGAAGCCGAGGGCTCCAGTGTGTGGCGCCGGCGAAAGAGCTCCGACATATCAGCGTGCAAGAATTGATGACCGCAGATGGACCGGCGCGAAGCGATGGAAATTCAAATTATGATTACGTATAACCCAACTTGAACTAAACGCATTAAAAAAGTTTTTACTGGAGGATATTTGCGAACGGCGTCGTTTAACATCCTAGGCATACCACAAATTTATTGACAGCCCCTTCCAGAGCCCCTTTCAGCAAGTTCTTGGCATAGCTACTGAGATCGGCTCGATGAGGTCTTACTTCAAGCAAGGTGAGGAGAAACGGTTGTTTCAGAGCCTTTATAATTTGCACGGACTTGAATGCGAGGCTCCCGTATTATACACAGAAGAAATAGCAACTGTAAATTATTATCGTAAAAGTTCGATGCACGACGCTTCCCGGTGGCCCCTTACGATCCCTCAGCAATCGTGCTTTGCACTCTCAGCTGCCAACTAGACAGGCCTTGCTTTATGACCGTCGCCGCGTGGCTGCCAACCGGATCTCTCAGCTCTACTGGGGTGATAGTTTGGTTTGGTTTATGGGGTTTAACCTCCCAAAGCAACTCGGGCTATGAGACACACCGTAGTGAAGGTCTCCGGACGTTTCGACCACCTTGGGTTCTTTAACGCGCACTCACATCGCACCCGCGTCGAACCCGCGTCTTTCGGGGCCAGCAGCCGACAGCATAACCACTGAGCCACTGGGGTGATGCCCTAGTCACAAATATAGATGAAAAAAAATCAGGGGGCACATTGTTGATTTAAGTGCGGGGAGGCGAAATCCTTAAGCGCGGTGTTGCTGCTTGTGTCACTGATGTGTGCTTAAGATGTGAATAAGTACACAATTGTTTCTGAATCCTAAATTCTGGAGACACTAGAGGGCGTTTTGGAGGAATCCGTCTGATTCGACACATTTCTGCAAACTCTCTCTCTCCAGCGTACTCGACAAGAACTACATAAGCGTTGGCAGGAAGTAGCGTAGCCATCAGAATGCTCGGCTGCGAAACGGGAGGATGGTGGCTCGAATCTCATCGTGCACAGATATTTTTTCTGGTCTGACTAGAAAAAGCGTGACACCTTTGCTGACAACCTTCTGTCGACAACGATGAAGCGCCCCTTAGCGAAAAAGTGGACGAGCTAAAAATGTATTTCAAACATTTTGTTTTAATTTCATATTTATTTGGCATTTTTGTCCCCATGCTGAAACTCTAATACGAATGCTTTCTAAGTATACTAGGAAATATATTTTGAACGTTCTTAAAAATACGCGGAAAGTACATTTTTTCCCACTTAGCATATTTATAATGCATAAAAATATACGAAAGATATACATTAAATACATTATAAATACACTATAAATATACATTTAATACATAACCAATATGTTGACTTGGGCTTAAAAAAGGTCTAGTGGGCGGCTTCACAGAATGAGACAGGTTAATGCTTCAACAAGCGTTTGGCAGCAGCGGCAGCAGACTGTTTCTACGCCGGATCGCCTGACATCGTCTGCTTTTTTTTACCACTTCGCAGACTGCTGCAAAACATTGGACGCGGTGCCGTGGTCACCGAAGCACTGATCTGCTATCTTCAGAGTAATCGACGGAAAAGCAGCTACGTGGAAGCCGACGTCACAGTGCTATGAAAGCCACGGACTACGCCCCTTAGGCATTCAAGAGTTTGGCAGCAGCGGCAGCGGACTGTTTCTACGCCGGATCGCCTGACATCGTCTGCTTTTTTTTACCACTTCGCAGGTTGGTGCCACGAGTTTTGTTGTACTGTTTTTTATGTACTGTTACAACACTCTGCGGCCGCTGCTGCTACTGCTGCCAAACCAGTTTCTTTGTTTTCTCTATGATCCTGTTACTTTGCTCTAATGCCGGGTCAAACAAACTGTGTATCGTGCAGAGAAAAACTTGGGGATGAAGACCAGTATGCCACATGTGTAGAATGTTCCTTCAGTTACCATTATGGTAACTGTTAGGGGGGTTTCGAGAAAAGCGGGAAAGGCAAAGATGCTAAAAGTTCATGGAAATGCCCTACTTGTAAAGCTGCTCGTCTGAGAGGGCAGAAATCATTAGACAAGCACAACAGCGAGGAAGGCTGTGAACACACTGGCGTACTGGCCGACATCAATGCGAAGTTGGCTGTTTTGGTCGAGATGAAAGTGCAAGTTGATGGTTTAGCGGGTTTGCGAACAACAGTAGAAAGTCTTGAAACATCTGTTCAAGTGATGTCTGAAAAGTATGATGAAATTCTGGCCAACCAAAAAAACAGGATTCTGATATTCAGACCCTCAAAAAAAGAATGGACTACCTTGAAGCAGCTGATCATGCAAATACAAATACAAATACCTTTATTTAAACATCAGGGATGTTAGGGGGTACATCCAAAACGCCTATGACTGGCTTGACAGAGGGGCGCACCCCCGTACATAACAACCGGCAGCAACAGAACACGGACAGAACAATAAAAAAGACTACAGTGCATAGGTAAATATCATTCAATAAAGATTAGTGAACATCCTCTTGAAATTATAGATAGTTGAAGTCGGCAAGATTAACACGCAACGCTCAAAGACACTAAAAATGAACTAAGGATAACAATCATAAAAGAAAACGGTATAAATGAGGAAAAAACTTGAAGTAAGAAAAAAACCGTACCGTTAGGTCCTCAGGGCTCATTGCGCAGATTAAGAAGAATTGGAATTATATGTCGCAGCATTTGACGACCATAATTAGTACGGAAGGATGGCACATACCAGACGTCATTGTTACGCGTTGGGTAGTAATTAGCTTTGGGCCGTAAGTTAGCTGTGATATCAAAGAATGCGTCTTGATTTTTCCGTTTTCTTTTATATCGTTTACATAGCAATAGATTATATAGGTCGTTAATAGGAGTTACTTTTAATGATGCGAAAAGAGGTTGAGTGTGAGCAGTAAACGGGGCATTTGCAATGATACGAATGACCTTTTTCTGTATTTTCTGTAGCCTATATGTATTTGACCATGTTGTTGTACCCCACACTAGATGGCAATATGAAAGGTTAGATAGAAATAGTGCATTATAAACTAACAGTCTGACACTCACTCAGAGGTAGTAAAGAGCGGACTTTGTATAACATGCCTGTGCATTTTGCAAGTTTTTTAACCAGATTGTCGATGTGTATGTCCCATGAAAGATTGCACTGCAGTGTCACACCTAGACACTTTACTGACGGCGCTATTTCAATGTTTTGTGAACCAAGCGTTAGTGCAGGTAAATGTTCTAGTGGTTCCTTCTTAGGTCTAAGAAGTACAGCTTTAGTTTTGGTAGCGTTAATTTTCAACAAAGATTCAGTACTCCATTCGACCAGTATGCGCAGAGTTTCATTAGCGTTTAATGTCAAGTCACTAAGTGTTTTAGCCCTAAAAAATATGCTGACATCATCTGCATACATTATATATTTAGCGCTGTTGTCAATGTTCACAATGTCGTTAATGTAGATGTTAAACAGTGTAGGTCCAAGAATACTGCCTTGCGGCACGCCAGAATGAATGGATCTAAAGTGCGATGAAGAATTGTTAATTACAACCCGTTGCTGGCGGTGCTCTAAATATGTTATTAAAAGCTGAAGGAATGTGCCGCGAAATCCATAGTGCTCAAGTTTATGAAATAATATTTGGTGATTTATGGAGTCGAATGCTTTGGAAAAATCCACGAAAACACCGAGAGTTAGTTCTTTTTCTTCAAATGACTCTAATATAATTTCCTTCATGATTAATAACGCTGTTTCCGTTGATTTTCCTTTGACAAAACCAAACTAGGAAGGTGATATGACTTTGTGTTTGTTAATAAAGCTTGTAATGCGCACTTGTAAAAGCTTTTCAAAGCATTTCGAAAAAACTGGCAAGATCGATATAGGTCGGTAGTTGGAGAAATTATTAGCGTCTCCTCCTTTAAAAATTATGGTAATCTTGGCAATCTGTAGCTTTTCGGGAAAGTTCCAGAGGAAAATGCCAAGTTTATTATGTGTTCTAATATTGGAGCAAGTATGTGGGATGTATACTTCGCTGGAAGTATTTGGAGGTCGTCTATGTCCTTACTTTTACTATTTTTAAGCGACTGTAAGACCGAAAGAACTTCGTTAGTTGTAACAGGGGTTAAAAACGCGGTTTCGCTGACCTTTTGACTCAAGCTGTTGAGGTATTGGTTTGGTTGCGTGCTGTCTGCAATGGACACGAAGAAATTGTTGAAAGCATCTGCTAGTTGAGAACCGGACAAGTGAGTGCCGTCTGTGACTATTTCATCTACTACAGTCTTCTCTTTTGATTTCAGTAAATTATTGAGTCGCCCCCAAACAATATCAGAGTGCTTCATTACATCGTCGTTAAATTGGTTACTCATATAGTTTCTTTTGGCTTGCCGATTGATACTGTTGGCTTTATATCTCGAAGCCTTAAACTTCTTCAGATCGTAAATATCTTTTGTTTTTAGAAAGCGTTTAAAAAGTATGTTTTTAATTCGTATCGCCTTTAGGCATTCCTTAGTTATCCACGGCTTACGTGCCTTCGAAGCTGACACTCTGGTTTTGTATGGAAAAGACTCACAATACAGCTGCTTATAGGTGGCAATAAAAATACCGTAAGCTTCATCAACATGGGTTTCCTCGTAGACGCTGCTCCAATTTACTTGCGACAGTTTATCGTAAAATGTTTGTAAAGTAGTCTGGTTTATGTCTTGAATACGCATAGCAAACCTTTTTTGCAGGTTTGTTATGGGGGATAATGAGATTTGTAATTAAATAAATTGGCAGGTGATCCCTAAGATCAGCTGCCAGTGCACCGGATATTGACAATTCATCACATGCATTAGTAATGAAGGTGTCTAGTAACGCTGATACTTCGGGCGTAATGCGTGTTGGTTGATTTATGATATTGAAAAATGCGTTGGTCTCTAGTATAGTGTAGAATTCTTGTTGAAGTGTTGACTTTTCAAGCAAGTTTATGTTCATGTCCCCGCCTAATATGAGTGTGTATTTATGATCATTTACCCAGCCGAAGTACTCGTCTATAAAATGGAGAAATTTGTTACTGCTTCCGCCGGGTGGGCGGTATGTGACAGTAAAAAGCAAGGAATTAGATTTTAAGGTAAGAACCTCGTAGTCATCGGTTACCACACAAAAAGTGTCAAGTAATTCGCATTTTAAAAATGTTTTCGACAGCATCGCAACCCCCCCCCCCCCACCTCTTTTAGAGCTCCGGTTAAGAAAAAATGTAGAGTATTCAGGTAGATTAAGAACAGCAGAGTGGCTATCCTACCATGTCTCAGTTATCAATGAAATTATCAACCTAAAATGGCAGGTCAATGAGCTTGAGCAGTACGGTAGACGACAAAACCTTGAACTTCACGGACTTAAGCAAGATGAGGATGAAAATTTGCTGTCAGAAGTGAACAAGCTAGCCGAGTCACTTGGTATCGATTCACTCGAAGAAACTGACCTCGATGGAATTCACAGGCTCCCCTCGAATAACGCAAACCCTCTAGATTTAATACGTTTCGTGAGCCGCAAGACAAAGGAGCAATGGCTATCCAAATCTCAAGAACTCAGAACGCAACAATGTGACGTCCGGTTCTATGAAAACCTGACAGCCAAAAACAAGCGACTTCTCTGGCTTGCTCGCGTGAAGGCAAAGGAATTTGTCTACAAGTTCACATGGGCACGAAATGGGAAAATTTTCTCAAGAAAAGGGGAAGGCGACCGTGTACTATGCATTGCTTCTGAGAGCGATCTCGAGAAGATTAGATAGTTTTCCATTTATCGTCTCAAGCTCTAAACCTGATTTTTTTTTTGTTAAGTATCACTATGGCTTACATTGACATTGTTTCTTTCAATAACCAAATGTCAAGCTTGAAGAAGCCTGAAAAAAATTATTTCTCAGTTCTTCATTTAAACGTCTGAAGCCTATGTCACAAACAGGATGAACTGGTCACATTGCTGAACGAACTGTCGATAAAATTTGATGTCCTGGTATTCTCGGAAACATGGTTGAAAAGTGAACTTGATGCTTTTAATCTTGAATCTTACACCAGTGTTTCTCGAACAAGGGGTGACAGGAGAGGAGGCGGACTCACTGCATACTTAAAAAATGGAAAGTCCTACGACATACTGTCCGAAATTTGTGAAAACAATGAGGATGTTGAGGTACTGGCAGTGTCTTATAATAACATTATTGTGATAGCAATTTATCGACCCCCGTCGGGCTCTGAACACGTTTTGTAATTACCTTGAAAAAATACTGGACTTTGCTACAATTAATAATATGAATGCAGTGATTGTAGGTGATATAAACATAAACCTTCTCTGCAAACAACCAGCTACTAAACACCTCCTTGACCTATTGCTTAGCCACGGCTTTGATAACAAGGTTGAATCTCCAACTAGGGTGACTGATTTTTCTGAGGCACTCATTGACGTGTGTCTGTGCAACTTTGGCGGTTCTGGTGTAATTTCAGGTGTCCTGACTGTTGGTCTCAGTGATCACATGCCCATTTATAGCCTCATCCCACACCACACTGAATACAAAGATAAAAAACAAGAAAGCACTTATCGGAGGATTAATGACGAAAGTATAGCCAATTTCAGTAGTCTAGCCATGAACGCGGATTGGAGTGCCGTACTATCTGAAAGTGATCCATGCTTTGCGTATGGAACATTTCAGACAATTGTTGAGTCGCTTTATAATGAGGCCTTTCCGCGGCGGCCAGCAACGAAACATAAAAAGTCCAGGAAACCATGGATCTCAAAAGAACTTTATGACCGCATACTACATAAAAATCGATTATTCTCAACTTTTATCGAAACAAAAAACGCAGAGATATTTCGAAATTTCAAAAAAATCAGGAACAAGCTAGGAGCCGACATAAAAAAGGCTAGACAACAATACTATCTAAACAAGTTCTCGAATACTACATCTCCAAAGCAGAGTTGGGCTCTCGTAAACGATATCCTCGGGAAAAAACCAAACAGTGTCCTCTCTTCACTAAACTTTAATGGGATAGAATACACGGGGATTGAGTTGGCAAATAAATTTAACGAGCATTTCCTTACAGCTGGTGTAATGGAAAATGTAGATCCTCTCTGTAAAGAGCCTAAAAGTTACATAAAGAAGACATACACAAATTCAATTTTCCTGGAACCATGTACTGATAATGAAATTGTAGACATAATTAACTCACTCCGAAACAATAGTTCTCCGGGAATAGATGACATCCTGACACGGCCAATCAAATTTGTTGCAGATATTTTAGCTGCCCCACTAGCACATATCTGTAACATCATGCTTAACACTGGTAGGTTCCCAGACTTGATGAAAGTGGCTCGTGTAGCTGTAATTCACAAGAGCGGTGATGCCAACAACCTCAACAACTACAGACCGATTTCCGTTCTCTCAACTTTTGCGAAGGTTGCTGAACATGTAATAAATAATCGCCTGTATAATTATCTGGTACGACACAAAATTATTTCAAAAGAGCAATATGGTTTCCAAAAAAATAAACAACAGAATCTGCTTTGCTTAATATTAAGGAACAGCTAATTGACAATATAGAAAGAAGATTAGTAACAATAGGAATTTTTCTTGATTTAAAGAAAGCTTTCGACTCGGTAAAACACGATATCCTTCTCCAAAAGCTGGAACGGTACGGGGTAAGAGGTCTTGGTTTTGAGCTTCTCACCAGTTATTTAAAAAATCGTTTTCAAATAACCCAAATAAACGCAGTATCATCAACACCAGGGGAAATTGTAGTTGGTGTACCACAGGGTTCTATTTTAGGACCGATACTATTCCTTCTGTATATTAACGACATAGTGAACATACCTCAGACTAAGAATATTATTATTTACGCAGATGATACTAATGTGTTCTTTTCAGGAAATAATATGGCTATCTTAGAAAAAGAAGCAAACGTATGGCTACAAGAACTTTCTTCATGGCTGGAATTTAACCAATTGAAACTAAATGTTGAAAAGACCAAATATGTCGTATTTAGAGCCAAAAACAAGATCATTACTGAAAGTTTTCAACTGAAATTTCAAAATTCAACTCTACTTCGTGAAAATTTAATAAAATTTTTAGGAGTAATTTTCGAGCAGCACTTACTGTGGAATGACCATTCAGATTATTTACGCAGTAAAGTATCGCGGTCAGTGGGCATAATAAACCGACTACGACTGCTTGTACCTGTCAGATGCAAACGACAGCTATACTACTCTTTAGTTCACTCCTATATACATTACGGCCTACTTGTGTGGGGAACAACAACACTTACTAATATAGCAAAATTATTTGCGCTGCAAAAAAGGGCTATCCGAGCTGTATTCAACCTTACACTCAGCCAAGACACAGGAGAGGTTTTTAGAAAACACAAGTTACTTAAAATACAAACAATGTATGACAAAAAACTGGCTTATACATAAAGAATCAAATAAAATGCAGTAAAGAAACGTTTCAGAACACATATCTGCACATGCCTGGACTATATAACTTCCGAACAGCTAATTTCCATGTTTCAAAGTCCCGTACAAATTATGGCCACCAAATGTTGACATTTATGATACCGCGAGTTCTAAATGCTTACGCCCCGCTACTTTCTATGGCAATGGAAAAGCTAAGTGACCAAAGCTTTAAAAGAGCCGTGCATGATATGCTACTTTCGTGACAGTGCTGTATAAGTAAATACCGTTGTATCTTTTTTGGTATCAAATCTGTATATTACTGCCAATTTAATTTTAGCCTGCGTTTTTTTTCTGTTCGAAGTCGGTTGCTGTCAAATGCTTTGAATGTTTGTTTTAATTTGTTGTTTGTTTTTGTATAGGAGGGCAGGCCTTAGTCAGGTGTTGTTTAACGCCTTTTGCCTGCTCGTCCTTGGTTTACGTATGCATTGTAAACCAAAAAAAACTTGTAGTGAACTAGAATACTTTCTAGTGGCGCGACCGGCGGCTGCTGGGGCCAGCTCGGGTGAAGCGAGTTGACACTGACGGCCGGCAGGGGCGCTGCTGCGCCTTTTCCTAGGCAGTTAAAGCGGATATGGGCTGGGCATCGTTCGAAGCACGGGAAGCTAAGAGTAAGATACTATATGAAGAACGCCTGAGGAAATTGGACGATAAGAGGTGGGCAGCTAAGATATTTAAATATTTATACAGAAAGAGCGTTGACTCACAGTGGCGGAAAAGAACTAGAAAACTAACCAGTAAGTATGCCGGCCATGAGGACGGAGAAAGAAAGAGCATTAAACGACAGGTTAAAAACGCGGAAGTTAAAAATTGGATGAATTCAATGGAAAAGAAACATAGTGTAGAACTATATCGATACTGGAAAAGGCAGATCAGGAAAGAATTTTTCTATGATAACTCAAGAGGCAGTGCCCTACTTTTTGAAGCTAGGTCAGGGTGTCTTAGAACGCGCAGCTACAAAAAGAAATTTAACGAAGAAGATGACACATGTGCAGTGTGTGGTAGATCTGTGGAAACAATTGAACACCTCATACTAAAATGTGATGGCATCCATCCGGATGTCGATGCAGGCACAGTCACTCTTCCTGAGGCCCTAGGGTTT
The DNA here is from genome assembly GCF_055824585.1 of Amblyomma mixtum. NCBI lineage: Eukaryota > Metazoa > Arthropoda > Arachnida > Ixodida > Ixodidae > Amblyomma > Amblyomma mixtum. Next base: position 124,511,985 of record NC_143019.1, on the reverse strand, counting down.
AAAGATAACAATGTTCATGTAAATAAATGTGCAGTGGAAGTTAGCCAAAAGCGATTGGAGGATTGGTGGCTGAAAAGCAGAGATGTGGCATAAGGTTAGAATTGTAGGAAACCGTAGGTAAAGATGATGGCGAATCTTAATGAGGATTGCCAACACAGTAAACAAAAAAATAGTAGAGAAAGAAAAGCTGAGCATGGTGGCAATTGCCACCACCCCGTTTCAAATGGTGCGCTCCTATCTATCCATCCATCCATCCATCCATCCATCCATCCATCCATCCATCCATCCATCCATCCACCCACATCCATCCATCCATCCATCCATCCATCCATCCATCCATCCACCCATCCATCCATCCATCCATCCATCCATCCATCCATCCATCCATCCATCCATCCATCCATCCATCCATCCATCCATCCATACATACATACATACATACATACATACATACATACATACATACATACATACATACATACATACATACATTCATGCATTCATACATTCATACATACATTCATACATTCATACATACATACATACATTCATACATACATACATACATACATACATACATACATACATACATACATACATACATACATACATACATACATACATACATACATACATACATTCATACATACATTCATACATTCATACATTCATTCATACATTCATACATTCATACATACATTCATACATTCATACATTCATACATACATTCATACATTCATACATTCATACATTCATACATACATTCATACATTCATACATACATTCATACATACATTCATACATACATTCATACATACATTCATACATACATTCATACATACATACATACATACATACATACATACATACATACATACATACATACATACATACATACATACATACATACATACATACATCCATCTGGCCTCCGGCGATGGCAATGCGGTGTGTGGTTTAGCTCGCTTTGCGCGCGCGCTGTCCCGCAGTTAATTTCACTTTAGCGTTCGTATCTTGCTGTTAAGTATTTATAGCAGTGAGCAGGAACTATGTTGCACCAATGACAGGGACTTTAACGAAGCTATGCCGAAAAGAACTGATTCCCACTGTTTTGCGCCAGGCTGCCGCACCGGCTATCCGGGCGCGCCAAAAGCATCGTTGTTTGCCGCACCAATATATGGCGGATAGCTTCTGTTGAGTATCACTGCATTGGGCAAATTTAAGTCTTAATTAGCTGCCAACAAAAAGTTACTTGTGATTCGAAATGCTGAAGTTTCAAGTCATATATCGATGAATAGCTTATTTCGAGTACGATTGAACTACGCTCATTGCAGGTCCTAATTAAGTTCCGTTAGTTAATTATGACTAAAAACAAATCCGCGATACAGCAGCAACTCATATCGGTTAAAAGGTCTCAACGAGGAGAATCCAAAAACAAACGATAAACCATGCAAACCGAGCTATCGCTCATCTACCTCGGTTGAACCATGATTAAACCACTGCCACTTTGTTGTTTAGCTAAATCTTTTATTAACGGAAAACTTTGAATGGTTCTTAGCTGTAGATGCATTTCATTGTAAAATTCCTCTTGCATGACCATTCATGGAGTTATTCAAGCCCGCTGTTCTTAGTTCACTCTTGAATGCAGATGCTGGTGAGCAGGACACTTGCACTGGGAGGGAGAAACTGATTGACAGATTTCTCGATGCCGGAAACATGAAAGCAGCCGACGCATTGCTCACAAAAGCTGTGCCTGACCGTTCTTCCATTGTTGTGGCATCAAGCGATAGCAGGCTAACCTTTTACATTGCTGGTTACGTCGCGCGAAAGTTCGTTCTAAAAACGGGTTGTGGTGTCTGAACCTTTTTTTGCTCGCCAAGGAGGCAGCGGACAATTTGAACATGGCTGAGCTTGTCCGTTTAAAGGACAATGGTGGGGTAATTTACCCTTCAAGCAAGCTGTTTAAATTTGTGGCTGACCTCGAAGAGTCATTCACAACATGCTTTAGCCTTTCAGAGCTGCACTCTGAAAGCGTGCTTGATGTTTTGGACCTTGTTAAGCAGAAGCAGTAAACCGAGTTTGGATTCCTTGAGCACGCTGAAACCATAGCTGCAGAAATAACTGCATTTTAACTAACAAGTCGTCTGCATTTCTTCACGAAGAGCATTAATGGAGCCAGCGACAGCTGGCGGCAGGCGTCTGTGTTGTGCGCGTCCCTTGTCCCGTTTTGGGCTACCTCAAATACCGCGTCAAAGCACCGCGTTAGCGCCTGTGTTGTGTGCGTCTTTCTTGGTCAAAGCACCTTAAATTGAGTAGGTGCTGAACAATGGCAGGGAAGTTGTGGATTTTCGCAAACAAGATTTTTTTCTTATCATTTCTGCACTGAAGTCAGTTGCAAATAAAAGGTCCATATGGCTTTGATGTGTACATAGCTGTGACATCAATTTTATAATTATTACTAAATCGGTTTACTGCTGAAAGTGCGTGAACATTAAATGGCAGTGGGTACACACTCTAAGTGGCATTGCTTTCGGGTTTTTATTCTCGAACCACAATAATTAAGAACTTCTTGTTCGGCGAGTTGGTGCATACTGTTGTAGGTACGAATTGCGCACAAAAGACACACACAGGAAAAACACGAGGGAGACTGAAAGAGACGTGCTTTTTTTCCACCAAGATAAGGTGACCCGGGAGCTGATGGAAGCGTTCTTTATCCGAAAAGCCGGCAAACGGTGCGTGAGTGATCCTTCAGTGGCCTTGTCAGAATTGGAATTTAGGTACTTAAATAACCGGGTGCACACGCGCGATGCTTCTGTTTAGATTATCTTGCACGCTTGCACGTAATCTGTTATTACGTTCGCAGTCGTGGGTGGTTTTTGTATATAGTGTGTTCTGTTCTTTCTAATAAACCTTAGTTGCGAGTCAGCGCTTGTAGTGTCTCCCCTCTTTTCTGTGTTTTCTGTCTCAGTTTGCGCTGTTTTTTCCACCATGAAGACTGAAAGAGCGCTCTTTCAGTCTCCCTCGTGTTTTTCCTGTGTGTGTCTTTTGTGCGCAATTCGTACCTACAACACCCACAATAATGGTCGCGCAAATAATTTGCTCCTCATGTGATGCTGACCGCTTGGCATTCTGCGATGGCGTTTCGCGCCAGAAAATCACTCTGCAAGCTGGAGTTTAGCCGACGACGCGACAGTAAGAACGTTCTACCCTTGCTTAATTACTCGGTTTTCGGACACGCGTTTTAGTCCTTAACAAGGTTAGTCATTGTAACTAACAGGTGGAGAACAGCAAGAAGGAATAAATGAGCGATTCTAATTAGTAAATGAGCTGAAAAACGCAACATAACAGACGAACTTTTCAAAACTCCGCGAATTCCCGTGCCTATGAAAAGTTGCGGTGGCACCATCTGATGTCGTATGTTAGAAAATGGCTTGCCTGCGCCCATAGAGTTAATATAACCAACTCACCTGCGCCTCGCCGCTCGCGCCACTAGAGAGTATTCTAGTACACTATACTTCAACTGCAGATGAAACAGTACACGCGCAATCATCATCAATCAAGAGGTCACATGACGCAGTGGGAACGGCAAAGATACCTACACGCAGTAAACATGAAGGGCACCGACATGTTTAGCACTTGGCTTTCCTTATATGTATCCACCCAGAGCATCGCACTGTCTTGCCCGGTGAGGCGTTTTTTTTTTGTTCAAAGACGATGGGCGCCCAAATTATCGCAGAAGTGCCATATTGGTCGGGTTGGAAACTGAGGAAAATCTGTAATCGAACTGCTAGTTAAAACTTGCGCTAGGCATAGGTCAGGAGTCGAACTGTCAACGAACAGATACACGGGCGTCAAAGCAAGCCGGTCGGCGTTGCCAGTCGGGGTCCTTTTCGCTTGCATATTCGGGCCCGTAACTACCAAAGGCGGCATTGTCGGTATAATGCTATCACGTGCTCCGCACGTAGTGTAAATAAGTGGTGATTACCTTCCTGCTACAAGTTACCATAAAGGAAAGGACGACAGGAAAGGGAGAGTTTTTACTGTTCCATGAAAACGTCATGTTCCCTGAAACGCCGCAGAATCGCCGATCCAGAAGTGAGAGCTTGGGAGCTGGTTGAAAAGCAGCGAAGATATGAAAAGCGCAAGGCTAGACGAGCGGCTGAAACGCCAGAAGTACGTGAGGGACGCCTTGCTAAACGGCGTCAAAAGGAAGCTGTACAGCCCCTTTCGGCTGTGTCAACTGAGAGTAGCCAGGTGAGCGAAGACGGTGAAACAACTTTTACTTCGGGAGTTGCTGAGCAGTTGCGGAGAAAGAATGAAAAGGCCAAAGCCAAACGAGCACCTGAAACACTTGAGCAACGAGAGGAGCGTCTCGCTTAACGACGACGACAAGAGGCTCAAAAGCGGCTTTTAGCCGCGTCTGCTGCCAGTGTCAACAGCCAACAGAGTGAAGACGACGACGACACATCTACGAAAGAAGAGGCCAATCCCCTTCAATGGGTATGTGCCATTAAGCCTGAGGACAACATCATCATCATCAAGAAGTAAAGACTCGCCGGTACACAGACTATATGTTGAAACTTGTGGGGACGCCTTCGTCCCCTGCGTTCGCTTTCCCGCATTGCACACCCCACTGTTGTTAGCTCCCCCCGAAAAGCACTCCTCTCGGTTCGGTTACTTTTAACTAACAGGGGAGGGCACTCGTGTCGCAGCGACACCAGCGCCACGGATGGCGTTTTGCTGCGCGCGCGCGAGGGATAGCTGGCTCTCTTCTCCCTGGGAGAAGGAAGCGTGTTGGACGTTCACGCGCAAAGCTCCGCTCTTCGCCGCGGGCGTCCTCGTGTGGAAACGTGTTCCCCTCAGCTCGTCCCGTCCGGCCTCGGAGAAATTCCCTTTGCCCTAGCATGGGCGAACGTTCGCTCGTAACCGTGCTGGTGAGTCGGACATCCTCGATTCCTCAGTGTATTTTGTAGGTAGCTGGCGTTATTGTTGTTATAGCAATAAATGCCTTGTTTGTGTCAGCCAGTGTGTCGTTCCTTTGTTACCGTAGAGCAAGGCCCGCCGTGGTCGGCGTGCGCTCGGTAGCGCTCGCGACCACGGGGTGGGGTCCGCGCGGCTTTGAACTGTGTCAGCCGCGGTAAAACGGGGAGAACGTGTTTATCTCCCCCAATTTAAACCCCACATCTGGCAGCCCAACGTGGGGCCTGCTCTTGGAACATTGGACGACTGTCGGTTCGGTTCGAGGAACGCTCTTTGTCCGGACTGGACAAGTGGTAGGCCTAGTGTGAATTTTGATCGCTAGGACCTGCGGCATGCTTTCTTGAGTGCGAGGTGTATTGCGCTGCAGCATGTTTGAACTTTTCGACCTGCTCAGCATGTTTGTTGTGTGAAGTTTTCTTCCTGGAGTTTCTTCAAGAACCACTTGGTCCGCATCGAGGGAGCGCGAGGCCTAGCGCCCGCGGAGTTGCCGAGCCCGAAGCGAGTGAGTATGGAAGCCGCGTGGGTGGTCCGAGTTTTCTGTATATATTTTCTCGCTGTCTCTTTTTCGACTCTGGGAGTCGCGGCTCCGGCAGCCGGGTGGCCTGGGGCCACGGGTGCAGCTACGAGCTCGCTGGTATTGCAGCTCGGCACCGGGCGTTCCGACACCGTCCGATACGGTGGGCGCCGATCACTCAGAAACTGCTTCGTGCAGTGAGTGGGGTAGGACCATCCCACAAAGCTGATGTCTCCTCGCGGCTGCGCGCACGAAACCCGTTTCGGGTCTTTCTTTTGTTGGGGTCGTCGACCGTCACTATGGTAGTGAGGCCTAAGGCTATTCATAGCTGCCTGCACCTTGTCAAAAGTGACACGACCACCGGACCGTGGTGCTGAGAGGGGGCGCACTTTGCTGGCCGCCCGTTTTTTTTTTTAACCTCGCATGAACAGAGCATTCTCGTTCAACTCAAGAAACGGCTTTGTTCACTCGAACTTTGCGTTGCACAGCCGCCCGGCACGTTTTGCTAGCGAGTTGACATTGAGCCACTAGGCCTTTGTGTACGCCGTTTCCCCTCCCGTGACCTACGTTAAAGGCGTGCGGAGTGTGTTTCGGAAATTTTGCAGATCCAGTGGAGCCACTCCGGCTTGCTGTCGTGTGCACATCGTCTCGCTGCCGCCTGCTGCGGCGGAGCGGCCTGTATCCTGTTCGCCGCATCCATCCGGGGCAGCCGTGGCGAGACCAGACAGCAGCCACCAACGGCTGCTGTTACCGTGGCTACTACTGCAGGATCCTGGCCTGCAGTGGTCAACCGGCCGTCCTTTTCGCGGGCCTGCGGACACGTAGTCCGCGGGCCATGCGAGTCGTCCCAGCGGAGACCTTCACGCCGCCTTCGGAATACCGCGGAAGACTGCGTGCACGCTGTCGGCGTGACCTCCGCTGCAAGACCTGCCTCAAGTGCATGAAGACCAGGAGACTCCTCCATAGCATGTTACTTGCAGGCGCGTGGGTCTATTTAAGGTTGGGGGGATGTGGGGACACCTTCGTCCCCTGCGTTCGCTTTCCCGCATTGCACACCCCACTGCTGTTAGCTCCCCCCGAAAAGCACTCCTCTCGGTTCAGTTACTTTTAACTAACAGGGCAGGGCACTCGCGTCGCAGCGACACCAGCGCCACGGATGGCGTTTTGCTGCGCGCGCGCGAGGGATAGCTGGCTCTCTTCTCCCTGGGAGAGGGAAGCGTGTTGGACGTTCACGCGCAAAGCTCCGCTCTTCGCCGCGGGCGTCCTCGTGTGGAAACGTGTTTCCCTCAGCTCGTCCCGTCCGGCCTCGGAGATATTCCCTTTGCCCTAGCGTGGGCGAACGTTCGATCGTAACCGTGCTGGTGAGTCGGACATCCTCGATTTCTCAGTGTATTTTGTTGCTAGCTGGCGTTATTGTTGTTATAGCAATAAATGCCTTGTTTGTGTCAGCCAGTGTGTCGTTCCTTTGGTCCCGCAGAGCAAGGCCCGCCGTGGTCGGCGTGCGCTCGGTAGCGCTCGCGACCACGGGGTGGGGTAAGCGCGGTTTTGAACTGTGTCAGCCGCGCTTAAACGGGGAATACGTGTTTATCTCCCCCATTTTCAACCCCACAAACTCAGTGAAAGTGCCAGTGCTACCGAGGTCTTCGCGGCAGACATTGTGAACAATCCGTTCGGCTACTTGTGTGACGTTTGTGAAAGACTATGGCATTTGCGGGATCTTGAGCGGGTAAGTGATGCCATGTGGCAGACATTGAGCTTAGCATCTGTTCAGCTGAGTGAAATCGTGGGTAGGGTGTGTGCCTCATGTAGGGCATCTTTAATCTGAGAAAGTCCCTTTGTTCAGCTTTTCGCTTCGAGATATCCAGGCTTAACCTTAGCAAGCCACAGTCAATTTTTTTAGAGACAGCTCTTTTGCGCCCGTTCCTGCGTTTCGCGGCATCGCCTTCGCCGTTGTCCCTCTTAATCAGCTCCGCAGCCGGGGCAGCGCGCTGCTGTAGTTGCGCACGCTCCTGGCGCCTCTCCCGTGACCTGCCGATAACTTAATTGCTCTCTTCGCTCCACCTGCAATGCCACCCATGTGCGGCGGCAAGCGCCGGATCGGTGGCGGCGGATCTGGATATCTGGACCGCCCGAGCCGAAACGCATAGCCGCCGCCGTTCGTAACTGAGAACCGCCTGCCTATATAAATAGTTTATTCTCTGCCTGTTCTTTCAGAGCGAGGCAACCGGTGCAAGTCGTTCGTCTGCCGCTGCTGCTAAACGAGCTGCCGTAGACTGAGAACCCAGCGCCGCCGTAGACTGAATGCAGAGCTGCGTGCCACCGGAGCAGAAGCTTACCGTCGCCGCCGTCAGATTATTTGCCTCAATCTATCGGCAAGCTGAAAGGGCAGATGAGCTGCGCTAAAATGTCGCATTACGAAGTAACGGAATCGTAGGCATTTTTTTTCTTTTAAATCACGTCAATCTTGATTAAATTCTTTCTAATTGTTCCACATGCTTGATTGTAAATGACTCTCTCACAACTAGTCTGTATTCAGTAGTCTGAGAAACATGGTTGCCCACTGTCACCGCTCCTCTTCGCACTATGTTTGGAGCCACTTAGCATAAGTGCTATAAACAGTAGAGCCATTTTCGTATTATTGGTCACGAACTTGAGATCGTAGCTTGCGCAGATTACCACGGTTTTTTTTTGCGCGCTAATAAGCCAAGCATCGATGAGGTTATTTTTTTAACGGAAGACTTGAACTCATTGTCAGGAGATGGCATTATTGGTTCTAAGACTTTCGGCTTTGGGTTGTCGCATGTCAGAGGCCAAAAGAAAAGTAAAGAAGATTGAAGGAGAAACCAGACGACGACGGCGATAAGCATGACGTGTGCCAATTGAAGAGTAAAGAAGATGTAAAAGAAGTATTCGGCGACGTGCAAAGAGGTGACTGATACAGTAGAGGAGACGATGACGACCACGGCAAGGATGACGTGTATATCATCTTCGATAATATTTATCCACTCAATGCCAAATTAATGCCTTTCTCCTTGCAAAATAGTATGCTGCCAGACTACTTGATGACCTTCCCCTCACATGATACAATAGTGAATGATGACTCGGTGTGTGAAGTAAAGGCAGGTGTAGGCTCCCATTCCCTTGACAGGTCTGTTTCCCTCCGACTTGAAGATTTCACGCCTCTTTATCTACCCGAGTTTCTAACGGTTGTTCTTGCTCTGCGCAAGATCCCCCAACTCTTTTTTTTGTGAGGTAATAATAAACTGACTCATTTTCCTCATGCACTTCCTTGTCCGCGTCTACTGAAACGCAGCCATTTCGAATACTAAAATTTCTAATACTTCCAAATGTCCAATCAATTCGTTTTTGGGGAATCCTGGATACAGAGGCCTCCATTTAAATGAATCAGTTCATGCTTTTAGCAAAGGCAGCCCTGAGTGGTATGGTTGGTGACCCCCTTCAACGTGGACGTTCATTACGGCGGCACGGTTTCGAACGTTCACATGAATGAGAGAATTTGGCGCATCAAGGCTTACTTCCTTTGACTATTTTCAGTACCTCCTGTTCCCATGCACGAGTAAAGCTAGGCGATCTCGCAACCTTGAGGTTTCCTACACGTGACTGGGTTGGCCTGTGCAGCAACTAATTTTTATTGCGAAAGCAATACTGCTCGAGGTTTCCGCTCTTGGCCGTCGTCCCGGAGAATCCACCATTGACCTTTAGCGTGACCTATGTGTGACGTCATACCAGCTGTGGAAAAGCGGGGCCCCAACTCGGCTCGTCGCGATCGTCCCAGCGAATCCTCCACGCGCCGCTGCCGTGTGGGATGCGCTCGCTCTACGTGACCAGCCAAACCAGGCGCAGCCAGGGCTATAGCATTGCGTTCAAATGGCAAGACATCGCGCTGAACGGGTGGTGGCGTTCCGTGGACTGCCTGGCAGCGCTACAACACGCTGTTGCGTTCCACTCCTAAAGGCGAAGCTTAAGCGTCATTAACTAACTTTGATAACATAACCCTTACTAAGAGCACCACCAAGACACACCACCAGACAACCTGGGCACAGCCATGGGAAATTAGTTTGGTTTGGTTTATGGGGTTTAACGTTCAAAAGCGACTAAGGCTGTGAGAGACGGCGTAATGGAGGGCTCCGGAAGTTTCGACCACCTGGGGTTCTTTAACGTGAAATTGAAATTGCTTTCGCAATTACCGGGCTTAACCAAGCTAAGCCTCAGCCAATTTTTTACCTCTACAGGCTTGGTCTTGCGATCTCTCTATTGTGTTCGTATTGTGCTAAGCCGAAAAAAGAAAAGCACTACCTTCTCTATTGTCGTCGCTACACATTGCCAAGGTGGTGACTATTAGAAGTTCCATTACAGAAACTCAGTTTTCGCTTGTCTTCTGCGGTCGTTCTATCCTTTGGAGCCTCTATGTCTTGACATACCGACGGGAATACTTGCGCTGGCGTTCAAAATTGTCTTCGCGAATCAAAACGCCTACCACCATAAGCTTTCGTAATGCCCCTTTTGCCCTTTATTTTGTTATTTCCATTTTGCTATTCCTACACGTTTCTGTCCTATTGTTCTTTCTATCTGTTACACACACCTTCGTATAAATTTAAGCTTCTTAGGCCCCCTTACCATCCTTAACCACCTTTGTCCTGGAAACTGAGTTGCCCAAATTTTTTAGATCATCTCACGTTTGCGGCATGCAAATTGCAATACAGGTTGCCACCGCCTGTTTATGGCCAATCCTTCTTGAGCACATGTCATCTTATGACGCCAACAACAACAATGCCAAGGTTATAAAAGCGCGAGGAATGACGCGACAGAGGGGGGAAACGGAGAAACAGAGATTTCGAGAGGTCAGAGGCGCCTCGGTTGTGGTAGAGCAAAGCCGGCAGCTGCTCCAGAGGTATCGTGTTGTACGGTACTGCACCGTAGGCTCCCTGCTGTTCCTGAGCTTTTTCCAGGGGATTAAGTGGCTGACGCAACCACCTGCTGCGCCCAGGGGTACCTCCAACAGTATTATCACCTGTCATCTGCACCGCCCTGGTGGGCCCCCCAACGTCAACGCCAATGTCGTTTCTGCCGGTGCTTTGACCGGGAGCTCATCCGACGACGCCATCTATTCGCACCTCAAACGCCACCTCGGCACCGACGCCACTGCCTGGAAACACGAAAAGCTTCGTCTTCATCGAACTGTGAGCTTGAACAGCGAACTCTATTAGTTACTGCTCTAGTATCGCGTGTATCGTTAGACTTTGTGTTTTGTGTTAGTCTCCTTAATTTGTTTTGTGTGGTATTGCTTTTATGGTGTAGGGTTTATTAAACATGCGTCCGTGTGAGTACAGCTGTCGTCTGCTGCATTCTTTCGGCTCGAGCGTTCTCCTGAGATTCGTGACAAGGGGTGGACACCTGCCGAATATGCTGGCGTGCAATGGACACGTAGGCCACCCAAGTACCTTGGCGTCCATTTGAATGCCTATAAGCATAGAACCCCAATTCTGGAAAGACCACTTGCCAACTCTTCAGCGCTGTACTGAAGCTTTGGTGCCCTATATGGTCTCTGAATTTTTGGCTGAGCGACCTGTTGAAATCTTTTTCTCTCCGCTGAAATTTATCATGAATTCCTAATTACTCATTTCGGGCGGGGGAAATCTAAACGTGAGCGTGAGCTATTGAAGGCATTCATGATCAGAAAGAATAAGCAGAAATGCGTCAGTGAGCCGTCTGTGATTATCACCGGAAAGGAGTGCAAGTTTTTATCATTATAGTAGCCATGTCACCATGTGGTGCGCGAAGTGTAGTCTGTAGTGTGTGTGCGCAGGCAGGAAATTCTTTTAAAATGAGCAATTCTTCATCGCAATAAATCAGTTGTAAGTCCAGCGTTGTGGTGTGTGCCTTCTTTGTTCTTGTCTTGCGTCTATTTTCGCTGGTTCCCTTTCTATGCAATATGAACCAACTAGCCCAGCAGTTTGCACTCCTCCCAATTACTCATTGCACAATCCTTTATATCCAGAGTTTTCATGAAGTTTTAGCAACTTTTGTGTCGTGTTTGGAATCGTTAAGACGGGTTAACTTTTCGGGCCTGTAAGCGCTAGTGGCCTTGGTTTATTCCACCTGTATGTCCGACAGATAGAAGTTTCATGCGTTTCCGGTACTCTAAACACCCAATAGTTAGTGCTTTTTTGCAAATACATTTAGTTTCTGTTTTGCCGAACTTAACTATCGTCCGTGCTTATGGGGCTTAATGCATGAGGTGTATTCGGGTGTTCGTTTCGTGCTTATTCGTTTTCCCCTGAGTTCCTGTTTTCAGTGTCGAGGGAACAGTTGAACAAGAATTTAATTAGTATGCTTCCACCCACGTACCGCGCTCTGTATTTTGGTTTGTGCTGATCGACGTGCTCAAGAGAGTAGGTAAAATGCCCCTCTCGTCATGTACAAAGACACTCTTCTATGATCTACACACCGAGGTATTACCTGTTAAAACATTTTTGGAGAAAAGGAGCATATTTGTGACTACGATAAATTGCCCGTTTCTGATGCTTCCGAAACGACTGAGCATTGTTTCACGAATTGTAAAGTTAGTACACTCTTCTGGTACATCATTAAAAGGACTTAATCTGACGCCGCATTCCGCACTATATCTCACTGCACTGCCATTCATTGATGAACCCTTAAACATGTTCTTTTTAATAAGAGTACACAGTTCCTGGAAAACGCGCATGATGGACTGACATTGTGGATTTGTGGTGCGGCAAAAGTCCACTGAAGTGACGTGATTGTTCTCCTGAAAGTACTGTATGCCCAAACGGAGTTCGAACCGCAGTGGCAATCACTCTTATTGCTTCGTTTCTCATTGCCTTTCTTCTAGTGCTTTGTTGCTTCGGAGTGTCGTGCTATGATGAATTAGCTATGTGCTCTGCACTGCCCCTTATCTCGTTGTTGGTTGCTTAGGTGTATCTTGTCATTCATCGTGATTGATTTGCCACGGTTTTTGCGATGTTTGTTCATAGTTTATGCAAATAAAACATTGTATCACTGTATTACAGTGATGCCACGTTGAAGGAAAGAAACGCTGATGGCGCAGTACTGTAATTAAGTGGCCAGCGAAGCTGATCTGAGGGTGCTGTTGCGGGCTAGTTGGTTGAACATTGTTAAAAGGGAACAGAGCAATCACAGGACACGAGAACGTACCACACAGGCGCTGACCTACAACTGAAGTTTATTCTAAAGGCGCACGCACAATAAAAAGTCTCGAGGCAAGCGGTCAGCGAAGTCAATGTCATTGCTGTCGGCTGTCCGTGCTGGCAATTGATAACCCATTCCTCATCACAAACCCCGAAGAGGTATCGCACTACCTGCAGCAATAGCGCCCTGAAGGTGTGGACGTTTTCTCTGTAGACGCGAAGGACCTCTACTACTCTCTGCCGCAACCAGCCCTTCTAGCAGCCTTCAGCGAAGCAATAGAACAGCAGGGAGCTACTAGCTTTCAAAACAGCTGTGACATCTGTGTCAGCACGTTCCTCGACCTGCTAAGGCTCTACCTTCAGTTTTCTGCAGTCTGCATTGATGGGACCCTTTACAAGCAAAAGGATGGCGTGCGCATAGGGTCCTGTTTGCCACCTGTGCTAAGCGACCTGTTGGTGGCCACATATGACAGGATAATAACGGCAAACCTTAACAACTACGGGGCCATCAAGATCATGCGGTATGTTGATAATTATCTTGTCATTTTCAAACCGAATGCCAGCTACCAGCTTGCAACACCGGAAGGTATCATAGGCCTGTTTAGGTCGAAACTGGCGGGTCTCTCCTTAACTTCGGAACATCCAGCAAACAATGAACTCAGGTTCCTTGATATGACCCTCAGAATCACACCAGATCACATCTGCTGGAGATACGCGCCACGCTCCATGAAGAGCCTCCTGCCCTTTTCGTCAGCGCACTAGAAACTAGTGAAGCGCAGCATCGCCACATCAGCTTTAACGAACGCACTTCAAAGGGCGTGCTATCACTGCGTCCCGACCAGCATCCAGGCGCAAGTTGAACGGGTGACAGACGCGGGGTTCCCCATGTTACTCCTCGCTAGCTTGGCAGAGAAATTACTGCGAGAGATTCGCCATTTTCGCCGCGCCAACAGCAGCCCGGATCGGTCAAGAACAGCGGTAATTCCCTGCGTACACTAAGCAGCCATAGGCTTAAGAAAATATCCGGGAAACACGGAATACGCATAGCGTTTTCGGCGCCTAACAAATTAGGAGGCCTCTGTAAAAGCGCGTTTATATTCCGACGTGACCGACGCGCCGACCGGCGTACCGCGACACATCAGCTGCACCAAGCACTACGCTGTGCCATCCAGATCACTCCCCTCTACAGTCCTTAGGGGTTCGACGACGCCTGGCGCATGCCGCTCGCTGGAACAAATAGGTAAATGAATAGATATCCTTCGTGTATTCTTGAATCAGAGTGGTGGTACTTGCACTGACATAGTTGCCTACTTCGCTTTATGTACTGCATCCTGTTTTGCGCGAAGGCTGCTTCCGTCTCCTTTGCAGAGGTCGTTTTTTTCTCGTTGTTGGTGTCGACGCCCGACACGCTCGTTTCCTTGCTGGCCGCTTGTGTGCATACAACTTGCATCCCAACGGTTGCAACAAACGCTTGTGCAGCTCTGAGTGATCGACTGGAGCTTTGAGCGGAACGAAATGGCTTGGATATGTCCCGCCCAGCAGAACCTTACCATTGCACTACTCTTGCATCGTCATCGGCGCAAGCTAAAGAGGAGGTCGTACATCAGGGAGATATTTGACGAAAGGACAATGTTCGGAGAATGTCATCACCTTGTGCAGGAGCTTCGGCAGTCTGACCCGGAGTATCACTTCAAATACTTCAGGTAACTAAGCGCCCAGCACGTTTTCCAGTTTTGCCTCAGCAGTTTATTGGAAGCGCGCGAGTGGCTTCTGCCGTACTAAATGCTTACGGACGGGTGCATTTTACAGCACAAAGATCATAACCACTGGTTGCTATTTCAGTGCAGCCGTCTAGACATGTCTCACTTGCGCTTTCAATGCATTCGTATCACATTAATTTGCATCACAGCTTGTTTGTGTTTAGAACTTCATATATCTGTTTGGCTGCAGTGCTCACGTATTTTGTATACATAAAACCACGTACCACAGGCTAGTAACGTTGTCTAGAACGTGGGCACCTCTTTCTGTATGCCACTATTTGTTACTCGTTTATAAACCTCTCTTTAAATATTCTTTAGTCATTATTTTCTGTTCAAGAATTATACATCTAGGAATGATTGGCTGTGCACTAATTTTTCCTACCCACTTTACAGTAGAATGGAAAGCTAGTAATGGCCTAAGAATATAACCCCTGACGTTAGTTTGTTGTCCCGTTTGATGAGGTCAGAATGTCACATGTTTTGAAATATTGCACACAGAATGACCAAGGCTTCGTTCGACCGTCTGCTCATCTTAGTCTACCACAGGGTGCTCCACCCACGGAACCATAGAAGGCCGATATCACCAACAGAGCGGCTTGCAGAAACGTGCCGGCGCGAGAATAAAGCAGGCTGTATTTCGACGTTGGTGCAGCCGGGGCGCGTCGGTGGACGCCGGTCGTGCCAGCGACGTTGGCGCGCCGGACTGCAGAGTGCCGTGTTTTTGCTGGCGTGACGTGGCTGAGCCGCGCGCGAGCGCGCGCGCGCGTCACGTCGGACTATAAACGCGCCTTAACAGTTAGTCGAAGAGGATACGCCGAAAAGGGCGTGCAAGACCAAGCATAAGCCACCATATCTGTGTGGCCCTGTGTGACCTCGGTGCGTCCTACATTGGACAAACAGGAAGGTGCATGATCTAGCGTGTGGTGAAGCACTCGAAGCCACTCAAGACCGGCACAGGCAGCAACCTTGGTATTTGTTCTTAATAAATATATTAACCCACCCCTTATGAATACCCCCATGAACGGGGTCTTTAAAAAGGGCAACTGCAGCACTTTTTTGAGAATTTCGCGATATTCAAGGATCGAAATATATGTACGCTGCAGGTAAAGCATGCCAAATGTTTTTGCACTAGTATTTAAAATAGTAACGTAATCGACGATTTAATTTTGCGCTTCTCCTCAATGCACCAGAGGAGGGCAGGGAAACTCAGCGTGACGTCACTGAAGGTATGATTTCCAATTATCGCTCTCGTCAGCCACGCCATGCCCTGACGCGTTAGACGCTGCCAAACAACTCTGCCGGGTGGCGTTATTTTTTTTTTCCTTCAAAGCAGACGTTTGTGCGTTGGAAATGTATCGATACCTTCGATGACGTCACCACGCCTCCCCCCCTCCTTACTTGGCGTTGTGCGCTGCGGAGAAGCTTGAAGGGCGTCCGGATTTTAATCGGCGATTACTTCACTATTTCAAGCTCTAGCCCGAAAACACTTTGCATGCTTTACCTGCAAGTTTCAAACATTCGACCCTCTTCAGCTCGTTGATTTCTAAAACCTATGCAGTTACCCTTTAAGGTCAATTAAGAGAAGTGAAGTAATGTCTTATTCTGTCCTGAAACAGAGCTCGACGCGGATGGCATTAGAAGAGTGTCTAACACTGTGGTCTCTGTTGGAACAACCCAGGAGAGGATAATGAAAAGACAAGTGGTCAGCAGTCTTTCCCTCCCCTGTACAACTGGGGCTAGTGCCGTATTTGTGAGAATATGGTGAATGCTCTCGGCAGTAATCGGCAGCAATACATAGGTGAATCTATCAGGGCAGCGGCAACTCGATGCTACAAAGATTGCGCGGCAGCATATGTGCTATTTTTATCACCGAAGTTGGTATTCTGACGCTTGAGGGATTAAAAAGTTAATGTACTATTATTGTAGTGTAGGACGTCTACGAAGGCGCTGCGTCGCGAACGGCTAGCGGTACGTCTCGGCTCAGTCCAGAGGCAGCGATCAGTCACAGCGGCAGCGATCAGCGCACACGCACGAGCATCGGCGCCGCAGTCTTCGTCCTCTTCTTCCTCACGCCAGCCGCCCAAGGTTCGGGAGCCGAAGGCCTGTCTTACAACTGCCCCCGGGCGAAAAGGCGCCATCCTGGCGGCCTAGGGAGATGTGACGACGGCGGGGTCGTAGTATGGTTTTAGGCGGTCGGTGTGGACAATTTCACGGCCTCGGCGACGATGATCAGTAGACGGTGTAAGGGGTTCGATGAGGTAATTGACGGGGAATGTCTGCTTAAGAATGCGGTAGGGGCCCTGGTACTTGCTGAGAATTTGGAGGAAAGGCCGGGACTTGCGGAAGGAACCCAGAGCCAGACCAAAGAGTCAGGAAGATAAGTGGGAAGTAGTGCAGAGGGATCACGGGTGCTTTTCTGCTGCTGCTGGGAGTGTGAAGTGAAAGACCGGGCAAGCTCGCGGCATTCTTCGGCATAAGTGGCGGCTTGAGAAAGAGTCGTAAATTCAGAAGCATCAGGGCGGTAAGGGAAAATGGTGTCCATTGTGCAAGAAGGCTCACGGCCGTAGAGGAGAAAGTATGGAGAGAATCCGGTGGTGGCTTGAGTAGCGGAGTTATAAGCATGGGTGACGAAAGGTAGAACGCCGTCCCAGTTGCAGTGATTGGAAGCTACATACATGGTCAGCATGTCACCAAGAGTGCGGTTAAAACGCTCAACCAGACCATTTGTCTGCGGATGGTAGGCGGAGGTGGTGCGGTGGACGATGTTGCATTCCTGCAGGGAGAGCTTGTACAACTTCAGATAGAAAGGCCGGACCTCTGTCACTGACCAACTCTTTGGGAGCACCATGGCGAAAAACGATGCGATGGAGGATGAAGGATGCAATGTCGTGGGCTGTACCAGATGGCAAAGGCGACGTTTCGGCGTACCGGGTAAGATTATCGATGGCGACAATGATCCAGCGGTTGCCGGCTGATGTGCTGGGAAGAGGGCCGTAGAGGTCGATGCCAACACGCTCGAAGGGCTGCGCTGGGCAAGGCAGCGGTTGCAAAGGAGCGGCGGGTTGGCGAGGTGGGTTTTTTCGGCGCTGGCATGCGGGGCACGACTGAACGAACTTGCGCACACAACGGTACATCCCACGCCAGTAGTACCGATGTCGTAGGCGGGTGAAGGTCTTCAAGAAGCCGGCATGAGCACACTGGGGATCATCGTGGTAGGAAGAGCAAATGAAGTAGCGCAGATGGGTCGGAATGACAAGCAGCCACTTGCGACCATCCGGAAGGTAGTTCCGACGGTAAAGAAGCTCGTCTCTGATGGCGAAATGGTGGGACTGACGACGCAGAGCAGGGGAAGGAGGTAGAGGCGATTGGCCAGATAAGAAATCCAAGAGGCAAGCGATCCATGGGTCTTTGCGTTGCTCGGAAGCCATATCAGTGGGCTCAAACGTCAAAGAATACAGGGCGCAGATAGAAGACGCTGCCACAGACGGCAGAGGGGAACGTGAGAGGGCATCAGCATTCGCATGTTTACGGCCGGAACGATAGACCACGCGGATGTCGTACTCTTGAAGCCGCAGAGCCTAGCGCGCCAGTCGACCAGAGGGATCTTTCAAAGACGACAACCAGCAGAGGGCGTGGTGATCGGTGACAACGTCAAAAGTGCGCCCGTACAAGTAAGGGCGGAATTTGACTATCGCCCACAGGATGGCTAAACACTCCTTCTCAGTGACAGAATAGTTCGCTTCAGCTTTTGTGAGTGTCCGGCTGGCGTAAGCGACAACATATTGTTACGGGACGGCGGGCCCGCTCAGAGAAAGGCACAGAGAGGCGCAGGAGACCCAGATACAACCGGCCGCGGCAGTTCTCTTTCGTTCTCTACCTCTCGCGCTAGCGCCGCGCGCTCTCCTCTCGCGCTCGCCCCGCGCCTCTTCTTTATTTGTATACCGCAGCGCGCTCTTGGTTAGCGTAGGTCGTATGCCGTTACATCTTTCCACCGGGGGGAGGGGGGGGAGAGGGGGAAGATAAGAGGGGAAAGACACCGCTGGTATCCCCTAGCGCGTGCTTCGCTTTGCAGGCGGCATCGAACTCGTCCCGATGAGCCCGGGCTGAGGTTCTTCGCACCGGCGCAGCTTGGTGCGCAGGAGGCATCGTCACGTTGTGACGACAGTGTCGTCTGACACCAAATCCGGGTAGATCCCGGGGCTGCTTGTAGGCGACTTCTCGCCGTACGAAAACTGCGAGGGCTTCTGCCCGCCTTCGGGAAGTGGTTCCAGTAAGCCGTTAAACTCAAACTTATTACGACGTTCAGTTCCTACGGCACAGTCGGGCGGCGGCATTTGTATTCGCGTTTGCGGCTTCGATGTGCCCAGTCGGGACGGGCACACCGCGGGACTTGGGATTGCGTTCACGGCACAGCGCTCCACTTATGGGGCGGCATTCCGGAAGGGAGGCCTGGTGCTGGTACGGGAGGGCGGCACCAGGGAGGACGTGGGAGCCAAGTCGAGATCACGGTGGGTGCCGGAGACATAGCGCTTCATGTTGGAGACATGTTCGGGAAAAATGTGGTGCAAACCGCGTGGTCGAAGCTCGGGGACGTCTTCTATGCGGTACGTAACGGGGCCGAGCCGTGCAACGACACGGTAAGGGCCGCGGTATCGGAGCAAGAGCTTCGCGGCACGGCCAGTCGCGCGGATGGTGCGGCGAACGAGGACCAAGTCGCCGGACCGGAAGGAGGGAAGTGGTGGCGCTGCGGCATTGGCCACTTGCGCACGCGCATGGGCCGTGAGAAGGTTGCGCTGAGCGTCGAGGCGGGCGGAACGAAGTCGTTGGGCGCAGTCAGTCGGCGACGCAGTAGGATGGCGAACGCCCAACTGCGCGTCGAGAGGGATGGAGGGCGTTCTGCCAAAGACGACTGAGAACGGCGTGGCATGCGTTGTTTCTTGAGCCGCAGTGTTGAGTGCAAAAGCTGCAGTAGAAACAAAACGATCCCAGTTTGTGTGGGACGGAGCGACGTAGGAGGCGAGTATATCCGTAAGGGTGCGGTTGACACGCTCCACGAGGCCACTGCACTGGGGATGATTGACGGATGTAGTGGAATGCGCAATGCCGAAGGAGCGGAGGGCACGCTCCAATTCCTGGGACATAAAGCAGCTCCCGCGGACCGTGATGAGGCGTTGTGGCACACCATGCCGAAGAACAAGATGTTGTTCCACAAACAAGACGGCATGAGCGGACGACGTGTCGGGAACGGGCAGTGCTTCGACCCACTTGGAGAAGTAGTCGACCGCAACCAGAATATACCGGTTGCCGGCGCGTGTCTTTGGGGAACGGGCCCAAATGATCCAGTCCAACCAGTTCGAAAGGTGAACTCGGCGGCGAAAACGCCTGCGGGGGTGGCTTGGTTACTCGTGTGGATGACTTCCTGAACTGGCACGTCTGGCAGGACGCCACGTGTTCCTTGACGTCTCTGGACATATTAGGCCACCAAAAGCGCTCCGACACTCGTGCGTAGGTTTTGCTGCGACCAAGGTGACCAGCCGTGAGAGCGTCGTGTAGGCCGCGCAAGATTTGCGACCGCAGTGTTGCCGGCACCACTGGCAACCACACGGGTGGTCGACCACGGAACCACTTCACAAGACACAAGAGGTTATCCTTCATTTGATAGACCCGGCGCAGTTTGCGGAGACCTGCGCCGACGGCGGTGCCAAGGGAGTGGATTATGGCAGCAACGTCGGGATCTTGCGCTTGCGCAGTCCTGAGGTCCGTCAAAGCCGTCACGGAACAAGGGTGGCGAGAAAGTAAATCGGCATCCTGATGTGCAGAGCCGCGCCGATGCACTATGGTGAAATCATACTCTTGAAGTTGCAGGGACCAGTGTGCAATCTTGGCATTTAAGTGTTTGGCAGACTGCAGCCAAGTCAGAGCGCTATTGTCCGTGACGATGGTAAAGTGACGGCCGTACAAGTAGGGACGGAACTTCTCGACGGCCCAGACAACGGCGAGGCACTCGAGTTCTGAAGAGTGGCGGCGGCGCTCAACGTCGGAAAGCTGGCGGCTGGCATAAGCTAGGACTTTATGGTCACCAGACTCGTCTTCCTGCAGAAGGACAGCGCCGAGCCCATCTTGGCTGGCATCAGTGTGGAGGACGATGGGGGCCGATTCGTTGTAATGGGCCAACGTAGGAGGCTCGAGGAGCGCGTGCTTGACGTCAAGGAACGCGAGCTGTTGGGCCGGTGTCCAACTCCACGCTGCATTCTTCTTCAGTAGGGCGGTCAACGGAGCGCTTCGCTTGGCCAAGTTGGGTATAAAACGACGGAGGTATGAAGCAAATCCGAGGAAACTTTTGAGCTCCTTGGCAGTGGTGGGAGCTTCGTAAGCCGTAAGCGCTTTTAGCTTCTCCGGGTCGGGACGGATGCCATGCCGGCTCACAACGTGACCCAAGTACGTGACCTCTGCGAAACCGAAGAAACATTTCTTTGGTTTTAAGCGAAGCCCAGCAGAGGTAAGGGCTTCGAGGACGAGTTTGAGTCGCCTTTGGTGTTCATCAAACGTGGCCGCATAGACAATGACGTCATCCAGGTAGACCAGCGCCATAGTCCACTTCATATGGCCTAAGACGCGGTCCATGAGGCGCTGAAAGATGGCTGGAGCATTTGAGAGACCGAAGGGCATACGGTTGAATTGGTAGAGGCCGTCGGGAGTCACGAATGCCGTCTTTTCCACATCATCGGGGTGAACAGACCAGTAGCCCGAGAGCAGATCTAGGGTGGGCAAATAACGGGCCCCCTTCAGGCGGTCAAGTGCATCGTCGAGGCGGGGCAGCGGGTACACGTCTAGACGAGTGATAGCGTTCAACTTGCGGTAATCAACGCAGAAGCGGAGTGTTCCATTCTTCTTGCGCACAAGGACGACAGGGGAGGACCAAGGGCTACAAGAAGGGGCGATGATTCCTTGGTCAAGCATGTCGCAAACGCGCTGCTGGATGACTCTCCGTTCAGCTGGCGCGACACGGCGAGGTTGGTGATGAATAGGCCCACGGTTTTCGGTGTTGATCCGGTGTTGGGCCCAGGAAGTGCACCCGAGTTCACCGGCGCTTAGAGCAAGGCAACTGTGATGCTCGAGCAGCAAGGCCTTCAGAGAGGCGAGCTCCGCGCAGGTCAGGGTGGGCCCAAAGTTAAATGAGTCCCATGATAGGACCGCCTGCGCTGGAGTGTGGTGAGATGGTTTGTCATGCTGCAAAGACGCAACCGGTGATTCTGAGTCCAAAACTGACGCTGCACCCAATTGCGTGCCGGGAGTCAGCACGAGCGGTGCGCGGCTGATATTAAGCATTAACACGTGGGCCTCTCCATTGAGCACAGACAGAAGGCTTCGAGGGGAGGTCATCTCTCGGGCTGGAGCCGAACACCGGGTAGGTTCGAAAATCACATCCGCTGTGATTGGATTGTCAGACTTGGCATGCACCCAAGTTGCCGCACCCGGTGGCAGAGTCACGGCGGTCGCCACAGTCACGGTAGTGACGTCGACTGGCTTGACTCGACAGGGCCACTTCGTTCCGAGGTAGCGCACAGATCCTGAAGCACGCTTGGTCGCCGACACCAGGGACTGCCACAGGGTGACACCGAGGCTGGAAATCCAGCTAAGCCAACCCGGCCCACACAGAGTTTGGCTCGCACGTGGTTCTGTGGTGGTAAAATTGAGAACGACTCCGGCTTGCTGGCACCACCCGCACCCGAGGACCACTGGCCAAATAGGGCTGTCCGCGACAACAAACTCGGTGGAGATGGTCTTTCCGAGTGCTGTCAGGTTGACGGTAACACGTCCGACTTGCTCCACCGGGGCGCCGTTAAAAGCTACGAGCCGGGTTTTGGCGACTGGAAGGAGCAGGTGGGGCGCGTTGACAATAAGCGATTTGTCGAGCACCAAGGCCGCTACGTGCCTATCAAGCAGGGCGACGTCAACGAGCACGTAGGGAGCTTCAGTTGTCATCGAAGCCGACGAAAGAAGGGGACGCGGCGAACTAAGGAGTGCGGGGACGGACTTTATCCGGGGGCACCGTTCCACCGAATCGTTTTCCGACGTCGGAGGGCCAGCACAGTCCCTCGCCTAGTGTCCCCTCAGGCCGCAGCGGAAGCAGGTCGTGCGGGTGTCATTACGCCTGCGTCGGGTAGAGGCCGCTGTGGGGACTGAGAATCGAGGAGCCTGCACCGGGACGCTGTGCTCGGGCGACGGTGGCGACCCCCGCGTGGCCAGCAAAGTCAATTCCACCTCGACGGCGAGCGCCATGGCGGCGCGGACGGACTCAGGACGCTCAGAGCGGACCAAGCGCTGCACCTCAGTGAGTCGGATGGCGTCGACGAATGCCTCGGTGCCGACCAGGGCCACGGCGTTCTGAGGCGCCCCCGGCAACGACTGCAGAGCCAGGCGCTCAATGGCGGCGGCGAGGTCCTGGTATGTCTCCCCGAGCTCTTGACGGCGGGTTCGCAGGCGACGGTACTGCACACGGGGGTGACCTGAGGCACTGTAGTGGTCGGCGAGGAGGCCCGCCAGGACAGTATAAGAGCCCAGCTGGTCGGGCGGCACGTTCTGCAGCAGCTCAGTCGCGCGGCCTCTCAGTTTGGCGACGAGCATCCGTGCCTTCATCTGCTCGTCCCAGCCTCTCGCCGCCGCAATACTGTCCAGCTGGATGCGGTGAGCATCCCACGAAATGGTGCCGTCGAACGTGGGCAACTCCACGACGTCCAATGATGCGCCCGCGCCGAGCACGCTATTGGCAGCTACGACCGCAGGTACAGCGACGGCAGAGCCGGGTACAGCGGCGGCGGGGACGTCCAGGGGCACCGGACCCGTGTTCGGCTCGACTGGCAGAAGGCGACGGAAGTCGCGCCGGATCGCCTCCATCTCCCCAGCCTGGGCAGTCAGACAGCCAGGCTTGCGCTGCGCGAGGACTGCACCGAGGCCGACGCCGCTGGCATCGGTGTGGAGTTCCGTCGAAGAACGAGGGTCGAAATGACGCAGAATTGGCGGAGTGGTCAAGAGGCGACGGAGTGTCGTGAAGGCTTCATCACAGGCTGGCGACCAGGCCGCAAGGTCGTGGCCGGAAAGGAGCTTGGTCAGAGGGTCGATGATAGTGGCGAAGTTGCGGACAAAGAGGCGGAAATAGGAGCAGAGGCCCACGAAGCTGCGGAGGTCTTTTACAGAAGTTGGTTTGGGAAATTCTGCTACAGCTCGCAGCTTTGCCGGGTCCGGGAGAACGCCATCCTTGGACACGACATGTCCGAGAATGGTGAGCTGCCGGCTCCGAAGCGGCACTTTTTTAAATTGAGTTGGAGGCCAGCGTCAGCCAGGCAGCGAAGAACAGTCTCAAGGCGCTGGAGGTGAGACGAAAAATCCAGCGAAAATATCACAACGTCATCTAAGTAACAAAGGCATATGCGCCACTTAAGCCCACGGAGTAGGTTGTCCATCATGCGCTCGAATGTGGCGGGGGCATTTCAGAGGCCGAAGGGCATGACATTAAATTCATATAGCCCGTCGGGTATGACGAATGCAGTTTTTGGGCGATCGGCCTCTGCCATAGGCACCTGCCAGTAACTAGAGTGCAAGTCCAATGTGTAGTGTGCCAAGTGTGACAGGTTCCGCTACCACCATGCGCCGACACTGCGCTGCGCCTGACGACGACGAAGTTATGCGCCGACACTACGCTGCGCCTGACGACGACGAAGTTCCCTCGCTCTCTTCTCTCTTGGTGCTGGCTACGCCCGTCTACGCTGCCAGATCCTGCACAGCGGTTCGGTCTCTTGAGGACGCCTAATAAACGCACCCCTACAATTCGTGGAGGTGCTGGGTTCGTCCCCTACCAACCTGGAACTCCGGAGCCGTACGCTGCCGCCTGTGTCAACCATGCCAAATGAGACTGCCCCAACACCGGCGGCCAGTTCAACCACCGTCATTTGTTCTGGCGCCATCCGGCAGCGTGACCCTGCCCTCTTCAGTGGCACTGCCGACCAAGATGTTGACGACTGGTTGTCATCGTATGAGCGAGTGAGCAGCTACAACAAATGGGATGACACTATCAAGCTGAGTAACGTCATCTTTTATCTCACGGACGTGGCGAACCTCTGGTTTCGAAACCATGAGGCGGACCTACCCACTTGGTCCGTATTTAAGAAGAGTTTTGCGGAAGTATTCGGCCGCCCTGCGGTGCGCAAGCTCCGTGCCGAACAGCGCTTACGGGACCGCGCTCAACACACCGACGAGACCTTCACAAGTTACATTGAGGACATCGTTGACCTCTGCAAACGTGTCAACGCCGCCATGCCAGAAGCGGACAAGATCCACCACATCCTCAAAGGCATCGCTGACGACGCATTTCAGATGCTCCTCGCGAAAAATCCTACCACCGTCAGTGAGGTTATTAAGCTTTGCCAGAGCTACGACGAGCTCCGCAAGCAGCGCGCTTCCACACGGCGTGCCGGTGTCTGCGACGAGGCCCTCTCTACACTGGCCCTGGGCGGTACTTCTCCTGAGGACTCCCCTCTTCTCAACCAAATCAAAGCCTTCGTTCGTGAAGAGGTTGCTCGCCAGCTGTCCCTCATATCACATTTTCAAGACCCCGCCCGCCAAGTTCCTGACACGACCCCGTCTTTGGCTCCTACCATTCGCCGTGTCGTGCAAGACCAAGTCGCTGACCTGCTACAGTCAAGCCCTGTGCTCCCGCCTGTGACAGCACCCCTGACGTACGCCCAAGCAGTGGCCAGGCCACGACATACGCCGGCATCCGATTCCTACCAGGCCGCCCCTTCTTTCCGTCCGCCGCCGCCGTCTGAGCCCCCGTCTCAAGCTCCGTTCTCAAGAGTTCGCCCACATCCTACGAATCCCTGGCGTACTGCGGACAACCGACCCATCTGTTACGCCTGTGGTCGGCCCGGCCATGTCGCGCGGCTTTGCCGCCAGCGCCTTCCGCCTTCTCGACCTGATCTGCGCTCCTACCCGTACGATGCCGAACTATCCTCGCCGAGAAGTCCACCTGGTCCCCCCTTTGTTTCCCCTGATCGCCAAATTTACACCACTCGCCGATCGCCTTCCCCTCGACGCCGTTCCCCTTCTCCGATGCTGCGAAGTTCTAGCTCCGCACTTGAGGGAAACTAACAGCCGCAGTTCCGGGGGCAAGAACTGCGCTTGTTTCGAACTCCTCAAGTCCTCCGAGTCGTCCCGCTAATGTAATCGTAGTGTTCGTGGAAGGTGCCAAGGTTCTCGCCCTCGTCGACACGGGCGCTGCAGTATCTGTTATAAGTGAAGCTCTCTGCCGCCCACTACGCAAAGTGACTACCCCACTTTCTGACTTTTCGCTTCGCACCGCCTCATCACAGCGCATTCATCCCTCAGCCGCATGTACGGCCCGTGTCCTCATTCAAGATGTTTTGTACACCATCGAGTTTATTGTGCTGTCTCACTGCTCACACGATATCATCCTGAAATGTGACTTCCTTTCGACCCATCGTGCCGTTATTGACTGCGCTCGAGCTGAAATCGCCTTTTCTCCGCTGTGTGACGCTCCCTTTTGCGACGTGCCTACGCAGTCTGCCAAACTTGTGGTCGCGACTGATACCGACATTCCTCCGTTTTCTGCTGCCCTCGTACCCCTCTCCTGTGCCGGCGTCACTCATTCAACTGTTTTCTTCACGCCTTCCGAAACCGCTTCCCGCCATCCCTGCCTCCTGCTTCCCTTTGCTGTTCTGACGATCGACCATGGACAAAGTGCAATTTACGTCTCGAACCCATCTTCGTGCCCGTCAGCAGTGCTCCGAGGTGAATGCCTCGGGCGTATTGAAGAACTTGATTCCTGCCTTCCCTACCCTATTCTTGATACCACCGCTTCCTTCGATGTCGATGTGCTCAGCTCCTGTGATGTTAAGAATGATCCACCTCCCTCCGACGTCTTCCACCGTGCCATTGACGCTGACCTTCCACCCGCGCTACGTGATCAACTCGTCGCCCTCCTCCAGCGCTTCAGGTCTTCTTTCGATCTTCCTCAGACTGCCTTGGGCCGTACGTCTGTCGTTGCGCACACCATCGACACCGGTACACACGCCCCTCTTCGCCAGCGCCCCTATCGTGTCTCGGCTTCTGAGCGCCGCGTCATTTCTGATCACGTGGACGACATGCTCCGTCGGGGTGTCATACAGCCCTCTCACAGTCCCTGGGCGTCTCCTGTTGTGTTGGTAAAAAAGAAAGATGGTTCCATCAGGTTCTGTGTTGATTACCGCCGGCTCAACAACATCACACGCAAGGACGTCTATCCCCTGCCACGAATCGATGACGCCCTGGACTGCTTGCAAGGAGCTGAGTATTTCTCCTCGCTGGATTTGAGGTCAGGTTACTGGCAGGTGCCTATGGCTGACACTGATCGCTCAAAAACTGCCTTCATAACACCTGACGGCTTATATGAGTTCAACGTCATGCCGTTTGGCCTTTGCAACGCCCCGGCAACTTTCGAACGCCTAATGGACACCATCCTTAGTGGACTCAAGTGGGAGAGTTGTCTTTGCTATCTCGATGACATCGTCGTCTTTTCTGCGGACTTTTCTTCTCATCTCATCCGCCTGGAGCGCGTTCTGACTTTTCTTACTGACGCTGGGCTCCAGATGAATTTGAAAAAGTGCCGCTTTACTGCCCGACAACTCACCATTTTAGGACATGTAGTCTCTAAAGACGGCATTCTTCCGGACCCCGCCAAACTTCGTGCAGTTGCCGAATTTCCGAAGCCCACCTCACTGAAGCAGCTCCGTAGCTTCGTTGGCCTTTGCTCGTACTTCCGTCGCTTCATCTTAAATTTCGCCTCGATCATCGCTCCTCTGACCCAGCTACTCGCAGGCAGCTCCAACCTCTCCGCTTGGACGCCTGCTTGCGATGACGCCTTCGACACCTTGCGCCGCCTTTTGGTTTCGCCTCCTATCCTGCGCCACTTTGACCCGACTGCGCCTACTGAGATCCACACTGACGCCAGCGGTATTGGACTGGGTGCCGTTCTCACCCAACGCAAACCTGGCTTCCGTGAATATGTGGTCGCCTACGCCAGTCGGACCTTGAGCAAAGCGGAGGCCAACTATTCTGTTACCGAACGAGAATGTTTGGCCATCATTTGGGCCATTGGAAAATTTCGTCCCTATGTCTACGGTCGCCCGTTCTGTATAGTAATCGACCACCATGCCCTGTGCTGGCTGGCCTCTTTCAAAGACCCGTCAGGCCGCCTAGCTCGCTGGGCTCTGCGATTGCAGGAGTATGACATTCATGTCATTTACCGCTCCGGCCTCAAGCATAATGACGCGGACGCTCTTTCCCGCTCGCCGCTACCTAGTGCTTCATCGCCTGCTCCTGTGTCTGCTTACGACTTGTCCTCGCTTGCCACTGCCGACATGTCAACCGAGCAGCAGAAAGACCCTTGGATCGCTAGTCTTATTAACTTCCTTTCGAGTCCTACGACTGATAATTCGTCCCGTTCTCTCTTACGTCAAGCCCGTCACTTTTCTATTCGGGACGGTCTCCTCTACCGTCGCAATTACCTGTTCGACGGACGCAAATGGCTCCTAGTGATCCCCCGCCATCTACGCACCGACATTTGCGCCGCTTTTCATGCGGACCCGCAGTGTGCCCACGGCGGCGTGTTGAAAACCTACACGCGTCTGCGTCTTGGATTCTACTGGCGTGGCATGTACCGCTTTGTTCGCCACTTTGTGCGATCTTGCCCATCCTGTCAACGGCGTAAATGTCCGCCTCACACCTCGCCTGCACCACTGCAACCGTTACCCTGCCCTGCCCGCCCGTTTGACCGCGTTGGCATAGACCTCTACGGCCCCCTCCCTCCCACTCCCGCTGGTCACCGCTGGATTATCGTGGCCGTGGATCATCTCACACGTTATGCTGAAACGTCTCCATTACCATCTGCCTCCGCCCGCGACGTGGCTTCCTTTCTTCTAAAGAACCTGATTCTTCGCCATGGTGCTCCTCAAGAACTGCTCAGCGACCGTGGACGCGTATTCCTGTCTGACGCTCTTGAGGCCCTCCTCAAGGAATGCCGCATTATCCATCGAACCGCTTCGTCTTACCACCCTCAGACCAACGGCCTGACCGAGCGTTTCAACCGAACCCTCAGTGACATGCTGTCCATGTACGTCGACGCCAACCACTCCAACTGGGACCAAGTTCTTCCCTTCGTCACCTACGCATATAACACTGCGACACAAACCACCACTGGATTCTCTCCCTTCTTTCTTCTGTACGGCCGCGAGCCCCCCTGCACGATGGATACTCTTCTTCGCTACCGACCCGACATTTCCGAGTCCACGCCACTGTCCGACGCTGCCAGGTACGCCGAAGAATGCCGCCAGCTTGCTCGCTCGTTTACCACGCAGACCCAGTGGCAGCACAAACATGACCGCGACACTTCCGCGGCCTCTACCTCCTACCCTGCCGACTCCCTTGTGTGGCTCTGGGTGCCTCCCACAACTCCCGGCCTTCCGCGGAAACTGCTGCATCGCTATCATGGTCTCTACCGGGTTCTCAAGCAAACATCTCCGGTCAATTATATTGTTGAGCCTGTTGCACCCGCTGCGGACTTGCGTCGCCGTGGCCGCGAAACCGTCCACGTCGACCGACTGAAGCCGTACTACGACCCCTCTGTTCTTCCTTCCCCTTAAGACGCCAGGATGGCTCCTTTTCACCCGGGGGAAACTGTAGTGTGCCAAGTGTGACAGGTTCCGCTACCACCATGCGCCGACACTGCGCTGCGCCTGACGACGACGAAGTTCCCCCGCTCTCTTCTCTCTTGGTGCTGGCTACGCCCGTCTACGCTGCCAGACCCTGCACAGCGGTTCGGTCTCTTGAGGACGCCTAATAAACGCACCCCTACAAATGAAGAGAACTCAGCGCCCTGCAGGCAGTCGAGGGCGTCGTCGATACGAGGGAGAGGGTAAACGTCCTTGCGTGTAATCTTGTTCAGACGACGGTAGTCAACGCAGAACCGGATGGAACCGTCTTTTTTCTTGGCAAGGACCACCGGCGATGCCCACGGGCTTTGCGACGGCTGTATCACGTGGCGCTTGAGCATGTCGGTAACCTGTTCGTCAATGATTCGGCGCTCAGCGCTGACACGCGGTACGGACGTTGGCGCAAAGGGGCATGTGTGCCAGTGTCAATACAGTGGGTAACGGTGGTTGCGCGGCCCAATGATGTTTGCTGGTAGTCAAACCAAGCTGCAAAACGGTGCAGGACGGCGACAAGTTCGGCCCTTTGGGTAGGCGTCAGGGCGGCGTCGACGGAACGGTGAAAAACATCGAGAGGAGACGGATTGGCGACGGAAACAGGCGTAATGGCACTGACGTGAAGGTCGGCCGAGCTATAGACGAGGAGGTATGCTGAGGAGGGATCGAGCACGGCAACACTACCAAAGCGATTGGCCACGGAGCAAAGTGGTAGGGTAGGAGAACGGGTTAGACACATAGAGCTGGAGCCACAAATAGTTGTCAGCACGGCATGAGGCAGCAAAACAGATTTCTGGTCAGCGCATCGTAAAGAGGGCGTATATGCGACAGTTGCGTCGGAGAGAGCAGCACAAGAAAGAGGCACGAGCACTGAAGAAATGGGCGGAACGTCAGTGTCCTGTGAGACGATCACAGTAGCGGCAGCAGCGTCGGGCACGTCCAAGGGAGCGTCACTGAAGGGCGATAACTCAAGCTGAGCACGGGCGCAGTCAATAACAGCGTGATGAGTGGAAAGAAAGTCCGAACCCAGGATGACGTCGTGAGATGAGCGGGCCAGGACGATGAACTCTATTGTGTAGGGGACGTTCTCGATAAGCAGGCGGGCGGTGCAGGCGGCTAATGGGCGAATGTCCTGTGCGCTGGCGGTTCGGAGAGAAACGGCGGGAAGAGGCGTCGTCACTTTTTTGAGTCTGCGACAAGAAACGGCTGCGCCCGTGTCAACAAGTGCTTCGACGGCGACTCCCTCAACGAACACGGTGATAATGTTGGCTGGCACGGATACAGGGCTTGAGCGAGTCGCTGGCGGCGCAGTTCTTGCCTCCGGAACTGCGGCCGTTAGTTTTCCGCCTGCGGGGCGGGTGGGCGGCGGAGCATCGGAGAGCGGGAACGTCGGCCAGGGGACGGCGAGCGGTGAGAGCGGAAACGGTAGCTAGACGAAGACGGATCGGGAGGCAGCTCATGTGACACAGGCGAGGAGGTCGGGGATAGATCGTAAGTCGGCTCACGCCTATAAATATACGGACGATAGTCGCGACTGCGGCACAAGCGAGCCACGTGGCCAGCGACTCCGCAGGCGTAGCAAATAGGGCGGTTGTCTTGCTTACGCCAGGGGTTGAGAGGCTGCGGCTGCGGTCTTGGGCGGGCAACCGGACGATAAGCGGTTGGTGCAGGTCGCTGGGGCTCGAACAGGTGATGGGGAGGCCCGTAGGCAGGAGCAGCAGGCGAAGGCCACGGTCGCGCCACAGCATCCGCGTACGTCAAAGGAGCCGTGATCAGTGGCAGCTGAGGAGGTGGAGGAGGGCAGGGCAGTACCTCGGCGACCTGCTCCAGTATGACACGCTGGATGTTGGGAGTGAGCGGCGGCGCAGGAGTAGGTGGGCTGGTCGACAAGCACAGCTGGCGGGCGACTTCCTCACGGACGAACTGCTGAATGTGCTGGAGGAGCAACTGATGGTCCAGAGCACCGTCCCGGGAAAGAGCCAAGCTGGAAATATTTGCCTCTTGAAAGCCGGCTCGGCGGGTCGAAAGGCGCTGTTTGCGCAGCTCATCGAAGCTTTGGCAGTGGCTTATCACGTCGGAGGCAGACTGGGGATTCTTCGCGACGAGCATCTGAAAGGCGTCATCATCAATGCCTTTCAGAATATTTCGGATCTTGTCTGCCTCGCTCATGGAAGCGTTGATGCGTTAGCAGAGATCGACTACATCTTCGATGTAGCTGGTAAAGTTTTCGCCGCTTTGTTGTGCTCGACTGCGCAAGCGTTGCTCGGCACGAAGCTTACGCACAGCGGGACGGCCGAAGACCTCCGTGAGGCTGGTTTTCAGATCCGCCCAGCTGGAGATGTCCGCTTCGTGGTTGCGGAACCATAGATTGGCAACGTCGCTTAAATAAAATATAACGTTGGTGAGCTTGACGCTGTCGTCCCACTTGTTATACGCGCTTACGCGTTCATAGGAGGCCATCTAATCCTCCACATCGGTTTCATCCGTGCCGCTGAAGATCGTGGGGTCGCGCTGACGGACGGCACCAGAACAGATGACAGCAGGGCCAGCAGGCTGGGCAGGTTGGGCCGGGCGGTTGGGCACCGTGGTAGAGCCTGGAAGCCTGGGCATGGTGGCGTATCTCGATGGTGAGAACAGACGGCACCTCCACCAAGTGTAATGTAGGACGTCTACGAAGGCGCTGCGTCGCGAACGGCTAGCGGTACGTCTCGGCTCAGTCCAGAGGCAGCGATCAGCTCACACGCACGAGCATCGGCGCCGCTGTCTTCGTCCTCTTCTTCCTCACGCCAGCCGCCCAAGGTTCGGGAGCCGAAGGCCTGTCTTACATTATAACCAATTACTTAAGTACTTGTTCTCAACTTCCTAGCAGCCTTACATAACATCCATCTTTCAATGCATACTTCCGCCTCGCTTGTTGGAGGTGCGGGGTTCGATCCCAAGTGTGGCCAGGGACCCACTGGTGATGAAATGGCTACAACAATTCTTTTGGCTAGGGCGCCGTGGTGGCACAGTCGTTATGACGCTCAGGTGCTGACCTGAAAGACGCGGGTTCGATCCCGGCCGCGGCGGTCGAATTTCGGTGGAGGCGAAATTCAAGAGGCTCGTCTACAGTGCGATGTCAGTGCACGTTAAAGAAATCCAGCTGGTCGAAATTTCCGGAGCCCGGCACTGCGCGTTCCTCATAGCCTGAGTCGTTTGGTACGTTCAACCCCACAAACCAAACTTTCTTCTTTGCGTGAAATGCTTGAGGAACGGGTCGTCGACACCACCTTGATTAGACGAACACAACCTGCGCCGTAAGGAATTTTTTCAACAGATGCCCTTGCGTCATTAAAATTGATAAGCATCACCATCATTGCACATATCTGGATAGTTTCTCATTACGTAAAAGAATACTATTTCGTAATGTCCGCGTTTACCGCTTCGAAAAACGTGACGACCAAGCGAATACAAATTACATGCTAAAAAAATAGGGAGCTGTAGTTCCGCATTCGGACCCACTCGGCGGCACAAGGATTGTTACTTCAGCACTCTCAGGATATGGCATGAGCCACAGCACGCCCTTTCGCTGCGAAGCTTGAACCACACTACACCCCGTCTCCTCACTGTCGTCAACGTGGAATTACTGCCGACGCAATACACACAACCTTGCTTCTGCTTTGCCCTTACGAATCCGTTATCCAAGGCACCTATTTCAATGTGTTTTTCGACCTCGCTACTAGCTTTTTCGTAGCCACGGAGTTTAAAAGACACGCATCCACCGTACTGTGCGCGGTATTTGTCATCCAGTAATTTAGAGTTCATTAACCCTGAATATCGCATACCTCTTGCCAACTTGAAAACAGCCGCTAAAATGCCTAAGCTTGCATTCAAAGGCTAAGTTGAGAGATGCGGGTTTTGTTGGCATGAGCCTTCTGCAAACCTCCACTGCAGGGGCAATCGTAAAAAGCACGTGCGAATAAAAGAAAACGACGAATACTTCAGGCGAGTGAACAAACACTTTAACAGGCAATGGTGTTCACACTGTTTGAAGAAGTCCTTAAAGAGGAGGGAGT
The DNA here is from genome assembly GCF_055824585.1 of Amblyomma mixtum. NCBI lineage: Eukaryota > Metazoa > Arthropoda > Arachnida > Ixodida > Ixodidae > Amblyomma > Amblyomma mixtum. The sequence continues at coordinate 124,478,727 of NC_143019.1, read as the reverse complement.
ATATGGATAAGGAAGAAAGAAGACGAATCAAACCAAAGTACAAGAGCGTATCTCTAGGAAAAGATAACATGCATCATCAGCCCGCTAGGGTAGGCGTGTTCAAACATTTTATGTCCATGGCAGGACAAAGGTCTCTAGTAATCGGCCACCAGTTAATTCCCTCCAGTCCCGCTGCCTGCAAGCTTACTTATCTCACTGATCTTAGAGTTCACCCCGTTAATCAAAAAGTCAATTGGTTACCATATCTTCGCACTCCATATCCCGCTTATGATCATTTCTGGCTGGTATCTCTAAGCCCTAAGCCTAAGACAATTATCTCGCGTTTGCGCAGAATGCACAATGTTATTTTCCTCTCTGTTTGCGCTACCTCTACTAAGTTTTTTTTTTTTCGTTCGGTAGCTTTAATGCCCCCATTCACCAATTTCACCGATAGCTGCCTGAAACCCTGCGTGACATTAATTGTAATGAACTGGAATAAAACACTCTACGGCCGCGAGTGGGTTTCGAAACCGCGGCGGTGCGAACAGATCAGCTTCGTCGGGCACTACATTGGACCACAACGCCATCGCCGCTGCAGACCACATCCAGCCTGCTTAGTGCCAGTCACTCGCGCTGTGCTTTTGATGTCATCGTCATCAACTTCCATTCGTGCGCAGTGGCTCTGAACACCGAAACTGAAGTGAAAACCGAAATTCCAGCGCACTTAATTCGCATATAGCCTAACTGCGCTAATTGCCACTTTTTGATGCAATAATAATCTCCGTGCCCCCCAATTGAAGCTGAAACCTTTAAGTCAATGTCCATGTTTCTACCATTCACGTGAATAATAGCGAGTTACAGCGAAAATTTACTTTCCTACTGGGGAAAATTTGTAAGCTGCCATTCATTATCTGTTAGTACCTGCCGAGTGTAGCGCTCTTTATTGTTATCATTCTATTTCAGTCTCATTACCTGGACCTGCAGTCATTACCTGCAATAAGTAGTTCTCTCTGTTTTCAGTCGATCGTCACTTGTCGTTGCGACTCTGCTGATCATTAAATTAGACCCACCATTAGGCTTAGAGTATTTTGTCCCTGAATCCTGTGCAGCCATTATACATGACAGGACAGTGTCGCCAGTATATCTAAATAAAATTAGTAGTCGTTGGGTAATATTTCTTCGTGGCTCTTCCTGATCCAGACCATTAGCTATCTTACAAATTCGCTCCCAATAACTGTAGAAACATTTTGACATCTTGCCTGATGCCGCGGCTGACTGGTAAGCCGCTGAGTGGGAAGAATAGGCTAGGGAGCAGTACGGGTCTGGAGTCTGCACCAGTCGGAGGCCTCGGTTAGGGTTAGAGAGGGAGCCGCGGTGCGTAAATGCGCCGGGTATCTCGGTAGTGGGTAAGGGTATCTCTGAATTTAAGCAGACGCTCCCGGGATGGTGGAGGGGTCCAACTCCAGCCCGTAAAGTGAGGCCTCGAGCGAGGAAGTAGACTGTTGTATCGTAAGAAAGGTTAATAAGAAATTAAACATTACACGCAGCATACGGACGAGCCTATCTGTATTCTCTTCCTTTCATCTTTATCACATAGACCTCCTCGTTACCCGGGGGGCCTGCGTGTGCGGGGGTCCAGATTAGGGTTACAAGGCGGGTGGGGTGCCAGAAGCGTAGAAGCCAAGCCGCGGTGCGGGATATCAGGCCTTTAGCGAAATTGGATAGGGCTGATTTCGAGTCGGAGAGAATTTTGGTGGCAGAGCCCATAAGCTCGTCGAATTCCATATCCTGTGCAGTCGCCATTTAAGCGAGAGGCGAGTGCTGAGTGAGGGAGAGCAGCGCCGAAAGCGAGCGAACGTCATCGGCTGACCCAAAGGGGCATGCCAGGGCGAAATATCCATGATTCGACCAATATAAAAACATAATACTAATAACTATAATATAAATAATAATTTATTGTGCCAAAAATTTTCAAAATACAAAAATTCACCCTGCCAAAGCCTCATTAGGCTTGAGTGGCAGAGCCCGACAGGCAGCGGAACCGCGCAGACATACACAAAGGCATAAAAGCACAATAAAAATTACGGAATATCAAATTAGTACCGTGGCGAAATAAAAATAGACAGAATACTCATGTTATATGCAAAAAAACCTCATCAGAGTAAATTACGAGGACCAAAAGTCATAATGTCATGACAATACCTCAGATCAATGCAAGAAATACAGCAGTAACCAATGAAATCACAGGATTAACTTTACAGCTGGTGTACAAAGTCGTAAACTCACTACTTATTTGGTAGTACTTAGTGTATCGCAGCATCGTTTTTATTTTATATTTAGTTTTTCCCCGGCGAACACTTCGAGGTAACCTGTGAAAGTAAAAGGGAACGTAATAATCCCTTACTCGTTTTCAATATTTGTAGACCGTCGGGGAATACAAAAAGGGTCCTTCGGTCGAAGAGGAACATACGGAATCTTATAGTCACAAAACCAAAAATTTTTCAGGACAATCGTTTCCATCAAAAGGCGATCAAAATCAGGTAGCGAAAATACCATAAAGACATCACAATTGGAATGAACGCCTAAATCATAGCCAATATTTTTTAAACAAAGACCGCAGGAGAGATCTAATCCTGCACTTCCAGTGAACTGCACAGTGACCATAAATCGTTATGTCATAACGCACTACGCTATAACCAAGAGCGTTTACAATAACTTTGCGTATTGAAAGCGGCATGTAGTACCTAATGTTGTAAAGCACACAGGATACGGTTCGGAGCTTTTTACAAACGTGGGAGAAGTGATCATTCAATGAAAGAGCACTGTAAGAGTATACTCCGAGGTATTTCACTGTAGTTGTATAGCTGAGGGGTACACATTGACATCAGAGAACAATCAGATCCGTGCAAGAACAGCTGATGGTTTAAATCTACCTTCTTCATCTGGCTGTGAAAGGATGCAAGTTGAGTCTTAGAGCTGTTAACTTTAGGTTGTGTGAGAACCAGTCCATAGCAATTGTTGCTGCAGCTTGAAGAGAAGAAAGTGAGTCAAAGTAGTTCGCCACTGGGATACGAGGGCAGTATCGTCAGCGCACTGATACAGGCCTACAGACACAGCTTTTCAAAGGTCAATCACGTAGATATTAAATAACTGGGGACTAATTATGAAACCTTCAGGAACGCTAGCTTTAATTAGCAAAGAACCACTCTTTGCCCGCCGAGACGAGACGTATTGCGTTCTCTGCTGTAAAAAAATGTTCCAAAAGTGAAAGAAACACTCCACGGAAGCCTAACCTGGACAATTTACACAATACAAACTATGGCACACGCTGTCAAAAGCCTTGCTCACATCCAGAAACAGCGCACACACCACTTGGTTACGCTCAAAAGATCGATTTAACATGTGAGAAAAGTCCTCCAAAAGCTTTTCCATCCCTTTACCTTGTACAAAACTGTACTGACGCAGTGACAGGATTGTGTGCTTATCTAAAAACTTGTCATGATTATTGTCAAAATAATCATAAGCGAGCCATAAAGAGAGTTACGGTAAAACTAAGCGCAAATGCTGCAGATTTCATGCATGAAATCATGAGGGAGCCACTAATGCCAGCCAAAGTAAAATCAGTTGGCACAACTTTCAGGCAATACGGCACAGCTGAAGTGAAGACCATCAAATAGAAAACCATCAGCATCAAACCGCGTTCTTCTAACGCAGTTCATCGCATCGGACCATATGAGCGTCTGTGTATTTTTATGTGTAGCATATTGCAGTCACTCAGTTCAGCACTTGGGCAGCCACCAAACCACATGACGTGACGTCACGTGGTCACGTCACATGGTGACGTCACCAAACCACGTGAAAAAAAAGAAAAGAGGAAGAAAAGGAAGGAAAAGAAAAAAAAAGACGGCTGAGCATGGTGGCGGTTGCCACCGCCCCGTTTCAAAGGGGGCGCTCCTATCCATCCATCCATCTATCCATCCATATGTCACGGAGGAAAAGCTGCTGAGAAAATCGAGTGCCGCCAAGCAATACCTCGCGCAAAAAGACCGCGCAATATGCAACGCATTCTTGGCTTAACCAAGCTAAGCCTGGGCATCTTTTTTTTCTTACGCATAGTATCGACGACAGTAAAATAAATTGTATGTACACGAACTGTTTACAAAAGCCTAACAAAGCAAGAACAAAACCATTTCAGAGCAAAACATTCCCAGGCAGTAAATCAGTGCATGGCAGGCAAGGCTGACCCTGCCACCAGGCAAGAATGCCACTCCCTCGACTATATGCGCCAAGGAGGGTTTCCTTACATTTATACTTGTTGTAATAAAAGCTTATTCCTTTTCACCATGCTGATTCTGCTGTGTTCCAACTCATACAGGGGGTGAAACACTTTGTTCAATATGCGCTTGCTCATTACAGAGGCTACATTTCGGCAAACAAATAATGCCATCCGGCCAGGCCGACGCCGACTGCCACAGCGCATTTCTCCTGCTGTTCTTTTATGCGAAGCATATTAACGTAGGTTTCGGGCCTTCGCGCGACGTCCGGCGGTGGCCACCATTGACCTCCAAGTGACCTTCAAGTAGGTCACGTGACATGACGTCACGTGATGACGTCACACCGGCCGCAGATGGAGCCTCATATCGCGCCGTCGGTCGCCTCCCGGCGGTGGCCACCATTCACCTTGAAGTGAGATCACATGATGTGACGTCACGTGATGACGTCACACCGGCTGCAGATGGGGCCTCATATCGCGCCGACAGACGTCGCCCGGCGGAGGCCTCCACGCTTCGGTTCGCGCCGTCGCGCGCGACGCGGCGGCGGCGCCACCATCGCTGCATCGCGTGATATGTGACGTCACGCCAGGGATGAGGCGGCGCGCGCCCGCCGTCGCGTCAGTCTCTGTGCCCGCAACCGCGCCAGAGTCTTTGCGCCGGGCGTGTATGCGGTCAAGATGCCTCCAAACGCTAAGGACATGCTTCGCATCCACTGGGCTTAACTTTGATAGCCTCCAATTTTTTTTTTTCATTTTTTTTCAAATGGGTGTCCGTTGTGATAGCTAAAGCAGGTGAGAATAATTTCGACTCCCAGCAACTGCGCCTCGCGTCGCCAGGGTACCCCGATGGCCTGGTACGACGCTTCGTGGGAGCGCCTCCTATTTGAGTGGTCGTGGCAGTGGGTCAAGAAAGGAGCAGCCAAAAAAGCCACATGTCGCCGTCATCCCATATGTACAGCCTTTGTCAAAAGTTTGGAGCCCAGGAGGTTTTCTTCTGAAGCACACTGTCTGGTCCGTAATGCATCTCCAGCGCTCCAAATTTGCTGAAGGTAAGAAGATTTCTGGTCCTGCCTCCAATGGGTAGGGCTACCACGAATGTTACAGGAGTCCCACTGCGAGGCTTAGAAGCAAACCCCCTGGGCTCTAAACTTTTGACAAAGACTGTACATTCCAGCTCTCATAAGCTGAATAAATTGGGCGAGACCCTAGGAGCAGTCGTCCGGCGGCGTCGTCGTCATCGGAGGCGGCATATCAGCAAGGCAAGTACCCCGCTTGCAGCCTAAGTCACATGACCTTGTGACGTCATCAAAGCCTCTCCACCGTGGCAGGTGGCTGCTATATTAAAGATTGGTCGTGAGTGTTTGCTCGAGAAGGGCAGTCTGCGTCTCACAAGCTCCCCCGCTGGCTGTGTTTGAAACAGCTGCCTGTCAGACTAGCGGCGCATCACTTATCCGCTGAATCCCTGCGGAAGGAGTGGTATGAGGACTTTTCGATCCATGACTGTAAAGCAGAGGATGGCCAAATCCACATATACGGTCATTAACCCATTGATGCTATCACGTCATACCCTTAGGGCGGATCTGAAGTGTCCCCACCGGTTTTACGCGACAGCGGACAGAGCTTGTTCGGTCTAAAAGCCGTCGCCGTGACACAGGATTGACATGAAGGCCTCAGAAACGTCACGGAAATATTCCCAGAAGTTTCGAATTAAAAAAGAAATTCGCCAGCTTCGGGTTTCAAACCCAGGCCATCTGCGTGCCAGGTGGGCAAGCAACGCAAATGTCAGAAAGGGTTTTTTTTTTCTTTACTGCCTGGCTTTGACACATAACATGCAACAAAACAGACTATCAACAAAGCACATTAAACGCTATGTACATACACACGGCGCTAGCGTGGTCAGCCAGCGTGAATCTGGCTTCGTCAGATTAAAATTCACGCAAATTGCACAGCTGGTCTAGTCTCGAGAGCCACTCCGGAGGCACCGCAGCGGCTCTCTGGCTGGCTAGAAAGCAGTCCACGCTTTCCCGAAAATAAGTTCGGGCAGCTCTTGCGTCGTCGTCACAATGATAGCCTGCCATTCTGGAGCGCCATTTAAAGTGCAGGCCTAACGACATTATTGAGTCAAACGGTACCCCATCCTCATTTTCTACAGATAAGTACCGGATGCCACACGGGTCAAGTGGTAATTCTTTCTTTAGGGTTCGCTGCAATACATCTCAAAAATAAACCCCTCCCCAACAGTGTAAAAACACGTGGTCAATTGTTTCCGGCTTTCTGCAAATTAAACAGTGAGATCCCCAGGGTAAAAACTATTCCTTTCCTTCCAAAAATTTTTTAACCGCTAAGGTGCCAGTGTGCAGCTTAAAAAAGAAGGTTTTTGTTCCTGGCGGCACCTGCCTTTTTTTAACCCTCTTTAATACATCTCTGCCCGGCCCTCCACTGTACAAGGCTCTGTACAAGGGAACTGGGAAAACTATATCCCACAAAGCACGGTACAGTTTCTTCCGTGTCACAGTCGACAGAAAATCATTTAAAAACAGCGCGGAAAGGAATCTCACACTCGCTACAATTTCCCGGTAAGAGCCGCTGATCCTAAAGTCAACCTACGTAGTAGAGAAAACATACTCCGGCAGCATGCGCAGCAGCCCAACTTGGCAAATGATGCGCAAAAACGGGTCTCTTGTGTCCCGAAAAAGAAAGAACGATTGACCAGCTGCCGCAAAAACAAACGCCTATAGTGGTTAGCATAGCTGCCTTTCAATGTCAGAAAGAGTTGTTTTGAAGCGAAAAGCTTCACTAGGCTCGTCAACACCGCGCTTCGCGTGAGCCGGAGGCCAGATTTGCCACTTCTGCGCATGCGCGAAACTGAGCGACGTCACGCGCAGCGCACGTGGCCGCCGACTCCGTAATAAAAACAAGAATAAAAATAAGCATCAGAAACGATAATAAAAAAGAAATGAAAGAAAAAAAATGTCAGAAACAAAAAATAAATAAAAGACAAACACTGCTCCAGAAAACTCTCATATCTCGGTGGACACGCGAACCGCGCCGTAAGGGAAGGAAAATGAAAAGAAAGTTGGTTTTTAGGAAAGGAAACGACGCCTGTCTCGCTCATATCTCGGTGGGTACCCGAACCGCGCCGTAAGAGCCTTAAGGAAAATGAAATGAAAATTGGTTTTAAGGTCTCTCATATCTTGATGTACACCCGAAAGAAATGGACACCGCAGTACATATCTCTAAAGCAACCATCTAAAAAGCACCGTATTCACTGCACGCGCGTCTCCTCCTCCGCCTCCGTACAGGCAGTGTGTGGACGGCCGAACGCCTCCACCATTATTGTGGTGCTCCCAGTGCATTGTGCGCGAACTGCGACAGCCATGACGTCAAACCAAGCGTAACTGAACCTTTTCGCTTTTATATCCAGGCTTAACCGCAGCTAAGCCACTTCCATTTTTTTTTTCCTGGTATGTATTACGCTTACGTAATGGATTGGTTTATTGGGGTTTAACGTCCAGAAGCAACTCAGGCTATGAGGGACGCCGGAGTGAAGGGCTTCGGAAATTTCGACCACCTGGGGTTCTTTAACGTGCACTGAAATCACACAGCACACGGGCTTCTAGAATTTCGCCTTCATCGAAATTCGACCGCGGCTGTCGGGATCGAACCATCTTCTTTCGGGTCATCAGCCGTACGCCGTAACCACTGAGCCACCGCGCGGGGCAGTTGAGTAATCTTCTAAGCACATGAAATATGTACAAACCATGAAGAAAACAGTCGCAAATCAACACGATGCATAATACGACACATCTAAACTAACCACGAGAAACGGCGCAAAACAAGGTGCATCAATGCTACATCATGATACGATACACCTAGGCAACGATTGTGGGGATGCATTCGCCCCCCCCCCCCCCCCCTGGTTCGCTTTCTCGCAATGCACCCCAACTGTGGGTAGGTCCCCCGCAACGCACTCTTCTCAGTTGGGTTACTTTAACTAACAGGGGAGGCCGCTCGCGTCGCAGCGACACTAGCGCCACGGATGGCGTTTTCCTGCGCGCTCGCGGGGGAGAGCCGGTTCGCTTTTGCTCGGGACCGGGAAACGCGCGTGGACGGTCACGTGTAAGGACCAGAATACATGGAGCGTTCTTACCGCGGCGAGTGCGCGATTTTCGCCCGACGGCGCATATTTGATGCCCGACGTCGAGAAAAACTCCCGCCGCCGCCGCCGATCAGGACCGGCTAGATTTTTACGCGCGGCGTCTGGTGAGACCGGAAGCGGCGGCTAAAGCGAGCCAATAGCAGCGCAGAAAGCCCGCTCTTCCGGTCCTCTGCCTGCCGTCGCCAACATGGCCGCCGTGGCCGCCGAGCTACGCAGTGTTTTTGGCACGGAAATGTTATTGTCGTGAAAATAAACGCTTCATCAGACTTCAAATGTCGTTTTTTTGGAGAACACGGCCGAATCTTGGATAGGAATGCCTGCGCTGCCTTCCTGAAGCGAACGTGTCGAAGACAACCGCAGCCGCTGGTGTCCGCGGCTGAGCGGGCGTCGGAAGGTACGCGACGGCATGCATTCTAGCACGCAAATCTTTACAGATACTTAAGCGCGCGTGCTAAAATTTGTGCAATGGTGTCGTAGTGAAACTTTCCTGATTTTAACAGAATGGTCAGCGTCGCCGCTCTCACAGACCTCCTTGCACAGTGGTGTTTGCCACTTGTTGATCACATTTGCTTTCGCGTCGAGGGACACGCGGTGGCGCGCCGCCGCTTCAACGCTCTTGTATCTCAAGCCGGGCGTCGCGCGGCCTTGACGTTTTCTGACGCTCGAATTTGGTCGAAAAAAACGTCGCATATATCCCGGCCTTAACGCTCCGCTCTTCGCCGGCGGGCGCCCTCGTGTGGAAACATGTTCCCCTCAGCTCGTCCCGTCCGGCCTCGGAGTTTTTCCCGTGCCCTACCGTGGGCGAACGTTCGCTCGTAACCGTGCTGGTGAGTCGGACATCCTCGATTCCTCAGTGTATTTTGGTTGCTAGCTGGCGTTATTGTTGTTATAGCAATAAATGCCTTGTTTGTTTCAGCCAGCGTGTCGTTCCTTTGTTCCCGCAGAGCAAGGCCCGCCGTGGTCGGCGTGCGTTCGGTAGCGCTCGCGACCACGGGTTGGGGTCCGCGCGGTTTTGAACTGGGTCTGCCGCGGTTAAACGGGGAGAACGTATTTATCATCCCCAATTCAACCCCACACGATGCACCATAAAAATGGCCATTAAGAGCACAGCCCTAGGAGTGGGTGCCACTCCGATCCAAATTATTTCTGGGCATACAATTCCTTTAGATGAAAAATCAGTCTACTCAAGTGGCCTTTGAAGAAACGACAGATTCACAATGTCGGTCCATCATGCGCGTTTTCCAGAGGCTGCGTTGTCCAATCAGAAAGAACATCTCTAAGATCTCATCAACAAATAGCAGTGATGTGAGTTATCGTACACGATGCGGTTTCAAATTAAGTCTTTTTTTTAAATATTTTTTGCAAAATATACCAAAACAGCATTGCAGCTTTGCATTCGATGAGACAATGCTCAATCATTTCTGTATCATCACAAAGCAGAAATTTACCATGGGCACAAAAATATCCTTTTTTCCTAGCCATCCTTTAACCGGAAGTGTCTCGCTCTCTAGCTAGTAGAAAAATGTTTTGGTAGGTCGCGAGAGGGGCATTTTACGTACTCTTTTGAGTACGTACTGTACCGATATACGAAAATACGTAGAATGGCAAATGGGCGCGGGGAAGAGCATACAGATTAAATCCTTGTACAACCGTTTCCTCGACACTGAATACAGGAACTCAGGGGAGAAACGAACAAGCAGGAAAAGAACAGCCAAATACACATCTTACATAAAGCTCCAAAAACACTGGCAATCAGAAACATTACAAGACACAATGAGGTTTGGTAAAACATGAACTACCGCAAAATTCCAAGTAAGCGCCCACCTAAAATTGGGAGATAATCGCGAAACATTAGGGGATGGGCGCTTGTTCTAAACAGGTTCAGGCGTGACAATGCAGAACGGGGACATGGTAGAATATGGCGTGAATATTGAGTGGTATTGCGTGAACACAACAAATGGGAGAGGACAATATTGTAACAGTTTATTAGAAGAGATCAAATACCGAGCGATTAAAACACAGCTAATCTTTGTCGCTGAATCCGTCGAACAACTCTTCTGACACCGAACAAAACACTAGTTCCGAGCACTCGTCGGTAAGCGTGCCGCGATCTTCAGGCACGGATGGCGATCCCATTCCCGCTAAATGTTGATGAAGCGCTCAGTCCTCGCTGCCGTTCAGGCAAGTGGTAATGCCGTAGCCCTATAAGTATTCCCGTATCACATCTTCCATACTGGTGCTCACACTCTGGACACGAAGTTCAAGACATCTTGCCACGACAGCTCCCGTCGGATCCATTTATTGGCATCCCTTCGAAACTGCTTCACCTAGAGATTTGGTGCCTCGTCTGAAAGAACTTAATGCCGCTTTCACACCCCTATATGACTTTTAGCTATAAGCGGTGCAAATATACCAAATAATGGGCACTTGATTTACCGTTACGGTGTTTTTATGAGAAGCATATTACTAGAGCTACACTACAGCCCGTCGAGCGCGGCGGTGGAGCTACCATTGACCTTTAGCGTGACCACGTGACGTTTAGCGTGACCACGTGACATCACGTGACAACATGACGTCACAGCAAAAGAGGGATGGGCTGCCGGCTCGCGCGGTCGGCCGCGGCGGTGGAGGCTCCACATCAGAGGCGCTGCAGCTGACCACGTGACGCTGCAGCAGCGGTATAAAGCTGAGCTTGCCTCGCTCTCCGGGCACTTACGAGGCGGCCAGGTGTTGGGATGCCGCCTAGAAGCAGGGCTGATTTGAACGAGAAGCGAAAGCTTCAGCGTGCCACAGAGACCGATGAAGAGCGGGATGAACGTCTGGCTGAGCGGCGTGCTCAATATGCGGCTCGGCGACAAAGTTCTACAACAACTGAAGAACAAAGCGAGGAACTTTACCAAGCCTAGCCATCATGCTTCGCATCTGACTAAGCTTAACCTTAGCTAAGCCTCAGCCATTTTTGAACTGCTCCTGGATGCGGGACATAATCGCATGGACGCTTGCTCGGTTCTTCAGGAAAATTCAATTTTCATATTACGGTAAATTGGCTTACAAGAATGCGCGAACTATTTAGTGTGTACATGAAAAACATGAAGCGTGAAAATATGGGCGGACGTACACATACAGGAGGATTAAAACAATGCCGCCAGCGCTTACAGGCCAGAAAATGTTATCGCGCCTCATAGATTCAAAAGACGAATCCCACACAAAAGTGGCGAAAGCCCTGTGAAAACACTGGATATCAAGCTTGTACAATTAATATTTTGAAGTACACAAAGGGTCATTAGTTCAAGCGTGTTAGAGGAGCACCAAATGAACGCGTTATAGTGTGCATGAGAATAAATCGTGTGGGTATGTGTACTGATGCTCTAGTAAACAAAAAAATTTAAAAGAATGAAAGGGCGCTTTCGAGTCTAGAAGCTTAAGCATTTTCCTAATCTTTTTTTTCAGCAACGGTCAATGCAATGCCACTCTGTAAAAAAAAAAAAAGCGCCGTTGCCTGCATGAAGGAACCTGACTGCGGACCTGCGGATGCGGACTGGCAAGAAAGCATTTGCAACATTCCATTGTCTCGCCGACGACCATACGTGTGCCGTACTGGCAGATGCGACAATGATCGGCTTGCAGAACATCAGCGCTTGGTACGGTCTGGTACTGGCAGCCAGCTAGGCGTTAATTGTGCGAGATGTAAAAAAAAAAGGAATGTAAGTCACTTTTCGGGCTCTTGTAAATCACGAAACACCACTGCAACGTGAAAAGACCAGAAATCATAGAAGCATTCGCCATTAAAAAAAAAAGGGGGGGGGGGGGGGGAGGCATACCTGTTTGAGCAAACCAGCGATATTTCTGCTACTGGTCGAAAATCGCCTTCCTTGACGGCTGACCCGTACTTCACTATTTCAGCCCTTTTTATGCTTTTTTCTGTTTTTTTTTCTTTTTAATACGTGCGCGCGCACGCGTGATAAGTTTGCTAACAAAATCGTCCACGCCCTACAAGCGCCGGGGTTGTGTTAAATGTTTGTTTTTGTTCAGTTTTCTCTGCCTAAGCCCTGCTGGTGCATAGTGAGGAGATAAGATACTAATCAATTTGTATGTCACATCACCTAGTGGGTGTGCGAGTTCACGCTGAAGTGCAAATCGGGGATCACCCGCTTCACAAGCCGCCCCGCAACGCAGCCTTTTTCATGTGGTATATAACAGAAGTCTTGAAACTCTGAAGGAGCATACCTGTTCATAGCTTATAATTTTTAATAGCCTACACGAATCACTTTCTACATATAATTAGGCGTGCAGACAACCCCCGATGTGCACGTGGTCACGGGGACGCGGATGTATCTCATCTGCTACTGGAGTGCCAAAAGCATGGCAGTTTTCTGAAGAGAGGCTTGCCTTTCCTTGATAGGCCTTTCAGTGTTCAAAAGGTATTAGGTTAATGGCGGACGCATACGCTACAGAAACGGGCAATCATAGAACTGAAATCTTTCCTCGAGGGTAGTGGCATCCTGGGGGCATATTAGATATTGCTTGCGTAAATTTCCAGTGTCCTGGCAATCATTTATATGTGTTTCTATTACGGATTTAATATATGTGATATCGTATTGTTGCAGCTAATTGTTTCTCTTTCATTTCCTTGATTTGACGATTTTGTACCGTTTATTGTGATTGGTGCACATCATTTTTTATAGTATATCACGATTTTATGTTTTTAGGTAGTATGATTTCTTCTAGTGTATATTTTCTCTAAGCATTGCTGGCGTGTCCGTTCTATGATTTGTCTTGTATATTGTGCTTGCTGTAGGTATGATTTCTTCAGCTTTATGTCACCATTTCAAGTGTTCTTCTCTCGTTATGTGCGAAGGAGTAGCCGGCGCCACAATCAAGCACCAACATCAACTTTTATGTCCATGTCAGTAACAAAAAATAGCAGTCAAAAGAAAGTAGCTTCGGTCTGACAATATGTCCCTTTTCATCAGAAATATGAAGATTCGTAAGCAGTGAAGCTACTGAGCGGAAAGAAAGCACGAATTCCTGCTAAAGCTAGGGCGTAAGTCTTCGGATATTGCGATAGCAGAGTAGAATGCGCGCTCCGGCGCCATGATCCCCTCCCGGTAGAAGCCGTGCCCACGGTACTAATGCAGCGGTAAGATGGTGTCCGGTATGTAAAGGTCAACACTGAGATCTCTGGCACGCTGTTTTCGTCCGCAGCTTTGCTTTGTGGAATGGGGCTGTGGATGTTCTTTTCGTTGCAATAAAGGGACACTAAAAGAATACAGATTCATGCCCAACATTCCTGGACAAAAGATTTGAAATATTTGGAAATTGTAAAAGTTCTATTATGGAAAAGGTAGTGGATCATTCTTGCGATGTGTAGCGAATTATCTTAGTTTTATTGCGAAAGCAATAATACGCCAGGTCCAACCGCTCGTAGCGTGGTCCGTGGACCTCCCTGCTCCTCGAGGAGCTGCCGCAGCGCATAACAGATGGTGTGACGTCAGCCTCTCCGTTGCTATGGCGAAGCGTGACGTCAGCTTGCTCTCTCCACCGCAGCCAGGAGGAGCCGGTTGGCGGCGCTTCTCGAGGAGTCTCGCCATGGAAGTCACCGACGAAGAGTCTATATATGAATCTATACTCCGTTTCATACATCAGGTGCAACGCTGTCAAAGCTAGCGCTCTTTTTTGCGCAACCTGCATCCGTGACAGAAAATAGTGCGCTGCTTGTGGTGAGCGAAAAATAACAAATGCTTTGCCGACAGGCTTCGTGGATAATACATTTGTCATCAGCGTGACAAAAAAGTATGTTATTGCGAGCGAATCGGTCGAGATCTGTGATTTTGTATTTTGCGTTTGTCGTCTTTTTCCATTTCACGTTTTCGCTGTCCCCGGTGACTGTCGTGTTTACTTTTTCCGTCCGCCTCCCTTTCACTTTTGAGAAAATGGCGTCCAGCTCAGCCAAGCAAGTAATTGCGAATGTGTTCTACCGCATCAGGATCCGTTTTCCGGAGAAGTCTGTTCGGGAAGTACTGAGTGCTGTGAGCGAGGACGCCGGAGTATCTCCCCGTAGCGTTGCCAAAATCAAGGCGGAGCCTCTGTGCGGGCCTGTGGCGTCTCCGAAGAAAAGACCTCGCGACGTGAAGATTTCAAGCTCACGAATAGTCAAGAATGAGAGCTTCACAGTCCATGCCATCCGTCTGAAAGTGCACAGTATGTACGCGAAGAGGGAAGTCCCAACACTGGGCAGTGTGCTAAAGGCTGGCAGTGAGGACGACGACCTGCCGAACTTCAAGAAAACCTCATTGTGGAGGTTGATGAAGGACATCGGATTCACATTTCATAAAAGAAAACGGAATCTTGCACTGATCGAGCGAAGTGACATCATTGCCTGGCGTCGCAGGTACCTGCGGGCGATCAAGGAATTCCGAGGACAGGGCAGGTACGGGTCGTTCCTTGCTTATTTTCTTACGCAGCACGTTTAGACTGGCTTCACATAGAGCTTGATGTTAGCTTTGCAACCTCGTAGTCGGAACAGTGAGTGTTGCTTCAGGATAACACATTTAGAAGAAATCGTCTTAACCACGTTGCTGTTGCCGACCTTTTGCGTAGTGGTGATGTTTCACGGCCAGTTTTGCGCAACGTTTCGGTGGGGAACGTGTCTGCATGGGTCAGATTAAATCGCTAAATCCCAATTGGTGCGGCAAGCAAAAACAGCAAAACTGCCAAAAATGTAGCACTGCAATGGGTAGTACCACCTCGTCGTCACCGTAGGAACGAATGGACACGTACCCACTGTACACTGCCAGTTGCTCCGGTGGTGCGAGTTACTGGCGCTACTGCTGCGAACGTTGGCAATTTTTGTTCGCAGTCGCCGCGAGTGAAGAGATTTCAAACGCTGTGGAATTCGTCAAGTACCCCATGCAAACATACAGTGAATATAAACTGGCTACTAAATGCCGTCTGGGCGTGAAATATAAGCCCGAACAAGGGAGTAATTAAGCTGAGATAATCCTTTTTCTCGAGTGTCTTTGAGCGGCTGTTTGTGAGACAGGGGTCATCAGTGCGTTTGTTGCAGTGCATTGCCTACTTACATGCTGCAGCGTGTTTGTTTAGCGCTTTGTGTCTCGTCCTTGTCTTTTCGTGGTCTGCATGCTCTGGCGCTATTTTCTTCAATTCAAGTATGCACCAACTCGCCCAAGAAGAAGTGTTAATGTGTTTGTTTACTTACAAGCATTGACTCGTGTACTCGGTTGTTTTGCATTTACAGGTGCATCGTCTACCTAGATGAAACCTGGGTCAACGCAGGGCACACAAAAGAATACGTCTGGCAGGACAAGACTGTAAAGTCATCTCAGGATGCCTTCCTGAAAGGTTTAACAACGGGATTGGCTGCGCCTTCGGGCAAATGGGCCCGTTTGATCCTTGTACATGGTGGGAGCAGTGCAAAAAGATTCGTAGAAGACACTGCTGACTTCTTCAGAGCAAAAAAGAGAAACCACGCTGACTACCACTCTGAGATGGATGGCAACTACTTTGAGAAGTGGTTCACCGACAAGTTTTTTCCCAAACATTCCGGCCAATAGCATTGTCGTCATGGGCAATGCTCCATATCATAGCGTGTCTCTTGAAAAAGCACCACTGGCTGTTTTCAGAATAAACCACTTCTCGCAAACACTGCAGGGTCAGCATTCTTTATTGTCCTGTCCCATTTATAGTTTGCTCTCTCGAAATATTTTTACCTAGCTTTGTACAAATTTTCTGCATTCTTAATTGACGCTCCCACAGCTTGGAACTCTTTTTACCTGGCTGCACAAAAATCCTGTCTGAGCAGCTTCTGCTCTTCTAGGAGAGGAGGGAAATCGAGACAAGCTGACTTGCCCCTGTATTGCCTTCATATACATTTGTGCACGACAACAAATCTAACTCTTGAGGCAGTACTATTTTCTCTCACTGTGTGGATCAACACTATGTTCTAAATTTAACACTTAACACTTGAAAACAGGCCGTATCGAGGTGGTGTGTGTAAAAATAATTTGACCCGAAAGTTGCAGACGGCCACTTGTTTATCGGGCCACGGCGGAGCACTCACCACTGTGCTATGCTTATTAATTAAACCCTACGAATGAGCGTCATCTTTCGCACAAACCTCTCGCTTGCATCTAAAAAGTATAGTCGCAATGCTACAGAATCGGGAAGAAAACCGCTTCTGGTGACCAAAAGCCGGTGCGAGCTCATTGACAACGAATTTCAGACAGCTGACATTAACGCGGTATGCATGAAATGAACAGATGCATGCAGTTCATTTCAGAACACGCCATAATATTCAAGTGATTCTGAACAAAACGAGTGTTCTCATTCAAGTCACGCGAAATTCAACTTGCGATGAAAAAAAAATTGTGCGAAAAAAAAGTTTCACCATCCGGGATTTGAACCCACCCTTGATGCGAGAAGTTGGCGCGCAGATGTCGAGCAAGTGCGTCATAATATGCTGCCTCTCAAAGAACTGCGAGAAGCGCATAACATTATATAGATATAGTGCTCCAGAACCCAGTGATGTATGGCGCGATAAAGAAAATTCTTTTTTAAATGAACAAAAGCGCTACTACGCGGCTTCAAAGCAAGCACTTTAAGGCGTCTACTAGTATGCCGACGCCCACCCCGGAGGCGGAGTGAGTGTAACGTCAAAGTGCCTCATTATTTACCAGCCGCCGCGGTGGTTCAGTGGTTATGGCGCTTGGCTGCTGATCCAAAAGACGCGGGTTCGGTCCCGGCCGCGGCGGTCGAATTTCGATGGAGGCGAAATTCTAGAGCCCCGTGTACTATGCGACGTCAGTGCACGTTAAAGAACCCCAGGGGGTCGAAATTTCCGGAGCCCTTCACTACGGCGTCCCTCATAGTCTGAGTCGCTTTGGGACCTTCAGCTCCATAAAACAAACATTATTTACCTCGACCGACATTTTCGGCCCGCGCTGTCTTCTCGTTGGGCTTTTTCGCGCATATTAGTATGCCGGCGTTTGATGCAGGCTTATTATTAAGCCGCCATTTTCTCTACATTACTACATCGCAAGCTTTGGTGAGGGACGCGGGGAATACGCGTGCCAATGAGGTCGACGAGCAGCTGTTGGCTCTGACGTCGTACGGAGAAACACAGCTGAGGGTGTTAGCGCCGAGGGTTGCGCCTTCGAAATCGCCGTTACTGCGACACGGCTGCTGATGTGTGCCTAGAAAAGAAAAAGTAGCTCTGTTCTTATCGAAAAATGAGCGAGGGCAGGCTGCCGTGCATGATGTCTACAAACAGCCCGCTAAGGCGCAACGATGTTCTGTATCTGAACTATCTCGACATGTACACTGATGACAAAGAATTTTGAAGCTTATTATTGTTTCCTATTTTTCCAGTTATCTGCCACGGCGTACTGTGGAACAACCTGTCGCTGTTGCTTCAATCATTCTTAGAACGAGATTAGAACTGCTCCGCAGGAGTCCAATTGTGCGCTGGTAATTTCGTCCACTTTCAGTATTACTATTTGCGTGGCATAAAAAACTGATGCAATTAAATAAGCTATGTTTTGCTAGGGTCTGAAATTTGCATTTCTTCCCTGGACAAAAAAAAAGTAGAGAATCATATCCAAAATGCGACAAAAGGTTTTAGTGCGCAAGCCCTGATGACCTCTCAACATGGCGAATGCCGATGTGTGGTGAAGCCTCTGAGCTTGATCACGTGACGCGGAAAATGGCGAGAAGTAAGCGAGTCTTTGAATGCGGGCAGCCTTTGCCACCCTAGCAAAATAAAGCAAGAATTGCCGCGACTGATTTCGAACCAGCGCCGGCGCGAACAGATCAGCTCCCAGCAAACCAAAAACCTAGACGTCTCTGAGAGGTTTTTGGTTTGCTGGGCTTCACTGGCCACTGCACGAGAGCACTACGCTATCTCTGCATCCTATCACTTCGTGTTAAACTGCAACACACCCTCTACTTGTGCATTGCAAATCATCGCCTTTATCAACTTCCATCTGTGCACAAGTGTCTACAGGAAAGAAAGCACGCTTTCAAACGCGCTTTCACATACGTGGTGTTGGTGTTCATCTACTAAAATCTGCTTTCCGGCAATATAATTTTGTCGCAACGACAGTTTTTTTTTTGTAGCGTTGTCCTATTTCTCTGTAGTCCTGTCGCTACGAGGGAGAAAATAACGCTACAGGAAACTCGGTTGTACCTGCAAAATTTCCTTTTTATACAAGACAAGTTCATTGCCAAAAATAATACAAAAATCGGTTGTAAGGACGGAAAATTTACTATTTTTTTTTTCAATACAGTCGAGGTACAAGAAAAGAAACTCAGAGCCTGAATCGCTTTCGGACGTTAAACCCCAATAAACCAAATCACACTTTGTTATGCCAACGCAAACAACATTTCGCCGTATACACGAAGTCTTCCTTCGAAGAACAGCTTTTGCCAACGTGCAAACGAGGCACCACAGGAAATGACAAGAGGCTTCCGCTCTATATACGCTTGCCAGAGATATACAATATTCTCCCGCTATTTACAATATCTTGATTTCACTTCCAGAGACTCGCTGGCCTTTTCTTCACGTCTTTTTAGATGTACGTTCTAGCTGTTTGACCTTTCGAGCTTCAGCCAGCTTGGTGCGCGCTCTTAAAGCGTTTCATCACTTGTAAAGCCGAGAATAACGAAGCTGTCGCCATATCGCACTCTACTGTTGCCACCTGTTTTCTTGAAATCCGCGTCGCGCTGACAGCTGCAGACATTTGCGGTCTGGGGTCATCGAATTTCTCGACGCTCGTAGCACGCCAACTGCTTGAGGCGTAGAGTAGAGATAGTCTGTGCAAGTATTCATGATTACCAACGGTGGGAGACGGATCTTGAGCAGTTCTACATTGCCGTTGTGATGGCTGAGAAACAAACTACAATGTGTTTAGACCACCGACACAGCTTCCAATACCAAAGGTAAAGTGGTTTGTGTGTTCCGAACAATTCCTTATTTATGTAATAGAACAGGTAACTTCTGCGATTACTTGTTGGTTTCTGGGCTGCGGTTGAACTGCTTTTTCGGAACAGTGAGCCCACAGCCTGGCGTCTTTTTTTTTAAGTAACAGCTGCTCCTAATGCAGAAGATACGTACAATACGGTGCTTTTCAGAACGCAGTTGCTGACTTCCTACACAGATCATAGGAGTGATATCAAACAGTAAATAGGTAAGGGGGCTTCATTGAAGGATAAGCGGATTTAATGACTTTTGCACGAAAGCAAATTTAAGATGTCATTTGCAAAAATAGGTACAGTTTTACGACTTCGCAAATGCTTTAGCTGGACGCAATATATTATGTTGGCTCTTGACAGACGCTGTGAAAACCGAAGCCAATTTGTTTATCACATTCGTAAAACTGAAGCCGCGTGTAGAGGCGAGAAATCCATGAATAAAATCCAAACATCGATCTAATAATCTAGCTGCTATCGCCCCTCGGTAATCTCTTACGTGCATTAAATACACGAATGGCTAATGTTCTTATGATACCTGCGTTTCCTAAGCAAGGTTTGGGAAGAACGTTGAACACTAGCGTTAGTCTTCGCTCCTACAGAAAAACTGCTTTACTTGCCGTGCCTGAGTTTTCTTACGGACAAGATCAGGGGCGCATATGTAACAGTGATGGTTGCCGTTCTGAGTCCGGGTAGGAACGCATCCGACGTGCACATCCTCTTTTGTTAAGATCAGAGTGATTTGAAACGTGGAACTAAGGTAGCCTCCGTCCTGGATTCTTTGTATCCAGTTTTAATTCTGATACAGCCGAGGAATATTGTAAGGCACCCTTATGGCAGTATTGAAGGTAATCGTCTACTTTTTCGATGTATAAAAAATTATTTTAAAGTGTGCCCATCGCTCTTATCGAGTGGTTAAGACTCCCATAAAAAACCAAAGGGGAAGATTTCTGACTGTAGCAAAAATAATAACACCGAAAAAGCGCAAGCATGTCGAGGGAAAATCTGTGAATCTATTGATAGTTTTAATAGAATCTTAGATATATTAAAAATTTGCGTCTATGAACAACTTGTCGCTGGAAAATGTATTTGCACAGAACTTCTGCGTGTGTGTGTGTGTTGTCTTTTACAGCATGCATATCCACCTTACGGCGTTCTGCCTGTTGTGACAACGGTTGCATTCATTTCTGTGAAGCGACGCGTTCTCAGCGCCGCACTCTAGCATTCGCGATATTAACGCATGCAATGCCTGCAGCTGACGCTGCTGTGAATGGATTGTCCTTGTTTAGTAGAACAGTTAGCACCGGTTATAACATTGCGGTTAGATGTAAAATCCAACATGTTCTTGTATTGATATACAAATCTGCTCTCCCGCTATCTTCCACTGCTCCTCCGAGTTCACATTACCTAATTCTTCGTTTTATATTACTTACTTGAGTCTTCTTTATCCCTAATCTCCGATGTTGTCTTATTTCTTTGTAATTGGGCAGCCACATAGTTACAATACATTTCACTACCAACATGGCGGTTCAGCAAATGTCCTCCACCTAATAATTTTCTTGTGTATTTTATCTGAACACCCCTACGCTCCACATCACGTAGTAACGGTGCCCCTTAGTCACTTTTTCCTCTTTTTTGCAAGAATGCGAATTTTGAAGGGAAAATTTACGCTTCACATCGCTTCTCACGCAATCGCTTTATGACATTTTTAAGCGGAATTCATATTCTCTCTCGCGTATTCCGAATCTTTGCTGGCTAACCACTCAGGCAAGGGTAAGCACTTTGTTTCTTGCAAACTTAAAAAACGCTGCGGCCAGCTTTTTCTTCATCAGCAGTATTTGAGGTAAGACCAGCTTCAATTGTATTATAAATTATCTGCTGATCTATTCACTCACCTAATTTAAAGTGATGCTAGCTCAGTTGGGCGTAAGCAAAAAAAAAGCGTAGAAGTGTAATCTCTGTTAGAGAAGTAAGCGCCCTTGTCGGTGCCTGTGAACTGTTATTTAATCATTTACTGGACGAGTTGTTCACGCTTGCACTTCTTCCAGCCTTACATCACGAGCATTTCACTGGTTCGTGTGGATTGCTGTCGTCGCATACGCAATGGGTCACTTTGCCACCAGCGAAGTGAGTAAGTCCTTGATTACCTTTCGACCTTTCACTGAGCTAATAGTTAGCCTATAATGAGCTTGGCGAACTGTGTGGAATGTGTGGAACTGTGTGAGCGGTTAGAAACAAAACCGGTGGTCGAATTTCTATGCAGGCGAAATTCTAGAGGCCCGTGTGCTGTGCGATGTCAGTGCGCGTTAAAGAACCCCAGGTGGTCGAAATTTCCGGAGCCCTTCACTACCGCGTCCCTCAGAGCCTGAATCGTTTTGGGACGTTCGACTCCCATAAACAATAAGCCGAAATACGGCAGTTATAGGAATGAACTCGTGTTTTCTTTCATTGTAGAGCGCATGAAAACTGCAGGAGTCGTACACAGAGGTCCTGATTGAGTAAACAGTAGATGTCGTACTTTTGAACTATTTTTAGTGCGAAAGCGCTTGAAGCCGCACTCCTCGAGTTTCAACTGTGTGTGTGAAGCCTCTAAGTAGCCCGCGTAACTGGCTCACTGGGTCTGTGGACAGTCACGCTGTGAGTAGGCGGTGGCTTCCACCTACAAATTTAGGCAATTATGCGCCTTTTCTTTTCTCAGCTCCAGCGTAAGTTTTAAATTCCGTTTATTTTGAGGAAAGGAAAGGGACATAAGAGGCTCGGGGCGTCAGTGGTCACCGCAATCACCCTTTGAGGTACGTGGTGTGTGTGTCCACCTGCAAAAGCCGTTCTTTCGCACATTATTTCGTGCTTAGCAATGCTAAACCGCCAGCCATGTTTTTTACACGTTAATTTTACTGCTCATGAGTTTGAGCAACACGAAAGCAGCAGCAGGTCGGCAGCGGACGACCAATCGCCGGCACGGTGAGTCTGGTCGCCGCACAGCCACTAGCCATCCTACTGTGCTGCATAGGCTCCAATGGATGTTGTAGGCTCCTGCTGAGTCGCAGAGATCATTTTGAGCCAATTTGTTGCTCTGCCACAGCAAAGCTGCTTTTCCGAAACGAGATTAGCGCCGATAAAGCTCTTCAGACGTACGAAGTTCGCCATCATCCTCCTGTACGATATAGACATGGGGCACGTTTATACGTACAAGTTAGTGGCACCGTTGGAGTTATCCTGTTGGGGAGGAGGAATAACCGCAAACTTGACAGGACTGAAGATCGAGACGAGGACAGGACGAGCGGTAACTAGCAACTGAAGTTTATTGAAAAAAGACATGTTGCAGCAAAGGTTGCATCTGCGCATAGCGTACGGGAACTAAGATAGTGACACGTGGAACACACAAGCTAATTAATGATATACATCGAAACGAACAAGAAACGAACAAAAAACAACAAAGAAATGCCCGTCACAGACTTAACAGAAACCGGGTCTCTTTATCTAAAAGCGCCACAGAAGGCTCACTCACACACATATCAAGCCCAAGTTTGCGCATGTGTGCCGCTTCTAAAATCTCTCTTTCGAGCCTCGACCTGCCCCTTCCGATGATGGTGGCTTTGTTGAACTGTGGGTAGCAGCCATCGCATTCCCTGCAGTGCCACCATCATCGGAAGGGGCAGGTCGAGGCTCGAAAGAGAGATTTTAGAAGCGGCACACATGCGCAAACTTGGGCTTGATATGTGTGTGAGTGAGCCTTCTGTGGCGCTTTTAGATAAAGAGACCCGGTTTCTGTTAAACCTGTGACGGGCATTTCTTTGTTGTTTTTTGTTCATTTCTTGTTCGTTTTGATGTATATCATTAATTATCTTGTGTGTTCCACGTGTCACTATCTTAGTTCCCCTACGCTATGCGCAGATACAACCTTTGCTGCAACATGTCTTTTTTCAATAAACTTCAGTTGCTAGTTACCGCTCGTCCTGTCCTCTTCTCGATCTTCAGTCCTGTCAAGTTTGCGGTTATTCCTCCTCCCCAACATGTCTGACCAACTGGCCCAAAGCTTCCCCTTGTTGAGTTATCCTGCTGCGACCAGCATCACGTCACTCATCATGTGCAACCATCGAAAGACGAAAAACTGAAGAGAGAACGAAAATAATTCTTACACAAACGGTCCCAGCTTTATTCTTTTTATCACAAGGATAGTGGAGCCCGCGGCTCGTGCTATTTGACCCTCTTCTGCTGCCAGTATGGTTGGCCGTGCCGCAAGCCCCGTGAAACCGCCACTGCTTACATCGTAAAGAGATGCTGAGGCCGTAGACCTTCTATATACTTTCCCCATAAATTACATTTCTGAGTTCTAAGAAGCAGCTCGTAGCTTTTCAAGCGTGTCTACGTGCGTTTTAACAATACGAACACGCGTTCGATGAATCCATTTCATTTATAGCGTTCACGACGCAGCGATGACATCAGTGTGACGTCGTTACAAACCTCAACAAGTACTTATATTTTTTGTTAATAAAATCAGGCTGCAGTGATGCTCGCGTCAATAGCGGCATGAATACTTGATGCTGTGATTCCACTCAGTTCAATATGAATAAAATTACATGTGAAGTAACACTGCGTCAGTTTAAATATTTTAGAACAGGACCGGTGTCATTCATAGAAGCTTCTATTTGTTTGTTTGAAAACATGATGTCTCTAATGCACGGCTCAGTGACATCGAGTTGGCGTCTTTGTAGAACACGGAGACTAAACTGAGACTCTGTTCACTATCCCTAGACGTGCAGTTGACGAAAACTGAACGGTACTTGTCGAAAATAATGGGTCCTTGATAAATGGTAACGAACCCATCCCACAAGCTGTGCAGAAGACGGCTTGAGTAGGCAGGTCATCATAAAGTGACGGATAAGGCAGAGTTTCAAGCAACAGAATTCATTTAAATATACAAACAGAAAGAAAACATGGGAAACCAGATGGCAGCGACATCGCGTGGGTACGGAATATCTGCAATCATAATACGCGACAACCCTCTGACCTTTCGGTAACCATACAATCACGCAACCACAATTAAATATGCATAAAATGCATGTTTGCCAGAGCTTGGACGAAGACCTAAGGAATAGCTAGTTATTTCACGTCCGCCCAAAGATTGGTCCGCATGTTCTTATGTCTTAACGGATGATTTCTGGTCGCGCTAATTATATTTATTCCTTTATTCAAGAACCTCACCGGTTCCACGCATAGAACTTTGTCTGAGGGGAGGGGTTGCAGTTTTTTGAGGCCAAGAGATGGTACAAAAGTGTACAAGTGCAAAAGTAAACAATATATACAATTTGAACAGCAAGCAGTTTTAAAAGATTAAAGAAAAACGTCTCATCTTGAGACAAAAAGAAACAGTAAACAATAAATAGCAGCGCTCCGGGGACTGAACTTGCACATCGTGATCGCATAATACCTAATCTATCATAACTGCATAATCAAAGTATAATAGATAAAAACGCTATTCCCTCTTGCTAAATAAACACCAGTGCTCATTGGAGCGCTACATGGAGCCAGAACCGTTCACCGGGGTGAGTTCGTCGACTGACCAATGCAGGCACCGGGCTGCTTCTAGCGATTCCTTCAGAGGATGTCACGAATCCGCGTTGACTACAAATAAGTTTCAAAAGCGGGCTGGTCTAGTTGATGAAGCGAACGAAGAACGGGAGGTACGTCTGGACAACCAGCGGCACAGACAACAAGAGTATCAAGCGGATGCTGCCAACGTCTCCGCTTCGACATCGGCCGCTGTTTCGGTTGTCTTTCGCTCCATATAACCTGGCTGAGCCGAGTTGAACCACAGCCATCTTGTTTAATGTCGAATTGTCGTGGGGTGGCGCACAACAAAGTCATGGCGTACCCGTCTGGCTCCAAGATAGGAGCTGGCCGCTGTCTAATTGAACCACGACACCGGAATATTAGATAGCTTTAGCGTACTGTGCACCCTGCTACCTTTGCTGTTACCGAATCACCGGGAGCCCGCAAACAGTTTTAGCATACCACAGTCTGGTACCGTAACACCGGGAGCCTTAGCAACAACAAGAGCGCCACCTTTTCGCGGACGGCGCCGAGTACGCCGTCGCAGCGTTGATGCTGACAGTACATTATTAATCTAACCCTAATAAAATGGTTCGAAAGAAGAAAGGAAAAGGCCCAGCCGGCGTTTTCTTTTTTGTTTTTGCATTTCTAAAATGAATAGCAGCGCTGAAAAAAGGAAGAAAGCATAGAAAGAAAAAACATATGATAACACATGCGTCGAACGGCTGACCTTTGCGCAGTAGATGCCAGTAGACGGAGGCCCAACCCCTTGACTAAGGCAGCATCTTTGTACGAACACGGAATTAATTGCACGCGTTTATGTTCTGGAACAAGAAATACACAAAAAATATTTACAAAGTACCGAGCTAGTTCCTGCGCTACAGGAGCCCAAGGAAAAACACAACTAAACACAGCTACCAAAGCTAAAAATTTAGAAACAGCACTTCTAAAAACGAACACAATCCGGCGTAAACTCACTTTCATCGTAAATCTCCTTCAGCTGCAGCATCATCTGCCGAAAGTACTTTAAGCAGGAAACGACAGGCTCAGCATTCCGGTCCATCATGCACGTTTTCCGCGGGTTGTGAAGTCCATGCAGGAAATTCACGTCATAGGGTTCGTGGTCATGTTTAATTACCCTAAAATACCGCTCACTGAGGGAACTTAAAACAAATTATTTCTTTAGGCTCTTCTCTAGTACGTCCCAAAACAAAATGGCACCTTTGCAGTGAATAAAGCAGCGTTCGATAGTTTCCGATGCAACGCATAGACGACCATTTACAGCAGAGAATTTTTTTTTCAATGCCGCCACATTTAACAGGCACAGCTTCTGTGTGCAGTTTAAAGAAAAACGTCTTAGGTCAGCACGAAACCCGTATTTTACGCACTCGTGTCAACATATCATAACCCTTGATAGCAAAGGAGAGTTCGTGATACGCTGGTGAAACAGCATCGTTATTAACTCCTTGTACAAGAGAGTATTGTGCGAAACAGAGTGTCAGTATACTCAGTAGAGAAGAGAACTGTCAAAAAAAAACACACCGAAGCAGAAACCTCCTGCATGAAGCCAGGTAAAGAGGGACATTAGGTAAAATTATAAGACAGCACTAAGTTGCAATGAAGGTTCACAAAGTTAATTTGGAAGAATGATCTGATAAAAGGATGGGAACTGTCACGAAAAACAATGAAATAACGTACATTAAATTGTCTCACATAAACGTGCACCAAACGTGGAAACCTCCTACATAAAACCAAGTAAAAGAGGGCATTTGGTAAAATTATAAGGCACCACTAAATTGAGATGCAGGTCCACAAAGTTGATTTGGAAGAATTATCTGATAAAGGGATGGGAAGTGTCCCGAAAAATTGAAGTAACGTGCTTTAAATTGCCTCACATAAAGGTGCACCAAACGTGGAAATCTGCTGCATAAAACAAACTATGAACATTGAGAGAACCATGCAATTTTATGTGGACTTTTCAGTTGGCTAGTAAGATGACGGGAAATATACTGCACGCATAGAACATAATGTACGCGTAGCGCCCTCGAGATCCTCGCAAATGCTCTTATAAGCCTCACACAGCCAAGTCGAACTTTATCATAGGTGAGGAGTCTTGTCTCAGCGATCAAGGGTGCAACTTGTTGTTTTTCTTAGAAAAAACACGGACGATCTATCAACGTTCCTGCCGTCCGCTGCCCTGTTCCTTTCAGACACAAGCCTTCCACAGAAGTTGTCCTACCGGTTCCGTTACCAGCAAGGCAGAAGCCCGTACTACGGTGTCACGAGGAAATGGGTAAGTATACTTCAGGTGATCGGAGGTATATATCAGTTATTCTGTTCAGTCCAGCTCAAACAGCTCATCTCAAGTATCTGCATAGAAACTGTAGTCTGACTTCGCTTCGCCGTACGAAGAATGCAGCTGTGAATGGCGGCTAAAAAATTCTTTTCGCGAACGTGGCCGTATTTCTCGTGAGTTGACAGTTTGAAATTATTCAATTCAAATTATTCAGTATTTTTGTGAATTAGAAACAACTTTACTAAGGACAGCCGACAGCCCTGAAAGATTGCAGTGTGGCATGAAACTCAAAAGAAAGTATACTAATAGACGCCACGTTCGTTTCACAATCCCTACACGTACCACATCCTAGCCGGGTGCAGTAGAAAATCGCCATGTTGAATATAATAGAGCCTGGTCGGCAGTATCCACTTCACTTTTCTAATTGAAACTCCCATTGAGAAAGGTGTTTAACTTGCTTGCACTTTAATGCGCGACTATGAATCGAACACTGGCTGTGTTTATGCAGGACCTTTCCGATCGAGAGTGGAGACATGGGCGGCGCTTCATCTTATCGGCTTGGCCCTGGATGGTGCTGCACTCCGTCGTTGGCCGAGCAATCGCCCACTCAGTACCGTCGGTAAGCGATCTAGAACTTCGGTCGACTAGACCATATTCCCAGCGTAAATTGTTTCCTAGCCATGTGGTGATCACACCCTGCAAAGCTGACTGCGGCAGCTTCGCATCAGTATTGAGACAAAATTTTCAGAGAGAAAAGAATGCGCTGCCTAAGAAAATTCTTAGAAAAGCAGCTTCCTGTAGGGCTATTCTATAAAGGTCAATTTCCTTTGAAAGCAAATGCAGACAAATAGTCAAATCACTACCGCGTGGCCTGGCTTCTCCCACATCTCTCACAAACAAACCACTACCAAACGGCAACGTTTGCTGTATTAAAGCCTTCTACCATTTTCCTTCACTCCATTGCAGCATCAGCCCCAAGACTGTATGGAAAAGATTTACCTTTACTACCTCCATTCTGCGGCTCGTTTCATAGCGAATTAACAGAAAACATGTACTCGCCAAATGTTGCACGAAAAAGAAAACCCGTGTGCTTTTCGGCACCCGTACGGGTGCCTCAGTAACAAGAAAAAAAGGACTGTACGATGCATCATATAGAGAAAACTTTTGTAAAGCAGTGGATACAGCTCCTAGAACGGAACAGAAGAAAAATTGCTGGTGCTTTAACATCGCTCAGCACGAAATATTGCGCGAAACCACAATTGTTGGTAGATGGGCACCACCGCCGAGTACCTG
The DNA here is from genome assembly GCF_055824585.1 of Amblyomma mixtum. Classification (NCBI taxonomy): domain Eukaryota; kingdom Metazoa; phylum Arthropoda; class Arachnida; order Ixodida; family Ixodidae; genus Amblyomma; species Amblyomma mixtum. The sequence goes on along the minus strand of NC_143019.1, from coordinate 124,450,188 downwards.
AAAGCGTGATTGAGATTTCCTCTGACCCAGAGAGGCAGTTATGCGCGTCTTCAACTTTTTCATCGCCAGTGCCAACTTAGCTGATGTACGGTGGCAGCCTATGCTCTAGTGCCGTGTTTTTGCCTTAATTAATCACCTAATTGGCGTAATTATTAGCCTAACTAATTAATTTGACTCTGATTACACCCCTTCATACATCCCTTCACATCAATGTCACACTTTGATTTTCACATTTAGCGCCAACGCCGCTTTTTCTTCCACTCACTATATCCCCGTCCAGCCTGTTCAACCGTCCGATGGTATTTCTGATAATTAATCAACTAATTAATCTATGCCAAACTTTTTGTTAGATTAATTATCACTCATCAAATACACTTCCATTCATTTCAAAATTCATTTTCACTCATTTGCCTATTTGTCCACTATTTTGCCGTCCACGGCTGTTTTTCCGTCCACTCACTATACCGACGTCCGCGCTATTTCGAAGGTTTTTCAACATTTCTGGCTCTAATTGATATCTAATCATCCCACTGACATCAAATTTTTTTCGCATCATTCGTATGATTCTACCTCTTCTGAGAACGAAACAACAGCTGCGGACACGTTTTGGGGACACAACCTCGCCGACACAACCTAGGCACGCTTTTGCATTAATGATTTTCTGTGCAAAGAGCGAGCCGGCTGAAGTACCAAACGTGTTCAACTGCCCAAAGCACGGAATTAAAATTCTAGTCGCGATAATCTTCAGGATTACGGTTACCTTTTCAACGCTCCAATGGTGGGTGCGCCCTGTCGACAATGTTTGTAAAAACTTCTCTTCGATTGCAGGAGTGTTGTTACAATGTGGGTGGCTCCTTCCAAGTCGGGTACTAACTCAAACTTATCACCACTCTCCCTTTGCTTGTCCTGAATAACTGCAACTTAATTCAGGTGACCACCGTAAAAATGAATATAGCGAGTGCACGGGTTCTTCAGAAGATAATGAACCGCTATATATTGTTAATATTCCTTATCTCCCCACGCCGCAACTGCTTTAAAAAAATGTCATTGAAATATGCATGTTTTTAGAATTTTGCGCTCGCTTGGCTAGTCGCCTCCTGCTTTCAAGGATTCATTAATAAGTACTGCACATTTGAGATCCGCATCAAACGTACTGAGCAGCAGCAACGCCGATATCCGGTTGATTTCATACTTTCGATATTGTTAGAAATTCAAACACTACCGCTTAGCATCTGCGGCTGACACAGGACAGGGTTTATTGGAGAGATATGGGAAAGGCCTTTGTTGTGCAGTGGGCGAAATCATGCTGATGTTGACAATGAATGTTATTGCAAGTGCGCCTAAAATGTATTTTATTAATATATACCTAAGCTGTATGTCTTTGTTACACACATAAGCACATTCAACGTTTGTTTGAATCTTGTATCACTTCTTTTCCTCATATGCTATCTTAAGATAGGACCTGTTTCCTCCATTTTGGCTCGCGTAACTGAGGCATGTGCACATTTTTGCACAGGCCTGGATGTACGTTGTTAATGCTTTGGATGTGCGTTACACATGCTCTGGATGTACGTTGATAAAGCATAGAAATAAGAAAAAGCACTACATTATAAAATTAAAAATGTGGCAAAATCACGGGTTCGAAGCCACAGAGTTGAAACCAAATAATTATGAAAAATAAAATCGATACAGTACATAACAGAAGCGCACAATGGAATTACAAAGCGCCTAAATAACCTAGCAATGCTGCTTGGAATTATGGCAGCATCTTCTGCAAATACAAATAAAAAGTTTATTTTTTCACCTTATTTAACTGTTTGAAGGGGATAAAAACATACGGATTTTAAGGTAGGCCGCTAGTGTGATGTTTGTATCTGTTATTAAAAACCTTTGCAACAAAGTGACCTCATACCTTAAAAGCGTTTCCTAGTTGACATAAGAAGAGTATCAAGATAGGTACACAGCACAATAGCTCCAAGCGAAGCACTTGAGTCACTAACCTTGTTATATCAGGTATCAGTTCTTGCGAACACCTAAAATCGGTACTCACGCGTAACAGCGTCTTTAACTCCTTGTGCAATGTCTGGCTTGTACGCAGCTGCTGCCGCACTACCACGTTGCCTTCTCACTGCTCTTCGTGTCGTTCAAGTTGAGTTGGATGACCGCCGCCTACTTCGTCGCCGAGCACGCCGTCTTTTTCGTACTCGCCTGGATGCGAGTGCCGGCACTGTGCTACGGACTGGCTCTACTTCTGGTGTCACACTACGACGTCTTTCAGCTGGACCTACTCAAAGTAAGTAATCCGACGAAAAGACATGCAGCTCCTCTGATGATTACTCAGGATATTTAACGCACGTACCAAGTACTACGTGCATGGATTTCATAGACAATTTTACTGTGGGCCCCACGTACCGTGAGGCAATAAATACTAAAAGAAACAGTACGTGTTGCTCAAATGTTCTTAAGGGTTGCATGGAAAATGAGTGTTTTGGAGACTGGAAAACGAGATATTACTCCACTAGAGTTCGTCTTTTGGCGACACTTTTTGAATCAAAATTTCAGCGCTTGGAGACGCTCATCAGATTTTATTCGGAAGGTTCGAGCACACTGGCATCTCCAAGACAGGTCATGTACCGCTAGTATTTTTTTCTGAATAGGTAGCATAATTGTATTTTTCGTTCGGGAGAGAGCTTAGGAAATAATTTCTGCATTTTCTACTAACTTAGTGAGGTGGCAGCCCCAGACGGTGCCCCTGCATGTTTATGGCGAGGAATAGTTTTCTGACTCCTTAGAAAGACGGCTGCAACGCGGATCCCTGTACGGGAAGACTGGTTCCTGGAGGTCCATTGTACACCGTCTCCACGGTCACCACCTGTCTACTTTCAACTTTTCTTGAGCCCTTGCTAGAAGTGAAAGCGCAAAGTGAAAATTCAGCTGAGACACTTAGGAGCGTTTAGTGTGAGAGTGCGAATGAATTAAACTGCTGAGTCATGCTACGCTGGAGAATGACTATTACTCATGGCTATGACTACGAGATATGACCATGCATAGTTTGTACAAAATCTATGCACGTCACATTATTACATTATATTCCTTTAAAGGGCTGAGTCATGCTAGTTTGCAAAAGTGAAGTGCTGAGTCATGCGTCATGACCAGATATGCATATTTTGTACACACTGTATACACCTCACACTACGTTTCTTGCAAAGGACTCAGCAATGATAAGTTGCATAATGACTACGATTCATGACTACGACTGCGAGTCATGACTTTCATTGGTCATAGTGCGTTAAGTTTCATCATTACTGACTATACATGTTCCCTAACATGGGGCATCGTACACCGGCGTCGTGACGACACCCGAATTTCGTGCCATAGACGGCGATAGGCGGCGGCTTTTTTGCTAATGCGACATATAATGTTTCCGCATTAAGAGCTCTAGATTTAGCTCGTATTGCGGCAATTCACAAGAGAGATGGAACATGTAATTCGCACGATGAAGGCCAGAGGAACGGAGAAAAAATTGCCGAGGATTACGCTAATTCCTACTGCGAAATTCGAGCGTAGCACATCAGCTGTTCCAGCCTTTCGATCGACCGAGGCAATCAATTTGAGCAAGAAATGTATGTACAATTACAGAAAACTTGATAATGTGACATATATTCCTTCTTCAAGAAACACTCCACTAATAGCTCTTGACTGTCACGAAGGGAGCTTTGTGGACAGAGAAATAGATCGATATATGCTCGACTTGCTGCACCAATGCCTGGTTCTGCGCTGCGCGGCGGAGAGATAGCAGCTACTTACTGATGCCGCTGACGCTGCTAGCGAGTGCTAGAGCACTGCACGGTGCTCAATTTGAGGCCCAAGCCCGGCCCGGGCCCGAGACCGGAAGCCCGAGCCCGGCACAGGCCCGCGGCTTCAAGCCCGGGCCCGGCCCAGGCCCGCTTAATTATCGCTCTAGCGAGCCCGGCCCGGTCCGTGAATCCCGGAGTGAAGCCCAGCCCGGGCCCGGCCAGGGCCCGGCCCGGCCCGTCTCACAGTAACGCTTGAGGCATACTCCTCACTCTGAGCAAATAGACTGCTACTAGACCGATAAGAAACTGGCCGACAAAGGTTCTGAAACCACAGTTTGGCTTGCAGAAAGTTGGTTCTTTTTGACCCAGAAGGAAGTGATTAAGAGTAGTGCTCGCCAGGCCCTCTATTGGACACTGTTCTCGTGTAGGTGCGCAAAGATAAACTCGAAGGTGACGAGAGCCAAATAAAAAGGGCTGCATACGCGCGTAATGGACTACTTTGCATTCTCCCATGATTTTAATCAGTTATATTTTGCCGCCCGCGAAGTATAAACATAAAAGCCGCCTAGCAAGCAGTAAGATGACATTTTTTTAGTGAACGCGATCTCACAGGTTGAAATCCTAGCCGAACTGGTCGCCTTTCAGCAGAAACGAAAAGCTAAAAGGCTTGAGTATTTCACGGTGTGTGTTTTAAAGACTATAAGCGTCCTAAACTAATATGTCTTTCCCGAATGCATTTCTAATACTGTTTAGGTATGTTTTGGGATGACGAACGTCAATGGCCAATTAAGACCGATTAAACTTTACTCTTGTTGGTGGAGCAGAAGATAACGCGCGAACCACGTGATAACTTACAGGGGAAAACATTTCTCATGTCAACCAGGCTGAAGAAGCAAGTAGGAATAGATGTGGTTATGTGACGAGATTCACAAACTCTCGCGAGCTTTTGTGGCTATTTCATGTACGAGACGTTCCGGTCAGCTGATCAAAAAGAAAACCAAACGCGCTTTAGTTTGTGAATTTTCTCACATGAGAAAATACAGCTATAAAATAAAAGCTATGTCTTGGGGGCTTAAGGGCCCAAGGGGAGTCAGGCTGTGAGAGACACCGAAGCAGAGGGCTCCGTATCATTCCGACTACCCGGGTTTCTGCAACGAGCAATTATACTACAAAGTACATGGCTGTCATGCTTGCCGCCTAAATAGCATTGCGGCCGCCGAGGCTAGGAGCAAACCCTGGTTCCCCGGCTCAGTAATCAAGCGCTTTGACCACTAAGCACCGCGGCGTGGAAATAAGGAAATAAATAAGTCAATGAATAAAGCTTAATTTTTTTCTCAGCGCGTACTATAACCCATAGCTCATCCGCGTCGCTGCTCCTATGCCGCAGTTGTGTACTACACTCTGCAGTAGTGAATGAATAGTCGGACACCAGCCGTTTCTATACGGACCCAAGCCCGGCTGGGGTCCGCAGCTTTAAGCCCGAGCCCGGCCCAGGCCCGCCAAAACAGATCATGTCCCGGCCCGGCACGGCCCGCGGGCTTTTTGGCCGGCCCGAGCCCGTGCAGTGCACTAAGCGAGTCAATTGAAGTTGGTTCGGCCTTTCGGCTTGGGATGCACGCACCGTGATCCGCTGATGCCGAAACGGCGCTTCGGCAACCGGAGAACACCACGCGCTATCGCGCGGTCGTCGCGACGGAGGAAGAGGGCGGGAAAGGGGGGGGGGGGGTTGCACGAAGTGGCGAACGGCTTGGGCGGCTTTGGCTTGGGCGTACGGGAGAAATGGCGCCAGGAGCGCACGCAGCAAGAGCGGCGCGCTGTCCCGGCTGCGGAGCTGGTTACCAGGGACAACGGCGACGCCGCGAAACCCAGGAACGGGCGCCAAAGAACTGCGCTATAAAATGCAGTCTTTAATGAGGTACTATAAAATGCACTGTTTACGCCCTCAAACAGTCAACACCAGGCGTACCGGAGCAAAAGGGCAGGTTGCCGTTTTCTCCCTTTCACTCCTGCCCACCGAGACAGGTGGTCGCCACATGCCACGATTGGCAGGTGGCTGTTGAATTAAATAAATATAAATGTATAAACAAAAATGTCATATTTAGGATACTTTCAGTTAATTCAATCAGTAATTAAAGGTCTTACGGCTGACGCTGTAGATTTCATGGTTGAACGCAGAGCTATATAACTAAGGCAAATCTATAACAGCTTTAGCTGAAGAAACATCACATATCAGAGAGAAAGTCTATTTCCGCTTTCTATATCACAAATGGGGTTTCGCGTAGTCGTCCGCACGGCTCGCCCATATTAACACGGACAGTCGATACAAGCGTAGGTAATTGTCCGCAATAGCCGGAGTTCCAGGGTTCGAACCCGGCCGCGGCAGCCACGTTTCGAAGGAAAGGCACCCATGGGCTCTGCGATGTCAGTGCACGTTAAAGATCCCCAGGTGGTCGAAATTATTCTGGAGGCCTTCACCACGGCACCGCTTTCTTGCTTTCGTTCATTCCTTCCTTCCTTCTCTCTTCCTTTCTTTCTTTTTCTTCCTTTCATTCTTTCTTTCTTTTTACCTTCTTGATTTATGACTTCCTTTCTTCGTTTTTTCTTTTTTCTTTCCAATCGTTCTTCATTCCCTCACGGCGTGGTTGAGGTGTCCAACATAGTCACAGCGCCATTTGCTTTCCTCAAGGGACAAAGTAAAGTAAGAACCCAAATTCAGAAAAAAAATACGCTAACCTAACGACCAGTAAATAGCACTTCATATAGGAACTTACGGCCGATTTATCTTTCTCTTCCAAATGCCAAGCATGCGCTCCAGCTCGTCGCGTTTTATTCCTTTCGTTTCGAGGCTAGGGTTCCAAGTTCAGGCTTGAAGCAAATTTCGGCGAAATCGTTATTGCAGTCATTAGTGGTAGCGGTCTATAAAATTGTGGGAGCGCTTAACGAACCTTATGAGGGCACTGCGATAGGAGTGTGCTGTCGATCCATTGGCCACGGGTGGATGCTGCTGATGTCGACGATATGCTCAAGTGAATAGCAGTTAAACACGAGGCGTGATCGGCTGTGGCGTAAGCATACTGCTCTCGTGCAGTGGCCAGCGGAACTGATCTGTTCTCGGCGCCGCGGGTTCAATTCCCACGCATGGCGCAGTCGCGTCCATATTTATATTATTAAGGCGAAAGCCTTTAATGTCTCATCGTTGTAAGCAGCAGTTGTCGACAGAGAATGTCACGCTTTTCAGTTGGTCGAAATGGTCGTGACGTAACAGTGCGCCAATTTCAAACGGGGCCAATTGTACTTTCGCTAGTAACCATGCAACCAATTGAAGGGATCATATAGTGATCCTCCAAATAAGTGGGACTGAGCTTAGTTAATTACCTAATTACCCAATTAGCCTAATTTACTTTTATAGTCAGGCCATATAAATAAATAAAAACGCGTACGAAATTGGTCGAGCTCGGGAATCGAACCCCGGCCTTCGGAGTGCGAGACGAGCATGCTATCCACATCGCCATGCTAGCTCCATGGTTTGGAATGAACAAAGGCGCGTCTAGTGAATACGGTGTCTTCGCTCACTCCCATCCTCCTCCCTTTCCTTCCGGAGAGGTTTAGGTGTCCACCGAGATATGAGAGACTCATACATTTTCTTTCCTCAAAAACCAATTTACCGACGAGCGAGGCGTAGAACCGAATGGGCGATGGCGTTCTGTGGACTCCCCGGCAGCGTTGCAAGACGCTGTCGCGTTCTACTCTTAGAGGCGAAGCTTAACATCTTAACCACACATCAGTGACCACACTTTAGGTCACAAAAGTGCACCCTCCTTGAATTTTGACCGAGATAACAGAGAATTACTGCGCCATTTCCTTTCCTCAAAAAGCGTTGCGTTCAAAGGCCAAGGCATCGCGCCGAACGGGTGGTGGCGTTCCGTGGACTCCCTGGCAGCGCTACAACACGCTGTCGCGTTCCACTCCTAAAGGCGAAGCTTAAGCATTAATTAGCAGTTAATTAGTATTCAGGCATTAATCAGTAATTAACCATTAATTAGTGATTTGAAATCACTTAGCAATTAGTACCCAATTACATGTGACGCCACCAGTGCCACAGAAGCAGTCAAAGTGGTGCGGAAAACACTTTCGCCTCTACGCACTTTAGACAGTCAAAGTGCCCCCTGAATTTTTTATTCTGGTCTAGTTGGCTTTAGGCACTAGAACAGACAATGCTTTTTTTTAAGATTAGAATCCTTAGTTCTAGAGCATTGAGGCTTTCAATCTCCCGATATCTTCCAATATGGCAGTGGACGGAGGAGATGGTCGCGTAGTGTCGGATTACAGTAAAAAAAACGATGGTAAAGGTGAAACTGGAAGCTTTTTTCTGGGACGAGCGCTGTTTATCACTTTATGGCATCGAACATTTATTAATAAATGCACACCAACATGCAACGACATTGTTTTCAGAGGTGATGGTTTTTGGTTTGGTTTTTTATTGGGTTTAACGTCCCAAAGTGACTGAGGCCATGAGGGATATCGTAGTGCAGGGCTCCGGATAATTTCGACCACATATAGTTCACAGTACATGGGCCACTAGCATTTCGTCTCCATCGAAATGCGACCGCCGTGGCCGGGATCGAAACCCCGACTTTCGGGTCAGCAGCCGAGCATCATAACCACTGAGCGGCGGCGGATGATGTTTTTTACAGCATGCAGACAATCGCTACTAAGAAAAAGCCCTCAGTTCACCGAGCTCGCCGAGTGCAGTCAGAAAGAATACAGACATGGACGTTCCTTAGCCACTTATTGGATTGTGTGGCAACGTCTGGTAGCTGCGGCAGTATTAACGCAGCGCGAAACTAACAGCAAAGGTTACAGGCCGATTACACATTCGTGTTAATACCGACAATGAGCAAACAGGTTTTCCGTTGTGCTTTTGCGGTTACTGGATCTTGCCCTCTTTACGGGTGCTTGGAAATCACGCGCTAGCACCTCGAAACTTGCGCGCTCCTTGCGCTTGGCCTCGGCCCATTTCTTCACCATGAACGTTCATGTGAACGCCCTGTGCCGCGCTTGCGTCTCAATCCGCTTTCGAGCCTTAGCTATTCGTTTCCGTGACGCGTCGTACACCCGAAAATCCGCCCGACGTGTTTCCATCATGCGTCTCACGCGAGCTTCAACCGCACATGCCAACTCCGAGAATAGCAGCGAAACGTTAGTGTTCCCCGCTTCATTGGACCCGCTTTGTCGAGGAACATCGAAAGTAATGTTCAATCGTCTCCGAAGGGAACAACCGTTCAGATAGGCGCCGAGGTGACGGGGCAGGTAGTGACTGCTCATTCGTTCCCCGACAATGGAAATAACTAGAAGAGTAACGACGTGGTGGAGTGAATTTGGAAGGTGCCCTCCGGTCATGACTAGCAGCTTTACAGTATCCTTAGTAATAAAAGTATGCAAAAGCTGCATCTCGCATGTACTAACTCATAGAGCAGAACGTGGAGGCTGATGAAAACAGTTTATCTAAACATACGACACTGCAGCGAGCTATGGAAAATAAAATGATAAGTGTAACATTTAACGATAATAAGAGAGCATAGAGTAAGTAAACAAGCGAGAATGAAGGATATCCTAGTCGCAATCAAGAAGAAATTGGCATGGGCAGTGCGCGTAATGGGAATGGTTCATTAAAGGGATATGGGAGGCATATGTGTGTGCGTAATGAGGACGTGGTTGATTGTAGGGATATGGGAGAGGCCTTTGTCCTGCACTGGACATAATGCCGATGTCGAGGTAGACTTGCTGCTCTTCAGGCCGAGCGGTTGACAGGTCATCTGCGTACGCTCCGCGTCCTTCGCTCTTCCTCGCATTTCCTCCTGAGCTCCGGCCGGCGTATACTGCGGACGTTTGATGTTGACTGCCACTACTGCGAATAGGCCGGGAACATACACGAGCTGGCGGTCTAAAAAAGAATAAAACGTTCATCTGAGAGGGTTGGGACAGGACTCGGATACCAACTCAACAAATAGCATTACTCCCCCTTTACCCTTCTACCTTCTATTTATTATTTTATTTATTTACAAATACTGCAGGTCCTTCTCGGGCCTTTGCAGGAGGGGATACAAACGATACAATACAAGGGGAACAAGTTAGGTACATATGAAATACAAAATAAGAATTCATCATCATAGAGCATCGTGGTGGTAATGATGCCAATTTAGGGAACGATAATAGCGGGTTCAGCACGGAAACAAGTATAGTTACAAAAAATACAAAGTGAAAGTCAGCATCATAGTTTTTTCGCGGTTTTATCAGCTTCTGTGTGGTAAACTACTCTTCATTAAACGGAGTAACCCATGCTCAAAGTTACTGCATCATTACCAGCCCTCTTCATCTCTGACTCGGTTTCTTTTCCTCTCTCCCCTTTATGTCCGCTCCTCTCTTTCATCCACGTGTAAGCTAGTAGACTGGTACCCCCTTTTGATTAAGCTCCCCGCCTTTCCTTCGCAACCCTCCCTCTTGCTTCCTCTTGGCCTTAATTGAAAGCTCCCGTTCTCAACTACTGCCTAAACAGAATGTTTGCCAAATGGGTCTGAGTAGAAGAGGACATGTGGACAGGACAATGCGCGTCCTCGAGACTGAGCAACCTGAGGAGAGGAAGGAGAACGAGGTCCATGTTGTCGATCCTAGCCTGGTACTGTGTAGATTCATGGGAACCAGAGATGTGGCGGATGCAGCCATTTTGGCCACATCTTCATCTCGGACTTCTTTCACACAGGCATCGCTACATCAAGAATATTTACCAGACACTATGGAATAACATTTCCAGTCATTGAAGATGGCTATAAAAATAGTTTGCCGCCCCGCCGTGGTGGCTCAGTGGTTTTGGCGCTCGGCTGCTGGCCCGAAAGACGCGGGTTCGATCCCGGCCGCGGCGGCTGAATTTCGATTGAGGCGAAATTCTAGAGGCCCGTGTACAGTGCGATGTCAGTGCGCGTTAAAGAACCCCAGGAGGTCGAAATTTCCGGAGCCCTTAACTACGGCATCCCTCATAGCCTGAGTCTCTTTGGGATGTGAAACCCTCATGAAGCCAAACCAAACCAAAATAGTTTGCAATTCTTCGTGAGTCTTGTTACTCGAGTTGACGACCAGTTGCTCTTGCCCCTTTCAGGTTCTCTTCGATAACCAGGGTGGCCACTGCTATTTCATTAGCGTGGTGGCCTTCTACTGGATGGTTCTCCGTTGCACGAGCTTCTGCTTGGACCATATGTCCCGAGCCAAGGAAGAGACAAGCGCCGGAAATTGGCCCGACTACTGGAAGACACTTTCGTATGCAGTCTACCTGCCTCCGCTCTTTTTGGGACCGGTCCAGAACTACGAAGACTTCATCACGTCGGTGCGATGCCTTTGGGTATTCTAGAGGTGGTATGGTTGCTAACAACCCCTTGAAACAATGCAAGAGCGGGGGCTAGTTGGTGCTTCATACTGATAATTTCGCGCTAAAAGGCACAGACACACGAAAACACAAACGGACGAAGCGCGTGCTTCGTCCGTTTGTGTTTTCGTGTGTCTGTGCCTTTTAGCGCGAAATGATCAGAAGGAACCCTTTGAAGTAGCGACCATTTATGGAGGAAGTTTCCTGTACAAAATATTTAGGCACAGTGTACACCGCTAATATTGTATAGAAGCATTGCCATGGCACACCTTTGACTGTGCAACTTTAACACCCGAATGCTAGAAATTTTGGCCGCGTTTCAAGGAAAATAAATCAAGGACAAAACTTTCTCTACTTATTTTGAAAGTGGTCATCATATTGCATCTACTTGTATTGCCGTTACTGCGAGACGCTTTCATATCAATAGGCAAGCAAATGTGTTATGGCATTGGAAATGGCGGTTAAATTCGCAAGAATTGAGTACATCCTTGACGCTCCGCGCTCGTTTTCAGATGTTTGCCCCGGCTCGTTTCGAGACAAAGCGGCTCCCTAATGAAGTCTCAGGAGTATGCCGTCAAAAAGTTTTTACGAGACCAACACTGAAAATCTCTTACCTTTTGTGTTAAAACTGCAGCACGGGAGGACGACTCTAAGCTTAAACAATAAATGTGAATCAGGGCGGAATAGTCGTACGAGGAGGTCCTCGCCAGATTCTTAAGCGTGGTGTAACGCAAACAACTCGGATCGTATTCAATGGCATACTCACTGAAATCCTTGCATCTCAAAGAAATAATTAGCTGAAATACGAATATCGTTCTTGTTCTCTCCCATTACGGGCCATGGTATTAAAGCAGAGTAGTCTCATTTGCGAGACTTGTAAATCGCTATGATGCCAGCAGGTCCCATTACATCTCATGTTGCTTTTTAGAAAATCTTATTTAATGACTTCTATCGATGATTGACAGATTTGCTTGAAAGGGTTGGGTGTGTTCAGATAAGTACGGTAATCTAGGTCCCATGACAATTTTTTTTCTCAATGAAATTTTTATGTACGGAGGGCAAATGTACCGACACAAAGGAATCTTACTTAGATTTTCAAGAAACGCTGCAAATTGTTTTGAAAAAATCGTGTATCACACTAGGTGCAAAAAGTACATTTTCAGATTTCGCAAAATCGCTAGTTTGGATTCCTGCAGAAACTAAAATAAACCTTTTTGGACCCTGATTTTTTCTTCAGCACTTTTATGAAAACATTTCTTTTGGAAGCAATTCAACAATGGTTCGTCGTTCCTATAATTTTGCAGCAAAAAAATTACAGAAATTGCTGTAAAAGTTAGGCATTCCAATAAGGGCAGCTTTTAGGACGAAAAGGGAGCAAGAAGAGTACGAACATCAGGCTCAAATTTTTTCTCGATATTAACCCGTTCATTTGCTGTCGCCGGACAAAACTTATACTTCTAGAATGTGAATACGATTTTAAATACTGCTGAAATTTTTGAGAATTCGAACATTTCGAGAAAGCCCGACTTATAGTATCGTAGTAGACTCGCAATCCGGAAGTCAGAGTTTTGAATTCGGGAAACTGAAAGTTTTTGCATTTATTTTTTAGCCTTTAAAAATATCGCCCCGTAGAGTTTGGCTGCGAGCGATTGCTCTTATCCTTCGGGCCCTGCCTTTCTGGTCCAGCAACCAATGCACTCAATCTAGGCTCATAATCACGACTGCTAAAGCTTTTGTTTGTTTCGTATGGTGGCATTTATTAAAAGAATTAAAAATAAAGCGCCCCGGAACGTCATTTTCGCAAAGACGAAAATATTGAAGTAAAATGACAAAGTAACCGAGCTGTACTCACTAAAGAAGGAGAGTGAGAAGGAAAGAGGGCCCTGTCTGCAGGATGTTTTGCAGGTTGTCTCGCTAATGTGGCATGGTTGGCCATGAGTTAGACAGGCAGAGCAGAACGGAGGGGCTAAAAGTTAACATGCAGAAAATCAAAGGAATATCCAACAGTCTAGCAAGAGAACAGCAGTTCGCAATTAGTGGCGAGGTGCTGGGAGTAGTAAGAGAATATGTCTACTTAGGCCAGGTATTGACGGCTGATCCGGATCATGAGAGGGAATTAACTAGAAAATAAGAATGGGGTGGAGCGCATAGGGCAGGTTCTCTCAGATCATGAATGGCAGTTTACCAATATCCCTCGAGAGAAAAGTATACAACAGTTGTATCTTACCTCTACTCACCTATGGGGCAGAAACGTGGAGGCTAACAAAAAGGGTTCAACTTAAGTTAAGGACAACGCAGCGAGCTATGGAAAGAAAAATGATAAATACGTTAAGAGATCGGAAGAGGGAGGAGTGGGTGAGGAAACAAACGCGGGTTAATGACATCCTCGTCGAAATCATGAGGAAGAAGTGGGTTTGGGCAGGGGATGTAATGCGAAGGCAAGATAACCGCTGATCCTTAAGGGTAACGGTGTGGATTTCAAGAGAATGCAAGCGTAGCAGGGGTCGGCAGAAAGTTAGGTGGGAGGATGAGATTAAGAAGTCTGAGGGAATGTGCTGGCCGCAACTGGCGAAGGACAAGGTTAAATGCAGAGACGTGGGAGAGGCGTTTGCACTGCAGTGGGCGTAGTCAGGCTGATGATGATGATGATGACCAACAAACTGTCGTGCGAGCGAGACGGCGCCGAAGCGGACGATCGGCCGACTATTTACGTCAGCACAATGTGACAGAGACGCAGACATCACGTCGCCACTGATTAATAGACAGAATCGTCGTGGTGTCGTGCTCGTGTGGCAGCCCCTATAGGGAAACCAAATAGAAAGTACACTAGTGACAAGGACGCGTGATGAGTAGACTAAGCGTGAAGTGCTCAATGTCGATCTTGTACTGTACGTCATATCTTGTTTTTGCTAATAAGGTAGCTGAGCACTATTTCTGTTTTTTTTTTCATATGTTTTTGTTCATACGTGGTGTAAATATTTATTTTTTTCAATATTATGAACAACCATTCTGCATGAGATGTGTATATACATGGGGTCACATAGTTTGGCATACTCTTTTGGATGTAATGCAATGTGCTTAAAGCCGCCGCGGTGGCTCACCGGTTATGGTGCTCGGCTGCTGACCCAAAAGACGCGGGTTCGATCCCGGCCGCGGCGGCTAGAATTTCTTGGGGGGAGAAATTCTAGAGGCCCGTGTACTGTGCGATGTCAGTGCACGTTAAAGAACCCCAGGTGGTCGAAATTTCCGGAGCCCTCCACTACGGCGTCTCTCATAGCCTTAGTCGCTTTGGGACGTTAAACCCCATAAACTAAACTAAACTAGTGTGCTTAAATCCAAAAAAGGACCAATATTTCGCATTTAACTGAAGTTTTAGAGCTGATTCCGCTCTCAGAGCTAAAGTAAATGGATGGTTTGGTTTGGTTTGGTTTGGTTTGGTTTATGGGGTTTAACGTCCCAGAGCGACTAAGGCTATGAGAGACGCCGTTGTGAAGGGCTCCGGAAATTTCGACCACCTGGGGTTCTTTAACGTGCACTGACATCGCACAGTACACGGGCGCGGGTTCGATCCCGGCCGCGGCGGTTGAATTTCTTTGGAGGATAAATTCTAAAGTAAATGGAGGGAAGAACGCAGGCATGACAGTCCGAGGAGCCGATTCCTGTAAAGTGCACTAGTTGCCAGTCGCCCGTAAGGGCTAGGTTTCGCTCGCCGCAATTTTCGCATGCTCGCCTTAAAAGTGCAATGAATCAAATGTTGGTTCAAGAAAATTAATGTTGACCTGAACGAGTGCTGCTTCTCATGAGTTCCCTGCTCACTAGACATGATCCCTGCACGCACCGTACACTGGTGCTCTTTCAAAAACCGGCACAGCTTAAGTTACGTAAACCATGCATTGGCTGCAACGACCGCCATCTTACACGGGTGACCACGAGAAGGCAGGGCAGGGCTTATGGGCCTCGGGTCACGTTCTGACTGACCTAAATTGTGGAGAGCCTGCAGCCATAGATTTTCTTTAAATTATGCAGAGTGTTAAGGACGAGGTAGCAGCATCCCACCGCTGCCACCAGTTTGTTACGGACGAGGTAGCATGGTCGTGTGCCGGAGAGGGAATGAGGGACGTCTGAGACGAGGCTGCTGGAAAAAGACAATGAAGACTTTATACAGGAATATTTACAAGTGAGCTGCAGGAACGCTGCATCACGACAGCTCATCGGAAGACCATGATGACAAAAAAACTCTTCGGCCGTGCCGCTGCCGGCTTTTTAAGAGTTCCCTTCCCTAGGGTCCCTAGATGGGGGCCGGGTTTCACTGGCACCAATCACAGACACGCACGCACTCACTCACTCCCGAGAGATCACGCCGTCGTCACGCGCTGGGAGAGGGGAACGATGCCATCCACGTAGCGCAGACGCCGGAATGTCCATGAGCGGCGTTCGCGCGCATTTCGAACGCGCGTTCACACTCGGTGTACGGGAAACGCTCGCTCAACCGGGCAGACGGACGCGGCTTCCGTGGCAATCCAGGCGCTCACCCAACGCGCGTCTCGGGGTTTGTCGGCCTTTCGGTGCTGCCATGTCGTTGTCTTCCCCACGACGAAGGCGAGACGTAACAGACTGCCCCGCCGGGCGAAGGAGATCCCGATGGACAGGGGACAGCATCCGCTGTCCGGAGGGATGTCGCTTGAGGCTGGTCTCAACCGGAGTCAGTTGTCTCTCGGCGGTTCTGGAGCTCAGCGCACCCCGAAGTCTTCCTTCGCATGTGCAGGTTCCCAAAGGGCACTGCAAAGTGACTCGTGCTCCGCTAGCGTTAGAACCACGCCGAAAACCCAACCGCTCAGTCAGCAAGCACGACACAATCCCCACTAAGCGATGCCAGGCTCTTTCCTCCTTACAAACCCAATCAATCCCTGGGAGTAGTTCCGCAGCACTGTGAAAATGCCCACAAATCGGCACATTACACCACAAAGCGCATCTCAAATTTAAAACAATAAACAAAACCAATCGGTTCAAAATCCTGCATCAGGAAGAAAAACCACCAGTAAACTGCAACTATGATGCTGACTCTTGCTCTAGGGACCTCAATTTAAGCTATCGGCATTACCTTTGAGACTCCCCTTTTTGTGCTGTATTCCGATTCGTAATGACCACAACATTTCATTCTGCATAGCAGCATACTGCCGTCACCTTGCATATCCCCGCAAAGATTCGCTCAACATGGGAGCCAAAGTCACCTTAATTTCCCAAATTCCAAAAACATCAAGCGACTCCAGGCGCTTATGCTAGTGGCCTAAATGGCCCGTCTGGCTGGCACTTCGCGTTTTAACGGACGCTGCTACACATGGGCACCACTAGTGCATGTTTCGAAGAAACTTTATCAAAATAAACGCTTACAATGTAAACAACGCATCAGAAACCTATTCCTGCTCAAAACTTTTTTTTTTCTGCAAATCTTTTTGTCTGCAGGAATGGTTTAAAAAAGAAAAAGCAAACAGCAGAGACATCCTCGGAATCCGCTGCTAACGAGCCGCGCCGCGGCTCAAAGGGGTCGCCTATTCTTCAACCGCGCCCTGCGCGGTCGCACACCAACAGTGGCTTTAGCAACCGAAAATTCACAAAATTCGAAGGGCTTAACTGCGCTTCGACACCTGCGAGCCTCAGACGCCACGCGACATTGATTTGTTCCGCACCCCGGCCGCGCGTCTCCAACACCTGAGCCGCGTCTGAACAGTTGAAAGCGGGGTGTTAACGGTCGCGCATGAAGGAAACGCCTACGAGAACTCCTTTCTTGATTCGGCAATGTCCTTCGTCTGGAGCGCGTTCTGCGGCGTTTTTTCGTGCGGTAGCTGTGCGTGCTCCTCTGTGGCCCGCAGCGAGTTTTACGCGTCCTGCTACCGCAGCGTCCCCACAGTTCGTCAGGTGGCTTTCGCGCTGTCTGTACACGCCGAGCTAGCCTTGCCTTTGTACGGCGCTTATCGCATCTGGCGTGCCGCGATGACAGTCTTGGAGCATTACATGGTTGACCGGCCTTCACCCTTACGATGCTTTGGGCCCGTCCTTTGTCCTTTCTGTCCAGACTGCCCTTTCGCATGGCTCTCCTTGCGCGTGGTCGCCTTCCGGAAACTTTCTTAGCTGTTCCGTCCTGCGCGTCTCCCTTTCTCGCGGGGCACTCAGCCTTCTCATCAGCTTTTTGACTCAGCAGCGAGCCGCCTTTTCTACTAGAATTCGAACTATCGGCTCGCTCTTTCGATGAGTCACTGCGTGTCGCAGCACTTAAGTGTCCCGACTGCCCTTCAATTTCGGCTGGGCATAACTTGCTACCCTGAGGCTTGCTAATCGATCCTAATACCCTAAAGCTCTTTCCCGGAACTTGAACTATGAGACGTTGTTCGGCTAACGTAGCGTTATTGTCCTGGGTACTACCTTCTCGATCGCAGCAATCAGCCTCCTTCCCGAAAAGTGCATGCTTCTCTGGGCTCAAAACCAACGCATTGTCCCTTTCCTTATTTTTAGCAGTGCCTACATTATCGCCCGAGCCCTCATGGCTGGCGGATCTGCACTCTTCCTCGTTGCTAGCCTTAGTGCCTACATTATCGCCCGAGCCCTCACGGCTGGCGGATCTGCACTCTTCCTCATTGCTAGCCTTAGTGCCTATATTATCCTCCGAGCCCTCATGGCTGGCGGATCCGCACTCTTCCTCATTACTAGCCTTAGTGCCTACATTATCCCCCGAGCCCTCACGGCTTGTGGATCTGCACTCTTCGCTAGCTTTTAGACCGAACTCATCGGTCCTCGCTGCCGAAGTGGCCTTTCTTTCCGGGACCAAACCTGTCCTATGTCGCCACTTCTGAACAGCACTCGTGTCATCCGGCGACTGAGCGGAGCTTCTAACTCGGTCCCTGACACTATCGCGGTGTAGCTTACCACCGTCAATTTGGCCTTCCAAATCTGCCTCCGCGGGAATTCGAAAGTATCGGAGGAGCGCACTTTTGGTTATCGCATAGTTGTGGGCATCCTCGTCAGACAACCTCGCCCAGACATTACAAGGTTCACATGGGAGGAATCCCATCAACACAATTGGCCAATAATCCTCGTCTAGCTGCTCCTCCATGCAAATTCTTTCAAAATTTTCTAGAAAAGTTCTGAAATTTTCCCCTGTTCTGAAAACTCTTAAGCGAGATCGCGTTCTCATACTCCTGATCGCGTTAAGTTCACGCGTGAGTTCCAGCATCTCTCTTTCGTATTCCTGTTTGCGCAGCTCTCTTTCGCGTTCCTGTTCGCGCAGATCTCTTTCGCGTTCGATCTCTATGTCAAGACGCTTCATTTCCGAAGCGTATTGACGCTCGCGTTCCTCTTTCTCTTGTTCTCTTTTTGCCAATTCTCTCTCCTCAATGGTCTCAAGGCATTCCGCAAGCTCGTCATCTTCAGCCTCTAACGCAAGAATAGCCTTCAGCAGTTCTGGTTTTCTGAGTTTGTCTGATACCTCCAGACCCAACTCTTTCGCAAGCTCCAGTAACTTTGGTTTGCGCAGCGTCTTCAAATCCATGGCTGCTCCGAGTGCTGCTTCTCTATCCGCTATTGTCTTGCTGCAACTAACCCAGCAGCAACGACAACCCAATTACCAGCTCTGTTTCTGACACTAACAAAAGCCTGGCAAAACTCAGCAGAAGAAAGTCCCGCACTCACCAAACCTCGCAGTCAAGAATCCAGCGCAGTCGTTCCGCTGCAGGCAACCAGTCATCACAAAGGGCTGTTGCACTGCCCCCGACTCGCCGTTCTGCTGCTCAGCGTCCCGTTGTCCGCAACTCTCCGCTGGCGTCCGATGTTTCGCGTCCCACCGCTGCCAACCAGTTTGTTAAGGACGAGGTAGCAGCATCCCACCGCTGCCACCAGTTTGTTACGGACGAGGTAGCATGGTCGTGTGCCGGAGAGGGAATGAGGGACGTCTGAGACGAGGCTGCTGGAAAAAGACAATGAAGAGGACTTTATACAGGAATATTTACAAGTGAGCTGCAGGAACGCTGCATCACGACAGCTCATCGGAAGACCATGATGACAAAAAAACTCTTCGGCCGTGCCGCTGCCGGCTTTTTAAGAGTTCCCTTCCCTAGGGTCCCTAGATGGGGGCCGGGTTTCACTGGCACCAATCACAGACACGCACGCACTCACTCACTCCCGAGAGATCACGCCGTCGTCACGCGCTGGGAGAGGGGAACGATGCCATCCACGTAGCGCAGACGCCGAAATGTCCATGAGCGGCGTTCGCGCGCATTTCGAACGCGCGTTCACACTCGGTGTACGGGAAACGCTCGCTCAACCGGGCAGACGGACGCGGCTTCCGTGGCAATCCAGGCGCTCACCCAACGCGCGTCTCGGGGTTTGTCGGCCTTTCGGTGCTGCCATGTCGTTGTCTTCCCCACGACGAAGGCGAGACGTAACAAGAGGTAAACGGGAGTGCTACTGTCTGCGTGAGCTCCCAAAGAGGGATTGATCAACCACAGGAATTCCGCGTCCGTGTATATCTCCTGTGGCGCATCTAACATTATTTGCACACAAAGGGGCACCTCTAAGCAGAAACACGACTGCGCTTTAAATCTGGTTATAATACATTTGAACTCACATTACTTGCTGTGAAAAAAAGGGGCTCGTGTAGTCAGGAAAACATATAACTCTTAGTGTAGGCCTCTGAATTCGGCAAGAAATGAATCTTTGGTACCTTTGTGCGTCAATTAAAATGAAACAAAGCGTAGCTTTTTCAAAAAATTATATTTTAGGCTAGCAAAACGTTTACACTTTGCTCACTAAAATTCTGTTTGCACTTGTTTGGGGTCTCCTGCGACGTAAACAATGCTCCTGGAGACGAATAGTTCGTTTCAGCAATGTTGTAGAAAAGTTAAACATAAGCTTAACACTGCCCCAGACTGGCCTTATGGATGAACAATTCATGCGGAAGTTTTTCGTCCCGGGAAATAGTCATAACTGTGCAGGTTGCAGCCACACTGACAGTCCCATGAAAGTTGTCTGACATTCCTTCGTACGCTTTCGACAATCTCAGGCAGAAAAGCCGAAGCCACCAATCACGCGGCGTGAGGTTTTCACCTGCGTTGCTGTCCTGTTGCGTTCAGCTGCCCACCTCCTGCTCATGGACCTCATGTGTCACTACTTCTACAGGTAAACTATATCACTGGCTAGTTTTCAAAACCGAGGTGATATTAGTAATAGTAAACCTTCAAATGTGGTTATCAATTCAAAGCTTCTTTTCCGGGCCTCGACGCCTCCGAAAATGAGCGAAAAGGAACACTTTGTGTTCTCTAAACATAGCAAAGCATTTGCAAACAATTAGAGCGCCACAAGGAGCTTTCAGTTAAGCTGCTTTTTTTAGAAGTGAACGTAAAATTCTATAGTTGGTTTCCTTCGGCGTTTTGAGAACTGTGCCCAAAATTAAAACCAAAAGAAAACTCGCTGCGTCATGTAGCATGCATCCTATGGGCGATGTATTTTTCCAACCAATCCTCGTTGTAATATAATAACTACGTGAGTGTGAATAAAGAGGTGGCCTACGCTATGCTACGCCTATTGAAGATCAGCATCCCTCGCCAAAAAGGGAGGAGCGCGGTCTGTACTTCAGAATACTGATGCTGCGTAACCAGTAATGAAATCGATGAGGCGGCAGTGATGTATTCCTGAATGTATGTTATTTTTAGATCACCTTTTTTATCGTAGTCTTGGCTCCGGGGAGCACAGTTTGATGGTTTCTTAGCACGCTATAGTACAAGGCTTCCTCTTGCTTTCTAGATATTCCGAGTATTTATTTATTTATTTATTTAACTTTTTATTTATTTATTTATTTATTTATTTATTTTATGATGCTGTCAATCCTTCAAAGATTTTTACTTGAGTTGGTTAGAAAGGCTTTCAGGCATTGAGTCAAGGAGGCATTCACATAATTTGCAATAATGGAACTAGGTTAACAGCATATAATCGGACAGATACTGCATAATCAACTAAGCTTCCTATTATGTACAGCGAAAAAGAAAGACAAGAACTTGAGTACAAAAAATAACATCATTCACTGATTCACACTATATTGTCGATGCCATTGACTTCGTACCACACAATGTTGTACGTATGTTGTCGGGCTTCTCCTTGAGACTACGAACCTTCGTGGTACAACCAATAGTATATCAAACGACAATGCGCCGATGTGTTGACAACACGAAACAGTCAGAAATCGTCAGAGAGTAAGCAAGGCTGTGGGTGCTTCTCTAATAGTTTTTATTCCGAAAAAATGATGTTACAGTTTGCAAGTTTCTGAAAGTTCGAATCAACGGAAGCGACTTGCATGATGGAGTGCAGAGGATCTCCTCCTTGACCGTCGTCGCTATCCTATATTTAGCAATTTAGCTAATTTTAAACATGTATTTGCGTTATTTGGGCCCCTTGCTCTGGCTAACTGTATTATCATCGCTATGCATTATGGCTTGTGTTATGAGTATTTCTAAATGATCTTATGCCTTAACACTACCTTGTATAGTTTGTAGTGCAGCAGCCGTGCTTGCTACACTCGCTACAGAAGCTTTGTTTCTCAAACCTAAAGGTTTCTTCACGCTTCATACTTTTTTTGGAATATTGTTTAGTTTGCATTTTCCTAACTTCGAAATCTTGTGTAGTGGTGCTGCTAAATACACGCGTTAGCTATTGTATTAAATAACACGTTGTGATATCATTTTGTACGAATTTGTAACCCCTCACTCACTTCTCTAATGCCCTGTCAAGGGCCATGAAGGAACCTGATATAAATAAATAAATAATTAAATAAATAAATAAAATGAACCTTCTGTGGAGCAGAAAGACTCCGCTTGAATAACGGTCGTAACACATTACACAAGTTCCTGAGCAGTACATTTCCAATATAGCAGTTCAGTCACTGTGCCATATTTTTTGCTGAGCGCTGTCTTGTTGCACGCAGTTCGGCGTTGAATGCGGCTCCTTACTTGGTAGCAAAACTGGACAATACGAGCCTGCTGGGCTACGGAGCCACACTGAACGTGATGTTCTTCCTGAAGTACCTCATCCAGTACGGCGTGGGTGGCGGATGTGCCCGAATAGAGGGCATTCACCTCCCGGCTCCTCCGAAATGTGTCGCAAGAGGCCACCTCTGTTCGCATTTCTGGAGGTGAGTTCCCCGCAGAGGAAACGTCCTTAAAACTGATGTCGCAGGAGGGCGACCCATCCTGCGTCTTAACAGGACGCACGTCTTTAATCGAGCTTTCCTCCTTCATTGTATATAATGCTTAAAACTGAGTTTTTTACAGCAACTACAACAATTCTACAACAATTTAGTTTTTTTACGATTCTGTTTTGTATTTCATAATACTTGCGCTGTTTTCATGAAAAAAATTTCCGCGGTAAAAAAGATCATCTGTTTATCCTGTTTCAACATAGTTCAGGGATCAAAATTAAACTTGTTAATTGTATGTCGTGTCCGGTCGCTGTGTTGAATGCAGCGAAAGACGCACACGGTACTTTAAGACTTCGTTTATTTAAAGCCGATGAGGGTGCGACCAGCGTCGACCGAGGCAGGAGCCGAACTGGCCGCCCGAAGAAAGGAGGGAGTGGAGAAGCGTCCACGGCAGGGAGTGGCTTCCCAGAACAGGAGGAGGGTGCGGGGGCGCACCGTGGGGGGGCATCCGGCGACAGCGTGCGACGAGGGGCAAGCGGTCGTTAGGAGGGGATGCGAGTGGTCGTTAGGAGGAGGATGCGAACTGTCGTTAGGAGGGGAATGCGAGTGGTCGTTAGGAGGGGGCGCACACACACAAAAGCAATAAGGGGACACAACACTTCCTTCCCCCTTAGAAAGTTGCCTGGTATCGTGCAGGGGGTCGGCGCTCACGCGTGGAGGCGCGCTGGCTTTGTGCGCTCGGGGGAGAAACACTTGTAGGCTGGCTGTTGTTCGCTGTGTCTCCTAGGTCTGTCCTGGGCGAAGTCTCTTCTTCCGGGAAGAGGTGCCAGGCTATGTGGGAAGATGGTGCACGTGTTCTCTCCGCTGGCGGACAGCTCTCAGACGGCGTCGTAAATCTACGCAGCTGGTTGAGATGTCGGCGTGCTACTGTGCCATGTATGTTGACGAGCCAAGAGCGCAGGCCTATGCGTCTGACAATTGTAGCTTCCTCCCAGCGTGGCTTTTTCAGAAACTGACGGGCGAGGACGCTCTGCCCCTCATTAAGCGTGCCGCAGCGCGGAATTGCTTTTTCTTCCCGGAACGTCTCTGCCTTTGGCTCGGGGAGGATGGCTGTGAGCTGGGTTCGCATTTCACGCTCGAACATCATTTTCGAGGGGGTCTCGCCTGTTGTGCTCTGAACCGTCGTGTGCTGCTTGAAGAGAAAGCGCGCAAGGCGGCGCTGCAGCGAGCCTGTCTGATCTCTTTCAAGGGCGCGTTTTAGCTCGGCTACGTAGCGCTCGGCTTGTCCGTTTGTCGCTGGGTGGTAGGGGGCCGATGTGACTGAGGAGATCCCGTTGTCGCGATAAAACTTGAGAATCTCTGCAGACACAAACGGTGTTCCGTTGTCCGACACTACCTTGCGCGGCAGGCCGAACGTTGCAAATAGTGATCGGA
Organism: Amblyomma mixtum; assembly: GCF_055824585.1. Lineage (NCBI taxonomy): Eukaryota > Metazoa > Arthropoda > Arachnida > Ixodida > Ixodidae > Amblyomma > Amblyomma mixtum. The sequence goes on along the minus strand of NC_143019.1, from coordinate 124,426,361 downwards.
GGTTGTCAATGACTGCTGCCGAAGTCGTCTGTCCCATTTGCCTTATCTCAAGCCACTTTGTGTAGGCATCTACGACCACAAGGAAAGTGCAGCCCTCAATTGGTCCTGCAAAATCAATGTGCAGTGTGTGCCATGGTGTGTCTGGCTTTTCCCATTCTGGGACAGGAGCTTTCGGCGGGGCGCTCCGGCTGCTCTGGCAAGGCTTGCATTCTCGCACCACTGTTTCGATGTCGTTGTCAATGCCAGGCCACCACATGTAGCTTCTGGCACACTTTTTCATTGCAACGATGCCCCGATGTCCGGCGTGGATGAGAGACATAGCTTGTGCGCGTAGTTCTCTCGGCATCACAACTCGGGACCCAAATATGATGCAGCCGCGATGGGTGCTCAACTCTGTAGCTCGCCTGCGGTAAGCGTCGAAGTTGCCCCCTTTGAGTTTATGCACGTTGCCTTGTTGAACAGCTGTGTAAACTAGCCGGAGAGCTGCGCACTTCTGCGTAGATGCTGCAACTGTGCCTGCTGTAAGCGGAGGTTCTGGCAGTGCTTCGAACATCAGAACGTCTCCTGGTGGAAATGGTTCGTCAACAGTTGCGTCTAGTGGCAGACGGCTTAGCGCATCGGCGTTTTGATGTTTACTAACCATGTTCTGGCTCGGCGTCTGGTGTATGCCGCATATCATCACGCCTAGTGGAGAAAACCAGTTTCTCCCTAGAAGGCTTGATCCTGTGCCCTTCACAACAAGCAGAGGTAGCGTATGGGTCTGGCCGTTGTAGTTAACCTGCACGTTGGCAGAGCCCAATAGTGGCAGATTCTGTCCTGACCACGTTCGCAGGTGCGTGTCGTCTTGTTGCAGGGCGGGTGCGTCAGATGGCCATGAAGTTCGGAACGTGTCCTCACTGATCAGAGTACAGGCTGCGCCGGAGTCCACCTCGAACTTAATCAGCTGGTGATGTACGCTTACTTCTGTAAAAATCTTCGGTCGCGTGCCGAGATTCATGGTGTTCAGGTCGTACAACACAGATGGTGTTGCTGATGTTGTTCCATGGAGATCAGATAGCGGCGTATTCTCTGAGGCGTTGACGCTGTGATTAGGCTGGGAAGGTGACTTTATCTTGGCAAGTCTCCGTTTCGTAATGCATGCTCTTTCGATATGCCCTCGCTTGTGGCAAAAATTACACGTGGCTGACTGGAATCGACATCCCTGGGGGTTGTGTTGGTCGTCACACCGCCAGCAGCGTTGTGCCTTTTTGACCGATTTTACAACAACAGAAGGCTTGCGCACCTGGTTGCTTGTCTGGTGTACCGGCTCGGTGTTCCGGCGAATCCCTCTCTGCTGGTGACCGGCGCTCTCCGCTCGAACGGCGATGTCGTAAGCTTTGCTGAATGTGAGGTCCTTCTCAGCGAACAGGCGCTGCTGCAGTGACTCGTCACTCAGTCCGCACACAAATCTGTCGCGTAACATCACGTCCAAGGGAAGCATGGTGGTGTTAGCAGAAGAAGCTGCGTCTCCCTCCTGCCCGGTAGCTGTTGTCGACAGCGTTCCAAAATTGCAGCCGGCAGCGAGCTTCTTGAGCGCGGCTACGTAGGCGCTCACAGTTTCTCCTCCCAGTTGATCTCGTCGTTGGAAGCGAGCCCGGCTGTAGACCTCGGATGGCCTTGGGTCGTAGTGCTTTTGCAGCGCTTTTACGATGTCGTCGTAAGACACTGCCGCTGGTGTGCTTGGCTGAATAAGGGCGCAGACAGTATCGTAGGTCTGCTCCCCGCACAGCGTCAGCAGGTTGGCCCTCTTCAAGGCTGGGTCTGTGATGTTGTTAGCTTCAAAGTAGAACTGAAGGCGTCCAACCCACGATGACCACGATGAGCCGTTGAATTCTGGTATCTGATTGGGAAACTCTCGCGTAGCCATGGCTTGTCAATAGCGTTGCGTAGCGCGGGTCGAATCCACTTTCTCGTCGCCACTGTCGTGTCCGGTCGCTGTGTTGAATGCAGCGAAAGACGCACACGGTACTTTAAGACTTCGTTTATTTAAAGCCGATGAGGGTGCGACCAGCGTCGACCGAGGCAGGAGCCGAACTGGCCGCCCGAAGAAAGGAGGGAGTGGAGAAGCGTCCACGGCAGGGAGTGGCTTCCCAGAACAGGAGGAGGGTGCGGGGGCGCACCGTGGGGGGGCATCCGGCGACAGCGTGCGACGAGGGGCAAGCGGTCGTTAGGAGGGGATGCGAGTGGTCGTTAGGAGGAGGATGCGAACTGTCGTTAGGAGGGGAATGCGAGTGGTCGTTAGGAGGGGGCGCACACACACAAAAGCAATAAGGGGACACAACATTGTACCAATCGATCGCAAAATCAGGGCGCTATGTGAGGCGCCATACCTGATACAATTGGACAGAAAGCGAAAGGTATGACGGATAGCCGCTGAACTTGCTCGCAGGAGGCGGAGAAAGGAAGCCTAAAATGATTTACAGAGTGAATGTACTACCCACTGTCGTATGAGTATACGGCCTCTGCGCGAGCTCATCGAAAAAATTTCTGACGCTTTTGAAATCGCGAGAGCAAGAAAAAGTAGTATGCTTTAGTTACAGAAGAATCTACCAAGAAGATAGGGAAAAATAAACATGGTGAATAAGAACTCGGAATCTGTAGTAGAGCTTCTACAAGAATAAGGGGGATCTACAACAAGAAACTGTCGAATTTGTAGAAGAAAATATAACCTGCGCGGAGATGAACACCGTCTTCTCTGATATGCCAGAACGGAAAATTCACTCGCGTATTCATGATTGGCAAAACGAAACAAAACGTACAGGCCTTTTCAAATATGTGAAAATTTCTGCATTGCGAGGGTGCATACGTTTCAAAGACTCTGAAGAATACTGAGCACATCACCATGTCGTCTAGTGTTTCGCTATATTTGAAGAAAGAATTTGTGTTTTTCCTATATTTGACAAATCTCTAAATTTGTCACGAAGAAACTGTGAGCAGGTCAGGAGAACTGTATAGAGTCGAGCTCTTAGCGCTATGGCTATATAGAAGAGATATCTCATTTAAAGGCCAACTACGGGTGTGTTTTGAAATTTTTCAGTTGAAAATCACATCGCATTCATTACTCCGGTACAAAAAACTGGTTTCCAAAATACCAAGTAGAAATATTTCAACAAAACCAGCAAGCCGAAACTCTGTATCGGCCGTTCGATCACCTCGAGACACTCGCTCGAAACACGGTGCTGAAAGCTCGCAGCTCTCCCGTTGGCCACGCAATACAGACGATAGCGCCAGACTCCCCTTTAGTCAGAATCTTGCCGTAGTGGGCGGGTACTATGGCTTCCTTGCCTCTGTGGTAACGGAGGACTGTATTATGCAGGCGCGGGAGCAGGAAAGCGTACGCAGGCAGCGGTGCTATCGCAGTCCCTAAGCGTCTCGCTGTACTGTTCACCGTTTCGAAGGTTGCGAGCACAAAAACAAATGCTATCGCAGTTATTCCTGCACGTCATCACTAACCCATGGAGGAACAACCCGCTGAAGTAACCAGCGCCGCAAAGCTAGGAATAGCGCCGGGATTTTCACGCCGAAAACATACAAACTAAACTGTGCAAAGCATTAGGTATATTGAGAAAAGTACATTTTTTACCTGTCCCCAAAAACTAATGCTCTATAACACGCTTTTTGCACCTCATATCTTATATTGTCATCTTGTTTGGGGTACTGGCACCAAGAAATCACTAAATAGATTAGTTACATTACAAAAAAAATGCAGTTAGAGCCATTTCAAACTCTCCATATAATGCCCACACTTCCGACCTATTCCTTAAATACAAGATTACTAAAATTTCCACGCTTTATGAGCGCAGTTGATGGCATCTTTGAAATCTGAAATCCATAAAAATATAACAACATTACGAGCCGTTGCAAACTTGCAGATTAACATGTCATCTCGCTCCAGCCGCCACCATGAACATTGGCACGTTCCGCGATCACGTACTAGCTACGGTCTCCAGATGCTTCGAAACAGGCTGCCTAGTACACTTAACAAATATAAGCTAACGGAAGAGCAGCTGCGGGTTCTAACCAAGAAAAAATTATTCGACATTATTAACTAACCTGTACTGTAAGATTTGATTGTATTTTTTAACTAATGCACTCATTCACTGTTTTTGCACTTATCTTGTTCGTATGTTTTTTTTCCATTTGTTCCTTGTTATTCTTCCCATCATATATATTTTATGTACTTCTGAACTGCCGTGCTTGCTGCCATGTTGTCCGGGGAGACGGGGCCAGTCAAGCTGCCCTTGACGCAGCTTTTATCCCGTCACCCTCGCCACACCTCGTTAATGCCCTGTACTTGTTGTGGGAAATAAACTGAAACTGATACTGAAACTGAAAAACAGGGCCGATGCTGCACACGAAACAAGCGAGCGCGACATACGGCTCTTACAACGTATCGAGCTGCTAGAAAATTCAGGAACGATAGAGAGAGATGCTCTTACACTTTCAGTACCTTCTCGCTCTCTACAAAAGCCCCCGAATGAGAGAAGTTCCCCTGTTTAGTCGGGAAAGCAATGGCTCGCGCTTTCCATCCGGTGCCTGAAACATGAGGCGCAGCAGTTTAAATAGAAATAAAATCGATACCCGAGAGTATAAAATCTAAAATAATGAACACGAACTAAAGCTAGCGTAAAGATCAAAGCTGCAAGACGGAAACCGCATTACGATATGCCACAGGCATATAGCAGGTGGGGTTTTAACTGGGAAGGGAAATACGTTTTCCCCGTTTAAGCACGGCTGACACATTTCAAAACCGCCCACACCCCAACCCGTGATCGCGCACGCGAGGGCACGCCGACCACGGCGGGCCTTGCTCTGCGGGAACAAAGGAACGACACTCTGGCTGACACAGACAAGGCAGTTATTGCTACAACAACAATAATACCAGCTAGCAACGAAATACGCTAAGGGATCGAGGTGATCGAACTCACCAGCAGGGTTATGAGTAACTGTTCGCCCATGCTATAGGGGATACTCCGCGGGCGGGTGAGACGAGATGCGGGAGAACATTCCTCCCCACGAGGCTTCGCCCCGCTGACGAAGAGCGGAGAGCCGCGCCGACACGCCCGTACACGACTATCCCCAGCCGAAGAACCCAAGGGGCACAGCTAATCGGCCCAATACAGGAAACGTATTCGTAAAGGCCGGTCATACAAGGGGTCAGAGTGAAACCGTTCATTTGCAATATTGGTACGATTACCCGTGCTGCTTGGGAGAGAGCTCTCCCCCCGCGCGCTCGAGCATCAAGCACTCCGTGACGCTCGTGTCTCTGCGACGCTAGCGCCCTCCCTCGTAAGTTTACGAAATATTACTAGAACCAATTCCAATGGTTTCACCAGCGCTGAGTTAAGGTAACTAACTGGGGAAAGCGCATGGCGGGAAAGCAAACCACAGGGGACGAGCGGGCAAGGTCCCCACAAGTCAACAATTAAATCAACTTGCAACCATTTCAAACACAATTCAATTATGGCGCAGAAATTTAATAGAAACGGCGGCAGTAGTGAAATCGTTCAGGAGTGCCTTTACAAAATCTGGCACAGCCAAAACGTAACGGCATGCTTCGAAGCATAAATTGTATTGTCACTGAATTATACCACGGTGCTTTACACTCGCCGGTGCACTGCCCATGCACGACATTCTAGCGATATTGTTTCAGCCACAGTAAATTAAAAGCCCTAAAATCCACGCACGTGCTTACGCAGAGGTCTCATGAAACGTTATTGCACTCAAGGCGTCCACTCCTGCCGTTTTAATGGCGGTCTACAATTTAGATACAGAGGCACCAGCGTAAACATTCAGGCACTAAGGGTCCGGCGAGCAATCTAGTTGCCATCTTTTGCGTGTTTATTCAGCTTTGACTGCAGCAAGTGCTTTCCCTGACTGCTGATTATATATAGAATGTTTCACCTGACATAATCCAGGCTTTTAAGAAATGACAAGGTTCTGTAAGAAGGTCACACTATACCGCAGTTCTCTTGTTCACGACACCGTGATTGTAGTTGCCGCTGACTTGGTAATTAATTAATATAACTCAGCTAAGTTTTTAATTTTTAAATCCAGTAGAATTTTTTCAATATGAAATTTGTAGAGAAAATTATGAAATATCGATCTGAATCGTTTTCTTACAAATAACTTTCGCGTATAGTTTCGTTTTTCGAGCATAAATTAATTCCGCAAAGTTTAAACTTGTAACGGAGCTAGGCGCTCCCGCATCGGGATGCTACAAGCCTGAAACGTGCACCCACGGAACAAGCACGATTATACGAAGCCGCAATGAATGAGCGATGAGCGCAGGCGCCTCATTTTGTTGAGAGCCGCCGCGGTGGCTCAGTGGTTATGACGCTCGGCTGCTGACCCGTGGGACACGGGTTCCATCCCGGACGCGGTGGTCGAATTTCAATGGAGGAAAAATGCTAGAGGCCCGTGTGCTGTGTGATGCCAGTGCACATTAAAGAACCCCAAGCGGTCTTTATTTCCGGAGCCCTACGGCGTCCCTCATAGCCTTAGTCGCTTTGGGACATTAAACCCCATAAATCAAACCAATCAATTTGTTGTGATCACTATGCAGTTCGAGGTGCGCATCAACACCGGTGCCGTAGCAGGGCACATCATAAATAATTTCATCCACTCAAGCAAGGTGGCGCCTACGCTGCAGCATCATAATTCCAGCAAAGCGAAGCGCCCATGCTGATCTCTGAACCGTCACTGTGGCCAGGGGCCTTACATTCGTTTCGGCTGTCTAATCGGTTTGTTCCAACGGAACAAGCACGGAACAAGGTGTTTGCTCACCTAACAGTTCTTATATTTTGTGGGCTTATATTCAAGGTCGCAAAAACAAACCTATCTTAAGTCACGTGCAAGAAAGCAACTGAAATCGATAATTCTCAACTCGTTTTAAAAATTTAGATCAATAGATTTGCTCTATATTTTGTGACTGTAAAATTAGCTAATTTATTTAGGGTCACTAGCAAGCTAGGATCTCTTAAAAATGTGCTTACCTGCTCAGAACATCTGCCTATAAGCAGCCACCAGTCGAATGTCTGTAGAGCAAGTTGTCAAGTATTAGAGCTTGGTACAGGACAACTGGAACACGCTGTACATATGTTCAGTTCTGTGTTCTTGAATTCAGTTCGACATTTCTAACATCTGCGAACGCACAATCACGGCGACAAAGTAACGGTCAATCGTACTCTTTTTCAGGTATTTCGACCATGGCCTTCACCTGTGGATCAAAAAGTATGTTGTCTGTTTGCTTTAATTCAATAGTGGCAGTAAAATTACAGACCTTAGTAGTCAGTGAAGGAATGAAATATTTTTGGCAGGTGATAAAAAGATTGCGCTTTCTGAACAGAACCTTTCCGGCTTGTAATGTTTTTCTTTTTCATCTTCGTGCTCGCTTTCCAGTCCGAAAGCATTCTGCTAGTGTCGCAGCTATAGTCTCGTAATGAGAAGTGGTAGTCATGAAAAATTATTGAACAGCTGTCGTTACTATTCAAGTTAGAAATTTATACTCAGCTTTAATTATGCGTCTATTGTGAACTACACGTCCTGAATCGACCACAGAGTGAGTGAATGGTATCAGATAACATAAATTAAAGATTGAGGGAGAATGGAGGGGGGGGGGGGGGGGTCTGCGGAGGCCTGGCTGTTCCAAAAAGCAGCAGGAGTGCGCATGTGCACACTACAGGGAGTTGAACAGTAAATACACCCCGTGTAAAATATTTGGAGTTCCGGACAGGAGCTGCATAAATGCAGGTTCGAACTCTTCAGCGTATGGAGCCTACCCCAAGCTCTACTCGTTAAGCTCGAGTGACTTGAGAGTTCTCCGCTTGGCGGGACGTCTCTGCCTTGATCATACACCCTCTCTCTTAATGGTTGTAATAACACAGGATGCTTCATGCGCCCGTATTTTATACATTGCCTTACTCTCTTCACTTCTCCATTCAAGCGCTTCTTCCCTCTTCAACGTAGACAACGATATATCCCCTCTGCCTTACCAACCTGCCTTCCAATATTTTATTCGCTATTCTTTCTCGCTACCCTAGCTGGGTAAACGTTTCTCTTCGTTCTACCCTGCAGTCGTCGCTTCTACCCACGTGCTACCCACGCTTCTACCCATGATGATAGGAATGCCTTTGCGCTCGTGTATGTGTACGTGTTTCTCCCTCCGTCTTGTGTCATTCTGCGCAAATTTTTCTTGAATATGCCTTCATTAGCTTTGCTATTTTGAAATGGAGATTTTTATTTGACCACAGTTTCTCCTTTGGCATGTTCGTCAGTTCAAAATTGCTCAATCTTCGCAGGTACGTCTACCTGCCCGTCGTGGGGGCAGAGAGGACTGCCATGCGGAGGTTGATGGCAATCGCTATGTCTTTCGGATGCGTCTGGGTCTGGCACAGCATGACCACCGCCGTCACTTTTTGGGCGGCGCTGAGCTTCGCTGGCATCGCACTCGAGGTGGTGCTAGAACAAATCAAAAGACTCGACTGCTGCAAGAGATTTGATGTACGTAAGCTGGTGCTTGTGGAAACATTCCAAAAGAGTACACTTGTAATGCCAGTGCGTTAAGGAATGAATGTATATAAATCAATGGCTGACATTTTCTTCCGAGAGTGTAACGTCTTCTACAGCCGATTTCGCCGCATTAATTTGACGTGAAACTGCAAAAGACATTGCTTACGTAAGCCATTCTGTTTTGGTAACAAAACATCCCACCCATCAGCGGTCGCATGTGATGGACGAGTCAGCGCCTGTGCTATTTAGTCTCAATGAATGCTGTGGTCCTTTCGAATATTTTTTTTCTAAGGTTGTTGGGATCCATTAAGGTATTCGAGCCCGTGCTCAAAAGTTTCGATCTAAGAAATGGTTCTTGATCTACTACTTACACTGTGGGCATGTTACTGCCGGCGAAGATGTAGCCAACCAGCCAGAGCGACTCGAAATGCCATTTCAGCTTGGCACTCCACGCCTTTTTTGTTTTAAGAAAATCGCGCAGTTATCATAGTAGCAGTCGTTGTAGTAGTAGTGATGGTGGTCGTAGTAGTAGTGGCGGTGGTGTTCGTAGTACTGTAGTAATGATGGTAGTAGGTTGCTTTATGATTGGTTTATGAGACTTTAACGTCCCAAAGCAACTCAGGTTATGAGGGACGCCTTAGTGAAGGGCTCCGGAAATTTCAACCACTTGGGGTTTTTTAACGTGCACTGACATCGTACAGTACACTAGGGGTCTGGAATTTAGCCTCCATAGAAATCCGAGCGCCACGGCCGGGATTGAACTCGCGTCTTTCGGGTCAGCAGCCGAGCGCCACAACCACTAAGCCACCGCAGCGGCTAATGGTGGCAGTAGGAGCAGTAGTAGTAGTAGTAGTGGTGGTAGTAGTAGCAGTAGTAGTAGTAGTGGTGGTGGTCGTCGTAGTAGCACTAGCAGTAGTAGTAGTAGTAGTAGTAGTGGTGGTGGTGGTCGTAGCACTTGGTCGTAGTACCAGTCGTAGTAGGAGTAGCGATCGTAGTAGCAATAGTAGTACTAGTAGTAGGGGTCGTAGTAGCAGTATTAGTAGTAGTGGTGGTAGTAGTAGCAGTGGCAGTAGTGGTGGTGGTCGTCGTGGTCATGGTGGTGGTGGTAGTAGTAGTAGTTGCAGCAGCAGCAGCACCTGTGTTTGTTTTATCACAAGAAATCTAGGAAGACGGTTACCACCTGCAGCGCGAATACAGTCGACAGCCTACTGGGCAGCTGTACAAAACGGGTTCTCCCTGAACTTCGTATTGAAGGCCGCGGTCGTAGTAGCAGTAGTAGTAGTAGTGGTGGCGTTCGTCGTCGTCGTCGTAGTAGTAGTAGTAGTAGTAGTAGTAGTAGTAGTAGTAGTAGTAGTAGTAGTAGTAGTAGTAGTAGTAGTAGTAGTAGTAGTAGTAGTAGTAGTGGTGGTGGTCGTAGTAGTAGTAGTACCAGTAGCAGTGGTGGTGGTGGTGGTAGTAGTATCAGTAGCAGTGGCAGTAGTAGTGATGGTCACGGTCATAGTAGCAGTAGTAGTACTGTTGGTCGTAATAGCAGTACTAGCAGTAGTTGTAGTAGTAGTAGCAGCAGCAGCAGTTGTAGTAGTAGTGGTGGCGGTGGTCGTAGTAGCAGTAGTAGTAGCAGTAGCAGTATTAGTGGTGGCGGCCGTGGTCGCGGTCGTAGTAGTAGTAGTGGTGGTGGTGGTGGTGGTCGTGGTGGTAATGACATTAGTAATAGTGGTGGTGGTCGTGATAGCAGTACTAGTAGCATTGGTGGTGGTCGTCGTAGTATTGGCATTATAGTAGTTGTAGTAATAGTAGTAGTAGTAGTAGTAGTAGTGGTGGTATTGGTAGCAGTAGTAGTAGTAGTAGTATTAGTAGTAGTAGTAGTAGTAGTAGTAGTAGTAGTAGTAGTAGTAGTAGTAGTAGTAGTATAGTAGTAGCAGCAGCAGCTGTATTTGTTTTATTAGCAGAAATATATGAAGACGGTTACCACCTGCAGCGCAAACATAGGCGACAGCCTACCGGGCAACTGTACAAGACGGGTTCTCACTCAATTTCGCAGTGAAGGGCTTTGTACCTACTTCTTCTGCTTGCCTTTGACACCGTCTCAGCTCCACATCGGTGGCACGCACTGAAACCTTTCTAGTAGGCAGGGAAGTATGGAAAGGCACAAAAAAGCAGGCAGCGAGCTGCTATCGAAGCTATTTTAACATCTGTCTAATGTGGCCACTCGGGCGTGTTGGTACGTGTCTTGGCGACTGGAGCACAAATAAGAACAGCACGGGGATAGTCAACCACGGGCTTCGTCTTGGATTATTTGTCCTTTTTTGTTTTTAGCCTGCGTTGTTTGTCTTCAAGTAGTGCGCGGATTCTGCCGCCATACACAAAAGTTCTCGGAGGAGTGATCAATTTTTAAACTTCGACTAAATATTTCGTCTTTATCACTGTCATTACTCTCATGGGCACGGTTAAGAATATCAAGAACAACAGTCTTCCTCAATAGGCTTAATATCCCACTCCTCATCCAGCCACATTCTTACTATCCGTGCCGATTTGTGAACCCTATTTAATATCTCTATTTCACCTTCCGTTACCTGTTTATCGCCTTGATACCCAATAATGCAATAGGCCGCCGTTCAGACGCTTCATTCCTTTATTTCCAGCTTTTCTGTCTTTGAGTAACATTTCTTGGCAATGCCTGTAACACTTTTTCCAGAACCACGGCCCCACAACTGTGCAGTTTTTGGCCTCAAACTAAGTTTCAAAATAAACACTAGTTACCGCCTCAATAATGAGAACCAAATTCCTTTTATGCATCTTCTTCGATGGACATCCTCAAGCTGTGATTCATTGCTTTGGGTGCCCCTAAATGCTCATCGATCGACTACAATTTTCAATAACATTTTCCTATGTCGTTCACATTCATACTCACTGCTGTTTCGAAAGTTCGCTTACATCTAACACCTTGCTAGCGGCGCAAACTTTATTTTTCGCTAGGCTGTTTCTAGAACCTCACTTGAGATTTTTCTCAACAATGTCACTAACACTTCTTGTTGATGTCCCCACTGGTCCGTTCTAATTTACATGCTTATCGAAGCATCACCGATTAATTGAGCATCCTGTGTTGTTATCCTACATGCCATTGCCTTAACAAATCGCTCATTCTCGTAGGTCAAGTATCTGAACCCCGGCTTGGCCAGATTTCTCAAGGCCGTCATTGGATCACCCCACTACCTGCTCACCATATTCGCCTGCATGTTCTACCTCACCAACATGGAGATAACCACAATATTCTTCAAAAGAGCCATCCTGGGTAAGATACGTTTTAATTTCTTAAAAAAGAAAGTTTGTATACTGAACGAGAAAGCTTGGGTGAGCAAGGCTTAATGTGAGCATCACTTGTGTTCCTAAATTGTTGTGTACGTCAAGAGAAAGCCTTCCGTCGATGCTTGTTTTCTTGCTGGCGATTGATTTTTGGCGCTTTTATTAAAATTAGCACACACTTCCTTAATAGAGCGAAAGCTGCATTGGCTTTGTGCAAGGCATTTAGGGGGTACAACGGCAGTCGTAACGCGTTACGCATTATGCATTACCCGTAACGCTTTTTAGGTTGAGGTGTCCACCGTGAAGCGAGAGTTACTGCGCCGTTCGTTTGCTCACAATTAACCAGCGGCTCTCACTCCGGCCGTTTACTCTCTCCAGTTAACGGGAAAGAGTGAAAGCACACCGGTGCATTTGATCCACCACGGTGGGCGGAGACCAAAAACACTGTGTGGTTGAAAAAATTTATTTGACATTCACAAAGGGAAAGAGCAGTAACGAGACGCAAGAACCACGAAAGTACAGAACATTAAACAGTTTACACATGAGGCCTGAGAACACGAAAACATCACACCAGTAAAACACAGAATATGTCGCTATTTACATGCTAGTCGCTAGTCATAAAAATTATATACAAAAAGCCCAATGAAGACAGCAGTGATAAGCATGAAAGTATATGCAGTGCATAGTAGGAATGAATACATATACAGTGATTGACATCAAAAAATCGTAATAATCAATAATACACGGTAATTGCGACCTGGATGCACGAATCAGGCCGGTCGCAAAACGTCCCTTACGCGCCCGTCCGAAACGATCACGGAAGGGCAGGACCGCTGCCGATGGTACCCTACCTCTCCAAGCAAAAGCATCTCTTCTGAAAGGAAGCTTAAGAGACCCCATGAAGGCGCCCCATGAGCGGAAAAAGTGCAGGGCGACTGCGTTCCGACGCAACGGCCTCACAACCTCACAGAAGAATAATTCTTCCAGTCTGGTAATTGCCAGGAACATCGCAGCTATCAAAACACTATAGAACAGATGCTAAAGATGGACCTATGATTTCCCAGAACGTCAAGTAAAATTCGACCGGCAGACCATCTGCGCCAGGCGCTGATCCCCGTTTCATTGCATTCAGGGCAGTCTTCACTTCCTTCAAAGTCGGAGGGGAGCAAAGCGAGGCATGTAACGTCAGGAGTAACTTGGGGCAGCGCGGTCAACAAAGACAGAGAGAAATGAACTTTTTTTTTGAATGAGAGGAAAAGCTGGAGGGCTCGGCGCGCTCAACAAGAAATGTGCTACAGCAGCCGCTTCATCTGCAGCGATTGCTAATTGCGCCATAGCCTCAAAATGCGCCAGAAACCGACCACAATCTCGAATCTCGAATCGAAGGAAAAAACCTGAACGCTTTTCTCACATTTTTTTAATTTTGTTTTACTGTGGTTTGCTTAGTTGTACGTAGGCATTTCGTGCAGCACTGGTTTTGTTGACAGGCTTTGTGTTGCAGCGTCTCTTGTTTAGCGTGTATTATAAATGTCCTTTTCTGGATGCCACGCTTGCAATGTTCTTTCAATCTGTCTGAGCGTTATCTTTGAGATCCGTGAGAAGAGTATGTCAATGTGTGCCACTTATTCTCATAGAATGTTTTGGGAAAAAGTGTGTTCATTATGTGAACATATCCGGTACCACATATTTTGTTGTCATAATACCTGTAGACTTTCCTGTCCTCTCTTCGGTCTCTCACTCTCTTACATTGTGACAGCTTTGCTGATACAAGTAATAACTGAGCTTGATGGCTCGAAATTTTTAGAACGCAGCGTTTTCTAAAGAGCCTCTTGTTTTTGTCTTTTCGTCATCAGGTTTTCCCATGCCGCTGATTCCTCTGCTGGTCTCCCTGTACTTCGGTGCTTATGCCTCGCAAGATGTCATGGAGTGGGAGTCATCAGCTGCTGAAAAAAGCAGAGAGCCGAAGCGAGCTAGCTAGCACGAAGTGTATTCTGTGCCACCAAAGGCGTGCGATGTGTACATTCATACAAAGTACTTCTGACTCCAATATGAGGACATAACTTACCTGTATAGAAAATTAAGCAAGTGAAGATTTAAAACACATCACGCATATTCATAGTATATCTGGGCAGTTAAGTGTGTAAATGTAATGCCTTTTTTTTATAGTTACTATCGTTAAGTACTGGCGACAAAAGAATTTAAAAAACGAATGAGGAACACGAAGCGAAGAAGGAGGGCTTTCGCTGTGGGGTGGTCAACATGCGACTAGCAGTGCAGCGTGGGGCTAGAAGTTACATGTTTACACGTCGCGCCAATAAAGCTCCCTGAAGACATTTCATTTGCCAAATGAATTCGACATGTTCGGGCTGGCCATGACTTGCTTTTCTCTCTACTAAATGGCATTGGAAAGCCGATGTAGAGGACGATGCAACTGCCTGTGAAGCGCATTGGGCTAAATATTTGTGAAAATAAAAGCGCTGAGGGAAGCAAAAAGTCTAGACGCTTTCTTTCGCTGAGGTCACAAATGTGCTTTAGTAGAAAACATAAGACAGCTGATATGATCTGCGAGTAGTGGACATCGGGACGGCTAGAATTTTTGTGCCGTGCGCGAGTTAAGCTCACTGTGAGTGGAAAACACAGTGAGTAGTAGTGTACATATATTTCAAACAGGAAGACATGGACAATGATAGCGTAAAAGATGTGGAGATAAGGTAAAACTCCTCAAAGTTAGAGTATATATTCTGCTGAAGATCCCAAATTAGGTACGCCTGCAGCCATGTATGCAAGAACAAAGGCACCGTGAGCGTAATACCGGGTGGACTGGAGGTGTCCTCATTTTGGACACTTCCAGTAGGCAAACAGAACGCGTGTATACTGGGGTATGACAACCGTTTTTAGTCCTGTAGACTGTGTCTCGAAGTTTTCTGCTTCTTTTAGGCCTATGTGGACCGCCCATAAAGCGAAGAGAATTAAATATCATTTATTAGCTGTTAGAATTACAGTCGCTTTACTTTCTTGCACAACAAATTTCGACATTGAACGCAGAAAAATCATTTTCGCGCGAGATTGCTGCCGCTGGAAGAAATCAAAGTTTGGAGCAATGTGTCTGGGTGATCACCGAGATGTCAACTCGTCGCATCCAAATATTGCAGGGCAGCTTACTGACGAGTTTTAAGAAGTGCCGTCCGCATCAGAACCACATGCAGCCGAAGAAGGACTTCTTGAAGGACTAAAGTTTCAGGATGTGACCAACGTGTAAACAATAAAAATGAGACCAGGCAATGAGGAAATACCTACAAAACACGATGTTTTTACGTTTGCATCCAGCATCCTCCCAGACTCCGTGATAGAGGCTACATGAAACTTCAACTTTTAGGCAATATATACCGAATCCACGACGCTGATTGAAGTGCTAGCAGTACGGCCACAGTACTCAGAGCTGCTGGAAGGAACTAAAATGATCAAAGCGTGCTTCCCATGAGCATGACTCGGAGAACTTTGGAGTTCAACCACAACTGTGTGTCAGTTCTGAAGGCAGCCATCCTGTGTACTCACGCCTATGCCCAGTTTGGATACAAGAGAAGGAGATGGTTACAGTCAAAGTAAGAGAAAACATAACCTTCAAGTAACCACGGTAACGAGTTTGGTTGATGCACAAACCTGGCTACTCCGTTGTGGTGCAAAAGGGCGCAGCATCACAACGGCCTTCGGGGCCTGCCCAGGCCACACATAATCAGGCTGGAACAGGGCCACCCGTGTGCCAGCAGCTAGCTCTGCGCCACCACCCACAGCCTGCGCGGACCACCAGGTTAGCGGACCCCAAAGCCTCTCCCCACGCGGCGAGTGCAAGCAGAAACATACCCGCGCGTTGTGCACGGACGTGCAGCAATTCGAGGATGCGATGGACACAAGCAAAGGCAGTCCTGTGCCGTCGACGTCGGATGAACGGCGCGGCTCGGCACAGGAGAGAAGCCCCGAGTCACGTGGCCTGTGAACAAAACCTAGTTCTTTCACTCCACTAAATAATGCAAGATGCCTTTCATACACTAGAATTGCAGGGGATTTGTAAACAACCTAAATGGCATAAAAGACATACTAGCCACACTCCCACCTGTGGCCTTGTGCTTACAATAGAAAAACTTAGGTTCTAAACACAGACTAGGCAAGCAGACTCTCAGGTGGCGTTGCCATCATAGTTAGGAATGTAATTGCAGCTCGAGAATGTTGTTTAAAAGAAGACGAAGCTGGCAGTGGCGCGGGACGGAGCGCTCGCGCTAGGCCAGCGGCCACTAAATCACCTCTTGTCCATCGTTCATCACGCCTCATTCTTAGGCTGGCCGCCACGTAACAATATAAGTTTAAAACATGATTAGAAGCCGTGGCGGCCACCCTACACAGATTGAAAACAATTACGGTGTGTTGCGTATATCAAGAGCCACATCTTACAGTAACCATCCTTCAAATAGATCTTTTAGAGCAGCTACCAGAGCCGTTTTTGAAAGTCGGAGATCTTAACGTGCACTCATCTTTTGTGGAAGTGACAAAACCGACACGTGAGGACAAGTTATTGAGGTTCTTATATTGTGTAATAACCTGTGTCTACTAAACAGCAGAAAACCAATGTATTGCTCCCCTAGCTCAGGAAGAATTACCTGTGCAGATTTCTCTTTTAGTTCGTCCTCAATTTTTAAACATTCAAAATGGGATGTCTTAGACAACCCATATGGAAGCGATCATCTACCTGCACTCATCAGCGTAACATCTTCACCGGAAGTCTTAGCATATTCACCAACAAAACAACGATTTTGGAAGCTTCACCCATATGAAAATGGGTTATGTCTTTCTGGTTCCGCCTTAATGTTTTCCTTTTGAGCACAAGGAACTCAACAGAAACCCAATAGCTGCTGCCTTTTAGCGTCAGTCTAAAACCCTATGTTCAGTTGACATTTCACACCCTTTTTTATTGTCTTGAAAAATCTAAGAAATTTCTTTCGAGCTGCTAATGTTAGAACACGGCGTGAAAAGTCAACAGAAAGTCCGGTGTGTTTTCTCCATCATATATGGCCATTCATAGTGATCGCACTATGTGTTTCAGCTTGCAACACGTGAAACCGGAGCAGTTCATTACGGAAAGAAAATATTAGCAGCGAATATTGCATGCAATGCATGTGCATCACTATTACTGCTTGGTGATTTCTGGATAATAGACGTACATAATTAAGAAAGTATATATCCCCTCAAAATATATTTTCAAAATAGTTGTGGGAATGCCGCATGCTCTTGCATTTATACAATGCAGGCAGGTGACTTGCAATAACTGAAATCGTGCTTTGGTTTGGTTTATGGGGTTTAACGTCCCAAAGCGACTAAGGCTATGAGAGACGCCGTAGTGGAGGGCTCCGGAAATTTCGACCACCTGGGATTCTTTAACGTGCACTGGCATCGCACAGTACACGGGCCTTTAGAATTTCTCCTCCATGGAAATTCAACCGCCGCGGCCGGGATCGAAACCGCGTCTTTCGGGTCAGCAGCCGAGCACCATAACCACTGAGCCACCGCGGCGGCAAACGGTGTTTTGCGTTCGAAACTAAGAACTAATGCTTTGTCCAATGGGGATTTGCACTTTCATTTGCACGTGTGTCTACAGAGTAATCACTGAAAAGGAAACGAATGATCTTACCTGCGAGAAGAAAAGCAGATCTAAAATGTTAACAATCAAACTTTACCCTTCATGTAACAAGACCATAACAAACGAAACTAAACAAAACTGAACAATACAGCAGCATAATTCAGGACTAGTTAGGCTTCCTTTAACACGTCATTCAGCTAATTGTACTTGTACACTGCTAATGTTAAACAGTGATATCTCTTACAAACAAACTATGGCAAACATGGAGTTAAGGGACACTGTCCGCTGTGGACAGAACTGAGAACGCCACCAGCATCGTGCTTGACGAAATGTAAACTACATAAGCAGAAAGATGACACTGCTCACTTTACAGTAGAAAAATTATTGCAGAACAACTTTTTCAAGTCGATATTATCAGAGTTAACTGCACTGAAAAACAAGAGCGTCCTTAGTGACCTTCACTTGTCTTTGTGAAATGGAACCCTATTTCAGGAAATATGTTTTAACCAACGCTCATTAATTTCACGTGGCTAATACAGCGCACTAATGCTTAGATTAGGCTTCTGCTCTCCCTACTTACCTTTATTCTACACTGTACTACGTCACTGGTACGTATGCGACTTCTCTGCTGCAGCCGAATGAGAAAGCTCGCAGCGTCTGCAATCCGAAAGTATCTCGTGGCTGTGTCGTCTGCAAATCGTCTTTGCCGGGCCCAGCTTCGTCCACAATAAGCGAGGAATTTTTCGCTTCATATTGTATATACGTTCTCCACGCTGTCCGCATTCCCCAGCATTCCGTTCACGGGCTTACTTTTCTTTCTTCGGTTGCTGTCGCCCGCCTGAGGCCAGTTTAAAGGAGTATAGTCACCTAACTTTTGGGTGCGTGTTTTCTTCATTGTAATGAGGCGTAAGGCATTATTATACACGGATTACCATGTGGTATCCTCTTGCGACGGCTAAATAACTTATTTCTTTCTCGTGCTGTTTTGGTTTCGGTTTCAACAAGCGAACAAAGGCTGTGACGTCAGAGGTAATAGGTCACGTGAGGTATAAAAACTGCAATATAATCAGTTATTCTACATACTTTGCATTTCCGGCTCTTGAGGAAGGCTGGCTTCAGCAGGGTAGTGAATTAAAACGATGAAGCAGCGATTATTTTCCAGCTTTTTTCATGCCTCACGTGACCTAAAACATCTCTTTGACGTCACAAGCCATCGTTTGGCTGTTCAAACCAAAACTTAAACAACATGACAGAAAAAATTCGATTTTAAATACTTAGTGATCGTAGCCGAATACCACATGGTGATTCCTGCATACTAGTGTCTTGCGCATGATTATATAGAAGAAAACGTGCGACCAAAATGAGATGTCTATGCACCTTTAAATAATCCTCGCCGCCATGTCCCTGGCTAGTTGTCATCATGGACTGTTATCATCGAACAAGTTTTAGTGAGGGAAACTGGGTTACATGATGTAATATTACGATTCTCGGAGCAGTGTTTCCCTACAGCCTGCCTCGTCGAAATCCGAGGCGCTTCTTCTCAACTTGGTACCCGTAACTAAAGAGCCCAACTCGATCCCAGGTCCTTCGCTATGGTGGATAGACCATACCTTCGCTTTTCGTCCTCCTTACGTCTTCCTTCTCCCCTTCTTAGATCGCGTAATTTCCCCTTGCTGGCTCTAGGAGTGCGAAGGTAGTAGGGGATGGACGTATGCGCCAGCACCACCCAGTCAAAAAAGAATGAAAATCTCAATTGGAACCGATTGCACATTCCAAATGGTTCCATTTGCTTCCCGTTGTTTTTTTAGCCACCCGACCAATTGGACCGATTAAGTCTTCGGCAGTTGTTGCATTGAGAAAATATTCACAAAATCTCTAAAATACAAAATGTGAGAAATATTTCTACGACTTAAAATATTATTAATATGCCAAACGAAAACTGTAATGCACCCAAGGAAAACTGATTTGTTAGGACTGCAAGGAGAACTCTATCTGCCTGGTGCCAATCAACATTTTTACAAGTGAATATCACATGCTTTTATGGAAATCAAGGCCAATAGACACGCATACATCATACACAATAAATACGACACAAACACTAATAGCATACATAACCTCAATATGAACATCCAGAGAACACACTTCCGCTCCATTTATGTACCCATTTATTAGACTCATGCATGAGGCCAATGACTCTTGCCCACTGAACGTAATTATTTAATTTCGACCGCAGTGACAGTGCAAATGATGAATACAATTTTTCAAAGCTTAAGCTAGCTGACAGCTATCATAAGAGCCATAAATCTGCTGTGTTTGGCGAATATGCAAATGCTCACACGGATACACGGCTGCAGTTGAACAGATCAATTGGATGCAAGTGGTAAAACAAACTGGGCTCACCAGTTGGCAACTCGATTAATCCAAAAGGTTAGTCCATTAAGACTATCCGTATCCCAGGTAGCGCCAAAACATTAGAACGATGTTACATTACATTTATGTTTTGGTGAAACATTGTTAGAATGTTGTTAAGGTCCTTAATTTTTGTCACATACGTTTTTGTAATGTTACAAATAAATGTTGAAATAATACTTTCTAATATTAATTAAGCATTTAAACAACATAAAAAGCAGTGAAGCAACCCTGCGCGTGCATGCAGGCCCGCCACTGTATAGGTACACAGTTTCATCAACGCTTTGCAAACACCGGCAACGATGGCGACACTTCATCACCACAATATGGCACAACTCGTGCACGGCGTACACTCACCTCCGAGAGGATATATGCATTGGAGTCAAGCTATACATCCATTACGTATGGTTGTGTCATGAGTTATAGAGACGAACAGGTAATGAAAGCAAAGTTTTATAACAAAATAATGGGGCTGTGCATGCGTTCTATACGGTGGGCACTGTCTAAGAGGTTTAGTTTAAGTACTGCTAGTTGAAAAACATGCTCGCTGTAAGAACGCTAGGAAAAGATCTGGGACCCAGTGCTCCAAGAATATTTCTTTGTTTTATTGCTATGATCCAAACTTGTTAATAAAGTTCAGAAGGATAGATATTAAAACAATGTTCACTTTCTATTTTAAACAACTCTTTCAGATGTAATATATGCCAACTTTTAACATTATTATAACATGCCAATATATATCCTGTTGCTGCAACTTACATAACATTTTTATAACACTATGTGTACTATGCGATGTTAGTGCAGGTTAAAGAACCCCAGGTGGTCGTAATTTCCGGAGCCTTTCACAACGGCGTCCCTTATAGCCTGAGTCGCTTTGGGTCGTTAAAACCCATACACCAATCAACCTATTGTAATGTTCGATGCTACCTGGGATAGAACTCGTTCCAATTAGAGTCAGTTAAAAACTCAGTTGGTCCAATTGGAACCAGCTGTAAATCCAATTGGTTTTTTTGATTGGGCACGGAGTGCGGTCACACAGACATTGTAATCTCTTAAGAAGGTCCGCAGGGCCACCTCTGTATCCAATATTCGCTTTTTATCTTAGTCTCTTGAGCGGGCAGCTCGTGCCAGTCCCAGAAATGACTTCCTTTCAGGATCCGCGGATATAAATTGAAGATTGTTTTTTTTTTTTGAGGAAAGGATATTACGCATTGATTGTCTCACATCTCGCCGGACACCCGAACCGCGCCCGCGGGCTCTGCACGGGTACCAAGGTACGACGGCGCAACTTGCGGACACTTTGTGCGACAGGTATCTCTGCCGCACAAATGACCCGGTTGGGCCCGAGTACACGTACTCCGGCAAGCCAAATCAGCATTTAGACGCCCCTTTTGAGTTGCATGACCTTAAGGCGGCCCTGGCTAAAATGCGCCGAGGTGGGGCACCGGGTCGGGATCGCGTAACAGTGAAACTGTTGGCGGACCTCTCCGACTCTGCATACCTCCATTTGCTACAATACATAAATCAGATCTGGGATGGGTGTCCACTCCCACTCGAATGGAAAACATCGCTGTAACGTTCATCCCCAAAGCAGGTAAAGCCATGACTACGGACAACTTGAGACCCATCTCATTGACCTCGTGCGTGGGAAAGCTCATGGAGACGATGGTTCGGGATCGCCTCTCTCCATACATGGAGGGTAAGGGCCTCTTTGCAGACACTATGTTCGGGTTCCGCCCGCACATGTCTGCACAGGATGTCCTACTCCAACTACACAGGGACATAATACGACCCACAGCCATGCAACAAAACGACAAGGCCATTCTCGCCCTTAATGTTAAACATGGCACCATACTCTCTTACTTGAATACCACTAACTGCGGGGCGAAGGTCTTCGCCTGTCAGAGGCTTCCTCTCTGCGCGTCAGGCACTCCTCCGGATCGAGGACGAGGAATACGGCCCGTACTCTATGGGTACACGAGGTACACCACAGGGGGCGGTGTTATCACCGCTACTTTTCAACATCGCCATGATGCACCTGCCCGGCCGACTGGCTCAGGTGGAGGGCATAAAACACGCACTCTACGCAGACGATATTACAATATGGACCACCGAGGGGAGCCTTGGGGAGATGGAGGATGGCCTTCAGCAGGCCGCCTCCATAGTCGATGCATATGCTGCCGACTGTGGTCTCCAATGTGCTCCCGCGAAATTAGAGGTTCTACACGTCAGGACAAACCACAAGGACAGCACGTCTCTACAGATATCTCTGTCGGGCGGTCCCATCAGAGAAGTGGCAGAGCTCCGGATCCTGGGTCTGTTCATCAATAACAAAATTAGGCTGGACTCTACTATAGCGAAACTCAAGAGCATAGGTGAACAGGTAGGGAGCATGATCCACCGTGTTTCCAACAAGCGGGGTGGTCTGCGGGGCAGGGACGCGCTACGGCTCGCCCGTGCCTTCGTGACCAGCCGGATCCTTTACGCCGTGCCGTACCTACGCACCATCAAACAACAAGACGAGCGCATTGACGCCATCATCAGGAAGGCAACAAAGCGAGCACTGGACCTCCCGGTGGCTACCTCCAACGCCAAACTGAAGGCGTTGGGAGTGGTAAACTCCTATCAGGAGTTGCGGGAGGCCCACCTCGTGAACCAATATACGCGGCTATCGCAGACGGTTCCTGGGCGCCGCCTGCTAAACCGCTTACACATCCAACACACATGCATACCAGAGGGGACGGAGAACATCCCGGTGCTGTGGCGCCACATGCTCTGGGTCGCTCCGCTCCCGCGTAACATGAACATGGCTTCACATGAAGGCAGACCACAAGCGCGGGTTCGCACGCTTGAGAGGCAATATGGATATAAAGAGGGCGTCTACTACGTGGACATCACAGGGCCGTCGCCCTGCGGGATTCTTCACGGCTGCCGTAGTCCACCGGGGAATTAATGTCGACGGGCTGTCTTTTCGGGCCCCAAATTCAACACGAGCGGAGGAAGTCGCAATAGCTCTCGCTGCCGCCGATCCAAAATCGAGAACGGTTATCACAGACTCTCGCCGGGCCTCTGAACATTATCTTGCAGGCGAAAAAAATTCGCTGTGGCTTAGCTCGGTTAAGCCCGGTAATTGCGAAAGCAATATCCGTACGTACGCCATGGTACAGCTGGTAGTGTAGCTGGTGGTGGTGCTTGTGGTTAGGCTTGTGGTGATGCATCGGTTATATAATCCAATTCAATCCAATCCAATCACATGCAATCCAATCCATTCAAATCAAATCCAATCCACTCCTATCTAATCCAATCCAATGTAATCTAATGTAATCTAATCCAATCCAATAAAATCCAGTCCAGTTCAGTCCAATCCCGTCCAATCCAATCTAATCTAATGCAATCAAGGTCAAATGAAGGTCAATGGTGGTCACCGCCGCGGCACCGTGGTGGTCACCGGCCGCGGCACGGCAAAGGCGTGAAAGCTAGTGCAAGTAGTATTGCTTTCGCAATAATGTCACCTCTTGCCTCCCAAATTCTAAGACGCGCTCCCGCCGATCCAACTCGCACAAAAGTGATCTGGGCTCCTGGCCACCAGGGTCTACGAGGGAATGAGGCCGCTGATGCGGCCGCCCGAGCGCTCACACACCGGGCTCCTCATCCTAGCTCTCCTGGCTCAGAAGCTCATAAACCGCTTCTGCGGTTCCGCGAAATCCTAATTCATTATTGCGACAGCCACCGTCTCTACCCGGCACTTGCCAAGGGGCTGAGTAAGGCGGAGGAGCGAACTCTGCGGCGCCTGCAGACAGGAACTCTTCTCTGTCCTGCCATAGCAAAACACTTCGATCCGGACACAGATGGGCGCCCTCCGCACTGTGGAGAGATCTGCGATATCTTTCACATGGTGTGGGCATGTACTCAGAATCCTCACCTTCCCCCTTCCCCCACCCCCAGCCGAGAGGCATGGGAGACTGCCCTCCTCAACTGCTCCACAGTCTCAAAGGGCTCTAGTAAAGCGGGCGCGAGACGGGGCCTCGTCGTGCGGTGTCCCGGGCTAAGGATACCGACCATGCAGCAGGGTTTTTTGACCCTCAAACTCTCTTTGAATATTAAAGTTTTTCACCACCACCACCACCGCCCTAAGGGAAGGGAGGAAACGGCGCAATTCGGGTGTCCCCTGACTAGTTTTGGTTGATTCGTTGCGGTCGCTGGACTTATCTGAGATTAAAACGCGTCGCATATGACTTCCACAACCCGTCGGTGAACGTGCCTTTACACGCGCGCTAGAGCTAGGTTGGCGAATTTTCATGCAGTAAGCTCACACTTGGGCATCAACCACACTGAGGACAAAGCACGTTCTTCTCTCGATCTTGATTGCCTATGAGCGCGTTCCCTCAGTGTGGGGAAAACACTTTGTCCCTTAGACACAACGGGCCGTTTTATCTGACGAACCGTACACTTCAAACTTGCAAACTTCTGAAGTTTACGAATCCGATCTATCACGAAAGAAAGATGTGCTTTGCGTGTATTCTCAGAACGACGCTCTTCTTCGCCTACACGCATCCTGGCCACAGTGTTGTCCCTCTGCCCCTTTCCGGACCGATTAGCTAAGGATAGTCTCCTTACAGGCGCTGCAGTCACGCCTACTTACCACCTTTCAACTCTTAAATGGGGCACTGTGGTACACGCCGATGATATATTTGCGAGCGCCCCAGGGTGGCTGCGGTTTTCGATTAATTAATTAATTGGTTTTGGAGGAATGGTGCAGTATCTTTCTCACACCTCGGCGGACACCTAGTGATAGAAGAAAGAGGTGCCGTAGTGGAGGGCTCCGGAATAATTTCGACCACCTGGAAATCTTGAACGTGCGCTGCCATCGCACACCACACGGGCGTTTTTTGTGTTTCACCTCCATCGAAACGCGGCCGCCGCAGCTGGGTTCGAACCAGGGAACTCCGGCTCCGTCCGCGGTACAGTTTTCTATTATAAATACGCTGGCCGAAGCTAATACCGATTGAGAACTATTGTTACACCAGCCTGTCTCTAGAGCCGAAATAAATTTGATCGAAGCGGTTAGCATATCGCTTATTTTTTTCCCCGGACACATATGAGACCATTCGGCCGCTGGAAACGAAACCGAAACGCATAAAAAGACGGCCAGTCACATAATATCTAGCAGGCATAAACCAAACCCAAATTCTACGCGGCAATTTATGTTTTAAAATATTGCGCATAAACGTGTACATAATTTAAATTTTTTATCTGCGCTGCCTTTTGTGACTTTTAGGAATTAACGAAGTACTAAACACCGCCGTGGCTGGTGCTGCTTTCCTACGAAGGAGTCTACAAGGGAGTGGGCAGAGTAGGCAGGCTTTTTGTCACAGGATGGCGACTGGCGGGCGAGGCGCGTAGACAGTGATGCCAACCCTAGAGATTTATCCCTAGATCTAGGGGTTTTTTGTTTGTTTTAGGGATCTAGCGTCTTTTTTGTGAAATCTAGGGATTTTGAGAGGCCGTAGAATTGCTACTCTAAGCGGCTTAATGGCAGGTGTATCCGATTATTTTGCACTTGGAACAGAAAAAAAATGAAAAATGCTAATGACTACTCCTTTATTTTTAGTATTCTGCTGAACCGAGAGAGGGCGAAAGCAGTTCTGCAACGCGAAATTATCGACTGCTGCACAGGGAGGAAAAACGAAACCATGTGAATTTCAAACTGTTTAACGCGCGTGCCATCTCTGGCGCTTCGAGTGACTGCTCCTCTACGAAAGACTATGGGTGCGTTCCAATTCTCCCGAGTAGACGTCTACTTAGACGTCTTGCCGGACAGCCGCCATTTTGAGACGCGTTCCATTTCTCACAAAGCCGTCTAAGAAGACTGCTTCGCCGAAGTCAACATCGATGCAGGCTAACTTCCTGTCTAAAGATGGCGGAGCATTTGGTGCAGTCAGAGCTGAGTGAGCCGTGCTCTTGGCGGGCAGTGGAGGCCCGGAGACGCACCATCTTTCAAGTGTCAGTCATTCCGTTAAGTTGATTTTTATAGGAACTGGCGGCAAATGAAGCCGTCTTTGTGGACCTACGATTATATTTGTGAATCGCGCGAGAGGAAATCGTGCGGGTGAGATCGTCTGCTATGCAGGTGAGATCGTCCGCTGAAGCGGTAGCGATGAACGCACCATTATTGCAGAAAAAAAAATAAAATAAGAACTAGCAAACTACTAACAGAGCGTTTTTAACTTGTTTTATTAAGAATTTTAAAGAACATAGGGGTGCAACTATTCGCAAATGTTAGTTCAGTTTATATGCCGCAAGGCGGCGCGTGAAGTAGACACGTTCCAATATGTAGACATGTAGACGGTTTCCTAGACGTCACACTAGACGTCTTGTTGGACGTCTAGAGAATTGGAACGCACCCGAAGTTGAATTTTGACTTGTAGTGCCTGGATCAACGCGCTACGTTTACGCTCACCGCTTACCTTTACCAAAAAGTGCCACAATTCACATTCTTCACGTGTGCTAGACCACTTGATTTAAACGTGCTATTCAACCAAAAACACATTCAAAGTTATAAGGAATCACTTTCTGATTTTGTAATTACGAATCTTACGTCTGTATATTGCTGTGTAACTATAACAAGGCTACATTTTTGGTTATGTCAGTTTCTCGGGACGTCAATCCTTAGTAGATCCAAAACTATTTGACGGTCTTTGATTGGGACTATGATTAATAAATAACTGTGCGGTGAAATACGCCATTTCACCGCTTCTGAATATTCTCTATGAGGCGAGAAGGGGTCTTTCATTAATTCAAACATTTTCGTCTTTCTCCCCCGTATTCACAAACCACACTTGCCCTTATCTTTAGCGCCCCTTCACTTTTCTGCTCCTTAACGCGTTTCAGAAACAGACCTTACCCTTAACGGTCCCCTTTAGCCCAACTTAAAATTCAGGTAAAGGGAGCCATTTAAGGTGCCAACCCAGGCACCTTAAACTGCTCCTTACCACAATTCAACATGGCGGCGTGCTACGATGACGACTTCAGTGATGCTGAATTCCAATGGCAGATCGAGACCGCTCCGTCGGATCGCATACGGAGCGCGTAGATTTGCCACCTCCCATTTTGCGATTGGAATGCTAGTACTCCCTCGATGGATGGATGGATGGATGGATAGGAGCGCCCCCTTTGAAACGGGGTGGTGGCAATTGCCACCATGCTCAGCTTTTCTTTATTTATTATTTTTTTTGTTTACTGTGTTGGCAATTCTCATTAAGATTCTCCATCAACTTTGCCTACGGTTTCCTACTATTCTAACCTTATGCCACATCTCTGCTTTTCAGCCACCAATCCTCCAATCGCTTTTTGCTGACTTCCACTGCAGATTTATTTACATGACCATTGTTATCTTTAAACCCTAGGGCCTCAGAAAGAGTGACTGTGCCTGCATCGACATCCGGATGGATACCATCACATTTGATTATGAGGTGTTCAATTGTTTCCACAGATCTACCACACACTGCACATGTGTCATCTTCTTCGTTAAATTTCTTTTTGTAGCTGCGCGTTCTAAGACACCCTGATCTAGCTTCAAAAAGTAGGGCACTGCCTCTTGAGTTATCATAGAAAAATTCTTTCCTGATCTGCCTTTTCCAGAATCGATATAGTTCTACACTATGTTTCTTTTCCATTGAATTCATCCAATTTTTAACTTCCGCGTTTTTAACCTGTCGTTTAATGCTCTTTCTTTCTCCGTCCTCATGACCGGCATACTTACTGGTTAGTTTTCTAGTTCTTTTCCGCCACTGTGAGTCAACGTTCTTTCTGTATAAATATTTAAATACCTTAGCTGCCCATCTGTTATCGTCCAATTTCCTCAGGCGTTCTTCATATAGTATTTTACTCTTAGCTTCCCGTGCCTCGAATGATGCCCAGCCCATATCCCCTTGTACTGCCTCGTTTGTGGTTTTGCCGTGGGCACCTAGTGCTAATCTTCCAACAGCTCTCTGATTTACGTCTAATCTCGACTGAACTTCTGCCCTTAAGCACAGAACCGCATTGCCGAAAGTAAGTCCCGGCACCATTATTCCTTTCCAAATACCTCTTAGTACTTCATATTTGTTGTACCCCCATAATGCCCTATGTTTCATTATCCCGGCGTCTCTTCGTCCTTTTGCCCTAAGAGCCTGTTCATGCTTTTCCGTGTATATCTGCCCTTCGTTTAGCCATATCCCGAGGTATTTGTATTCGGCCACTTTGGGTATTTCGTGGCCTTGTATTGTAAGCACCTGATCAGTTGTATCGTTAAAAATCATCACACCTGATTTAGTTGCGCTAAAACTGAATCCTAGAGCGTCTCCTTCGTCTCCACAGCAATTAACCAAAGTTTGTAAATCTTCCTGGCTATCTGCTAACAGTACAATATCGTCCGCATACATTAAACCCGGGAGTCGCTGCTCAACTACATTTCCGCCTAATCTGTACGATAGATTATAACCCAGATTACTTTCTTCTAGCCTTCTTTCCATATTTATCACGTAAAGCATGAACAGCAGCGGTGATAGAGGGCAACCTTGCCTTAATCCTTTGTGCACCCCTACAGTTGTGGTACTTTTTTTCCCTTCCCATGTAATTTCAACTTCATTATCTCGGTAGATTTCCTGTAGAAAATCAATTACCTCATCACCAATACCTAAATCTTTCAATATGCTCCACAGGAGTTCCCTGTTCACGTTATCGTATGCACCGCTTATGTCTAGAAAGGCTATAAACAGAGGTCTATTTTCCGCCTTAGCTATTTCTATGCATTGGGTAAGCACGAACAGGCTATCATCTAACCGCCTACCCCTTCTGAACCCATTCTGAAGTTCTCCGAGTATCCTATTCCCTTCTACCCATGACTGCATTTTTAATTTCACCGCCTGCATTGCCAGCCTGTACATAACAGATGTTATCGTAATCGGACGGAAGGATTTTACGTTCATCTTATCTCCTTTCCCTTTATAAATGAAATTCATTTTACTCTGTCTCCAGCTGTGCGGAATTTGCTGATTTGTTATGACTGCCTCCAATGCTTTTATCAGCGCGTCCTTGCTTCTTGGGCCAAGTTCATTAATCAGCTTAATTGGAATTTCGTCTATCCCTGCGGAAGTGGTTTTAGGGATATTCGCTTCCGCCTTTTCCCAGTTAAGACTAGTCTCTCTAAGACTAGTCGGTCTTCGGGAGCGGGACGCCAGCGCCGCAGCGGCGAGCCGCGGAAACTAGGCGCGCCGCCGGAGCGGACGCCCTGCTAGCTTCGTGTTCGAGTGCGACAGGAGTTGCGCGAGGCGCGATCTCCGCGTTGACAGACGCCGTCTCGGCGAAACAAAAAGGAGGTAGTACGAAGGCCGTAATGTAAAACCAAAGCGTATGTACAGGATGGTCCACTCTCCGTGAACACGCGAGTGTGCGGCCGCGGTCTTCGGAGAGCCAGTGAGTCTGTCCCTACCGTTCACGAAAGAAGTGGCGGACGACGCGCAGGCAAGTTGCTCGCTGCTCGATTTTCCAGCCTTGCGACTGCGAGACGCAAGCCGCTGAACCAATCAGCGAGACAGTCGAGCTTTCGGCAACGACGCCGCCCGCGGACACGCCGAGCGACGAACTGCCGAGCGACGAACTGCGCTGCCCCCCCGGCAAACGTTTCTCCCTGGCTGCCGTAGTCGTCGCTAAGCCTAACTGTTTTTCATCGATGCCGCAGCTGAGGGCGCTTCGGAATTGGTCAGCGTCCAGAGACCTTGTAAACGTGTCGCAGCCGACAGCTTCCCGGATTGTAACTCGATTTTCGAACATGATTGTCGAATCGACGTCGAGAAGCAAACACTCGCAAATAGGCGGGCGACGTGAAATCAACAAGAACATTATTGTGACGGCTACACTACAGGGTGGCCTGCAAAAGAAGAAAAAATGTCAAAATTGGAAAATTGTTTGCCTAAAATCTCTCATGCTTACTTGCAAGCGTGCTAGGAGAAATTTTTATTCACTTTTTGTCGTAGGAATAAATTATACGTGTATCTCCAGATGATTCCAACATAAAAACGCGAGTAGCCTCGCTCCCATATCACCAACATTTTCGGATAGGAGCCCCTTTTCGTAAGGCGCCCTTAAAATCGCGTAAGGTTGGTTTTTGAGGCTGACTTCAGCCTTATCTTACGTTTCAACTTAGGCCGTCCTTGCCGAAGGCCCACTTAACGCTTTAAGGAAAGGAACATTTGTGAATACGGGGGTGTGTGCCTCTTAAAACAATCCTTAAAACAACCCTTAATGGTGTCTGAATAAAATACTTTCATGTGTTGACGGGGCTTAGCAGAAAATGCCAGATCTTTCAACTCGGTATCAACTGCATTCATTTTTCAAAGGGCTGCATAGGTTCTTTGCGCGTAAAGATAAGCCGGCTGAAGGAGCAGCTCAAAAGCCGGTGCGGTGAAACGGGAGCCGTCTGCTCGTGAGCGTCGTTGCTCACTATCTTACTCTCCAGTGACCACACGGCTCTGTAAAAGCTGGCGCCATCTGTGGGCCCTCTATGTAAGGTAAATCTACAAAAAAAAAGGTGCAATTGTGGCTAACACGCTTTTATTCATGTCTGACAAAATGTATAACCAATAGACGAAACAGTGAACGGCGCTGAGACTTTGTTAAAGCTCAAATGGTCGCATTAACAATTAAACCATTATAGGCTAGGGATTTTTCTTCAATCTAGGGATTTTTGAGGGTTCGATCTAGGGATAAAACGTTGACCTGAGTTGGCATCACTGCGCGTAGATCATTTGCTGCTAGCGTTGCATGCACGTGTTGTCGCAGTTCACTTTTTGAGCGAAAAAGTTCGTGCAGCACAGCCTTTACATGGCAGCTGCCTCTGCATGTTCAGACTACCGTGAAAGCAGGGTGAAGCTTGCTAGAATGTTTGTGTTTGCCGGTGCTTTGTTGGTGTTGGACGCTGTGTAAGAACCGCAGATAAACATGGTACTCTGCTCTTCAGTGTTCGTGACAAAGACATCACTTTGCCGCACAAGTCCATGTGTTTGCCGGTGCTTTGTTGGAGTTGGGCGCAGTGTAAACCGCAGAGAAACGTGGTACTCTGCTCTTCAGTGTTCGTGACAAAGACATCACTTTGCCACTTTGGTTGTCACTGCTGAAAATGGAGCCTCCGTGAGGCGAAGTCCAGGTAAGTGCTAATGCTTGCTGCCTGCGATACAGACAAAATGCTTGGTCAAGTGTGGCAGCGCCTCTCGCTAACTTTAAGGAACTTTTTCAGGCGCTTCGTTATACAGCTGCCGTAAATATTACTGCGACGCTGTTTTCCGCAGGATTCACCTTTGGTCGTGGGAATTATTTTTGTCAAATCGCCGCTCATTACGGTACTTGCATTGCGTTCCAAGCTTTTATTGCCGGAATTGTGTTCTTCAGCAAAGCAACGTTCCTTAGGCGGAGATAGGAGTGAGGGCACTGCGGCCGGCTTTAGACGCCAGGTAAACGGTTGGCCGCTTTTATAACTTGTGCATTACCATTATATTCTCTCCACCCATTTATGAACGCTTGCGTTTGCAAAAGTGTTTTCATCTTCCACAGCCATGTTAGCAAGCCTGGCACAGAAGCGGCTAATATTGGTAATGAAAACATGCTAGCATTGTTTTTAGCAGAGCAATGTTTGCATAAGCGTGTAAGCTGCACCAGAAAGTGATGGCTGTGGTGGGGGTGAAGCACCGAGGAACCAAAACGCTCTCTGGTCGAGTGGTACGAAAAGGAAACGACGCAGACAAGCGCTAACTCACAACTGGGGTTTATTGCTGAAACACACAGTTTATAGGTGTCACTTTAAAAACACAAAAACATAAGCACGCAGCCCCGCCTCGGAAGCCCAAGTCAGAGCAAAAAAAAGAATTGTAAGCATCAGGCGCCACTCATCGCTGTGGAAGAATCAGTTAAAAAATCCGTTATCAAAAAGTATGTCAGTGCAATGCTGAGGCTAAGAAATCGATTTCACAGTCCTGCCATGTTAACAGAGGGCTCGCTGATACGTAGATTCTGACATTTCCTAATATGATATGCCTCCATTATCTCGCGTACGCGCTGATCGCGGTGTCTGAAAATGCGATTTCTTTTCAGACATCGTGATCAGCGCGTACGCGAGATAATGGAGGCATATTACATTAGAAAATGTCAGAATCTATGTGTCAGTGAGCCCTCTGTTAACATGGCAGGGCTGTGAAATCGATTTCTTAGCCTCAGCATTGCATTGATATACTTTTTGATAACGGATTTTTTAACTGATTTTTCTACAGCGATGACTGGCGCCTGATGCTTACAATTCTTTTTTTTCCTCTGACTTGGGCTCCGAGGCGGGGCTGCGTGCTTATGTTTTTGTGTTTTTAAAGTGACATCTATAAACTGTGTGTTTCAGCAATAGACCCCAGTTGTGAGTTAGCGCTTTAGCACTATTGTTACATCATGAACGTTATCTAACTTGCCCAACTTTTGGCTTTGCTTAGTTTTCAAACCCCCTTTGATTCACTAGTTTTAACTGAGGTAAAGCCGAAAGTTCAGTGAGTTGGTACACGATGATGTAAAAAATAGCAGAAAGGAAACACGAAAGTTTGACAGGACGCAGACTGAAGTCATGACTAGTGTCAGTCGCTGGTCGCCTTGATCGATCACACCCGTTCCAACTGAACACGTTTATTCAAGGCAATTCTCGGATACATGATCTCCATCACATGACGGTCGGAGTCGCTCTCCCTGCTGCTCCCCTCTTTCTCTCTGCCGCCCTCTCTCCAGTCCCGTCTCCGTTTTCACGCGGCCGCTCAGGTCACGCGCGCGCGCCGATCCAGGTGGCCGTGGTTCTCACCTTCTAGCTCTCGTGCCAGCTAGGCGTCCGGAGATAGTGGGAGAGTCGAATGCTTACACTAGGCAGTTCTAGTGTCGAATTTGTGTGGTCGTTTGTTGAAAGTGTAGGCTATACTTAGGTCTAGGCCAGTTGTCAGCATGTATGGCTTATGAGGGTTTAACGTCCCAAAGCGACTCAAGCTATTAGGGACGCCGTAATGAAAGGCTCCGGAAATTTCGACCACCTTGCGGTCTTTAATGTGCACTGACATCGCACAGTACACGGGCCTCTAGCATTTCGCCTCCATCGAAATGCGATTGCCGCGGCCGGCATCGAACCCACGTCTTTCGGGTCAGTAGCCCAGCGCCATAACCATTGAGCCGCCGTGGTGGCAGTCGTCAATGTATTTAAGCTATCTGCTGTCTAGCACTTGTGATAAGCAGTTGATGGGGCTTTCGATCAAAATAAAAATTTAATTTTGTGACTTTGATAGGGGGCTGCTGGAAAGTGGCTTTAGCATTGCGCATTGGTGCATTTAGGGGTGGTGGCGAAGCGAACCTCACTGTGACTGCTGTTACTTTTTCATTACCAGCTGTTGATTTCCTTTTCACTGCAGTAGCTGGTGCTTCGACTGTGTGTACTTGGCCCCCCGCGGTACATTAGTGGAGCGGGAGAGGTTGTCTTTTACAACCTCACACTATATTCTGTGTGTACTTGGGAGCGAATGTATTCGTGTCAGTAAGACATGGTGCAGACACATTGTTCAACGAGCGTGTGCTGACAATCTAGCGCTCAAACTGGAGTGGTTTTTCGTATTTTTCTGTTGTTCCTTTTGGGACAGAGTTCTGGTCTGTTCATTTATGGTGACTCCCCAGTATGTTGTTGCCTCTTGCTCCCAGGGACCAGAAACACGAGGCAGCTGTCTGAGTGAAGGCCCAACATGGGGCATGGTGGTACAAAAACAACTGCGATGATGCTGCGGCAACGGGGGCAAGGTATGAAACGTCTTATTTCCTATACTGACCTGCTTTCATTGATCTGCAAGGCTTTATTGCAACACATAAGCACGGTAAGTGCTACTGTGTCAAACCCACTCCTCCAATGGCATAAGGCCTTGACAATTGGGGATTGTAATGCCATGGTGCCTGAGCCGGGTTTAAGTTTTGGTGCGTCAGTATAGGCACCCTGCACATCTAACTCCAGTGCAACGCACGTGCATCCCTGTCAGGAAGGTGGGGGCAGTCTGACAGCTCCCGCTGTGTTGCACACGCCTCCACGAAGCAGTTGTGCACGTCCTTCCCGAGCACGAAATGGCACGTAACAACAGCAGGACACATTGCTGTGCTGTAGGATGCAATAATACGTATATAAATTTGCCTGGGATAAGGTTTTATGGATTTCCAACACGACATTGGGAGACTGCCCAGCTTTCACGACACGCAACACACGCATGCAGTTTCTCGTCAAACAATGGTAAAACCCGTGCGGAAGATGCTTACTTGACTCATGCATTTCCTCCTAGACAGGCTTTTGACTCATGGCACATTCAGCAGACGCGGAGGAATGCTAATGTCTCTCTGGGAACCCTTCCCTCTTCTTGCAGCCACGATTTCGGGTCATTGATGTGGCTCTCAACAATATGTGGGCTTAAAAAGCCACACCGCAACTCGCCCGCAGGCACACCTGAGAAGCCCAAATTTAGCAGAGCAAAGAATCGTTTACCTTAGTTCCAGTTATGCATGGAATCCTTGCTCGATTCCATGCGCCTTGTCGTCCAGCGTCTTTTTTGACAGTAAAGGCAAGTTTTCACGGGCAACGGCAACATGTTCCTGATAAATCTTTGCTTCCACATCTGAACGACTGGGTGATAATTTAGTACAATATTCATATATCCTAATGCGGAAGATTCAAAGCACTCGTACTAAATGTGTAGAAATTAAACCAACCTTGCAATGAAATTCCGCTTCTTGAGCACAAGCTTTCTGCAAGAATGCTGCTTGGAATATCTGGGATACTCCTTTTTTGTAAAATCCCAGTCAAAAAAGTTTTGTTTTCCGTTCAGGAGTTCCAGTGCGCACAGGCCCTTTGCCGCCGCTTGCATCCTCTTCTGCTTGCAAAAGCTCGTTCATTGGGCATCTCATATCACCAAAATACTGACGCACGTGTTGTAGCGATAATGACCTGGAAGTTGGTGAAAAAATGAGAAATTATTAGTGGGAGATTATGCAATGGGCCATTTCATGGGCCGTGTCCATTTCAATGCGTAGTTTGAACAGGGCATTTCACATCAAACACCGAAGGTGTGGCAAATGAGAATGTTATGCAGTCAGGCTTGCGCCGTTCGCTCAAAAACTAGAGTTTTCGAATTACCTTCACTGTTATGCCGCCTAATGGCCGTCTTCGAAAGTTTAGGGTAAGCCTTTTTAATTGCAGGAACACTCCAGGCTTGCGGGTGGCTTGTTTTGGAGAGCGTTTCACACCGCTCAAAAAACACTGCAACGGCAGCAGCGTGTTTACATTTCCCTGCGATTCCTGCCT
Source organism: Amblyomma mixtum (assembly GCF_055824585.1). Classification (NCBI taxonomy): domain Eukaryota; kingdom Metazoa; phylum Arthropoda; class Arachnida; order Ixodida; family Ixodidae; genus Amblyomma; species Amblyomma mixtum. The sequence continues at coordinate 124,391,088 of NC_143019.1, read as the reverse complement.
TGCAACTGCAGCTCGCGGCAACAAGCTGTCTGCTGGAAGATAGCTACATAAAAAAAAGTGAGTGAGAGTGCAGCACTAACAGACATCAGATACAAATATTTCTTACCATGAATTTTATGGTTTTTGATGGTGCAGTGATGCTTGTCTGCGCAGTGCACCAGGCTGCTACTTCGCTCCCGTTGCACGACGCCACCTCTTTCACATTGTGTACATGGCCGGCTTCAAAAAGCTTCGTTCTCCTTTCCTGATGTACGCCTCTCGAAAGGGTTTTTCAGCCTCATGAATGGGTCGAAATCCCGCCTCTACATTGAGCGGCATGCCGCTAGCAGTCGCCATCCCTTTGAAGTCGCGGGGCGAGCGTTCCTGACAGGGACGAGGAACTGGCCGCGCGGGGGAGCTGAATGCAACCTTGACGGTGGCAGTGCTTGGCGGGTGCAAGGTGCATACAGGCACGATGCACATCCAAGTTTGGGGCAGTGCTCGCATCCGGTGTGAGGCTGCGGCTGGATATTGGCACTGATGGCAGTCAGTCGAGTAGCATTTTGCGGCCTGTTGCAGAGTCATTTGCTATTCTCTTCTGGGCACCTGTGGCCTTGCAGGACGTTCCCTGTCCTAGCTAGTGGCAGGAAACTTTGTATGCGTGCCATTGTCTAGGCAGTGCAGACATCAGCGCCATTTCCACCTTTAGTGGCTGGCAGACAGCTAACTGGAGCGTCGTATCCCTGTCGTGGCAGGGGTGTGTTTGAAAATGGCGGGATGATGCTTCCGCAGGCAGTTCCCCCTGAAACTGAAGCTGGTTCAGAATCTTCTTTTTATTCACTTTGTATTGTTTTTAACTAAGTCCATCTAAAGCTCACGTTTCTGTGCAGCGGTCTCAAACCAGCACATATGCTGGTTGGATAATAGCGCAGAAATAAGTATCGTGGAGAAAGATAGGCGCAGCCATAAAATAACAGCGGGGCCATGCGGTATTACTTACGTGAGTTCAGCCACAGACTATACACTTTAAAAGGCTTCGTTGACTGTAGCAATTGAAGTGAAGAGGAATTCGTTAACATGTGGGCTCAGGTTTCGTGAGCCTTTTGTTTTGAACTGAATTAATTCATACTAGTGGTGGTTTATATATCGCGCTGTTCTCTGTGACTTGCTTCATGCTCGTCAGATGGCGCTTCCTTGCTGCTTTTTTGGATGGAGATGTACAGTCCCGGGTAAGAAAGATTAGCACACACGACCGAACACCAGAGCGCCGGAATGACAACGCGTGGCGCTGCGGGTGGCGAAGAGGCTGATAACGAGAGTGCCGGGCCGTTCCCATTCTACAGTATTAGGGGGGTTCAGTGGACTGCCACGGACCAGCGAAATTACTGGCTAAAAGCAGCGCTATCATCTATTGTTCCCGCAAATTCCTTTTGACAAACCATCGCAGACATAAAAAAACAGTAATAAAAAGGAGCAATCTTTGCTTATGATAACCGAGCCAAAATAAATGCCGCAAGCACAGTCATGTAGGGTCGGCACTGCAACGCTCTGGCGGTGCACGTTTGATAAAGCTTACTTCCTGCCGTCTCCCCCTAGGCTGCAAACATGGAAGCGTACCGCAGCGCTGCGAGGTGAGATATACGAATTCTAATCGCCAGTGATCTGTGCTAATATTTTTTGCTCGCGATTGTACAGCGCAAATATAGACGAGGACACAAGGAAGGCACATAGAACACACGAACTCTGACTTGCAACAGTTTATTTTCAACCTCGGACGTGTATATATAGCTGAAAAAAACGGGCAAACATCACCATGCGCAGTAGGTGACACATTCATATGTTGACGCAAGTATACCCAAGCAGTGCGCCAACAATAGACCGACGCTGGCGTAATAGTGGTCAAAACCGGCTGGAAAGTCGGACCTACGTTGGCATTGGGGCAAAAAGAGACTTTTTCCAACCTTGGCCTGATGTTCAGGCCAAGACTGGACCTATCTAACTACCCACACTGGCCCGACATTCATGCCACGATCGGACCACTGTTCAGCCTATCTGCTAACACAGGCCCAACATTTATGCCACTATTGTACCCACGTTTAGCCGCTCTACCAACGCTGGCCTCACATTCATGGCACAATTAGGCCACTGTTCAGCCTTTCTGCTAACACTGGCCCGAAGTTCATGCCATTGCATTTCTAGTTCAGTGAATATTGACATTCCAGTTAATGTTCGCATTGGGAAAGCCATGGGTTTTGGCATTGCAAAGCTGCCATCATCTCTTCCATACACATGCACAACAAAATGAGGCAACGAAAGAATCCAACTGAGCAACAATTTATTGAATATTAGGCACCGTGCCTGGTTCGAGCAGGACAACGGGTGGGCTTAGGTGGTGACTGGGGACGCACAGGTGCAGGAGTCCTGTGAGGCAGCGATGGCCGTCCGGGATTCTGGGAGGTGGGGACCGCGTGGGGAAAGGAAGGGAACTGTGCTCACAGGGGTTGCCAGGTCGGCAGCAGTACCTGGCAGGAGAGGTTCAGCAAAACGCCTTTTTCGTTCACCGCCTTTTCGTCCACCGAACCTGGCAACCACTTCCTTATGAACCCCTGTGCTTCTAATACGTCCACCCCCGTCTTCTCACAGATGGCATCTGCATAAGATAAGCATACATTTTAGGCCAGCGGAAAAGGTTTGCGCGCTCGCAGAAATCAAGATTATTTCACCAACAGAGAAAACAGAAAAGGTCACAAGTACTACATGTTATTACACACAGTGAGTCCCAAAATGAAAGGTCTACAGTATCCAAATACAACTCCAGGAAAAAATCCACCTGAAAGCTTTTCTAACCAACCGTATAAATCTGCGGCGACATCACAGTCGACCACTTTGCATTACTAACATGAGGGAGCACAAATGGCTGGCAGATACAAGGCACGACTGCGATCCATGACAAGAGATGGTTGCACTGGTGTGAGGGCTTTCTCTGAAAGGCATCTGCTGACTCATATATCTTCAGATGCACACGGATGAAAACTGCAGATGTCTACCCCCATAAAAAATTTCAGTAACAAAATATTCATCTGTTATGAAACAGAAAACTGGTAAAGTATCAAGTGAAAAAAAAAAGAAAACAAAGTGCAGCAGAACCTGTTACATTTTCTTCCACTCATCTTTTAAAATTCAATTAAAACCTGCTGCAATCAGTAACAATGTACCTGTTGCCACCTTGCACAGCTTCAAGGCAATAAATGATCTCTTCCCCTTGCGTCCATGGAGGCTGTACAACCTTTGTACAGCCACCCCCATGATGGCTGTCATCACAGCTGCTTTTGCTCTAAAGAAACACCACAGGTGCACGAGCTATTAGGCATAAGCATCAACTATAATTTCAAATTTCATTTAGTTTTGCAGAATCTAATAGCTAGGACAGTTGTGTGCCTACTGTATCGGTGACCTCTAAAACTGTACGGTGCACGCCAGCCAGTCTGGCAACGTGCTCGGGTACTTCCGGTGAGCGGGCAATAAACGTCAGTTGTTTCATGGCTACCGCACGTGTCGGTCTCTTGTATACATGGTGTCAGAAGTGGGGTCCATGCAAACGCGAAGTTGGCCGTGCGCCGGGCGCCATTTGGACGGGCGCCATCTTGAAGAGTCATGCTGTATTCCCGCTTCAGTTTTCTGATGCCCGTGAGCAACTTGGGATACTGCCGGCGAGCGCACTCGGACAAAGCCTCATCTTTTTTTACTGCTCTGATTCTGTTGACAAGACCAAACTGCTCACAAGCCTGCAGTCCCAAGATCGCCTGACGGCCCTTCTTCACAACAAAGAATTCCACTAGTCGAGTGTCGGCGCCAATCCGAACCGGGAGGCATACCTTTCCCATGTGCACGATTTCATTCCCGCCGTAGCTGCGTAGTACGGCCCTGGCTGGCTCTGGCTGCTGCTTGGTTCCCAGGGCTTCAAACAAGCCGTGCGGCAGCAGGTTGGCCTGCGCGCCGGTGTCGACTTTCAGCCACACTTCCCGTCCCGAAATACGAGTCACTACCTCCCAGTCGCGCGCATCAGCAGCGCTCGCTTTCTTGCATGCTGTAGATACGTGCAGCACGGTAAAGCCGTCGTCGTCGTCCAGCCGCTCGACAACCTCGTTAACATCCGCTGCTCTTGCTTTGCAGCAAACTGCGAAATGATTCTGCCTTCCGCACCTAGCACATTTTTTCTTATATGCTGGACACTCGCGAGGCCTATGCGAGCGGTTGCAGTAGCCGCATTTCTTTTCTTGGTGTCTCCCTTTGCCGCAACCCAGCGCATTGTTCCTGTGCTGCTGATGCTTGTTTTTCTCCTCACCCACTGCGTCGACGCTTTTGTCTTCACTCCACACTTTGCTTTGTGCGGCAGCGATTTCCTCAGCCTTTGCCCACTCGACGGCTGCGGTGAGTGTCAAGTCCTTTTTGGCTAGAAGCTTTTCCCTCAGTGTCCTACTAGATGTGCCGTACAATATTTGGTCACGCAGCATCGATTCCCGAAGGGTGTCAAAATTACAGGTCTTCGATTTCAGTTGCAGGTCTCGATAGAAATGCTCGAACGGCTCACCTTCGGCTTGCGTGCGGTTTCGGAACACGTAGCGCTCGAACGTCTCATTGCTCTGCGGTAGGCAGTAAGCTTGCACTAGCTTGTCGTAGTCCTTCTTGTCTTCAGCGGTAAGATCGAAGGTGTTGTAAACATCTATTGCCTCTTGACCGGGGTGGTGAAGCAAAATGGCGGCTTTCTTGGCGTTGCTGCGTTGTCTTCCTGGTTCTGTTGACTCAGTGGCGATGAAGTAGAGCTCTACCCGTTGCTTGAATCGAGTCCAGTTGTCCGCCACATTATCATCAAACCTAACCCAGAACTGGTAGAGTGCCTAGCCCATTGCCAGAAGCCAGCTACGAAAAAGGAAGTCCAGAGGCTGCTTGGAGCAGTCAACTATTTCAGCAAGTACTTGCCGAACTTAGCAAGTCAGGCAGAATCACTTCGTGGTCGGTTGCGGGAGGACTCTGTCTTTGAATGGACTAGAGCGCACGACATCGAGTGGGCCCGTCTAAACGAAATGCTCACGCAAGCTCCTGTACTTGTTATATTTGATCCATCTTTACCTACAAAGCTGTCCACTGACGCATCCGCCTTTGCATTGGGTGCAGCCCTTTCCCAGCAGCATGGTAGCGACTGGCGGCCTGTGGGCTATGCGTCAAGGGTCCTGACAGAGACCGAGCGCAGATACGCACAGATTGAAAAGGAAGCCCTTGGAATAGTGTTTGGCTGTGAGAAATTTAATGAGTTTGTCTTGGGCCGAAGAATCACTATAGAGACCGATCACAGTCCATTGATATCTATCTCGAAGCAAGGACTCGGAGACATCCCGCCTCGACTTCAAAGGCTCTTCCTGCGACTGCTGAAATACGACTACCTGTTGCAATTTGTTCCTGGGAAGAAACTGGTTATTGCTGACACTCTTTCCAGGATGCAAGGGAAACGCTTGTCAGATAACTTCTCAGATGACTTGGAAGTACACGCCATAAGTGTCTTGGAGGACCGGGTGAGCAAGAGAACAATGGACAAATTGAAAGATGCCACGGCTAGGGACCCGGAGCTGCAGCAAATCATGGCAAAACTGCAGGCGTCACAGTCTTTGAACGGGGAGTGGAAAACGCACACCAGTGAACTGTCAGTGGTGGAAGGTGTGTTGTTGAAAGGTACCAAAGTTGTCATTCCTTCCGAGCTTCGAAAGGAAATGCTTTGTCGGTTGCATCGAGGGCATCTGGGCATAGCGAAATGCACATCACGAGCACGCAGCCTCATGTACTGGCCCAGAATGGCAGCTGAAATAAGTGAAATGGCTGAGCGGTGTCCGACTTGTCAGATACATGCTTACAAACAGCCTGCTGAACCACTGCTGTTACGGGATACGCCCAGTCGCCCCTGGTACAGGGTGGGAGCTGACTTGTGCGAGCATGCTGGGAAGCATTACCTTGTTGTGTACGATGCCTACTCTAACTATCCGGAGGTGGAGGAGTTGAACGGCACCACAACTACTGAGGTCATAAACAAACTATCTCGGATATTTGCACGTTATGGCATCCCCCACGAGGTCTGCACTGATGGAGGTCCCCAATTCACAGTCAAGGAATTTAAAGACTTCGCAGTGATTTTTGACTTTGAACACATCATTTCCAGCCCTTATTATCCGAAATCGAATGGACTCGCGGAGAAAGGCGTACAAATAATCAAGAGGCTACTCAAGAAGGCAGGATCATCAAAGGAGGAGTTTTGGCTTGGCCTCCTCAACTATCGTGTGTCTCCGCTGGAAGACGGTGTCTCACCATCCAAGTATCTCATGAGTCGCGACAGCAGAACGCCGCTCCCTGACCCCTGCTCGGATTCAGCTCAGCAGCCCTCAAAACCTCGAAAACATAAGCAGGATACGAGCAAAGGGCAGCAGCTCCCGCCATTACAGCCTGGAGACAGCGTTCGGATTAGGTCTGGAAGCAAGTGGGGCACAAAAGCTATAGTTTTAGATCTTGTGGCCCCCCGATCATACAGAGTAATAACAGAGGATGGAAGCGAATTTAGAAGGAACCATCAAGACCTGCGAAAAACGAGAGGTTTGCAACCCAACATCACAACAGCTTCATCCTACAGCACGCAACGCTGGAGACGTGGAAAGTCATCCAGTGTTGCAGAGAGCGACAAGACCCCAACAGGCCCTCATGTGTGTTGACACTCCGTTATCGAATGCAAGATCAACAGTCCCAGCAAGGGAGCTGTGTACACCACCTAGAATACTAAGACCGCCTACAGCATCCTCGCCAGCAGCAGGAGAAAGGGGTTCCGCAGAGTTCGTTTCTCTCACACCTCCTAGACCAGCTGGAGTGTTGGGTGCAAGCAACAAACAGGGGAGCAGCCAGCGGTGCAACCTCGAGGGGGAGGAGCAGAGACTGCTACAGAACACACTACATCCTCTGGACCGACTAGAATGGTTGGTGCAGAACTAAGACGGTCCTCAAGACTCAGAAGGCCTCCCTGCCGGTTGGCCTACCAGAATTAAGGCGCCCCGTCCTGCATATCACCCGCTCCCTATTGTGGAGGACTTACTCTATAGTCACCTTCTCAATGTTTAAAGAAAAGAGGATGTATCGGTGACCGCTAAAACTGTACGGTGCACGCCAGCCAGTCTGGCAACGTGCTCGGGCACTTCCGGTGAGCGGGCAATAAACGTCAGTTGTTTCATGGCTACCGCACATGTCGGTCTTTTGTATACACCTACCTGTCAACAGCCCATGCGAGTACCTACAATCATAGTGCATAATTTCTGTATGATACAATAGCTTGCTTACTGCTACCAGCAGAAAGCACCACCACCAATGCGGACATTTTTTTTTATTGCGAAAGCAATAGTACTCCCAAGAACGGCCTTTTGCGTAGTGGCGGCCATTTTGCACTTTTGACCTTTAGAATGACCCCTGACGTCATACCATGCCTATTGACGTCACAGCGTGATGTCATACCAGGAGCGAGAGACGGGCTACCAGCTCGGCTCGTCGGGTAACGGCGGCCGCTTGGCATGGCTCGCCGCGCTGTTCCCGCTAGAGGTGCTGCATATGCAGTATAAAACACCCGCTTTCGCAACCTATCAGGCTTAACCACAGCTAAGCCCCCGGCAATTTTTTTCTTTTCATTGTACTAAGAGCAGAGAAATTTTAGCGATTAAGCAAAGGTGGTCTACCCCTATCCATATCTATGCTTTGCATCTTGGAAATTATTATGTTATAACTATAATGCTTTTAGCAGATGTATGTGCTGGATGTGTTTTCTCTGCACAGCCGTTGCGGTAAAATTGGTTTGACCCACTGATCCACTGAAGTTCTTCTGGCAGACCTCACTGTGTGCTTTTTTCCAATCTTGATGTTCATCCTCACCTTCTTTGGGACCATAGTTGCAGCCATGGCAATAGTTGCACTGCACAGCAAAATCCAGCACCAACCCAGTTTCCAGCTCGATAGCAATGCCGAGCCCAAAGTGTGAGGTGTGGCCGCATTTATGCCAAGTTCCGTCATAACTTACACACACGTTCAAAAGTTGAGTGGAGCCAGCAACGGAGTTGATTTCCCTCACAGCGGCTCCGGCTTCGCGCATGACATCGGACGCAGCTTCCATAGCGGCTCTGTGCACCTTCTCCGCTACTGTCTGCTATGTTTTGTGGTGCATGGCCATAGGCGCGTCCATACCCGCAAAAAAGTTTGCCATGGTTTTGTAGTTCATGCCGCAGTTACGGCTTGCAACCACGAGGTGCAGTGAAACCTCAGGCTGCTGACTGGACTTCACAGGTGGAGCATGCGCGGCCTTCTTGACTTCACCACACCATCTGCACATCACGACAAACTCCAGATTCGCACCCGCACCGATTTCTTCCGAGTCCAACGACTGTCCGTGACAGTGCGGGCACAGCAGCCATGTTACCACCGCCTTGATGGCTGTAACTTTTACAAAACGGTAGCCGCTGGGCTCCCCTCGCTTTCGTCGGCAGGACCCTGTACCTTCCTTTCAAATGTCGTCAATTGGCACTCACCACCATCAGCAGAACCGGTAGACATTTCCATAGGTGACGAACCACCATCGCAGATTGAAGGGTTCGCATCTGCCGCCGGCATGGGCTTCTCAACGCAAGCGGCAATTTCACACATGTATCCACATGGCCGCAAAGTGTGTGACTTCAGCAAGAGATGGTGCGGGTTGCACGGCGGGTGAGTAGCCCGTCGTTGCGAAGTGTTTAGCGGTCCAGCGGCCGACTATACGGACGCTTCTTCGAGCAGCGCGGCCCTGACTGGCAGGAGCTCCTGCGAACAGTGATGGGAGTATCAAGTATTCAGATACTTATGAGGACCAAATGTGCACAAAATGTCCCCCATTTGTGTGGTAAATCTCCGGTTCGCCTTGGACCATATTCAGTCCATCTGATCCGTGATGGTAAGCAAACGGGATACACTGTTGCATCTTTTGGTGGTCGTGGTATCCCTCGGTCAAGAGACTTCACACTGTCCAAATACGTCGTGATGGACACACGACGACATTGCACAATGTGATGCGCCATGACTTGAGCGGAGCCTTCCTTTGCACAGGCAAAGCCTCCACACAGGAAGAGGGCATGATCATTCGCCTTAGATGTCATGGGCACAGGGAAGTGTTGTCGAAAAATTGATTGACCACCACTCCGGGAGTTTAAAATGGTGGAAGAACTCAACCGGATAGAAGAAGGTGGTCGTCAAGGCGCTTTGAATAGGAAGGCCTGGTGCGCCAATCTGAGCATGGATTGGCTCTGCTAGGCTGCCGGACAGACAGGTTATTCTGTGGCTCTGCAGCAGGCTAGAGGCTGGGAGGGTGACGGTTGAATCGCAGTCGCCTCGAGCATACCAGCAGCACATGCAGAAACTCTCGGCTCTCTCTTTTTCTCTGTCGAGCGTGATTGGACTGCTCGGTAGCGTGTTGGTGAGGCAAGTCTCAACGTCAACACAAGTCACTAGATCTTGTCCACGCTCAGCCTTGTCCCTTACGGTTCCAGGCATCGCGAAGAGCCCAGAAGTGTCATCCACGCGCCCCCGAGTCTGGATGACTCGTCTCAGGTGACTAGGGCTTGTGGTCCCGTGCAATTCTCTCTGTAGGGAGGAGGATACAGAAACACTGTCTATTTCCCAACCGTCCGTAACGTGACACGCCGTCGAAGCTATTTCTTGTGTGCTTGACGCGAACGGAACGGAGGTGTCCTCAGTGTCGAAGGGTTGAACACCCATCGAGGAGGTCCATAGTGCTGGTCCTGCGCTTCCCTTAACCTGAGTAACCTTACGCACGAGGTCATGCTCTGCGTAGGTATAAGACGAACCCATTTGATAGGCTGTCATAATAATTCTTCAGGTCCACTTAACTGGCAGAGAAGGCGGTCGGATGTCGCCTCGCGCTCATTAAGGAGTGTGATGTTAGTTACGAAGTGTCGGCTACTGCCTAAACAGTAACACAGGTTAACAATTTGGGCACAGGCAGGCGCTCACTTGCTGGCGGTCGCCCAGTGCTGTTTGGGCCTCTCGCTTTCGTCGTGCGTTTTCGCTTCCCGAAGCTTGTCCGTGTCGAAGCCTTCGTTGCGGGCATCTTCGGGTCACACCACCGGCCACCCAATGATCGCAATAAGCTCACAGAAGGAAGATATAGCAACACATAGCAAGCGTCGAGCGCAACCAAAGCGGGAACGACTCCAAATGGCGCGAAAACAGCGTTGGGTGGCCACGTGGTACATTTCCGCGAATCCGAGCTCCTGTTTCGGTTTGCCACCCACTGCTTCGGTTCGAGGTCCTGTTTCGGTTTCTGCGGCCTGTAATATGCCTTTCTTTTTTAGTTCTTCGATAGTTGCCTTGCATAGTCTCGATGGAAAGTATTCCGTCACTAAACTGCGCGAAAAACAAACTTTTATATCACAGGCATTCACTTCACATTCGGTTTTTTGCCCGCACCGCGGCCGCATCTTGAAAAGAGCGTTCACAGACGCCTTCAACGGCAAATGCGCCCCACCGCGTCGTGAAAAGAATTCATTTTCTTCTTTTCTACTGCTCCGATAACAACCAAACTTGGTGAGAATATTCTTCATTAAACCAGCAATCCAAAACAACTCAAGCTTTAAAACACATTTTTTTTCCGAAAATCGGTATTTTAGCCCCGCATCCCCCCTTAAAGCTGCCCTATTATTTGGAAAACCTAGCCCACATTAAAGACGCACTGAGAAAGGACCAACTTCCAGCTGTGTTCACAGAAGTTCTTGCTACAGTATATTAACCGAAAGCTCAGCTTCATGTAAAACAGACCTTACAACATCCTTAATGTTAGACTAGGAGGTGAAGTATTGAATCCAATGAAGCCAAATGCTATTCCAGTATACTACACAGTCGACTGCTGAATTAAATTAAACCAGCACAACAATAAATAGCAGACAAATGTAAGGAAAATGAGGGTCTCGTTATGAGATACATACGAAGAAAGGGAGCCACTGGCAACAAGAAAAGCATAGGGTATTTTTTTTTTTTTGGTGTTGATCGATGTAAAACAATAATGTAATCACAGAAATATTTGACTGAGAAATAAATTGAGAAATAAAATTTTTAGGGACCAAATCTGGTATGCAACGACCGGCCACCGGCAGAGCTCTGGAAAACTGCATCGAATGACATCGGGTGACACTATCTGAGAGTGACTGCCCCAAAAGAGCCTGTGACTGCACCGCCAAATACCAATCTACTGTGACAGGTGCAGTGCTTCACACAGAACTACGTACAAAAGTTAGTGCAAAACACAAGACCATCACAAGAAAGGTGGACAGGATAACGCGCTACTGACAACTAATTCTTTATTGAAAGAAACACGTAATATATAGGCACACTGTCACACCACCTATCAGCTGCAGCAAACGTCAGAACGATGTAAAGGGTCATAAAAGTGGTAAAAGACACAAAGACTTAAAACACTAAAACTTAAAGCTTAATACACTTAAAAGCTAAAAACGATAAAAGCGACGGAAGAACATTAAAAAGCATGACGCGTGGTGTATAGGGCCAAAGAAGCATGACTGAATGGAATCCAACAGGATGATAACAAAGCGATATTGCATAAAAACCTAACAAATACACTAAAAAAAAACACCTGAAGCAAGAAAACCCTGATAAAAAAGGCCTGTGCACTGAACACTTCAGATTGCATCGTTCTGATGTTTGCTGCAGCTGATAAGTGGTGTATCTTTCGATAAAGAATCAGTTGTCAGTAGTGTCCACCTTTCTTGTGATCCTCTTGTGTTTTGCGCTAACTTTTGTACTTAGAACTATGCACTGACTAGCCCAGCAACAAGTGTTACTGAGTACCTTTCACACAGAACCAGCATCAGTAGCTCGCTTTGCTGTTTAGCGCTCCTTCTCGCCTAAACGCTGTGATGCGACAGCAGTCTCACAGGTGGCATTTTCTTTGCACTGCGTGGCTGAAACATGACGCGGCAGCTGGCACTTGCCATAAGCCATAAGCCACATGTTCAGCACTGCTACCGAGCCCAACAAATTGATAGGAGCCAAAGAGCAGATAAAGAGAGTCCCCTAACAGCTGTCTCAACACGTGATGCAGTTTTTGCGAGCTCTGCCACCGGCTGGGCATTGTGTACCGCTGTTGCTTCCAACGGTACATCTCACCACACAAAGAATTGACAGGGCGTTCCAGTGAATGCTCTCAAAAATTCCTAAAGAAGCACAAGTTTGAAATGGAAAAAAAAAAATTTTTTTTGGAGGAAGAACCTCTCGGCATTGGTGGACATAATTTACTGCATCCTAGTTATACAGGTAATTAAAAACTCGCTAATTAACTTTTTAATTATTACAGTTCAATGGTTACTGCCAAAGGGGAGTTCGAAGTGACCGAGGTGATGGAATGTCAGCCTTTGAAACGAAAAACTGATTTCCAAAAGCCCTGCAACCTGAGAAACTCTAGTTTTTCCAAGCAAAACTGAAATTGAGCGCTGATGACGTGCTGCAGTGGCTACGGTGCCCAGTTCGAACTGCAAGCGGTATTGTGCCACCTCATATACAGTGTTCTACATCACATCTCGGTGTAAGGAAAAGGATAGTCATTGCCAAGTGCAAGGTCATTTTTTGGAGCAATGGAGTGAAATAAGGTGCACAACACACCAAAGTAGAGCACACAGTAAAGTTTGGTACCGTAGTCCCTGCAACACGTCATCAGCAGACGTTTTCATCTTCACTGAACTTCATGTGCACCTCTTGTGCTAATTTTCAGTTTCGTCTGGAAGAAATGTCTGAACTCCTGAATTCCTACAAAAAATGCTTTTATTTATTTTAAAAAATATGTGGCAACGTTCATGGCTTCGTGCTCCCCACTGGCACTAACCACTGAACTGCGTGAATTAAAAAGTATAATACGTGGGTTTCAGTTAATTGTATAATCAGAAAAGGTTTGCAGTACAGTGTCTGCTACAACTGTGCGTGTGTACCTGCAAATATTTTTCCTATTTTGAACTCCCTGTTCTTGGGAATTCCTGAAAATGTTCGCTGAAGCAACCAACCAGTGTGTATATCAGCAAGCAACTTTCATGAACAAGGCATTTACATTAACAATACATACTGTGACAGCGCACTCAAGCACAACAGTAGATATTATACTTTCAACTGCGCAAAAAAACACGGACACAAGGTAGAAGGCACGACACGAGCGCAGACTATCAACTAAATTTTTATTTCAGGAATCAGGTGCTTATAAACGCTCAAAAAACCCGGGTACAGACGCATAGAAACAAACGCAACACAATCACGAACTTTGGCGCATGCACTGTCAATTACTTCAACAAGACAAAAACCAAAAAAAAAAACAAGGAAAAACCAACAGGTGGCATCTGGTCAGGCCAACGTTCGTTCCGTACTTCCTACTCGTGCAGAGATAATTGCCTAGAAAAGGTATCTCCTCATCCAGCAGGCCAACGGATGTATCTCCTTTTTTCTTGATGAGATATGCTTCCACTATCTCCCTGCATATCTGGTCTCGGTGTCTGAATAAGATTATGGTCTTATTCAGATGTGGAAAGCATCCCTGGCAATTCCTGCAGTGCAATGCAAGGTTAGACGAGACCGCGCTTGGTAGTTAGTACCCAGTTAATACCCAGTAAGAGTACCCAGGCTTGGTAGTTCAAAGGTGAACTTCAAGCCGTCGCCCCTTTCTCTGAAAATTTTGACGACGTCCGGAACCACCCTAGGAGAACTCAACAGCGGGAAAACCATAAAATCGTCCACATAACGGAATACCTTTCCTGCAAGATCAACAAGATCTTCCGCCAGTTCCTGATCCATTCTACTTAAGAAAATGTCACTCAAAATGGGCGCAACTCTAGAGCCTATGCATACTCCCGACCTCTGGACAAAGACTTTCCCACCCCACCCAACGAAAGTAGAATCTATGTAAAAAGAAAGCAGCTCAAGGAAACTTTCCACTGATATGCCACATTTGGCCACAAAAGCCACCTCGTCGTTGTCCAAGACAATGCAGTCTTTCACTTTCTTTATGAGCTGAGCGTGGGGTAGAGAGTAAAATAAGTCCTCTACGTCTATGCTGAAGGCAAAGTACTTTTTTTCTTCTTCCAGCTCGGACAGGAACTTGACAACGCTTGCAGAATTCTTCACGAAGAAAGGGTCCGAAAGCGTAAGTGAACCCAACTGTCGCTGTAGGAACCCTGAAATGACATGCTGCCAAGTGTACCGCTCTGACACAAGTACCTTGTGTCCGTGTTTTTTTGCGCAGTTGAAAGTATGAATCCCCACCAACTCGCCCAGTTTTCCGACCTTATTAGTAGATATTATTTAAAGAAAGGAATTGCGCTAAAAAGACACGGACGAGAAAGGACATGGACGGGCGCAAACTCGCGACTGATTTTATTCAGAAAGAACACAAAGGGGAGGAAGAACAGCTACTTCTGGTCGCCCAGGCGGTCGACATGCTCGGCCTGTAAATTATGGCCGAATAAAGGTCTCTTACTACTACTACTACTATATACCTAGATTCTTATCCAATCATTGCCTAAGCGCACGTGCCAGGAAAGTTTTCTCTTTCTTATACAAGTTGATACTATAATCGCTTACGCATTCATCACCTGAATTATCAATGAAAAAAGCCTCTGCGAGTTCACGTGCTACCTGGTTACGACTGTGCCTTAAGATGTTGGTTCTAGCCAGCAAGGGCTGGCATGCTTTATCAGGCGTAGCCAAAGGGCATGCGCCGCAATGTAAGGGCAAATTTGACCCTTCTCCATTATTCATAAAAAGCTGATGTTCCCTTAGTCATTCATTTATACAACGGCCCGTCTGGCCGATGTAAACTTTTCCACATGTCAGGGGAATTTCATATACAGCCCCGACAGAACACCTGACAAACTGGGTGGTGTGACGCTTCATTATATCTATGAAGAGCATGTTATTCACAGAGCACGACATGCGACTGCTCTCGGAGCTCAAGATTTCTTCACAAACCGTCTGAATTACATTATGCATGCAATTCGTTGGTAGGCATTCATTTTTCCCAGATACGAATTATCAGAAACATTAAATCACCAGTCCAGCAGCCACGCTGTCGTCCTGGATGGGAGCTTCCGCAGTGTCCAACTCCTCGGGTGTGAACGCGGGCAATGCAAGGGGGGGAGGCGGTGGCAATGGGGATACAGGCCGAGTCCTCTGCTCCAGCTGCCGGTCCGACCGCAGCAGCACGTGATCCTCCAGCCTTTGTAGCCGCTGCATCAAGTCGCACTGCTGCTGTCCGACCTCCAGCACCAGACGCATTATCTTCAGCAGGGTAGCTGAAACTAAAGCAACCAACAATTTCAGTGAGAGCAGGGTTAACCTGGGCGCAATAATATCATTTACGCACTGAGGTGCAATAAAGAACAGTATGAGCCTAACAGTAGGCAGCAACACACTCTGTACTATGCTCCTAAACTTCCACCATTTTGGAGACACTTCTAATTCATGTTCTATTCCTTGCTAGCCTAATCTAAATGCCATAAATGTCACCATGCAGTGACAGACACCCAGGTCAAGTGGAGCTGCTCTGTGTGTGGTAGCTAGCACAGAAGCTGCGGCCTTGTTGTGTAAAGGACTTCTCAGTCTATGAGCTTCGCCAATTGTTACATTGCTTCATAGGCATTTCCACTGCTATTGCACCGTGGCAGAGATGGCAGCTGTTAGTTGCAAATGGATTCTGCCAGTCTCATGAGAAGCGTGTGCTAATAGAAGCCAGAAAGCAGTGCAGGCCTGTGCCCTTAATATAGCATTGCACCATTTCGAAAGTATTGTTTACGGCCACACCCACATTGGTCAAAATGCTGGAGGGAGACATCTGTTCTAACTGCAGGTGCCTGCAGGGATCAATGCATTACAACTGCAACAAAGATAGCCCTATGGAATTATAGCCCTTGGCTGACAAGCGACACGCAACAAAGAGGTGGACCAAACGTTTCTTGCTAGGCACAGGAGGTGCCAAGCCGTTGAGAAATGTGACAAGGTCACATTTATCTCATGCCATGCATCCATTTTGCTGCAGGCAAGACAAGACTAGGAGCTAGCTGATGTGCTCCAGAAGGCAGTTAGACTGTTCAGTTCTTTCCTAAGCAAGAGGTCCTCGTTCAGAGCATGCCACTCTTATTGGCTGCTTATCTGCTTCAGCACCCTTTATGGGAGCTTTGTGATATCGCAGTTAATGTTCTTCAGCACATTTCGCTGCATCCAAGGCACCGCATTCACTTCCAACCGCCGCCGCGGTGGCTCAGCGGCTATGGTGCTCGGCTGCTGTCCCAAAAGACGCGGGTTCGATCCCGGCCGCGGCGGCTGGAATTTCTTTGGAGGAGAAATTCTAGAGGCCCGTGTACTGTGCGATGTCAGTGCACGTTAAAGAACCCCAGGTGGTCGAAATTTCCGGAGCCCTCCACTACGGCGTCTCTCATAGCCTCAGTCGCTTTGGGACGTTAAACCCCATAAACCAACCAACCACTTCCAACCATTAAACATTTTAAATGCTTTCAAAGACAATGAAAAGTTACATTAAGGGCCTTGCTGACCTGTGTGCCTCTGGAAGCGACCAAATTATGCCGGAGAGAAAACAAATGCACATAACATGGGACCACTGCGTTGAGTACAATTTGTAAGAGTGGCTTCCTGGTGGTGATGTAGGCAGAGAGAGGCAACAGTGACTCCAGGATCCAAAAGAACCCAACAAAAGCACAACATATAGCTCTTGGGAAGGGCACACAACAACCACTGCAGTATGAATCACAAAAGGAGAAAGCAATGGAAGTACTAGGTGGTAAATTTCAGTGCCACTTCAGTTCAGTACAATCGAAAATACATGTACAGTACATGTGATAATTTTCAGAGTGATCCCTTTCAAAGCACATAGTTTGAAAGCAGAAATGTGCTCCTAGCACCGTTGCAAGAGCCACTAAGGAGAACTCCATGCAAACATCTTCCTGAATAAGTATATTCTCTAGATCTTTCTGTGCCTGTTGACTGCTGCTCGGCAGCAGCAGGTACAATGAGAATTGTTAAGTCGCGGCGGCTTAACAATTCTCATTGTAATTGTTAAGCCGCCGCGGCTTAACAAATGAGAATTCGCGGCTTAACAAATGAGAATTCATGTCTTACGTGGTGACGGCAGCTGTACATCGTTGTGGCCCTCATTTCCTAAAAAAGAATTGCACATGAACGTCTTGTTGAGTATGCAAAATAATTTCTCATTAGTAAAGAACTATGAGAATTTCAATTACCAGAAACTGCCGAGCTTTCTAGGGCCGAAGTAAATTCGTAGCGCCGCACCTTTTTTTCGGCACTCTTGTAGGATCCTGCAAAGATTACAAATCAAAAACCAAACTCTTGAGCAATGTACATGAAAATTCTACTTCATACGAAGTAAAGCAACATTTCTCACATTGCTGGGAACCATTGACACCACACTACACACACACTCAGGAAAATACTGTGAATGTATCGTGCTGGTATTTCAAGATGAACATCTTAGAGCAGCCTGATTGTTAGGATAGACAAGGAAACGCTCCAGCTTATTTCATACAGCACTATTGCCAAACGGGCGAGTTGGCGGTACATATTGAATGCCAACAGCGCAAACGACGCAGACAAAGTAGAAGAAAACACAGTACGAGCGCTTTTACTCACAACTGAAATTTTATTCAAGGAAAGTAGTACATTTTATAGAAAAAGTGGCCAACTTATCAGCTAGTAAACACAACCCATGTTTCTATGTGGCATCATGGTATGCAACCTCACTGTCATATAATGAAATAGATGGCTTACTGACGCATAACCTTGTTTTTTCCTCATGTGATATGCTTCCATAATCTCACGTGTTAATCGGGACGGGTGTTTGTAGAGGATATCACAGTAAGGCAGTGAAGGAAAACAAGATTGGCAGTCTCGGACATGGTCAACTAGATTATTAGATTTGTTAGCTTCCAGATTATTTGCATGCTCTTTCAAACGTGTATTGATGCAACGCCCCGTCTGCCCGATATTTATTTGTCCGCATGACATTGGGATTTTGTAAACTACCTCTTCTGCGCATGGCACATACATTGTTTCGTGCTTAACCCCACAAGTTGTTTCAGATTCTTTTCGTTGCTCAGCCTTTTTTTCCAAAACAGCACAAACCCTTTTAAGTTTCTTGGGTGTGGAAAAAACCACCCCTACGCCATACCGTTTTGCCACATTTTTAAGATTATGTGACAGGCGATGTACATAAGGGAGAATGGCAAACTTTTTTCTTTCCTTCTCTTTTCCAATTATATGGCAGTTTACTGTGTTTTGCATTCCACCCAATTATATGGCACATTTCGGGACAACCAGGTCACACTGCAAGTCACGCCATTATGCACGTAGTTTAAATATGCTTGCTTTTTGGCATTTGTAATTTCCAGGTAGCAAACAGCATATATAAGGCCAAGGTACAGTGTGGCAATATCGCTTCCGCGTTAATCCCTTCTTGAAAAGCAAGAGGTTCTCATCAACGGACACATCCTGTTCTGGCACATAGGCAGCAAGGAAGGCCTCGTTCAGCCTTGCGGTTATGGGCCACCGTTTTGATAGCCCGGGGTGGGGAAGGGTAGCCTCATCCACGGTTTTCAAGTTGGTGAAATGCAGACAGCACATCAACGCGCGGAAACGGTTCCTGGTTTTCCTGAACTTTGCTGCGTCCAAAACTTCCTTTAGGTCTCTCCGATTTGGCTCGCACTGGCTGCACTAGTTCTGATAAGTGCCAGCAACGTGCAGCGCCAGTTCAAGTTATGGGGTCACACCACGTCCAGCTGGCCGGGAAGGCGAGCTTCCGTGCCGGCTACACGCAGGCGTTTCTCGTACGCGAGACTCGTGTCCCCAACCTGTGGCGCAGAGTCACAGCCACGGCGGGTTCAGACGGAATAGGCAACGACAGAGTATGCTAGGAAACAGTTTATTAACCTAGCGCAAGGCAAAGCACACTGCGGAAGAATGTCCGATAATATAAGGTTCAGTAGCTTACCAAGTCGTCGTCGACCGGCGTTCGATAGTCCGGGAGTCGCGGGTAGGAAGCGGGGTCGGCGGGGCAGTCGGGCAGTAACGCTGCGGCAAGAGAGAGACGTTCCTGCCGCGAGCTCTCCCTTTTAACCTCTACGACATTGCCACCCCCTTGGGCAACCGGTTGCACTCAAGGCAATGACCCCTTCCCTACACAGCCAGTGCGTAGGCGTGACGTCACGTCCGAGCTGGAAGTGAGGAGAGTGGCCGGGTGCCCCCCTCTGCCCACGTCCGGCGGCGCGCGCTCTCGTCACGCAGGGCGGTGAGGGATATCTGTATATCCCACATCCTCCCCTCCTTAAGAAGCCTCCCGAACAGAGAAGCAGGCGCAAACATCGCTTTATTAAATTTCAGTAGACCAGATGTCGAGATCCATATTGAGGCCGTCTTCGGCGGACTCGGCCTCCGCCGCCCCGTCAGTCGCCGGCGGGTCCAGGGCTACCAGCACTGGGGCCGACTCAGGGTCCGGGGGAAGACTCGAGCTGTCCCGAGCCATGGGCGAGGGAGCCCTCGCGGGCAAGGGTGGTGGGGGCCGTGCAGGGAGCGGGGGTGGCGCTGGCGTGGCGGGTGGCTATGTCCAAGAGCCACTCCGCGAATCCGGCGTCCTGGCTTGCTCGCTCCACCATCCGGCAGGCTGCTTCGCTGGGGCCACCCGCCGGTCTTCTGCCTGGGCCCCCTGTGTCCTGCGATAATGCAGGGCCCCGACCTTGTGGGTCCCCTGGTGGATCACCACCGCCCCGCACGGGCACAGCTGGGCGTCCGGAGGCAGGGGCAGGGACGCGCCCCCTGCTCTCTTGTCTGCGTCCACGATGGTGCGCCCCCGGAAGAGGTTGAAGAGCCTCCCCGGGGGCATGTTTCGTTTGGCCCGCTCCTGCCGCTTCCACGGCCGCCACGAGATGTATCCCACCAGCGCGTCCCGGCCCTCCTGATGCGTCCAGGTCGCTTGCGTCTGTTTGAATCACAAACTCCCTGTTTAGGTCGGGTAGCTGCAACTCAGCCGTGTCCAGGAGCACCTTGGTGAGGTTCCGCAGTGCAGCCTCTTGCTCGTGACCCCAACTCCAGCGCTCGCCCTTTGTCAAAAGCTTTGTCAAAGGTGCCTGCAGCTCTGCGCAATCTGGGATGAACTTCCTCTTTGGTGCTCTGTCACCCTCGGTTGGCGCTGGCAGGTGCTCGGGCAGTTCATCTGTCGTGCTTCCCCTGTTTGAAATGTACACAAACAGATGCCACATCACTTCCAGGGTTTTGCACAAACTATATGCAAGTCTTCCTCACCCTGGGTTTCCACTTGGGAGTATTGTTGCCCCAGGCTCCAACAGCAATGTGGGGTTCACGCTGTGCTGTTTCTCAAGTATGTCAGCCAGCTCTCTGTGTGATGCACAAATGATTAAGCCACTGAGCAGGTCAAGAAACAATCTCAACTTATTGCTCGTATTCACAGCTGACACGATGGTGCCCAGATGCACCATTATCCTTTTTTGACCGTTTATATGCCCGGTCCAGCGATTTCCATCTATTTTGGACATGAGTGGCAGTCAGGTTGCAGCTGAACTCCTTGTTTACAAGTTCTGCAAGCTTCAGCCACAAAAGTTTTCGCGTTCTAAAACAAAAAGAGAGCATAGTTTAGAGCAAAACACGTAATTCAACTTTTTCACAGCAGCTCTTGCCATGTCCTACATGCAAGGGCTGCACAGTGCTTCTTTAGTATTTTTATACTGCAAGTTCGCTGCTATCAGGTATTCTATAATCAGAATATTTGCATTTCGGCTGCCACACACTGCCAGCACTCAGTGTATGGTGAATAAGCTGCAAGGCATATACCGCGGGGTAATATGGAGAACACTGCAGCAACATTGAGACTAGAAATCCAAGAAACTGTGCCCAGTGCCACTGTAAGTACATTTCTCTCTTGCACAAACTGTTATTTTGAACATGAATGATATCATACCTGAGGGCTCTAGCTTTTCCAACCAAGTCCTTCATCTCCGAGTATTTGGAGAGGAAGAACTTGGTTTTTCGGCTACCCCATAGTTCTGTGTCTTCAGCGGACGCTGCTTGGCAAAGAGGGGCTAGCGGGAGCCTATCGTCATTTTCGGTGGCGGAAACTGGAGTCGGAGGCTGCGCTGGAGGGGGAACGTCCTCATCGCTGGCCGCGAGCCGCAGCGTGACGCACTGCCCGACTGCAAAGACAAAGACCAACATTTGAAGTGTCTAAGCAGCACACCATGACATTCCAGAATGACAAGCAGCAACCCAGTAAATGGAGCCCTTGAATTGCTCCTTGCTCCTTGAATTGCTCCTTGAGTCCGGGTTCATGGGCGAGCTCGATAGCTTTCATGCGGATAAGCTCTGCTCTCACTGGCGAGGATGTGGCACGATGCTCGCGGACGAAATCTGCCACCTTGTCTTCGAGCTCAGGGTTCACCGTGCGGCGCCCGCGAAAGGACGTCTTCCGCACGTTGCAGGATTATTACTGCAAAGGAGGCCATCATAATAGCGCGGTCTGCTGGTTTCCATGCAGAATCCCGAGCAGCACAATATGCAACCACGTGACGGTTTGTCTCCATCAGGATTAGGTCAATGATGCCCCAGTCAAAAAATGCATGGAACTAGATGAGGATATTCTCGTCAGGTCCAGTGAGGTCAAGCTTTGTAGTCGAAGGCAAATGATTGGTCAGCATCAGTGCTAGAAAAACATCTGTGCTCGCATAAGGGAACATTTGCCCGACATGTTTAGATGTCTACTCTTTATTGGAGTGGGCGACACTTATCAGTTCCTTTAGCACGACCATTCTTTCGTCGTGTCATCTTTGCCTGGCAGCCTCCGCATCTTCGGAAGGCCTTCTACAGCGGTAGCCTATTCCAAGGCACCGCTGAGTTTGGCTGCTCGGTGGGCATGGATGACCAGTTCTCTCTGGAGAACTGGGTTGCCGCTGGAGAGCAAACTCTTCCACTGTTCCGCACTTGGATTTTGTATTCGATGGGAAGCCTCATTTCTTTTGCATTCGCACATGATATGGTATAGGGTGGGTTTGGCCCCACACCATGGGCATATGTCCCTGTATTGATCCGGGTACATTTCGCTTAGTATATGTAAGTTCGGAAAGATTCCCGTTTGCAGTTTCCGCCAGTTGGCTGCTTCTTGTTAATTTAAAAGGTTTAGGGAGGGAGGATACTTTGCCCTCATTCCTCTGTAACAATTCAATATCTCCGAATATTCCGGGACTACACGCAAGAACTCCTCAAGGGCCGCGTGTCGAAGCGCTCGGTTCATGTGTTCGCGAGCTGCTCCTCGGCCCTCTGGTTGCCCTCGATTCCAGTGTGTCCCGGTATCCAGAAAATAGTGTGTCTGACTGGTTCTTTGGGAAAGTCTGCGTGAAGGAGAATGCGAAGTGCTTTCAGACTGATTCTGCTGTTCATATTGTAACGTTGTAGTAACGGCAGTCCAGTGGTCAGGAAGGCATCAACAAAACTTGGAAACGAAGCGCTTCATTTGGGCTGACTTGCGCCCGCAAAAGAACTGAATCACTCGGCGGTGGCGTAAGCACCAAACGTGCTCGTCAGTCGTCGAACTACTAATGCCCGCCGCTCGCGGCATTGCTTAATTTAAAGCCGGCAAGGAAACTTCGAGATAACAGGTCGAGATCATCTAGAGTAATCTGGAAACGCGTAGATGCAGCTCGGCATGGCTGTGATCAATCGAGATTAGTCCGGTCGCTTCTTGTGTCACGAACACAAATGATAACACCCCTTTCCTGCAGCCTTGCGCGAACGAACGGACACTACAATGATATGTGGCATTACCCCCCTCCCAAAGAAGCATCGTCTCAATGCTTTAAAATGAAAATAAACACAGAGAATGCAAACTTCGAGTCCTTTAGCGTCCATAATAAGGTTTAAGGGTAGCGGTAAAAGCTTCAAGTCTGGCCGTGTCATCGTCGTCGTCGGTGTTGTCGTAGTTGTCGTCGTGGTTGTCGTCGTGGTTCAGGCATGATCTTGCGTTTTCATCGATGGAGGATCTTAGTTCTTGCGCTCAGAAGTAACCTCACCTCCAGAGGCTGCTTTATTCAGTTTAACCTTCGTGGGCTGGGGGAGCGTCCACGCACCGCGTAACCTTGGCTAGGGGATACAAAGCGCGGTGAACATGGTGACGGGGAACGTAATAGGCGGCTCGGCGATGAGCATCCTTCCCGACACAAAAACTCCTCGATTTCGGCTGGTCGCTGGCCGGGTCAGGGTCATGGAGCATCGTAAGAGAACCCTCGCGTGCCCAGTCTTCTGTATTGGCAGTGCTGGAGGACGTGACCGGCTTCGCCACAGTGGACGCATAGTGGGTGGCGCTGGTTGGGAGTTCTCCACTCGTCGCATTTCCTCGGCTGTGTGCGATGCTCGTAGGACGGGCGGGTTGGGGCGAGAGGGCGGCGGTCCAGCGCAGCTGGCTGAGGGCGATAGGGGCTTGGGTCCCGTCGTCGAGGTGCAGGACGGCGCACAGCTGCGGCGTAATTCATGGCTGTGGGCTGCAGAGGCTGCGCGGTTGTCGGCGTCACACCCAAGGACTGTTGAACCTTATCCCGGATGACGTCTGTGAGCGATGTAAGATGCGGCTGCGTTCCTGTTGGCAGCAATCGTCGGTGCTCTTCTCGCACAACTTGACGGACAACCTCCCGGAGGTTATCGTTGTTAGCGGTGTCCAGGCAGTTTGCTGAGAAAAAGCGCTCCTGGCGGTCATACTGGCGGGCTCGGGCATCAAGAGTTTTTTCCATCGTGGATGCCTCTTCTATGAATTCCGCGACAGTTTTCGGTGGGTTGCGGACGAGGCCGGCAAAGAGTTGCTCTTTAACTTCTCGCATGAGCAGCTTTACTTTTTCTTCTTCATTCATGTTTGCGTCGGCACGCCGGAAGAGACACTTCATTTCCTCAGTGTACACTGCAACGGTCTCGTTTGGGTGTTGTATGCGAGTCTGTAGCAGCTGCTGGGCTCTCTCCTTTCGCACGACGTTCGTGAAGGTCTTTAGAAGCTGCTCCTTGAAGGTTTCCCAGTTCGAGAGGCTAGCTTCCTCATTCTCAAACCAGATTCTTGCTGGTCCCTCCAAGGCGAAGAAGGCGTACCTAAGTTTCGTGGCATCGTCCCAGTTGTTGAAGATAGCCACACGATCGAACTGCTCCAGCCATTCTTCGGGGTCGGCGCCAGGCGAAGCGTCGAAGGTTGGTGGCACCCAGGGCTGCTGAAGAATGATTGGAGTCATCGTCTGGGGCAAGCTCATGGTAGACGTTGCTGCTGGCTTTCGCTTCCGGGTAGGGTCCGGCAGAATCCCGAACTCAGGTGTGTCCCCTTGCAGGCGTCGGCTTGTGCGGTGGACTGGACTCAGGTCCTGCGGTAGATGACTGAGAGGGCTGGCGTCACAACTTGTAGGGGGTGTCCGGAACATGAAAGGCTACCCAGCACCTCCACCAGATGTAACGTTGTAGTGACGGCAGTCCAGCGGTCAGGAAGGCATCAACAAAACTTGGAAACGAAGCTCTTCATTTGGGCTGACTTGCGCCCGCAAAAGAACTGAATCACTCGGCGGTGGCGTAAGCACCAAACGTGCTCGTCATTCGTCGAAGTACGAATGCCCGCCGCTCGCGGCATCGCTCAATTTAAAGCCGGCAAGGAAACTTCGAGATGACAGGTCGAGATCATCTAGAGTAATCTGGAAACACGTAGATGCAGCTCAGCATGGCTGTGATCAATCGAGATTAGTCCGGTCGCTTCTCGCGTCACGAACACAAATGATAACACCCCGTTCCTGCGGCCTTGTGCGAACGAATGGACACTACAATGATACGTGGCAATATAGTTACGTTATGCCTCTTTGAAGTCTGTGACTATTACTAGGGGTCTGTTTGCACGATATCCCTCCACGGCCGCTAGAGCAACAGCCACTTCTTCTCTCTCGGTTACTGTGCAATACCATGCCGATGCGCAGGCGATTTCCTGATAGTCCGAATTTATCACTGCAGCTACGGCTTTGTGCTCTGACTTCCCCCTTTTGTAGGGGTATTGCGCAGCGTCGATGTATACCGTATTCGCCTTGCCTGCTAGATACTTTTCTACATATTTTGCTCGGGCGTTTCGCCTGCCTGCGTGCAGGTTCGGATCCATGTTTTTTGGCAGCGAGCTTACCTTAAGCGTGCAGTGGATATAGTCTGGTATGCTCGCTGTTTTTCGTTCTAGTCTTTGAATTTCTGGATACCCTAATTTTAATAGGAGGGCTCTGCTAGAGGGAGTCTGCCGGAGTCTCTCTCGCTGCGTTGCCAGTTGTGCTTCCCTGAGCTCTTCGAAGGTGTACAAGACAGCTCTCCACCTCCCATCCATAACAGCAACGGAGAAGCTGCTCAGCCTTGGTGTCGCTGGCTGAAGCTGTGGCTCTGCTTGTGACTCGCTGCTGGGTTCCTCAATTTCTTCCCTGTAAAATGCATGAGAATGACTTCCCTTCATGTCTTCACAAATAAAAACAACTGAGGCAGTGTCTTCTTGTTAAGGGGGCAGTAAGGACTTTACCCTGTGTCAGCAGCACAGTTGGTGAAATGTGGGGCTGTTTTTCCAGCACCTCCGCCAGCTCACTGAAAAATTTAAGAAGCTTTTATAGCTGTTTGGAAAAAAAAAACACAAAATTGAACTGAATTTACTTGCCTCTCGCACTCGCATGATACTCGAGAGTGGCCCGATGAGTTGTTTTTTGCTTTTGCGTTTTTATAGCTTCCCTCTAGCGATTTCCACTTATTTTCTGCCTGAAGTGTAATCACGTTTCTGCCAAGCTCTGATTTATAAGGTCTGCCAGCTTTGTCCACATGAGCTTTCTCGTTCTATATATGTTGGAGTAATGCATGTGCATGCAAGAAGCCAAACAAATTAAGGCATGTTACTGCTAAATAAATACAACTTTGTTCACTAATACCTGAAGCCGTCTTTTTTGCTCCCCAACTCGGTGAACTCCTTGTACTTTGCGATGAGAAAGAGCACCTTAGGCCTTGGCCAAAATTCTCTCTCTCTATTGGGCTGGGTGTCGGCGCTCGGACTAGGATCTGGCATCGCCAGTTGAGAATTAATGTCTGCGGGGCCGAACCTCTATCCTCTTCATTATTGTTCGGAATGTCGGCTGCTGGGGCCATAGCCCCTTGGCTTCCGTGCAGCTGGGCATTTCCAGCTCCGCCGGCCTTGTTCACAGAAAGAACGCTGATATGGAGGCCATCTATGAAAAATAAAGAGCAAAGAAAGAAACAGGATCAGCAAGCCATCGTGGTATGAACAGCAGCGCGAACTGCACGCCCGAGAAAGTTACCACGCACGTGCTGTTATCACCGTCACGTGTGCTCAAATGGTGACACTCGCCTTTCGTCTCGTAAAGCCATCCTCCTTGCTCCCCGGCCGCATGGACACCGTTTTCGTCTATGACGGAGAACGCGTCCCTGTCTTGGTCATCGATAAACAACTTCATGCTGTCTGCAACAGCCGGATTCTTTCACCTTGTGATCTCGTGCACTGAAGAGAAATAACAGTGGTGCAAGTGTCAACACGCGGCGGCGAGAAATGATTAGGCCTCACGCTCACGGCGGCCGCACACTAGGAAAAAAAGAAAAGCATGGAGGCAGTCAATGCACACCGTGCTCACATGGTCCCCCGATGGATATCTTGGCTACCTCGATGGCTGTTGTGGCTATTTCGATGAGTTACATGCAGTGGAGAGGTTGCTTTGCCCTCGAGCTTCTCAAAAGCGCATGTATTTTGGCGCACTGTAGCCAAAATTTGTTGGGCCACAGCGCCGACGTTGACCACGTTTCCGATATTCTAAGAAGTGATGTGGATGTTACTTACAGTGGGCTACATGCCTCTGAATAATCAAGGAGCCTATCAGTAATGGTTGAAAAGTTAACTATTTCAAAATTAGACAACCGGCCTTAGCTGTACTCTGATGTACTGCATCGCTGAAAGTATCCTACAGAGGTGCTCTTCTAACTCAAAAAGTGTATTTTTAAAAATTGCGGAAACTCTTAGGTGAAACACCCTGTATACCTTAAGCACCTGCCATAAGCAAGACACATTCCTACCTCACCATCATTCATGAAACAGATGCAATGAACAACAGTGTCCCCAGCAGTTTGGTTAAAGCGTATGAAGAAGCACTGTGCTAACTCAGCCGTGCAGCCAGAAACGCCCCTTTCTTGCAGGAACTAACAGTGACAAATGCCTCCAAGCATTTCTGACACCGCCTCTCCCGTTTCTAAGAAACAAATGTGGTGACCTACGAAAGCTATAAAAAAGCGAGGGAGGTATGGGCAAAATTTTTGCCAGATGGCCCCATCAAAAATGCGTGCCTTGAAATTCACGCTGGAGTCAATTTCATGTCACCGTCTTTCAGTGCATGAGCATGAACTAGCAGCCACCAATTTTCTTCGGGAAGTCTTGAAAGGAGCAATGCTTTGGAAGTTACGGTCTATACGCAACAGGCATGACACAAAGGCCTCAATGGTGCTCTTTTTTTTTGTTTGTTTGACAACTGTGCCACTAAGCATAAGTTTAGACTAGGTATGTGGATGAGAGCTGACCCATTCACCAAGTGGCTGGTTGAGTCCGACCATTACATGCCGAAAAAAATTGGATGGTTCTAGTTGTGCTTGACTACCATGCAGAGAAGCACTTGCTGCTTTCCCTAACTGCAGTGACCATGCTCTTCTGCTGCCGAACGTGATGACCAAGACCAGCCCCTTGACATGGACATAATTCATGCCCCCATTGTGTCGTATGGGCAGCACCTCGACCGCGCGTGACCAGCATATGCAGACAGCAACTGATGGAGCAAGTGCCGACGTCCCAGTTCAGACCTCTCTGTTACCCACTGAGATAAAGGTCACACACAAGAAACTGACTAAGAAATCCACCGAGGTTTTTCTTCTATAAGGCAGGGTAAATTTATGGACCTTGGAATGATGGAAGACACTGTCGAACACCCATGTTATCAGAAGCACGCGGATTTGTGGCAATGCGCCATCGATGCACACCCGGCTAGACGTGATGTCACCTGGGATGACTTTTAGTGCATAAGCACTAATCCAGTGGATACCAACGTCGAGCAAAATTGTTCGTTTTCTGTTCACAGCTGGCCTAACGCAAGCACTCCGTCCCGTGACACGCACTCATCGTTGTCTTCTATATACTGTGTAGTCCGCTTATAGCGTAAGTTGTGGGAGTTGCGAAAATCTGCGCTAGAAGTGGTACAACGTTATAACCAAAACATCGTGTTTTTAGGATCTTAGGCATGCGAAATGGGCTACCTTACTTACCTTTAAAACACAATTTATTGCACATTTCACACGCACACACACACACAAAACAATTGCAACCCAGCGCCAAGAATTTTTGCATCGCAAGTGCATTATGAGCGAAAGAATGCGGTGATTTTCGTCTGTCGAGTGTTTTCTCACTGCAGTTCGAACGATTTCGTCCTCAACAAGACTTAAACACTGAAGCACTTAGTCGCTCAAACTGTTTTTTGTGCAGTACATTTTCACTTTGGTCAGGTATTCGAGCGCGTCCTTGCATGGCACATCTGGCATTGGGTCGACATTCTCCTCCCCATCCGGTTCATCTTCGGTCGCAAGCTCCACGCCACTGTGCACCGCTGCGACAATCCATCATCCGTGCTCGCTTCCTCGCAGACAGCCAGCTCATTTTCATCAGCATTGACGTATTCTTCAAAAGTGTCTGGTTTCCCTCAACGAGGCCGAACCACACGATGCAGTGTTGACTGCCTCATCGACGATGTCGCTCTGCTCATCGGCTTCAAAAACTTTGGCATTACGTACAAAGCCAGCCTTCCGAAAGCACTTGCTTACTGTTTTGGCTTTCACCTGCCACCACGAAGCAACAACCATATCGATTGCACCCCTTAAAGGGCTGCTCTGGTGCATGTTCAGCAGAACTCTTTCACAAATGCGTTTCTTGTACAGTGCTTTGCGTGGCGATGACGTCCTGGTCAAGGGGCTGACTTTTGGCGGTACTGTTGGCTGGCATAATTTCAAGTTGGCAGCAGTTAACCCGGTCTGGGCGTTATCAGCTGTGCAATTGTCAAGGGTGAGCACAACCCGCCGCTTCTCTGCCACCATAACCTCATCGAACTTGCAAAGCCAGCTCGTAAAAAGCTCTTGCGTCATCCATGCTTTTCTGTTTGCTTTGTACATCACTGGCAGGTACTCACACTTTTTGAAACAGCACGGCCTCGCCGATTTGCCAATGACGAACAGGCTACGCTTATCGGTGCTCCTTTGAAGCCTTGTGGCCCGAGCCGGGTTCGCCTTTCAGTGCGAGAATTCGGTTGGGCAGCAGGTTATAAAATGAGCCTGCTTTGTCGGCATTATAAATGTCTCTGTCTGTGTATGTCGAGAGAATGGTTTCTAAATTTAAGGTATGTCACCACCTTTTTCAAATATTTTAAAATTTTGACCATTAAATTTTTGTTTCACATTGACCTTATAAAGCATCGGTTTATTCAGTATTCAAAAGCCAAAAAAGTGAAAAAAAAAACCATGCTGGCAATTGTTATTGACAAAAAATTTGCCCAAACTTGGCTTTTATGCGAACATACATAACTAGCGAATGAAAAGCAGGAATTGTAAACTTTTTGGAACATAAGTAGCCAACTAACCAGACTGTGCAACCAACTAGGTTCTTTGCCATCCGAATCTGAATCGTGCCTTCATACGTCCACATGCATTTTCAACTATTCTCCTTGACTTGGACAAGTTGTAGTTGAAAAGAACCTGCTTCAAACCGCTTGGGGCATTCGGATATGGCTTCAGTAAATGTGCCGTGAGTGGAAAGGCTTGGTCGCATAGTATGATTGGTGTGACTGGAATCCCTTCGGTGAGAGACACGGGAGAGTTGAAGCTGTTGCTTTCCACAAGTTCCTTCAACTTTGACCGGCCGTAAACATGAGCGTCATGGCATCTTCCCGGGCTCCCGGCGTTCAGGTACAGGAAGCGGTAGTTGTGGTCAACAATTGCCAGTAGTATTATGCTGTACCTGCATGTGAGAAGTATTTATCAGCGTGGCGCAGAAACTATCTGAAGTGAATTAAAAACTTTGGACATTGCATCAGCGTGAGGTTTAAATACTGACTACAGGTGTATACACATATATTTGCAATGCTTTTCATGTTGACGCTATATTTCTTAGCTGCAATTTCAAACAGAAGTAACTAGAATTTCAATCTGAGGTGGTAGGTTTGCTGAAAATGTTTACTGCACTTGTGTGAAGGAAGAAATACGAGACAGGCACTAGCTCTTGCACGCCATTCTTTATTAAAAAAAATAAAAAGGGCCTGTGCGCCAGTCATCACATGCAGAGAAAAAGATGACCACACCTATCAACATGCTGATACAGCATTCTTGATTTGAGTGGGAAAGTTGCACACACGTCAATATTCCAAATTTGAATTTTTAAAGAATGCTCAATTTCGTGGCTCCTGCTTTCAGGCCTACATACTCATTTGTGCAATAGAGAACAACCATTTACTGGTTGTGCAATTCTTGGTCATTTTGTCCTTGCCCTGTTCAGGTATTCATTAATTTAAAGGCAACAAAACAAATACATTCCAGCCCTTACAATTATAGTGGTCGGCTGCATCTTTCTTGGGTGGAGAGACAGCGAAGTGGCAGCCGTCTAGTGCGCCGATAGCCTGCGGAAGGCCGGGGACTGCGTAGCATTCGCGCATGTGATTCGCCATCCCCTCCCGCCGTGACATGTGCAGCCAAGTGCTTTGTAAAATGTCCGCAACTGCTTTACAAAACTCCCTATAAACACAATGTTCACAGTGGACCGGCCGATGCCGAAGAGGCGCGTGATGGTCCGGTCCTCGGCACTGGAACAAAGTCGGTACAAGCCCATGGCTACGTGTTTTTCTGTGGAAATCGGCTTTCACATGTTTGTCTCTTCCCGCTGCAACACGCACTGCAGCGATTCCACAAGGTAACGGAACGTGGCAGGACTGACGCGGAACTCTTGCTTGAAATGGTTTGCACCTAGGATTGGCAGGGCTTTTCCTCAAACCAGTTCTCGTTTCTTGAGAAGGTGAGAAGGACCATCGCTCGCAGATAGTCCCCGTTGAAGTGCTGGCCCAAACAGGGACCGCCGTAAACGTATTCGTTAGCAAACACAGCTCCAAATCTCTTGTGGTCTTTGTGCACCTTTCAATAGCAACCTTCAGCCACTTGAGCTGGTTTCGTCGCTTCATTTTTATGAGCCGGAGAAGAACTAATGCTTGTTTGCACTGCCCACCAACGTTAGAACTCCACCAACGTCTTCAGCACCTGCTATAACGCCGCATTCCAGAAGCACGGCAGTATTCCTAGCAGGTGTTGGTGAAAACATTTTTTAAGAAAGGACAGGAGGTATGTTTGGATCAGTCCGTAAGGGACTGATCCTTACGAACACTAGGCGGAGGTCCCTAGTATGGGACCCCAGTGGCGGTGGCCGCCATCCGGGCGCACCCGACTAAGGCTTGTTGGGCCTGTAAGTCGTGGCAGCCGAGCAGGGTCGTATCCCGTATGCAATTTTGGTAGATTCACCACCCCAAGGGCCATAAGCCGGCTGTTTCAAGTAGTGATGGGGAGGTCAAGGGCGCGCTTAATAATTTTGCAAAGGATGACCTCA
The DNA here is from genome assembly GCF_055824585.1 of Amblyomma mixtum. Classification (NCBI taxonomy): domain Eukaryota; kingdom Metazoa; phylum Arthropoda; class Arachnida; order Ixodida; family Ixodidae; genus Amblyomma; species Amblyomma mixtum. The sequence continues at coordinate 124,359,257 of NC_143019.1, read as the reverse complement.
AGCGCATTCTCCTCTTGTTTCCGTAGGGCAAGATAAGGAGTTGAATAGAGAATTCGACTGGTTACAAAGGCGTTTGCCAGCCGCAAGGCATCCTTACTTTGTAACCCCCCGCGTTTGTTGGAAACCCGTCGGACCATGCAGCCCACCTGGTCCCCCACCTTACGGAGTTTGGCCAGTGTAGTGTCTGGCTGTCTGTGTTTGTGGATGTAGAGTCCGAGTACCCGTATCTTGTCAGTTTCGCATGTGGGACCACTCTCAAGAGAGAGATTTTAGTTGTAGACTTCTGTGAGGGGCAGAGGTGCACAAATTCCGATTTTCGAGGGGAACATTTGAGACCGCAGCGGCGGGCGTAGTGGTCTACTATCGTCGCCGCTGTTTGCAGGCTGGTTTCAATGTCTCCTGTGCTGCCCTGCGTGGCCCACAGAGTGATGTCATCGGCGTACAGGGCGTGGTGCTGCACGCCGGCGACACCACTCAGCTGGGCCGGCAGGTGCATCATGGCCAGATTGAAGAGCAGCGGGGAAAGTACCGCGCCTTGAGGGGTTCCCCGCGTGCCGAGTAGGTAAGGACCATGGTCTCTATCTTGAATTCGAATGTAGGATTGACGATCCATTAAAAATTGGCTTATGTATTGGAATGTGTTGAGGCCGCAGTCGGTCTAGCTTAGGTTAGTGGGTATGATCTCGTGTGTTACATTGTCGAATGCCCCTTTAAGATCCAAGGCGAGTAATACCCGGTGATTATGGGGGCATTCGAGGTGGTCAAGGACTTCCCGATTGAGTTGCAGGAGGACATCCTGTGCGGATGGAATCCGAACATGGTGCTTGCAAAGACATGTTTGTGTTTAAGATATGCAGATAATTGATCCCGCACCATTGTCTCCATTAGTTTGCCCACACAGGAGGTGAGAGAGATGGGGCGAAGGTTACCTGTGTCAATTGGTTTGCCTGCTTTAGGAATAAAAGTGACAAGGAGCCGTTTTCTAGTCTATTGGCAGGGGGTGTCCCTGCGCCAAATTGCATTGATGTAGTCGAGGAGGGACTGATATGCCAAGTCCGGCAGGTTAGTCAAAAGCTCGACGGTGACGTTATCGCTTCCTGGCGCAGTGCCCCATTTCATTTTGGTGAGAGCCGCCCGCAGATCATGCGGCTGAAAAGGTTGATCCACCTCCGTGTTCTCTTTGCCTGCATAAGAGTACGCAGATCCACAGGGGTCTTGAGCTATACACAGATACTGATACCAAAGTGTCTGTGTCAGTTGAGTTGTGTTGCCAGGAAAAGCGTGCATGGCTCGCTGCAAATGTTTCTGTGTTTCGGTTCGTGTTTGGGTTGGGTCGATTAGGGCTCGAAAAAGATGCCACGTGTTATGGCTGGACATTTGTCGCGCGGCCGTGTTACATCTATCCATCAGTTGGAGTCGGCGAGTTGGGCCGCTTACTCTACCGCTTTCTGGGTAAGCTCGGCAATTCGAGCTTTAAGCTTTCTATTGTGTTTCTGGCGTCACCAACGGCGGACGAGGCTGCGGCGGGCTTCCCAGAGCATCAGTTGGAGTCGGCGAGTTGGGCCGCTTACTCTACCGCTTTCTGGGTAAGCTCGGCAATTCGAGCTTTAAGCTTTCTATTGTGTTTCTGGCGTCACCAACGGCGGACGAGGCTGCGGCGGGCTTCCCAGAGGTGTAGAGACCGCCTCTGAGAGCTGGATCTGAGTTTCATGCGAGAAAAGGTGCGTCAGCAGCTGTTGGGACCATGCTGGGTAGCCTTGCTCGCAAATGGGTGTATTATCAAGCGAGTGAAAATTTTGCCTGAAGCGCCATTTGTCTTGAGGGCCGGGAAGTGGCCAGTGTCCCTGCCGCTGGGCGGTGGAGGCGCCGTCTTCCCGGTCGCTGACTTCACTGACGCTGGAGAAGCCGACGACGTTTTGTGGTCCATGCCGTGAACACCACGCGGCGTTCCGCTACTGGCTCCTGAATGTGGTGGGCTTTGGCAATTTGCCAGGTCGCTGGTTTCCTGGGAGCTCTGGGCGTTTAGCCTTGGGGCTGGGCACCTTGTGCTGCTGGAATTTTCCCGTGCAGTCGCGGGAGTTGGTCGCATGGGCTTTTCCGCAGACTGCACAGGACAGAGTACATAAATGCGGTGTCTTGACCCCGTTGACGGTCGGCACCGTTTGGCCACATAGGCCAAACTTTTCATCCGGGCAGGGGCATGTGTCCACCCGGTCGCCCACAGTGCCGCACTGCATGCAGGCCGGGATCGTTTTCTTGTACGCACGCAACAAGGGTGATTTAAGAGTTATAATGGACATATCGCGTCACCAGTTTTCTCACGAAGGTGAGCGCCGTGACGTCTGATTTATTTATTTAACAATACTGTCAACCCTCGTGTGAGGGTCCTTACAGAGAGGGTATAAAAATTTCATAGAAAAGCAGCACTATTCTCAAGCATTGAATACATTAGCATGACACGGTACATCATTCAGTCAAGCATCAAGCAGATGGTTATCCAGAGATCGTTCGAATGCATGCACATCACTCGGTTCCACAACACTCATTGGCAAATCATTCCACATTTCAACTGCATGAGGGAAGAAGGAATGTTTGAAAGTTTCACTACGAGCGTTGTAAGGCTGAATTATCTGACCATGATTTGTTCTAGAACTGCGTTTGCCTGGTGCTTGTATGTATGTTTCCTTCTGAATATTTATCTGTCCTTGGAGCATCTGGAACAATAACTTCAGCCGATTTTTTTGTCGTCGTGTTTCTAATAAATCCAGGTTACAGGAAGAGAGCATATCCGCAACTGAGCCAAGCTTGCCAAGCTTGCAGATATTGGCAAGCTCTCCAGCACGCCACTGGATCCTATTTTGTAGGGACGCACTGGTCTCGTGCTTGGCCACGGTGATGACGCCGCGGCACACGTCGCCAGTGAGTTTCAGCTGGCCGTACATGGATAGCTGGCCCTTCGGTGTTGTCAGTTCAAATTCCCGTAGAAACTTGTCTGCGACGTGCGGCTCTCGGGTGCCTGCGACGATCAGGTTTTGCTCCCATGAGGGGAGCAGGCTGAGGGATGCTGCGGCCTGCGGCCTTGGTGCCTAGGTAGGCCACGAATGTTGCCCCCAGCTCGCCATTTTGGTATACATCCTTGAGAGCGACGGTCACCCGGGACTTCGGGATGAAGCCGCGGAAATGGCTTTGGTTTCCAAGAGGGTCCGGTCTTAGATTGGGGTCGGCCATGAAGCGCTGCAGCGCGCGTAGCAGCGTTTTGCCGTGTTGAGTGTCCGGCCGGTGTGGCGCCCGTTTTCTTGTCACTAGTGTTCTGCTTGCGGGAGCGGCGTTGGGTGAGCTTGAGCTTGAAAAGCTTCATGTTTTTGATTGGCGCAGAATCCGGAACCTCGGACCAGGCCATAGTGTCCAGGTCCGGGTCGTAGCCACGTTGTACTGCATTTTCAGAAGCCATCTTGCCGCGGGTGGGCAACTCACTCACGTCCAGGCACCAGCGTAAGCGTCAGGCCTAGCACCGTTGCCACGATACGCAAGTGAGGATCACTCCTGAAAGGTCTAAATATAGGCCCACCTGGGTGCGAGTGGTATCCTCAGGTAGCTTTCAGGTTCACAAAGACAGGTGCAGCTGTGTTGATGGGGTTCCGGTCGGAATTCCGTGGCTCCAGCCAAAAGTTGGCAGAGCCGATGTGCTGCATGTCCTCTCGCTGCGCGTGTTCACAGCACCCGCCGTATTCCTAGCAGTACGGAATGGCAGGCGAGGAAGGAATTGTGTGCGACTTTGAGCTTACCTCGATTTGGTTTTTTAAGCAAATTGTTTTTCAATTTGTGCTGTCGTACAGCGGAGCGATATATTTTTGAATAGCCTTGGGATGTTTATTATTGTATTACTAATAATAAACAGCAAACATGTTAATAAAAAATCATTTTTAACTTATTTTATCATTGCAGTTTACTGATGGACATCGTCATCAATTGCAAATGCCATTCTGTATGCCCGTGTGGATAGGAAACTCCAGATTGCAGTGACATTCGGTGTAAATGTCATTCGCTGCGAATGACATCGCATGTAGCGTGTGGCAGGAGTATTGCTCTGCATCTCCCGCAGAACAGAATAGGCGTTCATACCCTGGGTTGCGCTTTGAGTTTTCCGGTGGTCTGCGTGGGCTCTCCGGACTTTGGTCCAATGCCGAGGGTCATACTTGCATGGGTGTATGTCCGTGCCATGTACTTGAACCTCCATGCTGGCCACAGTAGGGGAGGTTGTTGCCATAATTTTGGGCCTGATGGTCCCTTGGGGCTCACTCAGACCTCAAGAAGGGTTAGTAGAGAGCGTTCACCTTGATGAAGGCCTTGGTGGTGTTGTGGGCACTCGTGATGCCAGTGAATGGCAATTTTGGCAGTCTTGGTGCCGAGACGAAGCAAAGCGCTATCGCACTTGCGGACCCCTAGTAGCTGCGCGTATGTACACCACACGTGCCAGCTGCTGTGGAGAGAAGTGGCCAGGGTAGTCGCGTACATCGCACGCTGCAGAGAGGATGAGGAGGGTAGTGATATAGTGCCTAGATTATACTCGCTAGTGTGCTGAGGGCGTGGGCTCGCGTGGTCGCCGTGGTGTCTCCTTCCCAGAGCCACCACAGGGCGGCGCTGCCAGTCGTTAAGGTGCCGCTGCACGGCGTCTGAACTTCAACAGTTTTATTCGTTGCCTTTGTGCCTCTCTGTCTTCGTTTAGCCCCTTAACATAAAACGTGATGCTTACCAAAACAAAACTTGACAGTTGTAGCCTGTTTGCTGCCTCTTGTTCTGGGCAACCAAGTTTTGGCAAGGCGACTGAACACAGCTTACTATCAAAGTCAGCCAAGCTCTCTTCGAGCAGAGCATGTTTACTGAAAAAAGAAGTAAATGCATCCTCCACGCACTTTATTGCTTCTGAAAGGGCATGGCTAGGGTACACCAGGCCACCATCGTCGAAATGTCCGTGAACCAGTAGTTAAGAACCAGGGTTGCCTCATTTTGTGTTGTACAGAGACAAGCCGCACAACTAGGGCAACAGTTCTTGGCCACAGTCTTCCTAGTAACATACCCAGGAACATGTTACGTCAGAGAACTGTGGCTGTTCTTTTCTGTATAGCCAGAGTGGTCACTTTCAGCCACAACAGGATCATTCACTTCTTCGGCCTCATCGACCTTTATAGACGCCAAGAGAGTTCTGGGGGGTGTGCCCTTCAATGAGTTTCGGCTCAGCAATGCTTTTACTACGTCTGGTGCACAGCTTCCTCCCCTTGGAGATTTGGCCAGGTCGTAAAATGCCATTAGATTTACGGTCGCCAAAAATTGTGAAACAACAGTCGGGTGATCATTGCAGCCTGGCGACTGCCTGATTATGCCAAAGAAGTTTTCCAGTTTGCCCTGGCTTAAACGGCATGTCAACATGTATGGCATGCCAACATGTCAACATGCCTTCAGTTGAGTTTAAGTGGGTTAGCAAGTCGAGCGTGCTCTTGACTGTTTAACCCAGCAGCTATGCTTTCAGAAAGAAAGCCATCCCCGACTGACTCAGTGCATTGTTCCCATTTATCCAAATAATTTATGAATTCACCCAAAAACCCTTGATTGCCACTCTTGAGCCTTAGTGCTTTTGGCTATTTTCGACGTTATTACACGGATTAGTCTGTTAAACCACAGCAAAAAATCTCCTGTTGGTTGCACTGTTTGTTACACAGAGGATATTTTCTTATGGAGGAAAATGCCTTTAATCACTTCATCCCCGAAAAGTGGAAACACAAGGTCGACTTCCATTTTTTCAAATGAATTTGGTTTTACGTGTGTAATGCTTGGCGTTACCTTGAGCTTTTCATGTTCTCAATCCGTTTTCTACGCGACCTCAATTATACCATGATGTACATGTCCAGAGGGTGTCATGTAACTCTTGCTCACAAATGCATTCCTCACATTTTTGGTTAGGTGAGGAAAATCAGATACAAGATAAAGTTGCCTTCTTGGGTCGACTGGGTGCTTCGTGCTGCTTCTCAATCGGCGAGCAGAGCCTGTTGAGAAAACATTGCAGCTAACTATCATCATTCGTAAAAAAAAAAAACTCTCAATGACATGCATAGGCAAAGCATTGTGGTGCATTGCGCCCACTAGGTTTAGGCAAAAATCTGTTAAAAAAAACCCTTATCGACTCGACGACGGTTGCCTCAAGTCATGAATGCGAGATTTCTAACACTGGGACGATGCATGTGCCCTCACTCTAGTGGAGCAATTCATGCATGCGTGCATGTAGTACTCATACAATAGCAGCCAATAGCAGCCAATGAAGGGTAGCCCTCTGTGAGAGTCTTGATGTGGTCCCCATTTCCAGAATGCACTAAAAGGTCACGTCATGCTTCATCCAGTTACAAGTAAATTGACGCTGTAGCTGCCGCGGTGGCTTGGTGTTAGAGTGCTCGGCTAGTGAGCCGGAGTTCCTGGGTTCGAGCCTAGCTGTGGTGGCCGTGTTTTGATGGAGGTGGATCGCAAAAGGCACCCGTGTGCTGTGCGATCACAGTCCCGTGAATGATGTGTGCTTATCTTAAGGGGCGGATAAGGGTCTTGAAAACTTTTTTATTTCTTAATATATCTTGCTGAAAATTGGCATGCAGATATATCTTTGAATGCTGATTCCAAATATATATTCAGATTTTAAATATCATCTAGAAATAAAGATATGGCAGTATAATTTTTCCCGTATATGTCTTTCCTTACGGGCCTTTATGAGGGTCCATTGCACATCGTGAAGGTAAAGAAATTTTTAAGAAGTCATTATATAGGTCATGAATGAATAACAATATTGGAAGAGAAAAAACAATGTGGGAGTAATAAGCTTACATCTGACCTAATTGCTAGTTCTTGAGGTTTAATGAAAAACAAAGCTTTAGGATGTAGCTGAGGTTTTACTCAAGAAAATGATACCAAGTTCATTAAAATCCGTGCAGAAAACATTATGGAAAGTTCCGTAAGGCAAAGGCATTTGACCAAAGAACGAAGCTGAGAAAAATTGCATTCCAAGTTTTACTTACTCTGCCACTTTTGTTTACTGATCATATGGAAAAAATTAATGCTTTAGCATTTAGCCCAGTTATTGCTGAACACAATAACACCAAACTTACTGAAATCTGTTCAAGTAAAGATTGTGAGAATCTTTATATGGCATTGGCACTTGACAAAAAAAGAGCTCAGAAAGTCACTAGCTACTTTCTTTCAATCTTCCATACATTCACAAAAGTCCTGGGTTCTGTCAGGCTTGTGCTTCTTGGCCATCCTCTTCCTCACCCTTTCTGCATTTGTGTGGCCCTTGTCAGACCTGCACAGCCTTTATCTTTTTCAAGGCTCCTGTGAATGAGGCAGCTCCCAGGACTGTAACCAAGCTGCGCTGCAACAGCTCTGCTGGTTGCTGCCATTCCTTGGTTGAAGCGAGAAACTGCCCTTTCAACAGCCAGCAATGAGTCGTGTGTGTTCTCGGAGCTTTGGCTCCAGATGACCGAGTGTAGGCATTCGATGGCGTTCTGTGTCATGCCATCTTTGCAGCACTCCAAGAGGTCCTCGTTGCCCAGCCTTGCAAAGATGGGCTCAAGTGCAGTGCGAACGTGGCCTGGCAGAGGGTTTTTGTGTGGTGGTGGCTCCACTTGGTTCGCCAAAGCACGATGGAAGGCACACTACGAATCAACCCCTTGAGGACAGCAACTGTGGTCTGGGGCTTCATCTGTCGTTGTGATGTGCAACAGCGTGGCATGCACTGCCTTTTTCATGTCTGCAACATCACGTCTGTGGCTCCCCGCAAGGCGTATCCATAGTAGTTAGTAATCTTTTTTTTTATCTTATCTGGGGTAAGGTTGCCCTTTCCACCAAGAGATTCCCCTTGTGCCTTCTTCTCAACCAAGTTGCAAAGAGCCGTGTTTATCCGCTTGTGGACGTGGTTCAGGCAATCCTTCTTTTCGATGGATATATATCCATACACTCCTTTCTGGGTCAATGCATAAAAGGTGCGGCTATCACCATCAGAAAGTATGGTTGTGTACTGCAACCCATTTTTTTCCAGAGACCTGTTAAACAAAGTGATAGCTGCTTCGCTCTCTACACGGCCGTCATTGCAGTCAATGTTTTTCATGCACTTTTGGTTGGCAGCCCAGTCACCGTAGCCATCATCACTGGGATCAGGTGCCCCGTGGCACCCATGACAGAACCTTGAAAGCACAACATGGTCCAGTACTAGGCCAGTGTGCAGCTCTATGATGCAGCCAACTGCAATATCTGAATTGTGGCCATGTGTTTTCCATGTGCCATCAAATATTACATCTACATTTCCTGTTGGATTGAGGAACTTCTCGTAGAGGTCCTTCACCACTTTGATGCTTGCTGCTTCAGTAGCAGTAGCTACTGCCTGGCAAGCTTTCACCATGGTGTCCATGTGCCCCTGAAAGTCTTGGGGTGAATACCTCGGTGGGAGATGTTCACTGTGGCACAAAAATCTGCTAGTACAGTCACCCCCTTCCCTATACCTTGCATACCCTTCATTGCACGCAAATTGATCTCAAACGTGATGTTGGATTTCCCGGGCACTCGTGGCGATGAGAAGTGCCGCTCCGCGAAATCACAGTTTGAGCATGTGAGTAGCAACTTCACTGCTAGACCATATTCTCGCTCGCTGCATTTTGCGAGTTCAAGAGTAGCCATCCCACGCTTCCTGCAACTTGTGGACACGAACAGCTTCTTCAGTAGAGCCAGATCGTCGTCTTCACTCACTGTGCTGACGTTCATAAGTTCGAACTTGCGGGAAGGCGCGGACTTCTCCTCCAGTGAAGTCTTCATGTTGTCTGCGTATGTTCCGCGCCCCGCGCAATCTGCCTCCTTGAAAAACACTGTGTCCAAGTGTTGCGCACGCGAACTCGGTTTAGCCGCGTCTGTCGGCACTGAAGCGACGTGCGGAAACGCCAAAGACGTCGTTAGGCTTAGGTGAGCCGGCTCGGCTGCTTCCGATGACACGGAACTCGAAACGACTTACTGCGTATCAAAAGTTGACATTTTCGACGGGCTTAGTCCAGGCGTGTCCACCGGCACTGCAGAGACTCGTGGTAAAACCGAAGTTGACACCGATCGGCATGGTCCAGCCACGTCCGCCAGCAAAGTAGACGTTGTCGACGGGGTCGGTCCAGCCGCGTCCACTGACGAAGCTGTTGTCGATGAGCTTAGTCCAGAAGCATCCACCGACGGCCACCAGCTTGCGGCAACACTGTAGCTGTAGTTCTTGACGATGTGGCACTCTTCTTATTCCATGCGCATCTCTTTTTGCTGACTGCTTTTTGCGTGCCATTGAGACGTGCGGAACAGACACCAGGTCGGCAAATACACGTACAAGCAAAAAATTCGTGGTTAAAAGAAGCGATTCAGGTTAAAAGACTCGACTCAATAGTCAAAATATTTGCAAGAACGATGAGAAAAAAGGCAGATTGAGAAATACTAGGAAACAAAGAGGAGCGTGAAAAATGCCATGTGTGTGCGAAATCAGACGACGCGAAGTCAAGAGTGCGTCCACGAGAGGCGAGCCATGCGTCACGGCTAATCAGAGGGCTGCGTCTAGGAGAAGCGCGTGCTTTACCCAATCAGCGGTTGCCTCGCGGTGATTCCCCCCTTGAGAACGGACGCCGATGGCTCTGCCGTGTGAGGGCCTACAGTGTTTTGAGAGGCGCCAGAATAGAGGGTGGGAAACCAGCTTTCAAATGAGACCAAGCTGGCGCCAATCGGTTCGCGTCGCACGGAGTTGCGGCGACTTGAAAATGGGGAAACTTTCGCGCTTGGTGTTCAGTTTGTTTACCGACGTTTCTAAATTGCCGTTTTTTTAATACTTTGAGCAGGAATTGAGCTATAATATTTTGTAGGGACATAGTTGGGATATTAAAGACTTCAAAATTGCCATTTTTGAGCATTTTTTGCTACTTCAAGACCCGCATTGCCCCTTAATCAGGTTGCAGGCCACATCCGCCACAGAGGACCTCCAATGCACTGATCAGTTCTTCAGCTTCGAGTCTTGTAAGCACGTGCTTGCTGTTTTCCTCTCCGTGAAAATATACTGTAGTCATCACAGAGCTGCGTTCGGGCATCACACTTCCAAACATTGCCATTCAGTGTACAAAGTGGCAAAGTTATTTTTCTCGGCCTGGTAACATGCATAGGCTGCAGAGGCAGCTGGAACTTCAGACAACTTAATCCGTGTTGAAGGGATGAAATTCACATCAATTCAACAGAGCACAGCTGCTGCTGTGGGCATGGGTTGTCGCTCGGCTGTTCTGATGCTGGCGACTCCTCGGATGCATCGCCGAGTGTGCTTGACGATATGTGGTGACGTCTGCGCCGGCACTACGCTCTAGCCGTCTTGCGGCAGCTTGGTCACTAAGGTTTCTCGCTTTCCTTTCAGTGTCTTTTTAGGCAGGAAGTGCTTTGGATAAATGTCGAATACCATTGGTACTGCGTCGGGCTTGAAGCGCGGTCTCTCTCTGGCGAGCTCTTTGGCTATACTGTCCTGGCGGAGTCAGCTTGCGATCCTTCCTCTTGATTAGCTGCTCCCACTCCGTAAGCCATGCAGGGACAATTTAGTAGCAGTGAATTGTTCTCATTGAATCGGCGAGTCAGTTTTGCAACTGCGGACACCTCGTTTTCACTGAAATGCCTGTTCGCCACTCGCCGAAGAACGCTGAGGTAGAAATCGTCGACCTTCATTTTTTGGTCACGTCCTATGCCGCCGCGGTCATTAATCGATGTGGTGTTAGGAGTGGGAGCGTTTACAATTCTGAGCACTTCTGTCCTCAGCCTGACATTTTTAGTCACTTTTATTGCGTCTTGTGATATTTATTTATTTATTTCGCAAGTACTGCCAGCCTTCGCAAAAGCCGTTAGGCAGGAGTGAGCATACATAGTAAAAATGATACAAGAATGCAGAAAAGAAGCATAACGAGACGAATAAAGAACAAGAACTTGGATGTTATGTGGTCGCTTGGGGATGACATGTCTGTGCTGTGGTTGTTTCCACATGCTGAGCACTGCTGAGCACTGTAGAACTTGGTCACCTTGGTGCAGCTTCAAAGGAGACTAGAAGGCCTAATCTTGGTTGCTGTGTTGTACCGCACTCTTTTGCAGCCACCAATGTGCAGTAGTGATGAGTTGACCACTGGGATGATACAAAGAGTAATGTACATAAGGTTCACCGTAACCATTTCTGGATTGAGATGCATGTGCTTTGGGTTGGTGCAACTCATGCGCTAGCATTGACTATCATGGGCCATTATTTTTGGGTGTTTTCACAGCTGCCATTTCAAGCATTCCTGCTTACTTGCGTAATTGCTAAAAAAAAATATTCCAACGAGGTTAATTTTAAAACAGTTCGAGATTGTCTCAGCAGTTATATTATCTCACGACGTGGCTAGAAAGTGCAAAGCATCCAAGAGACTGATCCGTATGTTGGCTTCGTTACGGTCAATTTTCGCCTGCAGACACCTCACTAGAAGTCCTTTAAAATGATGTTTCACATTTCGAATTATCCCAGCGTCCAGTGGCTGCAGATGGCTGGTAGTGTTTGCTGGCAGGAACCTGACTGTCACGTTATTGAATGTCATTTCTTTTGGGTGGGCAGGGCACTGGTCCATGAAGAGCAAGTTTTCCGGTTTCTTGATGCCATTTTGCAATCAAGTCTTGTCAAGAACTTGCGGGAAAAATGTGCTGTCATCCGCACCTTTCGGTTACGTTTGTAAAAGACAGGCAAATGTTCTGCCGATTGGAAATACCTCGGTTTCTTCGACTTACCAATGACGGTAAGCTGGAGCTTCTTGGATCCATCAGAATTGCATCAAAAGAGCACTGTTACTCTCTCCTTGCTTTTCTGGCCGCCGTGGCGTGCCTGGCCTTTCACACACAAACTCCTCTCCGGTCGAAGAAGACGCCCGCCTCGTCGGCACTAAATATATCATGTGGCGCGTACTCCGGAATCGGCGCCGGCAGCGTGTCCAGCCACTCGTCAACAGCTGCCTCGTCCACTTTCTTGCCTTCACCTGAGACGACCCGGTAAACAAGTCCGTGTCTCTCTTTGAACCGGTGCAGCCATCCACCAGACGCTTGGAAATGTTCAATTCCAAGCGAAAGTGCGATGCTGTCGGCTTTTTCCGCAGCACCTTCCCGTCCATGTTGACGCCGGCCGCCATCACTTCGCGGAAACAAGTCAGCAGGACCTCTTCCAGCTTTACATGGGTCATCGTTTTCGCCTGCTTGATGTCCACACCGAAGTGCTGCGCATTCTTTAAGATCACCTCTCGCTGCCCAACAATGGTATAGAGGGTTGACGGTGCTAGCCCTAGCTCTTTTGCTAAGTCGACACACTTCTTGGAGTTTTCTTCAACCTTCTTCAGCACCTCAAGCTTCTCCTTAAAAGAGAGGGCTTTACGCTTCCGCGACATGTCGGCAGCAGCGAACGCTTGCGTCCTTGTCACGTTTGGGCAGTTCACGTCACAGCGAACCACACAAAGAAGCGGTGAATGGAGAACTGCGGCAACCAGCAACACAGGCTTCCTGGGAGCAGCTGGCGAGACGACTTTTTGATGGACCAATGAGCTGCCAGCAAATGGATGACCGGGCACGTGACTCGCCTTGGCCGCCCTCGGCTCGTCGGGTTGTTACAAGTTACGAAAGGGAGGAGGGGGGGGTAAGGTGGCTAGCAGGGTTGGAGAGGAGAGGCAGCGGCTGCGGTAGATACCCTCTCTCCCTCTGAGCGCCATCGTTGGCTCGGTTTGCGCGTTTGTATACAACGTTCGTTCGTATCATATGCGGCGGGGGGTGGAGAGGAGTCAGCGGCCTGTTGAGACCAGCCGTGCCGACCCGCTCGCATGCGTCGCTGGTTTGCGTGTTCATATCATCCGTGGCGGGTTCAGAAACTGCTCGTATCACCCCGAATCTTAACGTATTCTGTACAATGTAGTTCTTTCAAAACATTCTTAAAATTCGTATTAGCCGTAATCGTATCATCAAGATTCTACTGTATTACCCTGTCAGCAAAACAGGTAAAATTAAAATGTTGCTCACGCATTTGCTTGCAAGCATGCAATTAAAGCATGTGTGCAAAGCACTGCACCTTATTACTGCGTTCTACTATCGTGATGGAAACGCGAACAACACAATGCCTACGTGCTCCGCTGCTTGAATTTTTTTTTTTCATCGCTCTTTTCTGTGTGGTAAGAAAAAGACATTCAATCTGTGATGCAGCATGGATGACTCTAACATCTTTTTGCTGCCACTGACCTAGAAGCATGATGGAAAGAAGTGCAAAAAGCGTAGTGCCTAGGCTTTGCTCCTTTCGCATTTATTTCCATCGCCCCAGTACCGGTGCTTTCGCACAAAGCGGTACCTAATGTAAATTAGCTCTGTTAAAATTATCTTAATGCGCTGATATTGCACTGTGCGCGCAACAGTTGATCCCCTGAAGCATTTTTTTTTCATGCAGAAACTAAACCTTTGCTTGTAAGGCACGCTATGGGCATGCATGCAGGTTAAACTAATTTTGTAAATTTCTTGTATGCATTGCCTTATGGCACTATTGTTACCGCATTTATGCATAGTGCAAAATTTTATCTGCTATGGCAAAGAGTGGCAGCATAGTATAGCTGTTTATGATCTTGGCATTGAGTGAAACATGTTACATATAAAACTGTGACTTGCCACATCGAGGATAAGGCCATATCAGGTAAGGCATCAATGGAAAGTCCTCACTGCTCAGCACTAAGGATGGTTTTAGTCCCACTGAGCCCACTGTCTGCTGGCGGAATTCCAAACCTGCACTCGCCCAGTAGGTGCGTCAACTTCGTTTGTAAAAAACTGTCATCGCATGCGTCCCCACAGTGACCAATGTCCACATACACGTCTGAAATAAGGCAGTAAGGTGGAACGAAGCTCATTTAGCGTCTGATGTAGCTCATGACTTCCACCTTGCTCCTTCTGTAGTCACTATTGCGTTCCAGTGTGGTAAAATAATTTCTGTGCTGGATTATAGTTTGACTGAATATACGCACCATACACAGTCATGGCTCGGAGACTGAAATCTGCTGCAATATAATTTTACGCCATCAAATAGGTTTACTGTGGTCCTGCCTGAGTAAACCATTGTAATCACATTCTTGTCACACTCTGCACCTTAATTCGTCATGTAGTTTGCATTGAGCTCACTTTCAATGAATATATTGAGTGAGTGAGTGAAAAACTTTATTGAGCTCTAGATTTGCTGGTCTTCTGCGGTCTTCAGATGGCTTTGTCCATCTTCTTGCACAAAGGTCGGCTGCCCTTAGTCCAGGGCTCCGCTGGATGCTGCTACCAGTTGTGCTCACCGAATCAGACCTTCTTGGTTGACCTGGTGATCGCTGGAGAGCACTCCCTCCCATTGCTTCGCACTCAGGCTTGGTACAACGGGTACCGCGTCTATCTTCTGGCATGCCCACGTTATGTGATAGAGCATAGGGCTTTCTTGGCACCAAGGGCATTTGTCATTGTACTGTGTGGGATACACTTTGCTGAGTACAGTTAGGTTCGGATGCGAGCCCGTTTGTAGCTGCCTCCATGCGACCGAGTTCTCTCTGCTGAGGGAGTTGTGCGGTAATGGATACCGCTTTCTGCAGCCCTTGTAGTAATCTAGTATCGCCGAATAGCTTGGGGTACAGGTTCGTTCCCCTCGAGGTCACCTACGTTAGATGCTCGGTAATAAGTGTACCGTGGAGCTATCCTGTCCGCCTCATGGTTCCCTGTTACTCCCGTGTGTCCCGGCGTCCGTACTATCGTTTGCCTAATTGGTTCTTCATTTGGTTGTTGAATACTATTTTCATGACACTCAAAACTGACAAGACCTCGTCAATGCCTTTCATAATGTGCCCAATCTTATCGGCCTCAGACCACGTCTTCCACGTAGCTGGTGAACGTCTCACCTGGCTGCTGCGCCCACTCACGCAAGCGCTGTTCAGCGCGGAGCTTGCGTACACCAGGACAGCCAAATACCTTGGCGAAGTTCGTCTCCAAAGTCGACCAGGTGGTGATGTCCGCTTCATGGTTGCGGAACCAGAGGTTGACGATGTCAGCCAGGTAGAAGATGACGGTTTTTAGCTTCGTTGTGTTGTCGCAGCGGCTGTGCATGCTTACCCTCTCGTAGAACACCAGCCAGTCCACATCATTGTCGCCAGTGCCGCTGAAGACAGCTGGGTCCCACTGCCGTGGCATGCCGGCAGCGGCGGTGCTGTGTCTCTCGGCATTTGAGTTGTAACGGTGCCGTTTCTCAGCTCCAAGATCGGATCAGAGTCCACCTTCACCTCTTGCAATGGGTTTTTCGGGCACAAAGCGCAGAACTGCTTTCACTGACAGTCAGCGGTTCCAGCACCACCAACCCGAAGGGCGCGCTCACCGAGAGCAGTCCCGCTGCCGCGCGGGCACTTCTTCATCGTTACAAAATTATTAAGAAGGACAGTTTAACAAAAGCGTCCTCTTGCAATGAATGCACCATTCCTCTAACTTGCATCACACGCTGCATTGAGGAGTGCGCTTAATGATTTCTTTTAGTTCAAGTGTCTTGATTAATTTGTGGGATATTCAATGCTCATGTTTTTTGTCAATACATCCAATGCAGTTTGGAGAATTCCATTCCACAAGCGTGTCTGCGGCAGTCTAAAAGAGTAATCCAGAGGCAATATTATATGAAGGCTGTCTGAAAAGTGGCAGCATAGTGATGCATAAACACCCTTTAGTTGGGAAACGGGATCTTTCCCTCATCAGTACAAAATATCTAAGGAAAAGAAAGATTGGAGGAGATGCAGAGTTGCACATATTTTGAAAGTCACCATGCAGGGAGCCTTGGGAAAGTCAGTAGTATAACAAGCAAGGTAAAGAAAAGCAAGCTGTATGCTTGTCAACATAATAGACCTCTGCTGTAAGAAAGGGGCTGCAATAAACTTTTTTCCATTCTGGAGTTTGTCGAAACCTTACATAGATCAGTTGGAGTCTTTCCCCACAATGCAGCACAAATTTCTCGAACAATCATTTCAGTGGTTGGTCGTCTCATCAGGAAATTGAAAGACAGGCTTCTCATTGTGTCGCCATTTGCGAAAAATCTAATAAAGCATATTCGCATCAAATATGTTTCAAAAGATAAATGAGGGGTGAGGGATGGCTGTTTTGCTGCTCATGGAATATGTTTACCTAGTATTTTTTTAAGAGGAGGTGCTACTCGAAAAAAATTGTTTTTAAATAATTCACCCAAAACAATGAAACTTCGTGTGCTTACACTATTTTTCCTGTTCTCTTCAGAAAACTAATTAGTCTTTTTGTAGCATGCGTACTTTTGCTCAATGTTGCTAACGAGCATAAAACGAAGGCCTTTTTCACACGTGCTTTTGCGTAGAAATTTTTTAACTAAAAATTAAGAGCAATAGCTTATTTTCTAGCTTACTAACTTTAGAATGCAGGCAGATAAGTAACCAAAATTTAATCATGAAATTTTCTAGTATGAAAAAGAAAATGTGATCATTTGTAGCATTATTTTCCTTGGGCTCATTACTGTTGTATCAAATCTTTGTCAGCTTGCTTCAAAGATATTGCAGTTCTGAATGGATACCTGCAAGCTACACATTCTAAAGAATGTATGTGCCAAGTTTCATTGTGATTTGGAAAAGTAGTACAAAAAACCCTGTGCGCAAAGTTGAAAATCTGCTCAAAACTGCAAAATGAGAAAAACGCATTTCTAAGTTTGAAAACTCTGTATTCGACCAAAGGATGCTGAAATGGCATGAAGTTTGGCAGAGAGAGGCATGGGCTGTACAGCAATCATACCCCATTACTAGGACTCCCCAGCACCATAGGTCACTCCCTTGTGGGCCTCGCAAGTAGAGTTCTCAACCCAAGCCTTCTTCGCCATGCTGCGGCGATGAGCTCGTGTTTCAGCAGTCTGCCGTTCAGACATCTTTTGGATGCACACCTCGTCTTTACACTCACTGGGCACAAGATGTTCCTTAGGTGGAACAGCTCCAAGGTCTTCCAATACTTGCTTGAAGCTTGTGTGTCCACCACAAGACCGCAAGGGCTGTGGCTCTCTTGACGGCAGTCCGCGACGCAAACCTTGTCTTCGGACACAGCAACCAAATTTTGCTGTTCAGACTCTCTGCTGCAGCTTGTCCTCTGTAAGCCGCTTATATGTAGGAAGCAGCGCCTTCCCCTGAGCTTTCGTCAAGAGGGGTGTGTGGGGGCGGGTGGAGGCTCTCCAAGAGTTTCCGCTCGCTCGTGTTTGCACCATCATGATGTGCCCTCCGGACAGAACTTGTGGCTACTAGCCCCAGCACTAGAGCAGGAATGGAAATACGATGCCCAAATACTGCGGTACATTGCACGAAGATCACCCCTCTTGTGAGCTACTGCTATTTGATAATAGGTCTGCAGCTTTTGTATTGTGGGATCCTTTAGCTTTTCTCTGCGTGGAAGTGGAGTCTTCAGTTCCCAAAGGACTGTCCCTAGGCGCTTTGCAACGTGATTGGTGCAGTCCTCTTTCTCTGTGGTTGTAGCACCACACACTTGAGCTTCGGAGACAGTTGTACGTGCCTTGCTATCTCCGTCGCTGAAAAACTTTGTGAAACGCAGTGGCGTCTCATATGACAGCGTTCTCTGCCAATTACAAAGTGCTCCCGCCTTTTCCATTCCATGTGATGAGCATTCCACATTTTTGTCGCACACGGGGTGGTGGAACGCCTGCCAGATTTCTTCTTCATTGCTAGTACTTTGTGCTGACTGTATGCGAGGCGAAAATTGGACAGTACTTCAAAATCGAGGCACAGGCTACTGTCAAGGGCCACAACAGTGCCCACACCTCCTTGTGCTACCTTAACGAGCTGACCATTCCCATTTTCGAAAGGGAAAGTTGAGGTTCCCCACAAAGGACCTAGCATTTCTACACTCTTTGGAAGATGGAGCAATAGGCGTACATTATAGGTTGCAGCAGTAGGCGCATATAATGTGTACATTCTGCTGACAAAACATGACAACAGGCTCTCTGCTTCCTGTAGGTCAGCATCAGTGACAGAGGCTTGCAGTAGTAGAAAAATTCCCTGACAAAGCATACAAAAGTGATCCAAGTGCGCAACTGGCAGTGCCTCCTTCAAACATGGCAGTGAATAGTGTAGCAGCCAGTATAGCCACTCGGTGGCCTTCCAATGGGCTCTGTCACTGAGCGGTCGTGGGAGCCGGCAGAATGAAATGGGAGGCTTCATTTTCGTAATGATGGTGTCCAGTACATGAATGTATCGCCCAGTGTAGTAGGGCTGGCCAGTTGCCGACAACCACGCAGTGCATGAGATCAGGTGCCATACACCACACAAGGTTGAAGCCGTGTAGTTGACTGAGTGGTGAAGGCCCTTTTATACCTTGCACTGCCTCATCTCGCCGATGCACTTCATATCTTCAAGCATGCCTCTATGGGTGCGAAATGGTGCTGCTGTTCTGCTTGGAATGTAGTGAAGGGTTCCTGAAAAAAAAAAAAAAACGTTAAATTTCAGTTATTTTGCATCAATGCATGCCTATTATTGTAATCTTACTGGCACATAGTGACGCTCTCCAACATTTTCCAGACTGAAACTCTATCATGGAGCTAAATGTAAATTTCAGTCAAGAATGTGGCACATCAATATCAGTGCACTAAAAATAACACTGCTGTTTTCCCCCAAATGCCATGCGCAATTGGCATATGTAAAAGTTCAGTAGAAGTTAAGGGATAAACTTTGTACTTCCATTTAGCAAAAACAATATAGATGCCGGTAGCTTACCTTCTACAGCTGTCCCGTTTTCAAGATGACTGGAGCATACGTAATAGCCATTAAATAGTTTCGTATTTAATAATGAACTCTTGCGTAAGAGTGAGGGCAGCAGCATACTGCGTCGACTTTTGACATTATGGTCGGTCCAGCTTGTTCCCACGTTATGGAGCCAACTTTGTTAAGGGCTTCTACAAATGCCTTCATAAACAGCACTTCTGGAGGATGCTTGCTTCTAAAGCACAAAGCGGCAACAAGGACATCTTGAAAGTGGATGTTGAAAAGCAGTTCATTTATGTAAAGCTGGATCGGCCACTCAGTGCACTTACTGGAGTTGAACACGGGGGCCCATCACTGTTGGGTGTCACTGTAATGTCAGACCAGTCCATGCTTAAATGACGCCTGATGCTTCGATACATGCGTCCATGAGTGACATCACTATACACACCATACGCTCGTGATGTGACAAGGGTTTTGTCAACCATTCATGCAACTGCTGTGCATACTGTCCCGTTTTATCACGAACCTACCTCTTCAAGTCGAAGATGAGGAAGAAGCTGCCACTTCTGATCATCTCTTGAGTGGTGTAAGTGACCTGGCATGTCACACAGGCAAAAGCTTGCGATGCTGCATTAACAGCCATTCTGACAAAGGAAGCCAAGCATGGTTAGCAGAAGAAGTGTATGTCCACGGAGTTCTTTCTGTCTTTCCACAGCTTTCTGAACATATAATAATAATAATAATAATAATGCCTTTATTTTCCATCACAAGGATGAGGGAGGCAGTGAGAAAAAGCTAGGGATGTAGCTTGACGAGCTCTCGCCTCCCCAAAAATACATAGAAGTTGTACAGGAAAGATATGCAGACATGTGATAAGCTTTGCTGGTATGCTGTTATGCAGACAGCATAACAGCATACCAGCAAAGCTTAAAAAAAAAAGAAAGAAAAACCCAGCAGTAATACTAAAGAAATAAAGGAAGCATGAACAGAACCTATTTTTTGACACAACTGTAACACTTTGTAGCGCGTAAATATCAAACGTAAAGACAAAATTACATAAAAACTACAAATTGCAAAATTGTAATCACATAAATTTAAACACAATTACAGGAATTACAATTCAGAAGTTACAAAATCACAACCACAAAAAAATTATACAAAATTACAGAAATTACAATTCAAAAGTTACACCCGGTTACATATACTTGAAACAAAGTTTTGCAACTTTTTTTTTTTTTTGAGTGCTCAGCAGTCATGTTGTGGCTATGGCAGAGCTTGAGATAGTGCGGTAGACTACACCTAGGCATCTGTTTGCCATAACCTGTTCTGTATGCATAAATGTGCCATACTCTAAATGTGCTTACTCTTTGGGACTACTTCAGTTTCACAAAAAGTGTGCACTAGCGTGAGTAGGCCTTCCACTTGCGGCCATGACGGTCGTGAATGGGCGACATACGTGAGAATGAGGAGTAGCGCTTGTGCTTTTGTTAATGCCTGGTTTGGCAGGCTTTCCCTGGAACATTTTTTTATAAAACTTTACTTTATTGTCATCTGGACCCGAGTAATTCTTCACGTTCCAAGTCCAAAATGTCGCTCTCGTAGGTGTAACCTTCTTCACCCATGCTTGCATTAGTCTGTCACTGATGCATCCTGTGGCTTCGACGTCTACCATGGTGAATTTGTAGCCGGAATGAACTGCTCCCATTATTGCTACCAAAAGTGTTTTCAGAAAGGAAACGTACGAACTAGCTCCACCATCGGGTTCATCAGGACAGACTACATTGTCATCTGTGCCACTGAAAATCTCAAGCGTGTAGCAGAAACCACTCACTCCTGAAAGGACATACACTTGGTAGCCCTACTTGTTTGGCCTATTTGGAAGGTACTGTTTTGCTTTGTGCCTTCCTTTGAAAGGTATGATCTGCCCATCCACTGTCGGGTTCTCTTCTTTTGGGATATGTCTCATTGGCTTGAGTAACTCGGCAAGAAGGGGTCGGATCTTTGCAAGACAATCTCTGTTTTCGTGCGTCATTGTCTGATTGTCTTTGAAATGAATATTGGCCTTGATTTCTTCGAATGGTTTGCAGGTGATTACGTATGAAGCGCTCGGTACGTTGAATTCTCTGCTCCAGTAGTACCGTGAACCTGGAAGCCGCGTGATTGACATACGACAAGCTATGCCAATGAACTGTTCTAGTTCTTCTGCAGTCAAGCGCAAAGCGGAGTTGGGAGAGTTTTGCGTACAGTACAGGTTTGACAGCTCCACAATAAGGTCAGCGAGAGAAGCGGTAAAAAATGCTTGAAAAATTGGTAGGGAGTTTCCGTACCCATGATATGCCCTGGCAGTGCTTCCGATCCCTTGAAAGCAACAGTTGTTGTCTCCGTGGATTTTGGTTTCCTTTCCTGCCCGCCAAATGTGATGCAGTAGGCCACTGCCAGATGGCGCAGGTGTCACAGAAGTGGTAGGCTGACTGGCTGTTCGAAGGCACAGCTGGGGCGCTGAATGATCCAGTGGATCACTTTCTTCGGGGTCCGTTGCCTCGGGTTCCGAATCCATGTCAGAAAAGAGCATGCCGCCTGCACTGGGCACATCTAAAAAAAAGAAAATTTGTAACAACAAAAAAGTGCAAGGAATAGGTATAAAATCCTTCCACATTCCAACAGACCACTGCACACCAAAACCAAATATTATGATAGCAATGAGGTGAATCAAGATACAAGGTACACAAACGTACAGTAAGGGTCGTCATTGCCACTGAGTTCAGTCTTCACTATCACTCGGTATGCATCTGACGCGTACCGATGGTCGCTTATAGAAAAATCCGGGATCCATCCAAAAAGGTAACAGAAATGCTTAGAATGCATTGAATAGAATCAGACTTCAATAGGAATACATGTAGAAAGAGACTATGCACAACCTAACGCGCCATGTTACCGTCTGGTCACATACAGGATTTTGAGTGCCTTATTTTCACCTGCGAAGCTACTCTCTTCAACAAAAGTTCCCGCGTGGATTTTTGTTGTGTCAGCATGCTACAAGTATGCGTGTAGTTGAAAGGCAGCCCCAGACTCATGCAAGTTCAAAGCACGGTGCCCTAGCAAAAGAAAGACGAGTATTATGCAATATTGCACCATGTCACCATACGGTCACGAGCGTAAATTTCAGTGTAACAAGTTCGTAACAAATGCCGCGAATTTTAAATTAGGCGCACGCATCTGTCGCTCATTGCTGCATTTGCACATCATTTTAGCATTCCAGATTTCAGGGCATGCATAAATTTAAAAATAAAAATAAAACTTACCGTAAATAGCACGAGCACGTGCGCTCCAGCCTCGACAAGAAAACTGCAGGCGCCACTCCCTCGCGGAGAAAATGGGAACCAGGCACATCGAGAAATAGCTGCGTTACCAAATGGTCGCTTGGCGTGTTAGTGAAGAGGTATGCGTGCATGAGCATCGGTGGTCGGGTAATGTGCAATACGTTACCAATTGGTAATGTGGCCCCATAGAGGCTTAGTCGCCCTAGAGAGAGAAGAAACCTTTATTTAGCCGGATAGTTAAGTAGCGCCTTGGTACACTGCCTTATTAGACGGCCAGCAGGTCAAGCCTACTGGCGATCTCATAGGCGCGTTTGAGGGTCCTTCCTTCCTTCTATGTCCAGGTCTGAATTGCTTCATTATTATATGAACTGTTAGTGTATACATCCACAAAAAGTATTAAATGCATGCAGTTGTATATCCTCGTGAAACCCGAGTGACGAATTTCTACATGTAGATCAAGAAAACGCATTCATTAGACCACTGAGGCTATCTTATCACGATAAAAAGTTTTTTTTTTGATGAACTTTTTGGTTTGCTTACCAAAGCATGTGCAATAATTACACATTGGGATTCAGTGGATGAAAAAAACATGATGAGAGATTATGGGTAATGAGCATAAAAGGCTTTTCTTCTGCCCTTCAGTGTTATCTCTAGGTATGAAACTGTTTAAAAGAGTTTCTCGAAACTTCGTGCGTTCAGTACAGGAGGGGTTACGGCATCTCGATGCAGACTTCTCTAATGAAAGTTCGGGCATGTGTGTTGCCCCGGCTGTCCGCAAAGACACGTTAGGCAATGGTATTGTCTTACTGGCAGGGCGCTTCGGTGGTGGCTCATCATCGTCGTCGCCCGCATCCAATTAGCGAATCATGAGCAGTTAGCAGTTTGAAGTCCAGTAGACTAAGTGTGTTCTCGCAACTCGTGTGAGTTAACAGTCTTCTTTATACTGCAACCATGCATTAACTACAGCCACGTCCGCAAGAAAACAAAGAGCACAAACAGTCCAGGGCGTAGTCCTTGCCTTGCTTGGGTAGAGACTCGCCAGTCTATCGCAGAGGTCAACGCTCGCCAATCTATCGCAGAGGTCAACGCCTCTCGTATTCTTATTGTACTCTTCGACGATAGCCGGCTGAGGTTTATCCTTAGACTCTCCTTCTTGCACCATCTTTTGCATTCTCCTACTGGCTCCTTACCAATGTATGAAGAAGCGAACGTAATGGTTCTGAAGACATAAAACTCTCATCACACACTTCTAGAACGTAATGGTCTTCTTGTTAACCCACTTAACGAGGCAAATGCCATCAGCCACATTGACAGCTTGGCAAAAAGATCCGCGGCTTTTCTTCACCAAAGCTTTGTCATCGGGTAGCTTGGAATCCTTTGGTATGCGATTCTTCATTATGGTGCCAGTTCCACGCAGGCCTTGGCTCGAGAGGTGCCGAAGCAGGGGTGCAGTAGTGAAACAGCGGTCAAAAAATAAAGAACTTGCTTGTTGGCATGTACTTTGGCAATCGAAGCACAGCACAAGAAAGTACAAAGAAAGCCGTAATTACAAATATTGCTTACATATCAATCGGAAATAACTTTTTGAGTAAAATGGCATGGACGCCGTTTTCGAACGCACCCAGCAAGCGCTCCGCGGAATTGCCTTCTCTCATTCTTGGCCAGATGGCAGCACATGTCTGTGCAATACATTGCACAGGAGGACTTTTGCGTGTACCGCCGTTGCAGCAGGGCCTTGATGCTGAGACCGAGTGTGCAGTAAATTGTAAGCTGAGTCTCACTAGGATATACTCACCGGCATGTAGCATTCATTTAACTCATTCCACAGCACTCGCCAAGTGCGGTGAATCACCACCCTGCATGCTTCAGAGCCAATCCTAACTGCCAGTGCTATGTCTTTTATAGCACTCCCAAATGGCAGGCACCTGCAGACCAGGACAAAAACTGGCGAGTGAGCAATAGTGCAGTTTGTTTATTACTGCACATAACTGTGATGGCCAGCCTGTCTTCAGAGCATAAAGGTTCTCGACAAATAAACGCCTGTGTCAGGTGTTTTGGCACGATGTGATGCAGTTCATCAAACTTCTTTGGACTCATGCGATAATATTTGAAGAAAAGAGGAGGAGCATCCCTCATCACTTCGAACTGAAAAGAAAAGCATGATTACGGAAAGTTTCAAGAAATGTCTGCGAATACAGTGCACATTATGTGAGTGTAAATAACTCCATGGTATTAGGCGCACTGCAAATGGCTCACTCATTTCACACAATGTACAAGGACCTCCGACGAAGTCTAAGCACGAAAAACCTCTTCCCAAAGGCAGCAGATCTTTTTGATGGATTCTTGAAACTTTTGGTTTGCTCTGAACCTCTACTCCACATTCTTCTGTACGAAATGGTAGAGCTGATCAAGAAAGAAAGTTCTGAGCCGTTTCGTGCGGAGCGATGTGCATCCTTATCTGAAAGGGGAAATCTCTTGATGTTGAATGTCCAGGAAATTGGACGTTGTTGAGATAGGTGTGGACACAGAGGGCTCCGTCACGGACTCATCAGCAGAAGACCAGGCACCCTCTCGGGCCAGAACCATAACAGTAAACGGAATCACAATTTTAATGACTGACCATTCTGGTCAAACCAGACAACTCAAAATTCTAGAATTTACGCATTGTTATTAGGTCCTGGTCTCAGCAAAAACAACAGTGTAGTAGGACTTCGTCATAGGGGTGTGTGGCGAGACAAAATATGGGTGGGGCTTCGCTGCAAGTTTAAAGTAGCAGCTCACTTCTTTATTCCCTTGTCAATATCTGCCAGCTTCTCCACAATGAAGTGGTTGAGGTTCTTTGTGGCAGCTGGCAACAGCCCTGCTGGTACATTCTGCCTTGTCTGCCTTGTCTATCAAGATGACGTGCAGAAAGAAAAATCGTCACTTGACTGCAGAGCTCGAGACATGCAAAAAGGAACTGGACAACAAATTGCGCCTTTGCAAGGATGCAGAGGCTTCGAACCAGGTTCTGATGGGCCATCTCAATGATCTTCAGCTGCAGGTTGATTCACTAATGGCTGACAACGCCCAGTGCCACCAAAATGTGCAGCGCCTCGTTGAGGAGCACTCGAATGTGCTCGAGGACGACAGAAGTCTGATATTTCAGCGTAGGAGGAGAAGGACCAGCTCATTGCACAACTGCGAGTGCTGGCCAGCAGGCTGTGCGACCCCCTCTGACTTGGACGATGGGTCGGCCGTGAAAGTTTTTGAGGCCTTAGACAGTGCCGTGCAGCAGCTCAGTGATGAATGCAGCTCCTTGCACGCGAGAGAAAGAGATTCGAAGACCACTATTGAAGCTCTATAGCCTGGGGCCACTCAGTTTTTATCTGCGGGTTACCTACTTTTAAGGTTGCCGTGCATGCTAGGTACCGGATAGAAAGCTACCAGGTACAGCACAACTGGATCCCATAAAAACTTACGAGTCCAAATGTTCTACCATGTATTTCATAACTGGCGAATGTTTCTGAGACTACCTTTTATCTTGCATATAACGGCTTTTTAAAGAAGTTGAGGGAGAAAATTTGCAGACAACTGTGTAGTGTTTGCCAATAATTTATAATTATGTAAGGCATGCTATTATGTCAGCTTGGCTTTGCTTATCTGAAGCTGCTGCTAAATCGTGAACTGTTTCTATGAGCTGAGCTACAGTGGAAAGCCCTTACCTAAACCCATGTTGTCTGGTACCAATTAATGCGTTGTCATTCAGAAAGACGGATATGTGTTTGAATATTATGTGCTCGAGCAGTTTAGCACATGTGCAAAGTAAAGAAATTGGTGCGTATGATGTGAGGAGGGACTGATTTTCTGTTTTGGGTATGGGAACGATCTTTGTGTATTTCTATTCAGTTGGGAGTTCCGCACTTGACAATGACTTCTTGAATATTAAAGTTGGATATTTTGAACTTTATCAACCACATTTTTTGGCAGTCGAGAGCTCCTTACACAGATGC